>NW_017728909.1:55907336-55932978 GCF_001723895.1 Crocodylus porosus | reverse complement strand
GCAGGGGGCTGGACTTGATGATCTCCCGAGGTCCCTTCCAGCCCTGATGTCTATGAAATCTATGATGTCTGTGAAATCTATGAATGTTTGTTTCCAGGCTCATCTTTTGAAGGTATCTTGTAAATTTCTGTTAAGTAAGAGGATTGTGAGGTCAGAAAGAGGGTGATTATACTTTCTGCTACCTGCATTCTAGTGCCTCTGTCCTTTATCTTTCTTTTCAGTGATGATTCGTTCTGGTGCATAGTTTTGGTCTGGTTTCACCCATACACTTTCCATGAGGGCATTTGATTCACAGGATGAGGTATAACACATTCTGGGGTAGACATGTGTTATCTGTGGATCCTGATGATTTTACTGTGGGGGGCATAGATGAATTGACAGGCCTTGCATATATTGTTGAAGCAAGGCTGGGTCCCATTAGATGTCTATTGACCAGTGCAGAGTTTGCTTCTGGTAATAAGTTGGTTAAAGTTGGGGGCAGTCTGAAGGCCCAGAGCAGGGGAGCTGTAAATATTTCTCTCAAGGGCTTTTTGCATATACACTGTAATTGTATGATCTTATTGGTTCAGATGTGGGATAGTAGGTAACAACAAAGGATGTGCAATCTGGTGGGTTTTCTTCTTGCATTGTACTAGGGTGCTGAAGATTATTTCGGTGGCTCTTCCTCAAAGATTCAGTCTATCTTTTTTCTGCTGGAGGATGTATCTTAGTTAACATTTATAAAAGCTGGAGGATGTGGGGAGAATAGAATCATTTGCTGCAATGAGCAATAAAAGCAATATGTGTTATTCACGGGCAACTCTGCTCTGCTGTGTCCTTCACTTTTAGTATTTTTTCTTCTTTATTGTAAAAGTTATTTGGCTTGTGAATATGAATGACATCCCTTGTTTACCACTAAAAAAACCTATAAAATCTTGAGACTATATAGGTACTCTAATGAAACGCACATCTTTTTAGAAGAGTGAATGACTGACAGTGAAATTTCTGTAGCTTTCACTGAACTGTAGTTTAGTGTGTTGAATTACGTTGCTGACATTTGTTGTGATGCATTCTTTATGATCTGATTTCAGTCTTTCATTGGCCTATTTAAGCTCCAGTTTTGAAATGTTTTGTTCATTAAATATCAATAATTGCAGGAGAAAAAACTGAAATGACACATTTCTGTCATGGGTTAGCAAAGAACATAAGTTGGGAAAAAATTATGGTAATTATTTTGTTGTGAGTAAACAACATCTATTCAGTTTACCAAAGATATGGCTTCTGTACAAGCTATTGTGTATATTGTGGGTGGTGGTAGCCATGTCCTGTTTCATCTAGTTTTATTTTCTGTTTACTTTTCCCTGACCTGAGGCAAACACAATATGGTTAGTTCTGATAACCAGTTCTGTCAATCGTGAGCAAGCACAGTGAATTTATTGGCACTAATAGTCATGTCCACAAGAAGCTGGATAGTAGGGGTGTGCAAAATGGGTCCTATTCAATTCAGATTTGGATTCTGCCTGAATCAGGGACAGTGATTCGATTTGTTGATTCAGTGAATCAGGAATTCAAACATAGACACAGCTTTAAATGTTTTTCTATATACCTCGAGGTACCAGGCACAGCTCATGAACACTGTGATGCTGGGACAGATGGAGCGTCCCACAGGAGCACATAGCAGCCCCCCACATGCTCTGCAGCAAACCCAGAAATGAACCGGAAGTATTTCTGGTCCATTTCTGGGTCTGCCAGGGAGCACGCAGGAGTCCCTCTGCCCCACGCCCACCCAGCTTGGTGATCAGCCATGGGGGGACCGCAGGTACCACCCCCAGACCCAGGAGGCACCAGTCACCGAGTCGGAGGTCCAGGGGGAGGCCCCCAGCGCGCTCCCCGGCAAACTGGAAATGGACTGGAAATGGAATGGAAGTGCTTCTGGTCTACTTCTGGGTCTGCTGCCAAACTTTACTATTGGCTAGAAGAATTCCTATAACAATCATCAGGATTTTAAAGTCAGGCATGAGGTTTTCATCCACTATGAGTCTCACTTGTGATTACATTGAAGTGAATACATGGCTCAGCTCTGCTATTTTTCCTCATGGGATAAGAATGAACTTTTAACTTCTTGCAATAGTTAGAGAGAACGTCAGCTGGAGACAAGAAGGACTTTAAACAAAATATTTTCTGTCAAAATAGAATGTGTCTAATTTTTGCCTACTATAATCCTCATTGAGGTGAGTAATCAATGTCCCTCATTCCTTTTGTTCAAACCATCTAGATCCTTTTGTGCTATATTTGCATGCTATATTTTCACTGTCAAGTAACATACATAAATAAGACATTCTTGAAAATGTCAGCCAAGAAATAGCCAACTTCTTACTAAGAAAGATCATGCTAGAAATAAATGGCATTTCCTGATTCACTGCCAGTGATATTAGATCTGTATCTATAACTTCTCCTGAAAATGTATTATTTTTTTCCCTGTTTCATTTCTATTTCATAATAGCATTATGACACTCTAAGCAATTCTTTCCAGGAAGAGTAGTTTCTTTGCTAAATGAAATCATATGGACATAAGCCTCCCATTATATAAACATATTAAAGTGATATTACAAGTACACCTGTTAGTCTTATTGCTCAGTTAGGTAGCAAGCAAAAATCCTCCCGTATATATGATTTTTATCTGTAGGATTACCTCAGATCATATAACATGCATAGGAAGGGTGGCTTCTGCATCTAATTCAATGTTTAGAAGCAGAGCATAAAACTGACTCTGTTTCTAAGCAATCTCCATTTTCAGCTAATCAGGAATCCTTCATATTAAGCAGGGGATTGGACTAGATGAGCTCCTGAGGTCCCTTCCAACCCGAATTTTCTATGATTCTATATGATATTTTAATAAAATGTGACTTCAATGGAAAATTGAAGAATCCTAAGTATGGTGTCACTGGGGAGGGGAGAAGTATGTGGGAGATGAATAGGCTCTAGCTACAACACCATTTGGAAATGATTATGCAAAGTTAATATTACTACTGAAATTTTAAAAATCCATGTGTATGTGGGACTTACACAGGTACAATCTCTGAGCCAGAACTTCCTGGAAATTAAATGCTAGAGGCTACAAGTGGGAGGGTATCAGGGTCACATTCTGGTCATAATCTGTTCACTGTCCCTGTTGGTATCAGTGCTTTGCCACTGTGGCACAGGATACTGGACAAGATGGATCTATGTTCTGACCCAGTAAATGGCAGTTCTTATGTTCACCCAAAAGGTACTGTGCAAGAGGAAAGGATATCCAGAAGTGTGTCTACATGAAATGCTTAATGCGCAGACTAAATTCTACTGCACACTAGCCCAGCAGGCAAAACCCATGTTAGTGTGCAGTAGAGTTAATCTAATGTGAATTTACGGAGCAAGCTAGAAGGCTAAGCACTCACAGACCAGCAGCAGGCAGCACAAGAAACTTGTTAATTACTAATTAAGGACTCACAGGCCAGTGGTAGAGCCAACTGGGAGCTCCTTAATTGTTAATTAAGGAAATTGTAAAAAAGAACCAGGTCTGAATTAGGAACCCTCCCCCCCACAGAAGGGGAGCAAGAGTGTGGGCTAAGACAAAGCCAGAGTGACAGTGCAGTTTCCTGCACAGAGGTGCAGGCATGAGAGAGGTGTAGTTTCCCTCAAGGATGGTAGATTGTGGTGCCCTTGGAACGTCGTGAGTGAAGCCAATCCGGCTATCTCGAGGACAGGTACACAATGCTAATTAGAGACTCTGAATGAGTGATACGGGGACTGGATGTATATGCAACACCCCGAGTAACTGTATCTTACTTAAGATTTCTGCTCACCCCAGACAGAGGTAAATGATGAGTGGATTACAAACTGCAGTACACGGCATGAGCACTTCAAGCAACCGCTTACTCATGGTGGAGGGCAGGAAGAGCTGCAGGTTGTGCCTACTAAACATAAGGAAGTGTGGCCAAGTTGCACAAGTGCATTACACCAGAGGGAGCCTGATGTAAACCGTTTTAGCTGCAGGAGATAGCAGCAGTGCAGGGAGCGGCATGTTGTGGCATTTATTAAAACTGGAAGCTTCCCACCTGTGGGTTTTACTTTTAGCTCCCATCAAGTCATGGCAGGTGAGAACAAGCACAGGAATGGGAAGCGGGACCAAAACATGTTTCTTTGATTGATCCAGGAACACCCTCTCACAGTATCACTTCAAAAGCATTCATCTGTGCTAATGCACAATAGCTCCGATTATGGCCCATTAAGTTAGTGCCTATTACAGGTACTAAACTTAATGTGCCATAATTAAGGCTTACCAGCCAGACCCAGCTGCTCCCCATGTGGCTGGACTGCCCTCCTTGCCACCTGCATGCTGCACTGCAGCTGTGAGCATGCACACAGTATTATCAGCTACATCTTTTCTGAGTACCCCCTACAACCTTTTAAAGTACCCCTAGGGGTATGTGTATCCCCATTTGACAACCACTGGCATAGATAGTGGAATGTTAAATCAGCACTAGGAAAGTGTGTTTTCAAGTTCTGTAGGGGGCATGATGAGGTAGTTTGAGCAGGGGGGAAGAAGGCAGGATTAGGTGAAGGAGCTCTACTCCTGGTGGTAGATCTGTCTATAGGCAGCTCAAATTCAGCTTGTGTAAATTACAACAGCCCCTAAAATTATGCCAGTGCTCTTTCAGATTCCTTTCAGTACTGAATCCCAAGGACACAAAGTAGACTACAGCCCAGCCTTCTCCACCTATGTGTACTACATTACCAGAAGGTTCAACACAGCTTCACATTTATATATTATCATTTTAGTACCCTGGGGAAGTTCAGTTCTATAGCAGTTTCTAAGCAGATAACCCTTCTCTTTTTCAAAGTCATGCTTTTTCAAAACAATAGCAGCCTTGCTATTTTTTGGACTTCAGTGGAAGCATAGTTTCAAAACAGAAAACATTGCATAACCTCATGTAGCTGGAGAAATTGGCTTTTTTTGGGAGATTGATACCAGACAGTTTGGAGGGAAAAGGTGCATGTATTTTCCTTGTTTAAGCCGTTCTAATATCAAGCCAAATCCTGCTACCATTGAAGTCAATAGGAATGTTATAATTGAACTCAGTGTAACCCAGAACTAGCCACAAAAGGAAGGAAGCTTAACATACGGACTTTCCTTATTTCTATTATGTTGGCAACACGGAGGTCTGAATCCCCTCATGTGAAACCTATGTCCTTACCTTCAACTAAATACCTTTGCTATCCAAGGAAGTTCAGATAACTTTTTTCCCTCTGTGCTTTTGTACCTCTGCACCACTCTGACTTGGTCAAAGCCAGGAAGATAAATATTATAAGATAGGATGCTGTCATGGTATTTCTGAGTTGACGATGCAGGAAGTAGAATTCTAGCAAGAAAATCAGCTCTTGTGATATTGCTGCATGTTCTGGAAACCCTTATGGGCCTTATGGAGTTAGTGAAGAAGAAACAGACTGTTTGAACAATTAATGTCACCACAGTATTATAGATGTATACCATAATTAGTACACAGATTGCAGCACTGAGAATAGGAATTTCCATGGCTGGGTTAAAGAATACAAGTAATGTTGCCTTAATGCCAATTATTCTCTGACTGCATATAGCAATGTTTTAATGATAACCACTATATACCACAATTTTTTTGTGAGTCAGGATTAATAAAAGGAAAATAACATTTCCACTCAGCCTTTACTTTTGTCAGTTGGAAGTAACACTTAACGTAGAGGCTTTTCTGTATTTTTCAATCAGATATTCTACAAATGTTCATGAAAATTACAGAAGCGATGGAACATTAAAAAGAGCTATTCTGAATGCTGATACTGATTTCAAATGTACTTTTATATTGAAAATGCAGGAAAGTAAGCAAGATACAATTATTGCAAGTAGAAGTAATTATGAAACATGATAGCCCTTGGATTGTATTTGTATGACCATCTGGAATTAGAAGCTAATTCATTAGAACCTTGACACGAGTCCAGTAATGCCACAAGGGTGCAAATCAGATCATATTTGGTCCTTCACCTCCTTTTCCAAGGGGTTAAGCAATTAATTTATCTTGCATTCCTTTGCAATGCCACTTTTCAGGAGTTGCCTGAATTTGTAGGCACTGTTCTCTTTACAAAACTCTTTTAAAAATGCTTAGGCTATTCTTTACTTACCAAAGCAAAGGAATGGGAAAATAATCAGCTTTCAGATTCTCTTTAATTCTATTTCAGAACAAAAGCAATTGAAGTGTGAAAAAATGTTTCAGGGAATAATAAATAAAAAACAATAACTCTTTACCCTTAGATAATACCCTATATCTGTAGCTCTGAACATATTTTTAATGACAGTAAAGTCAGAGTCATTTGAAATTTGGGAAATATATTACAGTATTCCTTCAAGGTTACTTATTAGATTCATATACTGTTTTAAAATGTGTGTGGGCGGTAGGGAATTATACTTGAAAAGTACTACTGCATATGATTTTTTGCTGTACTTCTGAATTTAGTTTCTCAGTAAGAATTCTGTTCATGTTGCACATTATTCTATGGTAATTTGTAGAACTTTATTAAATAATTGATTATTGACTCTTCTCAGCAAAACACTTACATGTGCTTGTTTTAACCTGTAATTAATCCATCTCAATCTAGTAAAGCATTTAGGCCTTGATTCACAAAGGGACTTAGTTTTCTGGCACCTATGCAACCAGAGCCCAGGACTCTAGCTTTTCTACATTATGCACACAGAAATTAAGCAGTTCAGAATGATATCTACAAAAAGACAGCATAGTGAAAAGTGAGCCATCTAAATTAACCTGGAAGGGAAAGCTGAGGATCTTTGTTATTAAACCCCAACCACCACCCCATCACTACTCTCCACTCGCGAGACCCTCTTTGTAAAGAAATCAGGTTTTGCCAAACTAGAGGACCTCATCTTCATTGTAAAGACATAAAGTAGAGGTTGATGGTTCATTTATTTTATGAAGTTGCTGTCCTACTCTTTTAGCTAGTATCTCAGCATGTGGCAAAGCCGGGCTTGATTTCTTCCTCTACTACAGGTATTTAAACCCATAGCTCCCACCACCTAGACAAATATCTTATTAATCAATCCAGTGAGGAGAGAAGAAGCTGTTCTCAACCTCACCTGTTGTTCCACTGAGGATGCATCCCCACATGCAGGGGCATGTACAAATTTGTGCTGCTACTTTTTGCTACTGTGTACACCCCTGAATGTGCATTTTGGTGCTAAGCAACACACCCTGCTGCAGGGAAACTGCCATTTTCCCACTCCTCCTGGCTCTCAGTGTGCTAAGGGAGCTGGGGCAGAACTAGAGAAGGGGAGACATTCTGGCTGTCAGCCAGAGTATCTCCCAAGAGCCAAGCATCTGTGTCTGCCAGCGCATGTTCCTGTAGCATTGGGCCTTGCTGCTTTTTTTGCAGTTATTTTTTTGTTTTTGCTACCAAGATTTCCTGATAGCAAACTTTGCCCCATGCTGGAAATTTGCAGCACAGATCACATTTTAACATACTGGTTTGCTTCTAATTATGAGTTGGGCAAGGTTAGGGCACTGTTTGAATGCCAAGAGTGTTGGGACTATTCCTCTCAAGGTCTTGTCTTTTTTGAGTATAGGCTCTAATTATTTGGTGATTCTTCCAATTTTCCCACCTCAGAAATGAGTGATTTATCTGCTGAACTATTATATAAAGGCAAGATGTTGCTGCCACTGCCTCTACTTTTAGCCATTTTTAACAAGAGAGTGGGAGCTGCCAGTTAGCTTGTTAAAAACAAAAAAAGCCCTGCACTCACCAGCTGCTACCAAGCCAGGGGGCAAGGAGTGACCCCGCTGCCCCCCACTTCCCTAGATTGCATGGGGGGGCTCTTCCATGAGCCCCCATCCCCTACCCGCTCTCCAAGCCCTCCCACCCCACGGCTGCCCAGCCACCCGGCACATAAAAACCCCCAAAAATCCACACTCATTGGCTCCTGCCAGATGGGGGTCGATCCCTGTTGTTCCTCACTGCCCTGTGCTGTATAGGGGGCTTTGCCATGAGCCCCTAGAAGCCCCAATGGCTGTGGCAACAGGTGGTGAGAAAAGGGCTTTAATTTTTTTTTTCAAAGAACCGGGAACTGGGCCAGATGGGGCAGCTATTGATGGGGCTGGGAGAGTGGGCAGGGATCGGGGGCTCTTGGGAGGCTGGGGGAGCAGGCAGGGGATGGGGCCTAGCGGAGGTCCCCCCATGGTCTCCTCCCCCATCCTCCATCCCCCATCCCCTACTTATTGGCACAGAGTCCAGGACCAGCTCCCTTCAGTGGTGAGTGGGGATTGCATGAATCTCCAAAGTTCTCCAAATCTTTTCCAAATATGGAGAGCTTCAAATCAATCTGGACCTTTTAATTGATCTCCCGATTCAATTCAGATTCAGAGATTTGGCCTCTGAATTGGGCCAAATCTCCTCCCAATCAAATCAACACCCAAAGCTTTGCACAGCCCTAGTAGGTATGACATACGCAATGGAGCAATTCAAGGAGTCATCTTGACACAGACAATTTAATGAGTTTTAAGAATCTTACATGCAAATGAAATCCTACTGTTTTTTTCTTTTCTTACTAAACTTTAGCCAACATTTCTTGTTCAGTAATACATTGTTTTTCAAAATGCTCAGAGAGGCTTACAATAAACAATTCACAGAGAAGAGTCTCCAAACAACAACCCCAAACCATAGAACTCCAACTCACACCTTCCTTCCCCGATGACCAAACCCTTACCCACAAGCAGGCCCTCCCATGAATCCTAAGCATACCTCCCAACCAACACTCAAATCCAGATAAAAGAAAACTTTCCCTTCAGCCCCCAGTCCACCCCCTCCCAGAATGATAAATTATTTTCAATTATAATGACTTTAATACTCTAAGAGGAAAAAAATAAATCTAGCCCTTTAGCAGTACGTTACACCTTCTTCTTACCATAAGAAGCTGAAGTCCTGATGTTGATGTCTGAACAGGAGGGTTGCTTCCTCTGGATGCTGCATTATAGCTTTTTATTTGTTCTCTCTGATTGACTGACTGACTGACTGACTCTGTTCTTAACCATTGGATCACTATTTGCCTACAGAAAGGAATAATATGAAGCCAGTAAATCTGAGGGATGGATCAAAAATGGAGGGTTTGTTCAATTCAGAAATATTTTATAACCTCCTCTTACTATAGCATCTTTCTTTCCTAACTAGCTCAATTCAAAATTAGCTTTTATTCATTGACTCCACATCTCACAACCAATTCATTAATATGTGATGTATTTAATACCAATGCAACATATTCCTAATTGCCTTTGTCATGTGATAGGACATTCTCTGAGCATCTTCAGTGTTTTCACTTTTTTTCCTTCTAATTCAGTCCATATTTCTAAACTATTATCTTAGTCTCATGGAGGTTTATAGGAGTCAAAATCTGTTTCAAATCAGTCCAAGCAACTTTACTTTTTATATAAAGTCTTCCAGATTCCAAAATAGTCTTTTAAATATCCAAGTTTATAGATTTTTTCTTTGATAATTAAATGCACTAAAGATGTCATCATTTTCTTTTTAGCAATTATAGAGTTGTGAAGGATCTCAAGGGTCTTCCAGTCTAACCCCGCCCACCCCCTGCACAAATGCAGGACATGCTATGTTTTATACTATCCCAGACCAATACCAATCGAGCCTCTTTGTGAAAATCTCCAGTGAAGGAGAAATCACAGCTGTATTGTCCAACTTGTGCCATTAACCTGCTGCTCTGAAACTAATGAAGATTTGTGTATGTGTGTGTGGGACGTGGGGGAGGGGAGATTCCCTTCTGTTATTTCATCTAAATCTGCTTTCTTGCAGCTTAAAATCACTCCTTTCTATCTCCTGCTTGGAAAGGAGGACTATCTGTTGTCCCTCTCTCTTAGGGCAGGCTTTCAAATATTCAATTATTTGAAAGCTTGGCATCAAGTCTCCCTTTAATCTCCTTTTCACCAAACTAAACATGCCTAGTTCTCTCAACTGTTTCTCGTACAGCACTTTCTCTTTGGAAAGTTGGAAATTTCCAGTTCAGGTTGGGTAAGAAAGTTGCTTAAATGTTGCCAAATAAATAGTCCCCTAATAAACAGAAGCAGTTTTTGCACATAAATATCTTCTTACATTAGTTAAAAGTTGTAACGTCAAATGGCCTTATTGGCCAAAAAATATCTCACTAGACATATAATGATGGAATCAGGTAGTTCTTTGGTCTGTATGAATCAAACAGGATTTCCCAAATCAAGAGTATCCATGGGTTTATAACCATCAATGTTTTCTTAAGGTATACATTTGTCCCAGGAGGCAAGGTAACGAATGGCACTTACTGGCAGCCCGGGACAAGATGCATGGGGATCAGAAGAAGGAACCCACGTGGCTCGTTAGCCGCCTTTTTGTGTGGTTACGGCTGGCCAGTAACATCAGTGTTGGACGCCAGCTGGCAGGGATAAAAATGGTGGCCGCAGCAGTGGAGTGGGCGAATGGCCAGGGAGCAGAGCTGTGGCTGACACCACAGGCTGAGAAGACCTCACACATTGGGCCCAAGGAGCTGAGTGAGCAGAGCTGACACGGGCTAGGGAGAGTGGGGCCCCACAACAAAGAGCCACATTGATCAACAGTGGGACGACAGGCATGCCGGCCAGAAGAAGGACTGAGGCAGCCCCAAGGAGCACAACAGAACCCAGGTGGGACTGCTGGGATGACAGGGCATGAAGGCAGGCCCCACAGGGGGTGAAGACCCAGGGAAAGCCCTAGAGGGGTTTGTGGTCAGGGTGGGTATCGCTACCAGGGTCCGCCATATTAAGAAGTGGATGGAAGGTGGGACCAGAGGCAGTGAGTCAAGAGGAGCATGCTCCTTCCTGATTAGGCTCTGGTGTGGGGATAGGAGGGGACAGGAATAAGCTTACTAGTCAGTTTTGTTGGTTCATGTATTTTTTTTGTTATCTCAGGTGAAGGGACGAGGCAGTAGGAAAGTCGCTGCGGTATTGCCCCATGGAGTAGGTACCAAGGGACCAAGGGACAAGAGTGCAGAGAGCTGTTGGGGGTGGGCCCGCCTGGGAAAGCCATGGATAGCCATAAGGCAATGGCGGAGAGAGAGACCCTGTGGGAGAGGCTATAGATAACAGCTGGACAGCTCACCAAAGGTGGCATGAGGCCAGGGTATAGGGGTGGCAGAGCCCTGTGAGAAACCACTGGGCAGAACCTGGGCCACCGAGGGTCCTGCTAACTGGCCCTGCCTACTGAGGAACACCAAGTCATGGCAGACGACATTGGGGTTGGTAACGCAGGGAGAAGAGAACTACTCCAGGAACAACATGGGCCCGGAGGGCGCGTGACATCCACTAACCAGGCAAAAGCCACCCGAGAGTGACTATTCGAAGCCCAGCGGCGATAGAGTGGTGCATTGGCTGGGAATTCCATGAGGGGTTACACGTCCACCATGCAGCCAAACAAAATGGCTTCTGCAGATTTGCTGGCTCAGAACCTGCAAACATTGACACAGATTGTGGGTTCGCAGCAATGTATGTTGGTGCAACATAGCACATCGGCTGTCGGAATGCCCAAGATGATGGCAGAAGATGACCCAGAGGCATATATTGAGGCCTTCGAATGCCATGCCTTCATCACAGGGTTCAACAAAGGGTACTGGGCCAGCCAGCTGGGGGCCTTGGTAGTAGGTAAGGCCCAGGCTGCCTACTGGGCCTTGACCAGAGAAGAGGCTCAAGACTATGAGGCGGTAAAAGCTGCTATTCTGTACCATCTTGAGATTAGCCCAGAGCACTATTGGCTGCTTTTTCAGGCAAAGAAAGGAGCAGAAGAGAGGCGACCATAAGTGTTACTTCAACGGCTTCGGGATCTCTTCAGAAAGTGGGTAAATTTGACCACCTGTATGATGGCGACCCTTGTGGACAAGATTGTACTAGAACAATTTGTGAATGACCTGGAAGAAAGAACTCAGTGCTGGGTCTGGCACACTCCCCAGAGACCTGCAATGAAGCCTTGAAATTGGCTGAGGCCTTCGCAGCCATGGAGTGACATTACCCACGAGAGAAATGGGGGCCCCCCCATCGCCGGCTCCAGCAACAAGGGAGGTAGAGTGACGACGGCCCGGGTATAGGGTCCAGGGAGGGGACATCGTATGTTTCCACTGTGGGTGGATAGGGCATTTTGCCCGGGAGTGCCCAGGGCGGACACAGAGCTCCCTGAGAAGGGTGGTTGAGTTCCCAAAAGAACCTGTCCAAGGGGAGCCCATGGACTGTAGTTTTGGCATGGGGGGTGGAAGCCCGGTATGGGGGCATCCTGTGGTGCAGGCCTGGGTTGAGGATCACCGGGTATGGGCTGTATTAGATTCTGGATGTGCTCAGTCGTTAGTTAGGGCTGAGTATCCCTGATTGTCAGATAGAACCAGTGAGGGTGTCATGCCTCCATGGAGAGACTCAGGCCATGTGCCGAGTATGGGCCCGGCTCAGAGTCATGGAGCATTGTGGGAAGTTGCTGGTAGGTTTTGCTCCTCGGCTGGCATGTGAGATGCTCTTAGGTCGAGCTTGGGCATCACTGTATGATGTTTTGGACAAGGTGCGGGATGTCGAGGTCACGCGCAGAACCTTAAAATTCATGAAGGATGGCTTGGTGACTCTGAGGAAGGAGATGAGACCATGGGGGAAGAGGAGGAAGCTGTAGCCGACTGGCAAGACATCACCAGAGGACAACAATTCCAGCAGGCACAAGGAGAAGATCCCGGATTCCAAGAACTGTGGACACAGGCAGCGGATGAGGCTTGTCAGTTGACATCAGGCCCTGACCCGGGGAGTCACTTTGAGGTAAGACACCACCTCCTGTTCATGTCTTTGATAACACATTCCCATATTCTTTGATACTACATGGGATATCATTACATTTTGCTGAAGTTGGGAATTTTTAAAAGATAAATATCAGTTTGCTTTACTGAGATAAAGATCATGTATATACTAAACTGATATCTTGTTCTTAGAGGAGACTGTTTGAGGGTTGGTCTAATGACTCCTACCTCTTTAGTCTACCATTATGCATCTTGCAATTAAATACTTCTACTAAGTATTTTCTACAGAACCACAATTTCCCAGTGACCAATGCTGATATACATTTCCAAAAAATGACTTATTTTCTCTGATACTATAAAAACAGCATTTCAGAGTCTATCACCTGTGGGTGATTTAGAGCTAAAAGTTTACTTTTTTTTTAACATGGTAACTGTGATAGTCTGCAAATTATGTGAGAGGCAAGGAGGTTTTTTGAGTGACATCTTTTATTGGACCAAGTGCATGGTCAGAATAGAGTTAAGTAGAAGGCAGGATAGATTTGTACCTTTAAAGGCTTACTATGGTGATTATAAGGATTATGAGGAAAGTAGATCCGGCAAACTACAGGCCCATCAGCCTGACCTCTGTTCTGGGGAAAGTCTTGGAAAAGATTATCAAGGAGGCCATCCTTAACAGGCTAGCTGAAGGCAATATCCTTTTGTGATCAGGTGATTTATCACCTGGACAAAGGGAAAGAGATAGACGTCATATACCTCGACTTTAACCAAGAGGTGATCATGGGATACCAGATCGAAGCCTTTTTTAAACTGGCAAACTGCAGCCTTGATGTCACCACAATGTGCTGGCTGTACAGAGGACTGGCTCTGCGGTAGGACCCAGAGGGTGATGGTCAATGGGAGCCAATCGTCTTGGTGTGCTGTGACCAGTGGGGTCCCACAGGGCTCTGTCCTAGGGCCTACACTGTTTAACATCTACATCAGTGATGTGGACATTAGTGTCAGAAGAGGACTGGCCAAGTTTGCTGATGACACCAAACTCTAGGGTATAGCATCCACACCTGAGGACAGGAGGGTGATCCAGGCAGATCATGAAATGGGCAGACAAGAACCTGATGGTGTTCAACACCGAAAAATGCAAGGTCTCCACCTTGGGAGGAAAAACCTGCACCATGCATTTAGGCCTGGTAGTGCTATGCTGGTTAGCTCTACAGATGAAAGGGACTTGGGAGTCATGGTTGACTACAAGATGAACATGAGCCTTCAGTGTGATGCTGTGGCTAGTAAAGTGAGCAAAACACTGCCTTGCATCCATAGATGCTTCTCAAGCAGATCCCGGGACGTCATTCTCTCGTTGTACTTGGCCTTGGTGAGGCCGCAGCTGGAGTACTGCATCCAGTTTTGGGCTCCGCAATTCAAAAAGGATGTGGAGAAGCTTGAAAGGGTGCAGAGGACAGCCACGTGCATGATCAGAGGGCAGGAAAACAGACCATATGATGACAGGCTGAGAGCAATGGGGCTATTCAGCCTGGACAAGCGCAGGCTCAGGGGTGATCTGGTGGCTACCTATAAGCTTATCAGGGGTGCTCATCAGGATCTGGGGGAATGACTGTTCACCAGAGCCCCCCCAAGGGATGACAAGATCGAATGGTCACAAACTCCACTGCGACCGGTTCAGGCTGGACATAAGAAAGAACTTCTTCACTGTCCAAGCCCCCAAGGTTTGGAACAGACTGCCACCTGAGGTGGTTCAAGTGACCACTTTGAACGCCTTTAAAACACATTTGGATGCTCATCTTGCTGGGATCCTATGATCCCTGCTGACTTCCTGCCCCTGGGTCAGGGGGCTGGACTCGATCCTCCGGGTCCCTTCCAGCCCAAATGTCTGTGAAATCTATGAAATCATAAACTAATCACCCTGCCTTCTACTTGACTAACATGACTAACTACATCTCTTTTTGCTCATGGGATAAAGCTAGAGAAGCTTTTGAATGCAAAGCATTCTTTCTCAGGTCTGGGAAAGGAAGCAAACAGTGATTGTTAAGAACAGTGGGCAGAGCTGTGAAATTGGAGAGGGGAGAAATTCCCAGGATATGCATACTTATGCTACTAAACTAAGAGAGATTAAGTTGGACACAAACCTGGCTATTATGCATCAGGACCAAATATACTACCAAAAATACCTGGTGGTGTTGGCCAAGAAATCTATTTGTCCAAAAACTCAAATTAATCAGCCAAATCTCTTGGCCACGAATAAGACTTAGACAAACAGCGTCACTAGCCAACTAATAGTTTGGTGGGTGGAGAACTAATGAGCACGGTCCAAGCTCTAGCATCTGCCAACTAGATACTTAGACCACCCTGAAAGGGACCCAAATTTACTCAGACAACATACTAACCAACACAGATTTAAAAACTTGAACAAATTATAACAGTTTATTAAACATAACAAATGGCAACTGGAAAATACTGAATCTATCACACTATTACAAAGACAGGTTACTATACTAAATAGCTACATATATCTACATATCAATATCGATATCAATATAAATATTTGTCTAGATACATGTAGCTATTTAGTATAGTGAGGTATTCAGTATATAATGTATATATATATATTAACTCCTATTATTTACACTACTATATACAGAGGTGCATGCAAGACTTTACAAACATAACAATAAAGGGAAGGATGGGTAATATTTACCTAATGAAATTATGAGGTAGTTCAAATGGAGACAGAGGGAAAACTAGGACTACACTCAAATATTCTCCTGTAGCAATGTTGGCATTATAGTCTTAAGATACTATAGTATTATTTGCCCTCTGATCAGTGTTGAGTAACTTGAACCACAAAATAATCCTTCAGTTAAGGGGCGTAGGTTGTAGCCATGTAGGTCTAAAGACATAGGCAGAGAAGGTTCTTTGAGTGAATCTGATATCTTTTATTAGACCAACTTAAATAGTTGGGGGAAAAAATGTAAGCAAGCTTTCTGGTTTAAAAACCCTTTTTCAAGCTGAGGGTGTTTCTGCAGTTGGTGTGTGCTCTTCCTGCATGGAATGAAAAGTAAAGAAGCCAGAGGCTGGGCTGGTATGCATACAAGACAGGTAGTCAGTGAAGATGTTAACTGAAGAGCCAGTGGGTGAGAGACAGGCTGGGTGCATGGAAGAAGTGGGATGAATATAGTAGGTAAATAGTGGAGAGGTCCTGGAGAGTCAGATGTCGGGCAGGTTATAATGTGTCATAAAGCCAACGTCTATATTTAGTCCATGATTTTTAGTATCCAAGAGGTGGATGAAGTGGAGTTCATAGGCTCGTCTCTGGTGTTTTGTAAGTTTCCTTTGAGGATCAGGACTGAGAGATTGGAGACAGAGTGGTTTTCTTGTGAGAAATGTGCCCCCATCGGTAATTGGTTATACCTGTCTTTGATAGATTTCCGGTGTACATTCATTCTGGTGTGCAGTTGTTGTTTGGTTTCTCCTAATTATTTTCCATCAGGGCATTTGGTGCATTGGATGAGATATATTACATTTCTGGAGGTGCAGCTGTAAGATCCGGGAATGCTGATGGCTCCATTGTGGGGTGTAGTGATTGTGGGGGTGGTGGAGATGTGTTGGCAAGTTTTGCATTTCTTGTCATGGAATGGTCTGGATCCACCCAGTGTGCTCAGGCCCAGAACAATTGACTTCTACCACAGGTTTAACAACCATCAGCCCTCAAACTTTCTCTTAAATGGTTCTACACTAACATCAACTTTTCAGGTACCACTATCCACATCTAGGATATCACCCTACAAACTGCCATAAAAAATACATTGGCCACCCTACTTATCCCAAGCATACCAAAAAAGCTGTAATCTACAGTCAGCCCCTCAGGTACTACCATATCTACTCTCAGAAGAACACTTGTGATACCTACCTGGCCAGCCTAAAGGATGCCGTTTTAGAGCAAGGACACTCCAGTAAAAAAATAGACCATACAGTTTAAAGAGAACTATTTAAATACTCCACCATAACCTACTACAATACAAAAATTAACACCCCCTGTAACCAAACACCCCTAGTGGTCACCTACCACCCCACACTGCAACCGATAGGCAGAATCATTAAACTACTACAGCCTACACTCAGCAAAAACCAAACCCTGAGAGAAATATCCCTCCTCCAGCTCCGTCTGCCCTCCCCCTGCCCCTAACTACTGGCTTTCAAACAACCCCTAACCTTGCCTGTCTCATTATCCAAAGTAAATCCTCCACTTCTCAACAGACGTCAACTACAGAACAGTCTGGCCTTAATAATATATGCTTAACCTGTCAACACTTCTACATTGTTACTATAATCAACATCCCCCACAATGAACCCATCACAATCCATGAACCCATCCATCTATACAAGCCTTTCCAAAGATGTGATATATCTCAGTCAATGCACCAAATGCCTTCATGGTAACTACAAGAATGAAATCATACAGCTGCTCTGCACCAGAATGAGCTCTCACAGGAAAAAAAATATAAAGAACAAAAACTTTTTCATAGAACCATTCCCCCTCTGATCTTGTCATCAAAGTAAATCTACCAAATACCTTTAAAGAGTGAGCTTGGGGACAAAAATCCATAAGCTGGCTGGACACTAGGAACCATGGATTGAATACTTATTTTTTGTCAGGTGCATTATACATGCCATCTTTGTGCCAGAGTTTATTACAGTGCCTTAATGGCACATGTAGATGTTTAAACTGCTGTGGTCCAGGGCATGTGTGCAGGTGCTGTGCCCCAAACCACAGCAGTTTGACTCAGGGTGGAGCAACCCTGGGTTGGCAGGAGGCCCAGGGGGCTAGCTCTGGGCTTCAGGAGGTGACAGTGGGCACTGCAGGGGATAGCTGGGGCACACAAGTGCCCCAGCATGCATAGCCCTGTCCCTAGGCAGTAGGCAGGGGTGCCTGGAAACAATTTATGACTGGGAGACTGGGCACAATTATGCCTGGATCAGCATTTATATATGCATTTAAGCACGGTTATTTTTGCTGCTATACTGTCCTCGATAGTACTGTCCTACAGAGGCAAAAATTACTTTGCTGAAGTCTAATAGCATTGCACGTAGAGAATGTGATGCTTTAAACCACAGCAAATTAGTCTACTGTGCAGGTAAGCACAAGTGTAGATGCACCCACTATCATCTACCTGATTCATGACATTCTTCCTGTACATTACAGGTAATAATGATCCTCCTCCCTCTTGAATCCTACTCCAGTTTAACAGTTCTACTCACTGTTCTTAAGAATTGCCATGCTTGCTTCCTTCCCCAGACCTGAGGAAGAATGCCTTGCAATCTTCCTTTTAATTATCTTGAAAAATTAATTTAATAAACTAAATGCCCCAATTGAGAAATCTATATTAGATCCACAATGCCTGGAAAATAAATATAAGAAAAATAAATGTAGGTACCTCTTTAAAGTCAGAAAAGACCTAGATAAGTTTCTAATGACCCAATATTACATCAGTAAATTATGATAATTGTATTAATAACCATGTTTGTAGCAACATTGTAGTTCCCTCCTCATCATCACAAAATTAAAAATTTTGATTTAGGTTCTAACTGTATGCACATTTATTTACAGCAATAAATACAAATAAAACTTCACTGTGTTTTCAAAATTACATTCAAGAAACAAATGCAACCTCATTTTTTAAAGAAAACCTTGGTTCAATAGATGTAAAAGGACTGAATCTAAACAATATAAACATGAATATGTTGAATGTTATTGAGCTGTTTTTGTTTCTTCTGCCTTGGCTTACATGTTGTGGCTCACACCTTACTTTCTAAAAAAAGCAGGTAGTGTTCACTGTGCAATTTTGAACTCCTGGATGACATTCTTGAATGAAAGCAAAATAATCTGCTTTTTCTTAGGAAATAAATCATTCCAATTTTGGCCTGGCTAAGGATTGCAGTGTCATTCTCCCTCAATTGCTATATGTAATGTTAAAGGATGAGCAGAATAGTAATGTTCTTCCAATATATAATACTTACCTTATCCTGTGAACATGTTTTTATTGTCTTCTTGAATGGATAAAGATGACAAAATGATTTTGAAGTACTGATTCATTGTCCACTGAAGCACTGGAAATCTTTTTCATTGACTTTGGAAGATTTGGATCGGACTGGTTTAGCAATGCTTATCTAATACAACATTAAAACACAAAATAACTTTTTATAACTCCCTTCTAGGTGAAAGACTATATTTTTGTAACTTATTATATCATGTTTTCAAATAATAGAAAATGTATATCAGACCATCCCTGATAAGCTTGTGAGAGACTATATTTTTGGATCTAAGTGAGAGACTATATTTTTTGAACTTATTATATCATGTTTTCAAATAATAGAAACAGGGAACTGTTAGTAAGCATAGGTCCTTCTATGGTGCCAGGTGCCCCTCATTGCTCCCTGGGAAGATGTAGAGTGGTGATCCCCACTTCCATGTGGTGGCTTTGGGGGGGGGGTGACTGCACCCCAAAATTCCCAATCCCAAATCCTACAGTTCCAACTGGGGCAAAAACTTCAGAAGAAGGGGAACCAGGCCTATCCTGGTTCATAGGCCTGAACTGTAGATGGGCTCGCAAGACACAAGGACTGCTATAGCAACAAAAGGAACCAGGCTCCAAATCCCAGCCCATACTTTACCAAGCTTTAATCCTGGTGGCTTGCTCCAGGGATTAATACACCCCACAGTATTACCATACCCAAAACCCAGGAAAGCAAAGAGGGGACAAAGAAAGGGAGTGGAGAAGAGAGAAGTCCCAGACTCAGACTCTGTCAATCCCCAGTAATTAAGAGTTCCTCTTCACATTGATTTCCCGTGCTGGGGCTCTCCCTAGGGTTACCCCATTTCCCCAACTCCTCCTTCCTATGTCCCTGGTGTGACATCACCTCAAGTATCCAATCAGGGGTCACCAGGATTCTGCTTTTCCTCTCCTAACCAATTAATTTGAAAAAAGAAACCTGCCCAGTTAGCCAGTTAGGCGAGGGGTCTGGTTTCCCTGGCTTACATAACAAGAAGCCAGGTTTCTTGGTTACAGTTAATAGAAAGGCGGGTTCTAGATAAACAACCTAAACAAAAGAGCTCTCCTGCCTATGTCCTGCACATTTCTTTTCAGATTAAGAAACAGATAAGATACAGCAGAGCAAACATATTAAACCTGGTCATATTCAAACTAAAACAATATTTTACAGCAACATAAAACTAGACTACTTTGCACAACATAATGGGTGTGTTACACTTAAATGAGACATATCTTTACTAAATAGTTTTAATATGTTACTCCCCACCCACCCCCCAGTTAACTCTGTTTTAGGGGGGGTGAGGGTTCCCTCTTGGAATACCATAGATAAATGGGTACAGGCAGGCTCATGTGAGCTAAGATAAATGATTGAAGTGACTGCTATCAAAGTCTCAGTTTTGTAACTTCTCTTGGTTTGCCCTCCTCCTTGTCTGAAGTATATTTACTTAACTGTGAGCCATTTTAACATTCGCTTTGTCTTCAAACCTACCTTTGGTGTGCAGTTTCCATCAGTGCTTCATTCCAAATTGATGTACAAAACAGGTGCAGTAGTACGTTGAATCCTGAGCAGCAAGAAAGGCAACATTACAGTTATAAGGAATATCAAAGCAAGTTGCTCTCCACCTCTTCTTTCTGCCAGAGTACTGAACCCTTACTGTGTCACTATGAAGTATTTTGCTTTTCAGCAGTGGTATACAATTTCAGGTTCTGATGAGACTGATACTTCCTTGTTTTCTGGGGAGAGTAAATGATAGATTGTCTTTGCAAATGAAGTCCCATGCTGATACTGTCTACAGTTCAGAATTGTCATGTTAGATTAAACAGCATTGTTTTTCTGACCCTTATTAATTATGATGCCTCCTGCTGCCTCTATGATTGTTTTGTTCCAAGGGTACAGTTATGTGGAAACACAGCTTCTTTCAGTGAAGCCCATTGTGCCGAATGCAGCTCATTAACTTCAGTTTCCCTCTCAGTTTGCTATAACAGACTTCCCTAACTAACTTTAGATGTGAGGTAATAAAGTTTTATCTCTTTTCACAGTGATTCAAGACAGTTCATCATGCACTCTGCTTGCAGACAGAATTCTGAACAGTGCTGAAAACATCAGGAACTCTTTGCACACTAGATGCCCACAAAATTCAAATCACAATGAAGAAACTGACTTCCATCAATATTCACAAATTCTGATATGAGATAGAGATTACCTTTTTCTGTATCTCCAGATTGGAAGGCCTGAAATCCCATCTCCTTACATAGCCAATTCTCTCTGCAAATCACTTCTTTAGGACTGTGATTCTTCAGATCTCATACTGATAGAGGTCTGGTTTCACCAGAAGCAGCCAGCTGGAGGTCATGCTACATTCAAGAATAGATACTGTTTCCAGAGGTAAGGAGTGGAAGAGGAACAATTCAAAAGTAGCATTTAAATGAGGAATAGCCTGGGCCATATTCAACCAAGTACTCTTGGTTGAATAGTTCCTTGTTACCCAAGAAGTCTCATTAAAGAGGACCAGACTGCAAGGGAACAAGAGATGCTTAAAGATACTTAGGTGCTCTAATGCCTACCTGTCTCAGCTTCAGTTTGTGTCTTGTCTTTCATTCAGTGTCTGGGAAGAACAAGATCCCAAAATAATAGATGTTCAGAAAATAGCTAAGTAGTAAGATGTCTCTGCTAGCTGGGACAGAAATGTGGAAAAAAAGTGTGAGCCTTGGGCACTTTGCCAGATTTGGGACTTCTGAGCCATAAGCCCTGAAACTAGGCACCTAACAGGCAAAGCTTCGGGCACTGATTTGATTTAGAGGAGAATTGGCCCAACTTGGTGGCCAAATCTCCGAATCTGAATCGAATCAGGAGACCAATAAAAAGGTCTGAATTGATTCAAAGTTCTCCGAATCAATTTGGGAAAGACTTGGAGGGCTTCAGAGATTTGGGCTGTCCCCTCTTGCCACCACAGGGAGCTGGACTCTGTGCTGCTAAATAGGGATGCAGGGGAGGAGGGGCTGGAGGAGGAAGGGACAATTTGGGGACCCCACCAGGCCCTACCCCCTGCCTGCAACCCCAGTTCCCTTGAGCACCCCCACCCACTCTCCCCTCCCATGGCTGCCCCACTCAGGCCCAGCTTCCTCTTAAAAAAAAGAATAAAAAAAGCCCCCACTCACCAGCTGCTACCAGGCAGAAGGGTGATCCCTGCTGCCTCCCACTGCCCCTTACTGTGTGGTGGGCTGTGTCACAAGTCCCCTGACCACCACCCACTCTCACAGCTTTAAAAAAAAAAAAAAAAGCCCCGTACTCACCAGTTTCTGTAGCAGGCATGGAGCTTTTGGGGACTCATGGCAGAACCCCCCCATACAGCATGGGGCAGTGGGGAGCAGTGAGGATCGCCGCCCATCTGGCAGCAACCAGTCAGTCCAGGGCTTTTTTTTTTTTTAAAGAGCTGACGCTAAGGCAGGGCGGGGCAGCCATGTGGGAGGGCTGGGAGAGTGGGCAGGAGTCGGGGGGCTTTTTTTTTTAAAAAAAACCCTGAGATCTAAGATCGGGCAGAGCAGCCATTGAAGGGGCTGGGAGAGCAGACAGGAGAGGGGGGCTATCTGATTCGGAGATTTGACCAATTCAGCAGCAGTCAAAACTCTGAATCAGATTCCATTGAATTGATTCAGGACAGTGATTCGAATCACTGAATCAAATCACTGTTCCTCAGATCGGCGGAATCCAAATCCAAAACGAAAACTAGTCACTTCACACAGACCTAGCACCTAAGCCCTATTTTCATGTCTACAGGGAAGAGAACTCATCCCTCACCCAAGAATAACCAACACTTTAGTGATTAGGTCCTGCTCCACTCAAATATGAGACTCTGAGTAGGGACAGGTATTTGAAAACACAGTAACCCGAACTAGCGTATTATCTGAGATTTCAGTGGAGTAACAAAGATGGAGAAAGCTCTCTCTCTCAAGGTCTTTTTGGATTTTTTCCATTCCTTTCATATAATTAAATAAACTGCAGAGAGTTGGATTCTATAGCATAGTGATTAGGGCATTTAGCTGGGATGTGGGATTTAAGTCCCCGCTCCAGTAAATATTTACTTTTCTAAACTGAAACCGTGTAAGGGTAGAGCTTTGATTTATTCCCTGTACTGAATTGGTCAAGAGACAGGAGTTAAAATATAATGCAAAGTAGCCTATATTCAGTGAAGAACTGTAGCAAGTTATTCCCCTTGAAAAAAAGTTTCTGCAGAACCAGGAAGAATTTTGACTTTCTCATTCATAATGAACTTTGCCTCTTGGACATATTGTGCTTTAATAATTTTATTCTGCTTCAGATATTTCCCTAAGGCTCTAAATGTTGTGCAGAAATGTATCCAAGAAGAGTTCAAATTATTTTTGTAAATAACATATGGTGCAATATATTACTTTCTTACCAAGCTGGCATTGCCACACAATGGCCGTGTCCAGATGAGTGTGGATGTGAGTGTGTCCCTTAGTTCCTCAGGGACTACTAGCAGTGGAGCATCTTGTGCCTCTGCTAGTTGTACCCAGGGAACACCCATGCTACATGCCCTCTGGCAGACAGTAGATTATTCCAGGTGGGGTAGGGGAGGCTGGGGCATTACAGTTGCTGGTCCCAGTAGCCTTACCTGGGTTCCTGGGAGCCAGGGAAGCTTCAGCCACATCAATCCTGCAGCTTCAAACCTGACCAACAGCTGAAGCATGGCTCCAGCCAGCCAGGATAATTTTGAATGATGTGCATTGTCCCTGTATGCACAGCCCCGCTTTTTTTCTGCACAGATTTTTTTTGATCCCTGGATTTCCAGGGGTCAAACAAACAAACAAACTGCAAGGTAGCAGCACAGGAAACACCTGAATGTATGGTGTGTGGTGCTGCAGACAGGTCTGCGGTGCCACATACTGCATGGCAGTGCTTGTCTGGATGTGACCAGTGTTGCAAGGTTTCCAAGTTATGTGACAATGTTCTGGTGCCTATAAATAAAGATCCTCCACCTCTAGGAATATAAAATATTCAATATGAAGCAGAAAAAGGAAGCTTTTACTCTGTGTTAACACTGCATATAGTACCTCGCTCTCAGGTGGTAGTGTATGTGCCAGGGTGACAAAATGTATGACATGCTATTTTCAAATTGTTGTTTGTGATCCCATTTAGTCTGAAATATGCCTGCATGCCCTATGCCTGTGTGAAATGCCCTGTTATTTTAAATCTGTTCCATTTAACAAATTGGTACTCAGTAGGATAGCTGGTTTGATTATTCCTCACATGACAGTAATTTGCATAGATAGGAAATGTCCCTTTGCAAGTCTTTTGAAGGGTATTTTTTTTCTTTCCCCTGTTCATTACTACAACCTTGTCAAGTACTATAATCCTGCACTATATTATCTCTTTGGCCTCTCATCTCTTCTTCTCACTGTTTGAAGATGTTTCTCCATGCTAGGAAAGAAAAAAGTCATAAATAAATATGTATCCTTAGGAAGACATTTTCTTTTGAGCAAATATATATAGCTGTCACATAATATATCAAAACTAAAATACCTTGCAAATATTACAGCACAGCATCCATTACCAGGAGCTTCCAGTTTCCATACATGAGGTCATTCGGTTTCAGGTTGTCTGCATGTCCTGTTGCTATGTGAAATCTCTAAAGAGAAGTTGCTATAATGAAAATGAATATGTAGAATATAAACAAATAGCAATGCAGTGTGACATGAGACAAAATTAGATTTAGGAAGATGTTTTCATAGTAGCAGTATTGTTAGCTCATAATTATATTGTGAATTTCATAATACCTGGAGAGTTTTCTTCAAGCCTGTCTCTGGAATTATGGCTTTTTATGCTTTCTTTTTATGGATCACCTATATGGTTGGAAGAGGAGTTTGACAATCTGTAAGATATCTAAAATCATGTTGGCTTTTACAACAAGCCAAAGTGACTATGTAAGTCAGTGTAACTATTACCAAAAAAAAAAGTCTTCACCCTCATTGTTAGGCCTCATACTTTCAAGCTATTCTCTAAGGCCAGGCACAGACAGCTGGACAGGCAGAGTAGCGCTGGGAGGAGCTTCTGGGCAGCAGGGCTCCTGGTTAACATCTGAGGTGGGGTAAGCAACACTGGTGGTTTATGGAAGGGACTAAGGGGAGGTCGGGGGTCCCACCTGGCCCAGGAGCAGGGGCTAGATGGCTCTGAAAGAGAGCAGAGAGCTAGAGGGCCCAGGGAGCAGGTAGGGCCAAGGTGCCTGTAGGTCTCATTGACCTAGGAATGGGACCAAGGTTCAGATTTGAAGTGTATGGAATTGAATCCCTTCTCCAGAGGACATCAAGAGGGGACTCCCTAGATTCTGGATGGGAGAAAACTGCTTACCCATTCGAAGTTGGGCAGTTCTGGGCATACACAGAAGTAGAACTCGAGACACACAGTCAAGCAGGAAGAGGTCTAGTGAATGTAGCAACATCCAGAGTTGTAGGTGAGCAGAGCATTCACCCTAGAGACCTTGATCTAAATAACCCACCCCATGTACAGGAAAGCTGTGATGCATTGGACAAGGTCTTCTCAGTCCCAATCTAATAATTTATCACTGGACTAGCCTTCCTTCTAAATGCTTAGGAGCAGGAAATAGGGGCCTTACTCTATCGGAACATCTTTGTTTTCAGTGACATAGGTAGAACAGATTTCATAGATTTCATAGACATTAGGGCTGGAAGGGACCTCGGGAGATCATCGAGTCCAGCCCCCTGCCCAAAGGGCAGGAAG
>NW_017728909.1:55898170-55907325 GCF_001723895.1 Crocodylus porosus | reverse complement strand
GCTCCCTTAAGTGCCCCCTTAAGTGCCTTGGTCCGCTGGCTTTGCAAGGGCCGTTCAGCGGGCCAGCAGGGGCAGTAGTCCCCCCATGAGTGATGTAGGAAGATGCTGTTTTTCTCCCATAACTGTAAATACCCTAGAGGATCCTCTGGCTCCCCTAAACGTAGGTGAGGGAGAGGCAATGTGGAATGTCCCGGAGACGGTGACAATTAGTGGGTGCAGAGAGCCCAGCGGGGTGCTTGTGAAGAGAAGGGGAATGGAGGCCCTTGGTTGAGGGAGCTAGCTGGGAATGAAGAGAGACTGACCTCAGGAGATTTTGCATAGGAGTTTTTTAGGAGGTCTAGGTCTGAATGCAGGGTGGGGATTTTGTCAGTTTTGTTTTACAATATTCTGTTGTCAATGCAGCTGATCAGTTTTTATCTCTTGATGCGATGTAGTCTTTCTTGTAATAAACCCTTCTGTTTTTCTCTTATTTTACCAAGATGCCTGTGGTAAATGGTGATTCTGGGCAAGTGAACCCTGAGCATACCCATTCAGCAGACTTGTTGACTGGTAGGTTTATACAAACTCGGGCGACTTCTCTGGGACAACCCTGACACATTAGGGCTTTGTCAAAGACTTTGTCTCTGGACACAAGTTGATGACTATAAATGGACTATTTGAGCTGCTGTTGTGTCCAGAAAATCCCAAACAGAAATAACAAAAGAAAGGACCCAAGAGTTTAAATGGACTTAAAGAACCCCAAAACATCAAAATAAAAACAGCACTGAAAAAATGATAAAGGGCTCAGAAAAGCCATATGAGAAGTTGAAACAAAACGGGCATCTTCAACTTATGGAAAATGTGCTTAAAAGGGGACATGATAGGAGTCTTCAAATATCTGAAGGGCTGCTATACAGATGAAGGAGAACAGCTTTTCTCTAGCTGCAGAGAGCAGGATGCAGACCAATGGCTTGAAGTTACACCACAGTAACTTTAGATTGGATGTCAGGGAAAACTTCTTTACTGTTAGAAAAGGGAAGCAGTGGAACAGACTGCCTAGGGATGTTGTGGCATCTCCCTCATTGGAGGTCCTCAAGAAGAGGCTGCATTAACAGTGGCCAGAGATAATGTAGAAATAACTGTTTATGCTCTACTATAGGTATTTCCCATGCTTCAGGGCTTTGCTGGTTGCCATACAGGGCTGGGAAGGAATTTTTTTCCTCCTCCTGTCACTATGTGTCAGGCTTGTCATTGCTGTTGTTTTTGTTTTTCACCTTCTTCAGAAGCGTTGGGTGTTACCTGCAGCCAACACTGTGGATTTGGAATGGAGCCACTGCTCCTGCTGGGCCTAAACCCCAGAGGTTCATGGTTAGACAGTTCTGCCATTCCACTTAGGATCACCAACTGCTACATTTGGGGTCCAGAAGGAATTTTACCCTACCCCACAGACAGATTGTGGGTTTGTTTGTTTGCTTTGCCTCTGTAATATTAGTGTCTGGCATGCCCCTCTTGCCTGGATCCCTTGATCATATTTTAACAACCCTTGCAGCAGCAGATGCTGACTCCCATTGTCCCCCTGTGGCAGGTTAGGGTGTTATGCTTTGTGGTTGTGTGGAAAGGCTTCCTACATAGTTTTAACAATAGACCACTCTGTCCTTAAATTTCCAACCCCGCTTTGAACCCCTTGGACCTCATGACTTAGTGTATAAATTTGACACCCCTGGTTTACAGGATTTTAAGAGTGTATAGAATAAAGGATATGCATACTATAGAACATGTGCCACTGGATCAGGGACCGGATGGAGAGTCCTGAGTTAGTCTATTAGTATTTAATATAGTACATGTATAGGCTTCACATGGTTACCTAAAGCAAAAATAAAATGGTGATACTAACACTTTACTTGAGACAGTGGTTTTGTCTGCATATATGTTCGTACAATTCCCAGTAAAACAGGTCAAGATCATTATTTGAACTCCATCAGACTATAACGGTGGTTCTCAATCTTTTTGTCCTGTGGGCCAGATAGTCCTTCGGGTTGGGCATGGTAGAACATGCAGCCAGGCTGGGAACCTAACCTGATGCAAATTCACAACAGGGGAGGGATTATAACCTGGCCATGATGCAGCCACACAGGGCTTGGATATTTGGCAGCCAAAGTGGCAGTATCAACTGGTACTGCTATCCACTGCCAAATTTCCTGACCCATAGGGATCCCTGTAAGCCAGATGGCTGGGGTTTATACAATCACCCCTGTTTTATACAATTACCTCAGGACATAAACTTAATAAATTTGCTCCAAGAATTTTATATATGTAGTTATGTATAATCCCCATAAAAATTTGGCACCATTTCAGATGTATATCCCGTATAAAAACTCATCAACAACAGAGAAAGAATAATAGTAGATTGTCCATGAGGGAATGCCTATGGGAACTAAATACAAAAAACAGCTACTAATTTTTTCAATTGTAACGGTGTGCTATACTTAAATCTTCTTTAAATTGGGCCACGTAAAATACTTTTTAAAAATAAAAAGTAGTTCTGAGTATTCATTCTAGTGAGATTCATGGATATTCTTTGGGATTTGTGACACTTAGGTCACTTACAATAGTGTTTTTTGGGTCACAAGATTTTTCTTCAACAGTATATGATGGTCAGTATAAATCAGGTATAAATAAAACATAATGCGAACACTTAATATACTCTGATGTGCAGTCATCTGTTCTCAGTCACTGACTAATCCAGATTCTTGGGCATACCTGGCCTTCCTTAGTCTGCTTTGCAACTGCATCTAGAGTTGGAGGAACAGTCCTGAGTTGGTCTATTCCTGCACCAAGAGTGTGGAGGAGAAAATGAGATTTGCTTCAATGACAAAAGGAGTGTCAGCAGATGACTAAAAAAAAAATGGACTAAAAAAAAAAAGGTTGTTGAAGGCAAATTATGCAGGCATCATCCTCAGGGATAGGCAAAAAAATGTTATCAAAGCTGTTTTTAAGAGAGAAGTAGGTTTTCAACTATGATTCATATGACCAGTTTTAAAGATAAAGTATTTTTCTGGTTCAGGCTTTTGGGTCCTAGAAGAACAATTTTTGCCCTTAACATAGAAATGCCTTTTTTCCTACAGGTAGTGAGATTTAACTGTATGTACATAGTTCAGTAATTTGCATCTGAAACCCAGTTTGCTTACAGCAGTCTAAACCTTATATAAACAAGAATGTCATAATCTTTAAATATTGAAAGACTAGAATCATAAAAAATAGGGTTGGAAGGGACCTCAGGAGGTCATCTAGTCCAACCTCCCTGCTCAAAGCAGGACCATCCCCAACTAGATCATCCCAGCAAATCTTTGCCTAGCCAGGTCTTAAAAACCACCAGGATGGAGATTCCACCACCTCATTGGGTAGCCTGTTTAAGTAATTTACTACCCTCCTTGTGAGAGAATACTTCCTAATATCTAACCTAAATTTCCCTTTCTGTAACTTGAGACCATTGCTCCTTGTTCTGTCATCTGTCACCACTGAGAACAGTCCAGCTCCATCTTTTTTGAAACTGCCCTTCAGATAGTAGAAAGCTGCTATCAAATCCCTCCTCGGTCTTGTCTTCTCCAAACTAAATAAGCCCAGTTCTCTCAACCACTCCTCAGAAATCATGTTTCCCAGACCCCTAACCATTTTCCTTGCTCTTCACTGGACTCTCTCCAATTTGTCTGCATCCTTTCTGTAGTGGGGGCCCCAAAACTGGATACAGTACTCCAGATGTGGCCTCACCAGTGCTGAATAAAGGGGAATAATCACTTTCCTTGATCTGCTGGCAATTCTCCTACTAATGCAGTCCAGTATGCTGTTAGCCTTCTTGGCAACGAGGGCACACTGCTGGCTCATATTCAGCTTACTGTCTACTGTAAACCCCAAGTTCCTTTTCTGCAGAGCTGCTGCTTAGCTAGTCATTCCCTAGCCTGTATTGGTGTTTGGGATTATTCTGTCCTAAGTGCAGGACACTAAATACAGTATACACATTACTTTTCTGCAGTTAGATTGTAAATAAAGAAAAACTGAGCCTAAATAATATGCATGCAGAAAAATAACCATATCTATACTTATTGCTTCAAAAGTTTTAATTATTAAGAGGCAGACTGAAAATGATTTTCATCATAACCTATTCTAATACCTAAATAAACCATATACTTTTAGAATCGAAGTTGATGGAAAAATTGGCTTTGACAAAAAAGGGTGAAAAAATGTAGTGCATGTTCTGTCTCTTCTCCCTGGGTTGTTATATCCTATCTCATTGAAAGTTATTGAACTAAGCGTAGGGGTGGGCATATGGTTTGGCTGCCAAATGATGTTTCAATTGATCCCAAACTATATGCAACTTGGAGTCTGTTTGGTTTTCCTAAAATGTTGAACAGTTTGAACAGAAAGATTTAATGAAATCATTCTAAAATACACTATTGTCTTAGGGCACTACGCTAGAAGTACAAAACGAAAATTCAAATCCCTTCAAGTAAAAGAAGGGATTGATCACAGCTCTCCTATTGTCTGGGTTATTTCCCTTGCCACTACGTGGGTAGGACAATACTATCCCCTTTTTTTTTGTGAATATTGCCCAAGTCTAGTCTTTTGTCTTAAGTTTTTTGTACCTAGATGGAACCAAAACATTTTCATTTCAGGTTAAGTAAGATTCATTCAACTAGAAACTATGATGTTTCTATTAGGTTTCTTCCACTAAAACAAACAAAAAATATGTTTATTTCAGCTCAAACCAAAATGACATATTTTTGATGTTCCAGTTTGGTGGATGAAAAAAGGTAATATTATTTACATTGACTCACTTGTAAACTTGTCTTTTGGTGTACATTAATATAGCTACATTTTATAAACATCAATTTCATGCATTTTTGTTTATACTGATACAGTCTGAATATTATCCCAGCATCAGGATCTCCCCACCGGATAAGGAGTGCTATAGCATAACTGTCAGCACAGAGTCAGTTGGCAGAAACAAAACTATTCTTTGTCCTATACAAAAATATGTAGCTATTTCTTTTAATAGCTTGGTAACAAGAAGGTACCTCCCAAGGAAAACATTCCTAGATTTTTTTTTTTAAACTGTTACCGAAGCAGTAGTTCCCTAGCGTCTCATTTTCTACCATCAGGATATCCCCCCATCCATTACATTAATTCAAATTTAAAAATAGGACGGTCATAATGTCAGTATTCTTTTTGACACCTTGAATATTTTCTGCTTTAGAAACAAGACTAACAGGGTTGGCTCTGAATGACATCAAATACTATTAAAACACTGAAAGGAATGGAGAGATATTAACTGTTTCAGCAGATTGCTTCAATGTGGCAGGATCCCCTGACCCTACATTAGAATAAGAGATCTAAAGTAAGAATAAGTCCCTTTAAGGGTAAGAAATCTGTCTACTTCTATCTTTGCCTACTTCTAGAATGACCATCTAAGGAAAGCAACTGAGTTGAACCCAAGTCAGTGAAGCAGTAATAGCTGTAGCATAACTAAGTGGGCAGGGGGCTAGGGAGGCTGGCTAGTGTCTCTGGATACCAACTTTGGAGGGGAAAGAACAGCACAAAAATTGCCAACAGTGCAGTAGCAGCTGATCCTGCTACTGAAATCTGTATCACCCACACTGCCCCATATGTCATGGCTGCCCCAGGTGCAGAGCTGCCCTGCTATACCCTCTGGGTAAGAGTCAAAGGGAGTGAAGCTAGATGCAGCACAGGAAAAAAGAAGAGCAGCAGGCTGAGGAAGTTGTAGAATAGAGCAGGATATCATTAAGAGCTGTGAGGCAGTAAATAATTGAGATCAAATCAGTGAGCAGGACTGTAAAAAGGGACTGGCATGTTAAAGGGAGTTGAGTATGGAGGTAGTTTAGAAGTCATTGAAGCTGAACTGTGAATGTCTGTGTCTGTTAGAACAGTCCACACAGTCAGATAGGACACTTAACCAGATGCAATGGAGATGGGTGGACCTAGGACCCCAATTTCTTCTTCTCATATTGAGCAGTGGGGAAATACTCCTTCAGTAACGAAACAGATTTTTAGTTGCCAGAGAGGATCAGTGAGTACTGTAGGTAAGACTGTTGGGAACAAACAGGGGGGCCTGAAAAAGAACTCCCTCTGCTCCCAGACCGAATTTCCTCTGCTCCCTTTCCTCCTTCCCATTCTGAAAACAGCAACAAGCTCAGACCTCCACAGACACAAATTACAAAGGATGCTAGATTTTGAAACATCTTTATCAGATACCTAGTGCAATGAGGGGTTAGACATTCACCCAATCCGCCATTTTTAAAGCTGGTTGGAGCCACACACTTGTGTTTGGTCACAGCTATATAGTGCTTTCTGTGGCCAGATCAGGTGAAAATTGTCACTTCTGTCTGTATCCTTCAGGGTGAAGGTTTTAAGCTATAAACAGACATTGTCCTTAAAGCAGGATCAACAATGCGGGGGATGTTTCCCTCTTCAGGGGAATTTATACTGTATGTAGAATCAGGCAGCTTCAGGCTGCCCATTCACTCCCACCAATAAAGCAAATTTATGTCCTCCACAAAAAATCAGCACAACTTTTACCACCTATTTCAGCCGTAATTTTGGGCAGTCATGGCAAAACAAGTGCCACATAGGTGACATCTGTTTGCAGCTCTAGGTAGAACACATTCTGTACAGAGATTATGGGTTTTACCTAGAAACACTCACCACCTTCACGCCCCCACCCCTTCTCCTGAATTCAAACAGATAACTAGCATGCACATTTGCAAACTGACAAGTGCTTCTCAGTATGGTCATAAAAGCATTTCAAAGCCTATTAAAGATATAGAGCAGCTTTTGGTATCACTGTGATAGAGGTCCTTCTCTTCTGAGCTGGCTTCACTAGTACCAAAGTATGCACAGGTATCATAGAGATGGAACAAAATGTTCATTTGTATAGGAACTTATTTGTACAGATGAACTCTCCCTACTGTTCACATATTAAACAGCCTTGAAATAAAAGTGCATCTAATTGTCTTTAGGCATTTTCATGTTCCAGCTCTTCAAGAAATTCCTACAGCTTTGGTCTCCTTTTCTAATCAGAGAGCCAATGAGCTGGAAATAATCTGAGTAAACCTAGTTTTCAAACATTTCAACCTGATGCTTTTAATGCTTGATTGATAATTTGGAGAAATCCATCATCCTTTGTTCAGTTTAGATTTCTGGGCACTCTCGACAGTGAAATTAGTGTAAACCATCAAGCTGACTTTTCAATTTGAATTATATATTCAAGTAGACTGAATTTTGTGTAGTGCTGGGCAAATGAGTTGAGACAGAAGAAATGTATTTTATTCATACTTTATACTGGGCCAAATTAAAGCTCTCTGATGCTTTCATAGTTTTGCTAGTGAGATTCATCTCTGGTAGCTCAGTTGCTTTCACTTTCTGATTTATTAATGAAAAACACATTATGTCTGGTCGGCACCATTTTTTGTAGTCTTCCCAGAGTTATGTATGAATCAGACTTTTCTGTTTTAGGGGAGATTTTTGGATCTGGGGAAATGTGCACACACAACATTTAATATTTCTTGTGAATTCATAACTCTGGACAAATGCATTTGGTTTGATAAAATAAAAAAAAATGCAGTTCTAATAAATGTATATATGTAATATTTATAATATTACCATAAGCTTATACATGCAGCAAAGTAACCAAATCAATATTTGTTATTTCAAAAGAATTGATTATTATGAAGGGAAATTTTTTTTTAAAACCCCTCAAAATATTAAAGTCATTTTGAAATGCAGCATGGATGTGTTTTATTCTGAAATTAAACAAAAGTTGAATGTTTCAACTTTATGAAAAATAATTTCCATTTCAGACTTATATATCATTGAAATGTGACATTTTTGTACAGGCAGTCCTCGGACTTATGACACAATTAGTTCCTGAAAACCACATCTTAAGTCGAAAAGTTGCAACTCAGAACCAATTTTCTCAGAAGAAATGTTATAAATGGGGGATTAGTTCCTGAAATAAGGTCTGATACACTATTTTCACCCAAAATACCCCAGAATTTTGTACTTGATCAATTATAGATGAGTAATATAGCTACATTAATGTATTTATATTGTAAATAGCAATCATATTGATTTGGAAGGACTTCTTTGAGGTGACTTCTGGACTTTTTGAAAAGCTCTTGGTTGGACTTTTTGAAGAGTTCTTGGCTGGAGTCTTCTCAGGACTGTTGGCTGCAGGTTTTTCTGGAGTCTCATCTGCTTTCTAAAAGAAAGTGTCCAAGGTAGTTTGGACAGATGTTCTCCAGGGAGATGGGTGACACAGCGACTTGCTTACTGGCATGGCATCACATGGGATCAAGCATTGTAAAGTCGAAACTGATGTCATGAAGTTAAAATAGGGTGTCAATTTATAAATGCTGTAAGTGCAAAACATTGTAACTCAAAACATTGCAAGTCAAGGACTGCCTGTATCTGTTTGTTAACAGAGTGCTCTTTAAAACTCCTGATGTAGATTAAGGAAGAAGCAGGGAGATTTTGGGCAATTGAAAATTAAAGCACATGATGATATTCAAACTGTTTTGGCTTTAGAATTAGTAGGAATAAATGAAGTATCTGCAGTGCTTGAGAACAGGCTGTAAGGCAATTAGTAAACCATACTGTGAAGATTTAATGACAGTTTAGTCACTGTTGTTTGAATCCATGCTTAATTATTACAGTAGTTTGTTCATTATGGCAATCAAAAGATGCAAGTAATCTATATTTTATGATGACTCATACAATATTTAGAATTTGAGACTCGGATTTTACACGGTCCTGACAGGTGCAAATGGCAAAGTTGACCTAAAGAAACAATTTTGCAAATGTAGCTTTGTTTTCTCTCTTTAGTTCTTTGGCATTACTAGACCTTTTTTTTTTTCCCCTTTCCTGGGAAAACTATAAAGTGTCTTTCTTAGACATAATATCAAGCCAGTTAAAACTTTACAGTTACTACTGTAAATGTTGAAATGGTTTCATAGTTTCAGAGTAGCTAGAGTCGGAAGGGACCTAGGTAGATCATCTAGTCCGACCCCCTGCCTTAGCAGGAAAGAGCACCGGGGTCAGATGACCCCGGCAAGGTGCTCATCTAACTTCCTTTTAAAAATCCCCAGGCTAGGAGCCTGCACCAC
>NW_017728909.1:55871397-55898159 GCF_001723895.1 Crocodylus porosus | reverse complement strand
TCTTGGCATCAGTGATGACTCCAAGATCCTTTTCAACCTGTAAGTGTGGTGCCGGTTCTTCCTCCCCATGTGCAACACCTTGCACTTATCAGTGTTAAACCCCATCCTATTCTCATCCGCCCACTGACACTGAGTTTAAGTATATAGGAACAAGAAATCATTCGTCTTGTATACTGTCAGCCTTAGTTATTCCTTTTATGCACCCAGCAGTCAAATGTGTCAAACAACCAAAACAAAAGGTACTCCACAGGCAAACACCTGGTTCAGGAGAAAAAGAAGAGGTGAAATAGTAGCAAATAATGGCACTGGAATCTTGATCATACGTTGCCTGGAAACTTAATCCTTCACACATGGAGGTTCATTACAATCACTTGCACGTAGTTTAAATAATATGTAGGCAACGCAACCTGAAACATGCTTTTCACAAACTTCAAACATTGTCTTGTTTATTGATATTTGCTCTACTAATTAACCATAGAAACTGCAGATCAAATGTATGCTGCCTGAATTATTTTGATATCTACTTTAAAATCATTTCTGTCAACCAAAAAAATAAATGAGGAAGGAAGGGAATCAACAGAGCTAGAAGGCAACAACTTTTCACGTTTGATCTGTCATTCAATAGGGAGCTACTGCTTCAGGGGAAAAGAGCACCAAAATAGAGTAGAAAAGAGTTAAAGTGGCCAAAATAGAGACAAAGGTCTATGTTCAGTATTTATAAATTGAGATATTACCCAAAGTGGGTCTTAATCTAAGACTTTATTCCACTCTTCAAAGTGTACTGCCCTGAACTTTTATGCATCTCTTCACTGCTACCTTTTTCTTCTACCAAATGCTTCCAGACAGTTGACTTCTTTCAGATTTGGAGCTTCTGATTGAAGCAGTCAGTACAGTCACATTTAGTAGTCATGACTGTAACCTTGATGTACAAAGTAAAGGTCTTTCTTACGATAACTTGTTTCCATATGGCAGTGCATCAGTCAGAAGGTCCATGTATTATTGATGTAAATCAGTTCATCCTGTCAACACTACTACCTTCTTACTGGTTCACTGGGGGCAGTGGGAAAGGATGAAGAAAATGAAATGTGGTTACTTGTCAAAGTCTTTTGCATAACAAAAACACTGACCAAAGGAAACTAAGCTGGAGTTGGACAGTTTCTTATACGTGTGTCCAGTAACCAAATGTATGAAAGCAGTAGAGACTCTGAAAAGTCAGATATGAAGGACCTCCCCCTCCAATTAGCTACTATAATAACTCATTCTTGGTAACTTACCCCTACAATGGAATCCAAGGCCAAGAGTAAGGTGTCTTTCCAGTATAGTGTATGGCATATGTTAGGCAACCCAGAAGGTTGATTTAAAAAAAAAATTGAATACTGAACAAGGAGTCAGAGTTCATTTGCTTTCATCTCTCCACTCTCAGAGGAGTGCTACTGTCTAAGCTACATGGGAGCATATCCTTTTGAAACTTAAAAATGTAAAAAATGTTTGGTCACTTTCTGGCCACCTTCAAGAAGTCACTACTGTAGCCTGTTTCAGCATTCAACATGCTGTAAGCATGTGTATTAAATCAAGCCCTCAGGGATTTAGGGTATGTACAGACAGGCTCCATGCACATTTTACAGCACTGTAATTTAGAGCACTTCTTAAAGCACTATAAAGTCACAGCACTCTTAAACTTGACAGAAGAGCAATGTTTGATGGAAGGGACCTCTGAGCCTCCTTGCACTTTCCAAGTTAGGAGGCAGGGGACTCTCTGCAGCCTCCTGGGGTTTCTGTATGCTGGTCAAATTTCTGACCAGTGGATAAGTTATTTAAAGTACTGTAGGTTTCTACAGTGCTGTAAAGTATGGCACTTTTAAATTTATTCCCTCAGTTAACAAGGGTTAATTTAAAGTTCTGTACCTATTTTTAAAGCACTGTAAAGCCATACACTTCTGTTAAATCACTACAATAAAGCACTTTAAATGGTGAAAAAAGCAACTTCTGGCATACCCTTACTAACCATTCCATGTTGTTTGGATTTGTTTCCAGATCCAAATAGGGTTTTAACAGGAACAAACCATGTACCTTCTCCAACCATGCTAGGTCTTGGCACATGAAAAGCACTTAAATTCACACATAGTGAATTTAAGTATCTCTAAGACCAGGTAGCTGCTGTGCTGAGCCAGGTTTTTTAGGATCATAGTGTTGAACTTGGGCCCATAAATATGTGTAAGTAAGTCCACTTTAGAAACAGATCCAAAGGTGCTGATCATAAAACCTCATATGTAATTAATTATTTCCTTTGGACACTTATGAAATCCAATGTGAGGTCTCAGTTTATTAATTTTAGTGCTGCTAGCAGAAGAAAGATATGACAATGCCAAAACATTAATAGACAAATTGCTTCCTGAGATGTTGAATGTCAGCATATTGTATCAGACAGCATAATTTTTATAGAAAATCCTTTATGTATAATAACTCAAATGAGTCTAAGATTCTGAACATACCTCCATTTTAGGAGAGTTATGTAGGAATTTTGGTACAAGGGAAGAAATAAGATATATAGTATAATATGACATAGTATTTGTTTCCCCCCAATTATTAATTATATAGTCAACACATGGAAAAAAATTGTATAAGGATATGGTAGTTTCTTTTTGATGTATAAACATAGTTATAGCACCCATCACAAGATTAAACCCTGCTTAAATATCAAAATTGAAGCCCTACATGTCTTCAGATATTTCAATTTAAATCTGAATCTATCTCTTGCTTTCAAGACAGACTGCACCAAATAAAGGGTAGAAAAGGGATTTAGGGACCACAGTATCTGGGAACTCCCTTTACTACAACATCTATCTACACCTTATCTTTAACTAAGGCTTGGTCTGGTACTTGCTGAAGTTTGTAGTTAAACTCCCATTGACTTTTTGTGGGCAGATTAAGGTAACTCTCATGATCAGCTCCCCTGTGCAGTAGTGGCTTGCTATAGTTTTGCAGGCTTTGCTGTCTTCTTCAAGAAAGTTGGTGAGGATACATGTGGACTATAGTAGCATTGTGTGTTAGTTTCAGGATTTGTTTCTTGAAAAATCCATATGGAAGGATGTAAGGTCTAGGCTCAGATAAAACTGCAACCAAATACTTTCCTGACCCCATCTGTTCATACTGCGATCACTTGCCTATATATAGTAGTGAGGGTCCCGACTCTTACCTGCCACATCTTGATGTTTAAATATGATCTCAATCAGGAGGTGTTAATAATACATACCACTGGATAAATATCTTGAGATAGGTCTCTTCTGGGGCTCTAACTTCCCCTACACCCTGGCCTAGCACCACCCAGTTGTTATGCCATCATTTATTTGCATTGGTCTTAACTGGCAGCTTTTCTTTTCTATTTCTGGAACTCTCATGTCTCGACAGCCATCTCAACTGACTGGACTCAGTGTGGACTACTGGAGTTCTTCTTCAGTTACAGGTGAGTCCTGTGTCCATCTCTCTCTTGAGGGCTGGGCCCGCTATTTCAACCTGGAGGGATGTAGGCAGTGGAGTTCCCCAGGGCTCAATCCTCAGGCCTGGGGTATTCAACATTTTTATCAGTGACTTGTAGGCAGGCGTGGAAAACACACTGTCCAAATTTGCTGATGACACAAAGATGTGGAGAGCAGTGGGCACGTTGGAGGGGAAGGACAGAATCCAGCTAGATTTAGATGGGTTACAGAGGTGGGTGGATGAGAATAGAATGGAATTCAACACAGACAAGTGCAAGGTGCTGCATCTAGGGAGAAGGAACCTTCAACATACCTATAGGTTGGGGAATACCCTTCTCAACAACACAGTGGTTAAAAGGGATCTTGAAGTCATCATTGACTTCAGGATGGACATGAGCTGCCAATGCGAGGAAGCAGTCAGAAAGGCTAACTGCACCTTGTCATGCATCTACAGATGCATCACAAGCAGGTCCAGGGAGGCGATACTTCCCCTCTATGCAGCACTGGTCAGGCCGCAGTTGGAGTACTGCATCCAGTTTTGGGTGCCGCACTTCAAGAGGGATGTGGCTAACCTTGAGAGGGTCCAGAGGACAGCCACTTGCATGGTCAGGGGGCAGCAGGCCAAGCCCTACAAAGATCAAATAAAGGGCCTGAATCTATTCAGCCTCCACAAGAGAAGACTGAGAGGGAATATGGTGGCCATTTATAAACTCACCAGGGGGGACCAGCAGAAAATAGGTGAGGCTCTCTTCCCCCAGGTACCACCTGGGATAACAAGAAATTATGCCCACAAATTGATTGAGAGTAGGTTCAGGCTTGATATCAGGAGGCATTACTTTATGGTTAGGGCTGCCAGGCTCTGGAATGGGCTCCCAAGGGAGGTGGTGCCCTCTCCTATCTTGGGGGTCTTCAAAAGGAGGTTGGATAAATATCTGGCTGGGGTATTATGATACTAGCACTCGTTCCTGCCCAGGGCAGGGGGTTGGACTTGATGTTCTGTTCAGGTCCCTTCTGACCCTAGAAACTATGAAACTAGTAGTGCAGTTACTTAAAAGAAAATAGCACAACAAAAAGGAAAAGAAGCCCAAACAGACTAGTGTCCCAGGTCCACCCCAGTTCCTGGATTATATCACCCAATCTGGGGGGATTTCTTCTTTCTTTAAGTGTATCAGGTCACTTCTGGCTTCCTGGCTCAATACCACACTGGCCTGTATAGGTAAAGGCATGTCAAACTAAAATAAAAGGGAAAAAAGAAAGTAACATAAAGTCTGGACCTTGAACTTCAGTTCAGCCACTCTCCTTCCAGCTGGTCCTTTCTTCCCAGTGGTTCTTCCTCGCTGCCTGCACCACTCTGCTCAGCAGCACATCTCTCACTGGTGTCTCTTGGCTTAATTGAGCTCTTCAGAGCTCCTCAGCCAGCTAGCTGCTGGCTTGCCACTTATGTGGCTGTCCCACCTGCTTTCTCAGGTCTCAGGACCCCAAAACTCTGTTTCTAGCTCCCTGCGCTCTTCCTCTCTTCCCACTTCTGGGTCTCCACTTTTGTTTAATTTCTCCAGGGCTACTCTAGCCTCACAGAGCAGCTACTCCAGAATCATGGTTCCCAGGGAACTCTGGGAACCAGGCCCTTGGTAAGTACTTCCTGTGTTTCTTCCTCTTCACAAAGGAGAATACAAGGGAAATGTTATTGTGTACCCTATTTCTTAACAAGTAATGATGTGTTCTTGGCTAAAAACCCCAAGCTATGCAACACATGCTCCCAATCAGTACTTGGTTGTTCATAAAAATTACAAATACATATACAGATAACTCTCTAAAGATAAATTCATAAGTCTCTTTCTACTCACTACCTAGCATTTTACAAAGCAGGTCTTCTACTGAAAAAATATTAAAAATCTTATCTTTAGACATCTGTGACATGCCACCACTGTAGATATGGCTGTATCCACCTTGGAAAGTCACTCCCTGGGGTGCTTTCACACCCCCAGGGCTCCCTTCAATTTCAAATCCCTCCCTCAGCGTGACCACTGAGAACAAACCAAGATGTGCCAGGGGCCACCTCCTTGGCCTATGGTATCTCAGCCTTGCCAAATTTAACCAGGTCTTGTCAGCTCTTGACAGAGGGCATTGTGACAGCTAGAAGAATCACACCCTTATCTGGTCATGTATGCAAAAAAGATAGACCCTTCCATCCTTAGAAGAGGTTTGTCCACATGATTAAGTGTTGTGCAATCACCTACAATAGGTGATTTTAAAAAGATTTTTCAAAGATGTATATAAAAAAACCCAAGAACTATCATAGGAAATCAGTAACCATACGTTGACATATAAGAAGAGACAAGAATAAGTAAACAAAGGGAAATATCTGACACTAACCTGTTTTTACTCTGCATCTTAAATCCAAGGATGAAGTTCCTATTTAGCTCACCAGGTTAGAATGCAGCCTCTGTGTCCACTGTCAATTTGTTTGACTCAGCTTGTGGATGAGAGCCAGCAGCCTTCCCTCTACCCAGGACAACTATGCTCTCAAGGCTCTTAAGCTTAGTTTCTTATCTGGATATTTACATACATCCACCATTGGATTTTTTTTTCGGGGGGGCGGAGGAGGGGGGAACATAATGCCCTCCCCAAAAGGTGCATGTTTACCAGACCAAATGTTTTCCCTGATCTAATTCAGGCCAGGAGAATATGTGCATCCTTTCAGACATGAAGAATAGTAATCCAATATATTAGCTCTCTTCCTCCAGTAGTCTGAATAGCCAGGTGTTATTCACATAGCCCCTTCTTTTAAGATGTAAATTCACCATTGTCTGGAAGTGACTGGTTCCTGAGTCTCAGAACATTTTCCCCAAGGCAGCTGAGGAAACAATGGTTGCCATATGTTAATTTCTAGCTAGTACCTCTTTGAGGAGGGAATAGGCAAAGAACACTTAGGGCTCCTCTACATGTATAGGCAAAGTCACAGTGGGATCTAATGCACGATCCACACAATTGCACCTCCTGCCAAGTCACACTTCCCTGGCAAGAGGTATGCTTGTGGGTCATGTATTAAATCCCCTTCCACCTTATTACTCATGCCTCTGCACTAGGTCCCATGGCTGCGAGCCCTGCAGCTAATGGGTTTGTTGAGGCTCATACCGTGGGGCAGGATTCCCTGCACTGCCCCCACTGGGAGCCCTGCAGCTGACTTGGGTTGTGGGGCTTGCAGCAGGGGCACCACTGGAAACACTGTCTCTGCTATGAGCCTTGTGAAGTGCAGCACTCACAGCAAGGAGTATGCTGCCACTGCTACAAAACTCATGAGGTCTGGGGCTCTCCGTGCTGAAAGTGTTGCAAGACCCCCACTGTGAGCCCCAGATCACCATATTTGTCAGCTCTATGGCTGGCAGCAGGTGGTGAACCCCTATATCTGGGAGCCCCTCAGTTGATGGGGCTCCCAGCCACCAGGGCGCACGTGGCCACACATTCAATTCATGGCATGATTTGAACAAGCTACAAAGTTATTGCACATTTTTTGTGAAATAACTTTGTAGTTTATTGATTGTTTTATCACACCATTAATTAGTTGAACATGTAGCTGGGTCAAAACTTAAGGTATGATTACCTGGTTAATCACGCCTTAAGTGTAACGTGAACAGAGGGCCTTAAGTTAATCACTACCCCAGTAAAATAGCTGTGGCTAGAATAAAGATATATTGAAATTACATTTATATAGACACCTCAGTGCATATAAGCTTAAGACTAAATACAGCTTAATGATATGGCATATGTCAGTAGCAGTAAAACAAACTCAGAAAAGCATGCATGGCACTCCATGAATCTCATAATGGAGTTTGTGACTGTATTTGTTACAAAAAAGTTGTCTATATTTTTGTATTTTTACAATGATATATAAAACCTGATCAAAATATTGAGATTTAAAAACATTGAATTATACAGTAAACCCGACATATACATGAATAAAAGACAATCAATATGTTGCACAAATTCATAAATGTGAGAGACAATTTCTATTTTTCCTGTGTATGCCACATTTATAAACATTATAAACAGTATAGGTTTTATAACATTTCAAACATTTTTTTTGCTGATTACCATTAGGGGCTGGGAGGGAATTCTACCCCCCCGCCATCTTTCTGTTACATGTGTCAGATTTGTTTTATTTATTTATTTAAGCTTTCCTCAGAGGCATTGGGTGTTGGCTACAGCCAATGATTGCAATTTTGACTGGGGTGTGCAATTGCCTCTGCTGGGATTTAAAATCAGAGATTCCTGGCTAGAGGGTCTTGTACACCCACCCTCTCAGAATCAGATCACCATATTTGGGATCACAAAGGAATTTTACCCCATGGTCAGACTGATATGGACTGTGGGGGGTTTTGTCTTCCTCTGTAGAGATGGGCATGGCCCTCTACCTTGAATTGCTTGACCGTATATTAAAAATCCTTTACAAAAGCAGGATGTTGGCTGCCAGGATCCTCTTGCTTGACCTGTGGCAGATTAGGGTTTTATGTCTTGTGTTGTGTCAGGCGTGACCGTAGTTTTGCTAAGAAACTAGACAGTGGGTTTGTGTAGGATGGTTTGGATAGAAATGATCCTATCTGTAGCAGGAGTTTGGACTAGATGACCTTTGGAGGTCCCTTCCAGTCCTATTTCTCTATGATTCTATTAAACCTATTTCTAGCAACCAATTTTTTCACAATGAAGGGGATGCTGTGTTGGGCTTTACCAGCTCTGCCAAGAAAATTATAACAATCTGTGGTAATATAGGCTAGGGATAGACATTACATATAGATCAGTATAACTGGTCAGAAACTGATTCAAATCTGTAACAGGACAGAAGTTCAGTGCACAAAACCCACTATCAATATGGCTGAAACGGGTTTAAGATGAACCTAGACATCAGACTTAATTAACTGATTTGGGATAAATCAGTTTATTGAACTTCTGTCCCAGATCCCCTCCAGATTCAAGTTAACTCACAGGTACATCCCCACAGGATAGGCAGGCTAGACTTGGCCCAAGTTGTCTACTCCAGCTGAGCAGGGAGGTGTATTCTAGCTCCCTCTAGCTTCTGGCCTGGGCAACTGCAGGCATGTGGCTGCCTTTCTGGAATCAGAAGGGAATGTCTGTTCATGTGCTTATCAGTTCAATCTATGCAGCTTAGACTAACCTGTGAAGAGTGAATTGATTCAGCCTTCAGCTTTTTGACTATCTGTACTTAGCCAGAAAGACAAAATGTGGGGGAGGGGGACAAGAAGGGTGGGGATTGGAGGGAGACAAGGGGACAGCGTGGGTGGATGTTGTGGGTGACTTAACGTTTCCCTTTCCTTTTTAGTCACTTGTGGCTGATTGAATCACCTCCATACAATTTTTGCCCCTCAGGAGACTGCTATTTTACCCCTTGAATGCCATCTGTAGGGTGGCATCCCTTTGTAGGATTACATCCCTTTTCCAGCTGTTTCCCTACTATCTGAAATTCTAGCAACCAGATCTTCAGTAGGTGTTGCTTGTTAGGGCTCCTTATTGCTCACTGTCAAAGGAGCTTTGAGCTGAGAATCTGTTGCACAGCAATTACATAAAATTGTGCCTCCTGAAACACAACTTCCTCCCACCTCCCTCCCCCCACAAACTAGCTGGCTTTATATTTCTTAGGTGTTTATAATAATTTTCTGATTAATTTACATCTATCATGGGACTTCTCTCACCCTTTGCAAAGCAAAGAATATTCTTACTTTGTGGTTAGGAAAACTTCTGCTAACCATGGGACTTTTTCCTCTTCTCAGGACTTTATGCGGCATCATATTTGAGGGTTTTTCTACTGAAATCTGTAACTGTTATGGGCATCTCCATTCCTCTCCCCCCCCATCCCCCCCCCACCTCGCTAAGTGGTCTGTTCCATATCTCACTGAAGTTAGCAGAAATAGCCCCAATGACATCAGTAAGTTGTGGATCTTAAGTCCCATCAGGACAAGAGGCAGCTAAAGTAGATTGAAAATTGTCTGTTTCAAACAGGAGACTACTACTACTCTGTAGTAATATTTATGTCAGTATATGTCTGAACAAGTAGATGCCAAATAAATACAAAATGTAAAGGAGATGAAGGATTGAGAAAATAATATGAAAGCTGTGAGCAATAGCGAAAATGTATTTTATTTTGACAAGTTCTTCTCCTGATATATCAAAGGGAATTTTTCCACTGATATAGAAATAGATCAGTCCCATACATTCATAAGAGGTTAGAGGGTTTATTTTTGTAAGTCTCCCCTGCACCTGAGATCCCTAAAAGAAAAAGGCCTTGTAAATATTGCTTTCACCATGATGGAAATATATACACTAACAATGTTGACCTTCAAGGGAAGAATGTGACAGATTTTACCCTTCAGGAAAGGAAAAGAACAAAAGAATGCTCATTGTTGAAATAAAGTCTATCCTCTTCTATTATTATAGTCATTCAGCATGTTTTACTGCACTGCTTTGGACACAGTTCACACAATCGTGTTAAAAGAACAGGTTAAATAGGTTACTAATTTCATTTACATAATGCTTGACATTCAAAAAGGTCTTTCAATTAGTGGATTACTTTAGACTTCTTGCACTGTGAGAAGGCTTTCTATAAAAATAGGAGTTTTAGTTTTCAACTATTAGTGGAAGTATAATTCAATTAAAAACTAATGAAACCAAATTACCATATTAAATGCAGTATGACATGCTTTTTTGCATGTCATGATCATTGGCTTGCCTGTGTAATTTACATGTGCAAGACTTCTGAGATATCTTAGGCAATTTAAAAACATAACATATTTACCCGCTTGCAAGACAACTTTGAATTTAAGATGACTGCCCCCCCATTAGATTCTATACATGAACCATAAATGTTATAAATTTATCACTTTCTATGTATACAATTTAATTATTAGAGTGTCATCTTAAATTTGTCCATCACCTTGCTGTGGTAGAGAAAGCAACAGCAGGGTGTTAGGTGGGGAAGAAATAGGTGGCAAACAGCAAAGGGGGAAAGCAGCAAAAGGGGCAGGCAGCCTGACCCTGGTTCCCCCCACAAATTTGCCTGCCACCCTAGCCACTTGCTTCCTGCCCACCCTGCCAGCACATGCTGTGCTGCTGGGTACCTCTGCATTGGGTCACTGACCACTTCCACAGTGTGGTCTGCCTCTGCGCTGGCTGCTGCTGCTCCCTAGCTCTGCATTGATTCCCTCACCACTCTGCTCAGCATTGACTCAGGAGCAGTGCAGGACCCAGCGTGGAGTCAAAGGAGTAGTGAGGAAATAAGTGCAGAGCCACAGTGATGCACAGGACCCAGCATGGGACCAGAGAGAGGAACAGGCTCCAGTGCTTACTGCAGGTACTGCATTTTTAATTGTTACTTGAGTGCAAAGCCACTGAAAGTCTGGCTTACCTGGTTACCTAGGGATTTCCTGGGTCAAAGGAAAGCCTATGATGTGGAGATAACACATGCTGAAGTAGATTTATCCAGGCCCCTCTAACTTAACTATAAATTTATCCAGGCCTCTATCCAACTATAGATTAATCCAGGCCTCTAACTTAACTAAGGAAAAAGAGTGAAGAAAAAAAAATGGTCTTGCTTTGTATTTTAAAATGTTTTAAGATAAGAAAAACTCTTCTGCTTATTATGACTCCATACACAGTTTTTTTGGAACAAATGTTCTTCCTTTCCTAAAAACAAAGAAGGTGATAACAGTTTTCAAAACAAAACGTGCTGCTGAGCAAGCAACTGTTATGATTTACCCCTGACTTTCTTTTCAAGGATGCTTTGTTTAAATGATTTTAGGTATAAAAAGGTATGTTAACTTGTAGAGGGGAGGAGTTCTGTTAGATCTCCTCCCTACGATTGTATGGTATAGTAGCCAATAAACTCAGACTGAGTCTGTGAATTCTAATACCAAACACAACGCAGATTGATTTCTTCCACACATAGCATCCACTGTATCCCAAGAGACAAAGTATTCCCAGTACTAAGTATGGAACTTCACTCATGCCACTTCACTAATGGCAACTATTTGAACTGACATATTGTGGCTTTTGACATCAAGGTGCCAGTAAGTACAGGTTTGGGGCTATTCTGATTTATGCCAGGAACTTGAGCTATTTTTCAAGGTCCACCATTTCTTTTCTTCTGTTCTGTATTGCCCATAGCTCAGCTTGACCAAATAACTTGTCTCCAGTATATGAATATTTACCAGCCTCCCAGCCACAGACTTTCTGACACTTTTATAATAAAAAGGAGTGTTTTAGTTTACTGAAATCATACCAAAGTAATTCTCAAAGGAATAGCTCATCTTTCTGAAGACATTTCTCATTAGAAATTTAAATCACCCGCCTATTCTATAGGACTCTTTTCTACCATAAAACACTATTCTTAGTGACAATTTACATTTTAAACCTAGGATACCTTGTGTCCATTTGAAATGGGAAATAATTGCAATAACAGAACATTCTGAATGCCATAGGTACTGAATTCATATTTATTTTAGTCTTGGAAGGCTGTATCAGGACAACATTTAGCAAATTAAAATAATTTCTTTTTCTGCTCCGTTGCACACAACCTTTTAGAGTACATAGAGCACAGATATAGGTTTCTATATGAATTGCAAATGACCTTCTAAGACTTTAAGCTACTGCTTATCTGTGGTACACCTGCTGCAACATTTTTGTAAAGTGTATTAGTTTTGAAAACGTTTTCATCACCTTTAGTAGAATCGTTTCCTTTCTTTTAACTGTTTGATGTTCCTTTTAAAGTAACAAACCTAGAAGTCTATATATTTTAGAATGTTCACGTTTGCTTTTGAAGGGAAGAAAAAGCCAATTTCATGGGTTCCAAATCTGAACCATGTTATCAGTCAATGTTCTGAAGTTTCTCCAAAGCTTCTCATCCAAAAATAAGTACACCTAAAATATCTAATATGCTAGTATTCTGAATTAAAGGTGGATGTTATATTTTTGTCTCTCCATGAATTGTTATCGCTGGAAAGTAGCAATTCAGAAAATGGCACAATAGCAATGCAAGCCCCACTAAATTTACTCATGTGTTCACTTTTTCCAGAGACGCTGCTTAACTTTGAGAAGAACCTAAATTGTAAGGCTCTGGGTTTGATCCAGTCTACTGCAGGGAGTTTTCTTGTATTAAGGAAAATGAGAGGCAGATAGTAACTGAAAATAAACTGTGCTCATGCAAACTCTCCATATTGCTTTGTTATTTTAGTTCTTTGGTTGAGAACACTCAAAAAGCATTTTTTTAAATTCACTATATATTTTTGGCTATGTGTAGGTATGTACACCCCACTAAGCAGAAGTAAAGGAGAGAAAGGCTCTATCTTCACCTACTGAGAGAATGGCTATGGAACAACTGTGTGGATGCTGACTGCATCAAAGGCTGATGTAGCCTTTTGCAGCTGTCCTTTCAAGAATCAGAGGACTGTAAAAATTTATGCATAAATGTATCTGTTGGGCCAATCTCTCCTGCCATCTCTTTGCCCATCTTCCTGCTTCCTGTGTGGTTTCCCTGTCTGTCCCCCTACAGGCTGGAATTTCATAATACACAAGTCTTTCTAATCCCCTTGACTTCCTTTTACCATAATCCCCTTGACATCCTCTTGTGCAGCTGAACCATACAAGCTGTACTGCTATAGAACTCTCCACAACTACAGAAGTAGAGGAAGTTTTGTCCTTAAGTACATGACAAGTCAGAAGTTCTTTTTAAGATGACTAATGATGACAGGTTAAGTGAATAGTAGGAACATACTTTTAAAATGGAAACTTGTACATTTTTAATAGTGACATATCTCAAAATAGTCACATCCCCCAACATTGCATCCTTTGGCTAGGCTTTAGCACAGGGACTGTCAACCTGAAAACACACCCTCCCCGCCACCCCCACCCCATTTCTACTGAAAAAAAACCCAGTTATTAGAATTAGAACTGAACACTTCCTGCAAGTTTATTATGGAGCACCACTTTACTATCTCATGGAATTACGTAGCTGGCAATATTATAACAATATTATAGGTGCACATATACCTATCTTTGGCTTTGGTAGGTAAACCTTACCATCTGCTGACTACTTGCATAAGAAGAAAATTTCAATGCATAATTTCAAATATGAAAACTATACGTGGAGCAGCGGTGCAGGGTGGTGGACAGCCATGGCAGCTGCCGTGTGCAAGGTACCCTCTCTATCCCCCCACGTGCAGCTGGCCAGGCAGCACCAGGCTGTGCACTTTCCTTATGTTTCAAAAATCCAGAATTTTCAAATTTCTGCCAGGTACTAGGTCCTCAGGTTGCCAGATTTATGAGGTTAGACTGTATTACATTAAGCAGGCAGGGTACTATTTTTTCAATATTATTTTGTGCCATTTAAATACCAAACCAAAAATTGAGCATATTATTAATTCAGCTCTAAAACAATTCACTAAGATCTAACAGTTCAGTCCAACCTTATAACTACAACAATGCAATTAGGGACCACAATCTTTTATTTATCATATGTAACTAATGAGGAAATGCTTATAGTCTTCATCAGTCTTTAAGATCTTAGTCAAGTTACCACAAATATTAATTTGGCTAACAGTTTCTAAAAAAAAAATGTTTAACATTATTTACAGGCCAGGAGCACTAGAGCAAATGACTGTAATAAATCTGACCATGTGATAAATTATTACATGACTGTCAAATTGATTAAACTTTTCTCCCTCCTACCACACACACTTTGTCTTCCTGGTATGTGCTCAAAATTGTTTTGTTTGGTTGGGGGTGGGAGTTGCTTAAATTTATAATCGGAAAGGTATTTAGACAAAATTTAGCAAACTACTTATTATTACTTTACTTTTAATACAAAAGAAAGTATTTTTCAACACTTTTTTTCCTTTCAGCATTTTGTTCCAAACTAAGTTCTTTAAGTCAGAATAATATCTTTTTATTTCTTTTTGGCAAATCACTTGTTCTACTAATTAATGAGAACTTATATACAAGTTCTCATTGGAATACTGTGCATATGCATATGTGTGTATGTATAATACACATATATATAATACATGTATACATACTTTTCCAGTAAGAACATATATAATATTTCAATGAGCCTTATATGTTTTTATATAACATTCAGTTTTAACTGTCAGGTAAAAATTGCAGAACTTATTGTATGATTTTCATTATACATAAATTATAGGAAGAACATAACTGGGTCCTACAATTATTAGAAATTAAAGATGGAAAAGTCCTGTTAATGAAAATTGTCTTGGTATCATGTTTGTACAGTACTTTATGGCTACATTATCTCATGCATTTGCTGGTATAATTTTAAGCCTTAGTGTCCTCTGCAGAATTCCTGAGAGGAGGAGGAAGTATGCTCCTAAGAAAATGTGTCTCATAAGGCATGTAGGTGATACGGCTTTCTAACAGTGTAGATTACCAAGACTTATGGGTGAAGAATTACATTTTTGCAAATTTTCCTATTCCCTTTCTTCACTGTGATGTATCTTGTGTTTGCAAATTGGATTTTCTAGTTACACAATCAGCCAGTCTGGATGGAAGCATGCCATCCCTTTTAGTGGGGAGAATTCCAGGAACAATGGTTGTTCCAGTACTCCAGTCAGTTTTTCAGTCTCTCCTCTGTATACCCCTATGTTTTCCTGGAAGTCCTCTACCCCTAAACATAAAGAAAATCCTGTTATGCAGCAGCTATTACCCACTTCCTGTCCAGACTCTAGACTAAGCCCCCCAGTTTAATCACATTTTTTTTTTGCCGCCACTCATTTAAAATGTTGGAGAGAGAACATATAAATTCTAGGTCTGTTTCAATGTATCCTACAAAAGAAATGTAATTTTTATACTCTGTGATTCTACATCATAATGTAATACTGAATTCTCCTGTATACAGAAAGATGATGAAAACTTTTTTATATAAAAAAAAATAAAAGGTAGTATGAACCATTTTATTTTAAGTACACTATTTGTGTGTCATGTCTGTCGATTTCAACATAGCCATTTGTTGTGGCTTTTTAGGGCACTTGTACAGGTGACGGTCATCATGATATACACCTGATGAAAATGTCATTTGTGTGGCTTAATGGCACCACACATGCACCAGTTTTGAGGGTTTTAGATGAGTTTGTATCATTGCAAACTAAACTACATCTGGATGTAGTTTAGCTTGCACTGGTGTGTTGCAGCTGTCAGCTCACCTGCCAGCCATGGAAGAGGTGGCAGGCTCTGCAGAAAAAAAGGATCAGGCCCCTCGCTGCTTCTGCTTTTAGCATGCAGAAGGGAGAAGCAGTGAAGAGCCCAATCCTTTTTTTTCTTTTCAAAAGAGCCTGTCTGCTTCTCCTGCCGCCAGAGGCAAGCTGCTGATAGGTCAAGTTTTCCCTGAGCTGCGGCAGCCCCACTACTATCCCCCACAGTGGTGGTGCCCCAGGGCTGCCCAGGCAGGCTGCTAGTTGGCCGGCCTCAGCTTGGAGGCAGCACCTGGTCTGATCCAACTGCCCCTGGAGCCCACCCACTGGAAACCCTTCAGGTATTGCTCCTTGAGAGAGCTCAGGGAAGAGTTGGATAGGGCTGGGTGCTGATTCAAAGCTGGGGGACCACTGACTTGCTAGCAGCTTGCCAAGGCAGCCCTGGGGGGTGCCGCTAGTGTAGAGGGAAGGACTGGGGCCCCCTGCAGTTCAGGGGATACTTGGCCCACTGGCAGCTTGCTTCCCAGCTGTGGACAAGCTCCAGCTGCAACAACAACAACAAAAAGAAGGATCAGACCCCTCTGAAACACGATGGAAATATTGAAATGGTGGGTTTCAATTAAAACCACGCCTTTCCAATTTTGGGGTCATAAAATAAAACCCTAAGAACTAAATGCCCATCGCTTGCCATGCCCTGATGTAGTACTTGGTTGGAGAAGTATAGTGTAAGAGGCTGCCTTATGAATGTGGCCCTGGTGTCAGGGTCAAAGTACGTGGCTCCACCTTACCCTACACTACATCCATCTCCACCCTCGGATCTCAACAGCACTGCTTAAATTAACAGAACCCTCAATTGGGTTCTTGTTCACTCTTTGAAGTTAGGTACTCTGTCAAGGATGATTACCAGTCCTTAGGCCTCTTTCTCCAATTATAATAATTGCAAACCAAAATAATAATTTAAGGTAAGAAGTTGGTATTCTTTAACAAGTTTCCCTCTTTCTGGGACTCCACTTCAAGGGCAGCTTCTTGTTGCCCCATCTACAATGCCCTGGGGTCTTTTAACTACAATCCCAAAAGTCACTGGCCACACTTTGCCAACTCATAATGCCCCCATCACAATCTGTGTTCCCATCAGAGATGCTTTCCCACACTGTTAATACTCACAGCATGGGTCCAGCCCCACCTCAGTCAGCGATCAGACTGTCTCATTGTCTGAGGCTGACTGCTGCCCAGAAATTACAGTCCTCCCTGATCAGGGTCCTCACTGCCTGGCTCACATCCTGCCCCTTGGTTGGAACTTGACTCTTTACTTACAGTTCCTGTCTGAAACAATCTCCCTCTCTCTGTCTCTCACCATCTTTTTTTCCGCAGGTCCAGAAAGTCTTACACCACCAGCACCCCAAGGAATACCAGCAAAACCATCATTGTTCAATGTCGCCTTCTAGGAATTGCTGCTCCAGCATTTATCCACCAGCGCCTCTGCGTCAGCCTATGTAAGTTTCTGTACCTGGTCCTGGCCCCCTTTCCAAGGGTATGTCCTTTATTATCTGCAGTTGGGAATTTTTTCTCCCCACCTGGAAGCTCAGCATCCTTTAAGTTTTGTACACCCCCTACGTCATTCTCATATGCCAAGTATAAAGGGACCGCATCTCTGTTTAACTGAACCTAGCCAACAAAGCTCTGGCATCAGCTCATCCACAGGCTCATTCACATGGGACAGATTGTGACTCCCTGCTACAGGGCCACTAACAGTTAAGCGGCATGCAAACATTAATGATCGTTAGGAAGAGGTCATATCTAGATCTCATTTTGATAGAAAGAACAGAAGAAAGTCCTGGTATGAAAAAAACTTGAGAAAAAGGAAAGGACAAAAGAAATTGCAATAAATTAAATATGAATCATAAAACTATACCTTTAGAAAGTAAAGGCTTGATTGCTAAGAAATTATCCTGTATAAGTGACTGAAGTAAGTAATTTTATTTCTTTATGGTTATCTAGCTTACATAAGACCTTAAATTTATGCAAGACCTATTATATTCAAGAACTTGAAAATTAAATTTTAATTGAAGTCTGGTAACATTGCCAATGTGAAAATAAGCCATGCATGTACATCCACAAAAAGAAAACATCTCTCACTCTTTAAAATACACACTTAAAAACAAATTGTGTCCTTAAAATAGGTAATATGCACCATTCTATTTTGAAGATATAATTTGTTTGTAATGTTTGCTGTTAGTTTTTAACACGGCTATTTGTTGTAACACTTATAATGAATTGTAGGCTGAATGTCTCTAAGAATGGAAAGTACAGACAAAGGGGTAGAGTCTATTTTGATGAGAGCATAATTCCCATGAACACTGGTAGAAGATGCGTGTACACACTGAGTGGGTATCAAGATTCCCATAATTATCTTCTAAGCTAAGAATTTGTGGAAACTGAATATTTATTTCAGACAAATTGTTGCAAAAAGAAGATAAACCTATTCAAAAGCTCTACAAATACAATGGAAATACTTCTTTCTGAATCTGTTTATAATACCTCATTAAAGTAGTAGTATGGAATTACAGAGTTAGATGGGACCTCAAGGGTCATCTGGTTCAACATCCTGGACAGATGCAACAAAGTTCTTCCTAAATCACAAAATATTTTATTCTTCTATAACACCTTACATCTAAAAACCTATTGCAAATGGATTAAGCCTCAACACATTTCTGTCTGATAGATAATATTTACTTCATTTTATAGAAATTTCAGCACAGAAGGATTTACACTAACATTTTTAAATAGAGTCATTGGTGTTGGATAAGCACCCAAAAAATGAGCCATTTAGAAGTAGTCATTATTGAAACGCAACCATTAAGTAACATGCCAAGAACCAAACATCAGTCAATGGCAGAACCAAAAATAAAGATCAGATTACTTGTGTCAATCCTCTGCTAGAGCTATGAAACAGTCACTGAATTTCCTGAGAAAATGTCTGGATGAATATGTGCAGACATTACATTTAGATTAGTCAAGGTCCACAGGGGTGTTTGGCAAAGTGGTTCCAGCTAGGGATGTTACCAGCATCTATAGTTAGGGGGCAGGCTGAAGTTAAATTTGGGCTCATGCACTGAGCCAGAGGGATTACCAGAACTAGATGTCAGGAAGTGAGCCAAAGTCAAACCGGGGTTCATGTGCTGAGGCAGGGAATTACCAGAAGCAGATATCAGGAAGCAGACTGAAGTCAAACTAGGGTTTCAAAGTTCAGAGACTGGGTATGCAGACAGGAATACAGAAGCAGGAGCAGGAACCAGGAAAGTCACATGGATGAAAGCTACACACAAACTGAGGCCAGTCGGTTGGGCAGCAGGGGAAGAGCTACTCAAGAACATCCCTGGAACCAATTGGCAGGCTCAGTTTCAAATGGCTCTGCTTAGGGTGTTGAATATTGCTGTCCTGAGCTGCAGTGCAAGATCCACATAACTAGGTTTAGATTGATCTAAATGCTGATCTGTGTAGGTGTTCAGAAAGGTTAAATAGGGCAAGTAATAGCAGGCCCAACCCTAATTAGATCACCTGAAGAGGTGAGCTAAGTTTCATAGATCTCATAGAGTTCATAGACATTAGGACTGGAATGGACCTTGCAAGATCATCGAGTCCAGCCCCCTGCCCAAGGGGCAAGAAGTCAGCTGGGGTCAAATGATCCCAGAAAAATAGGCATCCAGGTGTTTCTTAAAAGTATTCAGAGCAGGTGCTTACTCCACTTCTGGGGGAGACTATTCCAGGCTCTAGGGACTCAGAAGGTAAATAAGTTTTTCCTTATGTCCAGCCCAAGATGGTCTTCCAGGAGTTTGTGACCATTCAAATTTATCTTCCCCTGGGGTACCTTGATGAACAGGCATTCTCCCAGTTCCTGGTGCACACCCCTTATATACTTATATGCTGTCACCAAGTCACCCCTGAGCCTTTGCTTCTCCAGGCTGAAGAGTCCCACGGCTCTCAGCCTCTCCTCATAAGGCCTTCTCTCTTGTCTTGTAATTATGCACATGACTCTCTCAAGTTTCTCCATATCCTTTCTAAAGTGAGGAGCCTGAATTGGATGCAGTACTCCAGCCACAGCCTCACTAAGGCCAAGTACAGCAGGAGGATGACTTCCTGGGTCTTGCTTGAGATGCATCGGTAGATGCAAGACAGAGTTTTGTTTGCGTTGCTGGCTGTGCATTGGTGGCTAATGTTCATCTTGTCATCAATCATGACCCCCAAGTCTCTTTCAGTCATGGTGCTAGCAAGTGTAGCACTGCCAAGCCTATAAGTATGATGTGGGTTTCTTCTCCCAAGGTGGAACACCTTGCATTTCTCCATGTTGAATGCCATCAGGTTTTCATCTGCTCACCTTGTGAGCCTGTCCAGGTTGGCCTAAATCACCAGCCTATCCTTTAGTGTGACCACACTTCCCCATAGTTTGGTGTCATCAGCGAACTTAGCCAGTCCGCTTCTGACACCAGAATCCAGATAATTTATAAATACATTAAAGAGTACTGGTCCGAGTATGGACACCTGAGGAAGGCCACTGGTCACCATGCGCCATGTTGATTCAGTTCCATTGACTATCACTCTTATAGTCAATCCATGGAGCCAGTTCCCCAGCCAACAAACTGTAAGGTTGTTGAGGCCATAGTTCCCCAATTTTACCATGAGGACATCAAGTTATATCCTTTTTTGAAGTCCAAATATATTATATCAACCTCTTCTCCAGGTGATGCATCACTTTGTCATAGAAGGAAATGAGGTTGGCCTGGCAAGACCTACCCACAATGAAGCCATGGTAGCTATGTCTTAGAATGTTGGCATCTGTTAGCCTGCTGTTAATGGTTTCTTTGAAGATTTTTTTCAAAATCTTTCCAGGGATTGAGATCAAACTGATTGGTCTGTAGTTCCCTGGATCTTCCTTCCTCCATTTCTTAGAGATAGGTATCACATTGGCCCCCTTCCAATCTTCAGGAACCTCTCCCAAGCACCACAATTAATTCTGAAATACCCTCACCATTGGCCGTGCTACAAAGTCAGCCGGCTCCTTTAGCAGTCGTGGGTGCATTCCATCCAGGCCAGCTGATTTGTGGATGTCCAGCCTCTCAAGGTGTTCAGCCTCTCAGCCTCTCAAGGTGTCCAGCCTCTCAAGCCTCGTAAGATCTTCACCAAAGATGGGTGTATGTTTGCCCTTACCATGGTAATCCCGCATCTTGTCAGGCAGAGTGATCCCCTTGGTCTGGTGAAAACCAACACAAAATAATCGCTAAGGAAGTTAGTTTTTTCCTGGGTGTCAGTTATCAGCTGCCCCATTTGGTTCAGCAGCTGTGCAGTATTGCCTTTGTTTTTCTCTGACTTTCCACATATCTGAAGAAGGACTTTTTATTGTCCTTGATTATTGTAGCCAGCTTGAGTTTGGTTTCAGCCTTGGCTTTCCTAGTTCACTCCCTATGCGTATGGGCCAGTGCTGAATACTCCTCCTTAGTGATGTTTCCTGACTTCCATCCCATATATACTTCTCTTTTCAGATACAGGAGGTTCACGAGTTCCCTACTGGGCCAAGGGGGTCGCCCAGCCCCATTCCTACCTTTCCTATGGGCTGGAATGGATTTTGCTTGTGTTTCAAGGATTGCACCCTTAAGGAGTGACCACTCATCATGAACATTACCGTATTTCACAGTGTATAAGTCAAGGTTTTATGTCCAATTTTTAATTCTCAACAACTACTTATATACTGTATCACTGTCCCCTGTGAATGGTAGTACTCAGTACTCAGCTGGCACAACCCAGACAGTGCCACTTGCAAGGGATGGGAGTGCACCAGCCAAGTGCCAAACTCAGAGCTGCTTGCAGGGGACAGGGCTTGGGACAGGGCTGGGCTCAGTGCTCAGCTGGTGTGCCCCATCCCTTGCAAGCAGTGCTGCCTGGGCCACGCCACACCAGCTGAGTGCTGAGTCCATCACCACTAGCAGGGAACAAGACTGCACCAGTCAAGCACTGAGCCTGGCCACACCACTCAAGCACCAAGCCTAGCGTACTCACAGGGGATGGTTCTGAGTTTGGCACCTGGCAGTGCTACTCACAGTGGGCGGGGCCAGGCTCAGTGCTCAGCTGGCATGGCTCAGGCTGTGATGCTTGCAGGAGGTGGGGCCATACCAGCCAAGCCTGGTACCATCCCCTGCAAGCAGTGCTGCAGCACATGTCCACTGTGGGCCTGGGTGCCTGGCCCACAGTGAGGGCATGCAGGGGTTGGTATAAGCCGACCCCATATTTCTGATCCCAAAAGTTAGGTCAGCATACACACTGGATCTATGAAATTCCTAACTTTTTGGATCAGAAAAATGGGTTTGACTTATACACCACACTGACCCATCCACTGAAATACATTGCACTGAAAATGGGTCAGCCCAATCTAGTGAATGTCTGCACACATTCAAAGTACACAGCTGTTGTGTTCACCCCAACCCTGAAGCTATGCTTTTCTTACTGCCCCTGCCCCACCCCATCCAAACAGGATACTTTTAGCTCCCAGACTCCCCAACCCCAGGTTGGGCAGTGCCCCGCTATGGACCTACCAATATCTGTCCGCCACCCCCTTATTGGACCTGCTAGCCTCTCGGAATTCTATCCATACCTCCCTCTATCCCGAGTTACTTACACCAGGTTCCCAGTGTGGTTCCAGCACCAGTGAACATCCCCACGTGCTCTTCCACATCTACAGTCACACGGTTTAAAGTAAGCTGTGTGATTGCAGACTGGTCATGGCAAACATCTGCATGTCCCCAGTGAGCTCTAACTTTTTTGTAAGCATCATATTCAGGTAACAATGCATAGTTCAGTAAGCTATTTGAATCTACACTAAATGTGACTTTTATTAGGTATAATTTTTATTCCCCTTATTTGGAGATTGGGAAAAATGAGAGATTATAACTGATGCATGCTAATGGATTGTTTCTAAGGCATACTTTAATTATATCTCCTTTTATTTTGTGTCCTCTAATTTGTCTCCTTGTATAAGATAGTTTTCTATCTATCTAATATTTTTGTTATCCATTTCTGAATCCTCTGTAATACTATTTTTGAGTTGAAGTATATTGGAGTATGTAGAACTATACACAGTATATGAACAGAGAGACCCATTGCTTTATATAATGGCACTGTAGTTTCTTATTAATGTCAATCCCAATTCCATATGTATTATTACAATTTGGTTTTGTTTGTTTGTTTTTATCTGCTGCTGAATATGGAATAGGGTCTTCCCTGACAAGGTATTACCCCAGATCATGGTACTACATACCTTCTCCAAACTCAACAAGTTGCTGTTCTCTAATATACTTCTCTAAAATCCAAAATTACTTTACGTTTCATTTTTGTATATCTCACTTTAAAAAAAATGCAGTTAGAGATCTTGTTAGCAATTGTAACTTTTTCTTTGATATACATACACTTTTTTTGTTCAGAATCTATTGAACTATAGATAATTAATAACTATTATGAACAGCACCACATGCAGTATGTTGTACTAGTGAAAGGAATAAAATTGTAGACGTGTTGGTTCCTTTTGTATTGATTTAAATAAGACATATGTGGATTAAGGGAGAAAAAAAGAGAAGATTATAGTATAAAGCTTCCCCCACAGGTTAGTTTTCAAAAGAACTGGGACAGTGGTCATTCCACTAATCTAGTTTTGCTTTGTTTTTACTCGTTTAATATCTAGATTACAATCTTTGGCTGTAGTCACCAGTTGACAGCATGTTGATATAGGAGGTTAAATCTGTCTATGCACTAACAATTGCATGACTGTGTTGGCATCAACCAAGTCCCTATTCATAAAGTATGACATAACTATCAAGCTATAGGAATGATAGTCAGTTCTAGCGTAGCCTAGGTACTCAAGTACAAGGCCCAAAGGGTTACTGTTCAGTGTCAAGATGAATTGCCCCAGGAGTACAAGGAGTCTTGTCTGCATCATGTAACCATTCCATAGAGTACTTTGTTTCTTGAAAAAAGTATGTAAATAAATCCTGAAATGCTTCCTTCCCTACCTGGTCCATTCTTCTGAGCCTGTCATCCCCCGCCCCCCATACACACACCCCTTTTTTAGCTGAAGACTTGTCTCTTTCTTAGAGCCCTTTGATGATAACTGATCAGTTGCTTCATATTTAGTTGACTGTAAAACTAAATTAAATTAAAGAACAAGCTATATATGAAGTCACTAAAGCATATGAGTGCCTCGATCTTGCCTCTGCCATCCTGCTGGCAATGCCTCAGTAAACATGCAATAAAATGAAAGATCCAGGATCTTCCTACACACTGAAAAGAGAGATACACTGCACTCCTATTGCTGTCGCCATCCCCAGAACATCCAGCATTATTGCTATAAGCTGCCAAAATCACTGAAGGCTTTGGCAACTCAAAGCAACATTTTGCATATTTGCACTACATACATTGCAGTGACAGCTGCTCAGACAGATTTCTGAATCTTTTGCACCACCAGTTCCCCATATATTCCTATCCTTGGTATTCCTTTCAAGAATAGAAAATACCAGCTGTTATTCCTGGCCACCAAGGCAGCAAATAGCATTCTCTCTCCCTTTCCTCCCCCTCCCCCCCAATAAATATCTAAGGAAAGCAGTGAAATTTAGGCTTAGAAATGGCTTCCATTTCCCAATCAAACCCATAAAATGTTATTGACTCATTCCTTCTCTCCAGCAGAGGACTGTGAATCTTCAGGGAGAATGAAATAAGAATAAATAAATAAAGGGCTGCAAATGGTGCCATTTGGATTTCTTGGCTTCTCAGAGTACTTTTAAAAGTTAGACAAAGAGCTTTTTTTTCCTTTCCAGACTACTTATTTTTACACATCTTTGGCACAATAATACCTGATTCCAATGAAATAGATATAGGAATCAGTGTCATAGAAGAATCATATAAAAAAAATAACATTAAATTCAAAATCAGAAAGTTTCAGAAATCTGAAAAAAGTAGCATATCATCTTTATTTGTAAGATGAATAAAGAAAAGATTTTCTTTTCCTTTTTTTAAAATTTTCATACACATCCATGAAGTGTATTAATATTTTTTATTAACTGGCTATCTTTTTGTATATTATATAATTAATATATTTCGGTCCAAAAATTAGAAAATAATGCTATTAGAAAATAAAACTATTAGGAAAAAATACTAACTAGTAATTTTGTTCATCAGCTATTATATATTCAGCTTTGAAGTTGTTGCTAAAATTGATGCAGAGAGGTTATGTCATATGTCTAAGAGAGGTGGGGAAGCACATCAGAATTCACAAAGCCATTATCTTGTCTTTCTTTAAGATCACCACTGTCTGGAGTCTTACAGGTCACTGCATAATGGCTAGGAAGGTAGGGAGCTGTGATTGCTCTTTCTGATGAGATTGTTGCATTTGTAAATTGTGTGTAAAGCCCCCTTTACTGTTTCTCTATTCTCTCCCCTATTCCCTCCAGCTGCTTGCTTGTTTCATTTTAGGTATACCTAAACTTTTAGGGTGATAACAGATATCACCTTTGTGCTAGTATAACAATTTTTATGGAGGCACAAAAGCCAAGCAAACACATGTCCACACACTTTGTTGCATCAGAAATTCCCAAACCTTGTGATCATGTTATAGGTGGTTTCAATTTGTGCCACTTTTTTGTGGCAGACATCAGTTAAGTTTATAGCGGGAGAGTGGTCAGCCTGGAATTGTCCGTTTTCTCCAGCTCCCCTGAGCAGGCACTTCTGGGGCTTCAGGAATCCAATCTTGTATGCTGTAGAAATTTCCATTGTGCCTCTGGCTCTGTTTCCCCCATTTGGGATTCCCCCAACTCCCACTGAGAATTCAGTGATGGTCTGGGGCTGGGATTGCTAATCAGCTGATTGGCAGTCTTAGCCCTGGGACCACACTGGAGCCAGCTGTCCTAGCTTTGGGAGATGCCCTGGAGTTTCCCCAGAGTGCAGCTGCAAGCAGGAGAACATGTTGGCCATTGTCCCATGGGAGCAATAGTAGGGACAACAGGTGATGTTGTTTCACCCAGTGAAGCAGAGGCACTGTGCCAAAACACATCCTAGGACAGCTGATCAGCTTCATTTAACAATGACTACTTATATCCTTAGACATTAAACTTATTGGAGTAGAGCTACACGTTTGCATAATATTCTGCCCAGTGGGGCTGAGATTTGATTGAGACCTTAGAGTAGGTGCTACAATGATAATGATTATGAGAACAGAGGATAAGATATAGTAGTTATAGCAAAAAGAGGAAGAGTTCTTTAGATCTGATGGTTTTGGTATTTTTTTCCTTTTTGATTTTCAGCCTGCCCTTAGAAGTCTCTCCTCTTCCCTGTCATAAGGGAGTCGGGGGATATCTGTCTGTGAATGCTTCCAGTTTTCCCTTCTCTTAGGCCCAAGGCCCACCTATGAAGTCTTAGGACTCATGTATAGGACTAGAAGAAGCGTCCTAGGCCATCAGTGATAATGAACTGAAAATGAACTGAAAATATAGGAATACTGACAGATATATTCAGTTAAATGGGAAAACATCAGGCATGAAAAGTATGCTTATAGGACCAATTGTCTATAATGTACCGGGATCACATTTTAGAAGTATATAACACTACCTGTAAACTGAAAATTGGCTGTCCAGGATCACATTTTAGGAGTATATAACACTACCTGTAAACTGAAAATTGGCTGTCTTGTAGAGCCATGAATCCTTCAGAGAGGAAAATAAATAAGCATATTTTAAAATCCCGAGGAACTTTATAACTTTCTAAACTCTTCTCTAAGTTAGACCCAGATTAGTATGTATGTTCCTCCTAAGATCTCAGGTAGTGGAGGGAAAATAAAATAAAAACAATAATAAGTAGAATTCACGATCCGCTGGCTGGGAAATTGGCTTCGTGGTCGGACCCAGAGGGTTGTGATTGATGGCAGTCACTCATCGTGGTGCCCTGTGACCAGTGGCAAAGCATCCACGCCAGAAGATAGGCGGATGATCCAGGCTGACCTGGACAAGCTCAGCAAATGGGCAGACGAGAACCTCATGGTGTTTAACAC
>NW_017728909.1:55855983-55870767 GCF_001723895.1 Crocodylus porosus | reverse complement strand
GGATCCTATGACCCCAGCTGACTTCCTGCCCTTTGGGCAGGGGGCTGGACTCGATGATCTCCCGAGGTCCCTTCCAGCCTTAATGTCTATGAAATCTATGAAATAATAATCCATCATTATTTTACTTGCATTCCATATGCACCTTTCCCCTCCAAGCATTAGCCCTCCAAATTGGGATGTGTCTTAAGTAAGAAAGCTGATTCTGGTGACAAAACAGAAGCATCAAAATGTTGTAATGACTGTCAGGGGCTCGGCTTCTCTCCGTTCTTTCCAACCAACATTCAGCTGGGGCACAGACCATTTTTAACCCTCTCAGTCACTGCTGAATTTGTAAGAGCTTTCAGCTGAGCAGCCAAAAGCTGCAGCTGTGGGAGGGTTAAAGCTAGCTTTTGCCTATAGCAGCCAGTTAGCTGTCTGAGGGAGAATGTGGTCAGTTTTCAGCCCTGACTCTGCAAAATGTCTTTTTCTCTTCATTCTGAATTCCCAAAACAATGTAACTGTCTTATTTGGAAGTGTGTGGTATTTGAGAAAATACAATAATTATTAATAAAGGTTCTCTTTGTGAAGTTAGGCTTTCCTAACACTATAAGGTTTGTATGGAGCATAACGATAGCTGTAGTAATACGATAGAACAAATGAAAGCAGCGCTTCATGGATTTAAAAAAAAATATGACTTGCTAGATAGTGGAGGTGGTGTAATTAATTAAATTGGTTCCAAATGAAATCCACAGTCAGTGGGAATCAATGAAACAGTCTCCGATTCAACATTTAACAGTGGTCTAAAAAAAGAAATAGATGATGAGGAGGCATAACCTCCAGAAGTTACTGGTCAACCACATGTGCAACATCTGGTATAGGAATGTGTTTTCAAAAAGTCTACGGTCCAGTTTCTAATCTTAGATGTGACAGACATCTGTGTCTTAAAAAAATCTGCTTATGCACGCAAGCCAAATAGCAGGTTGGCTTCAGCTTGTGGTGCTTCTGGGATTAGAAGTAGGACCTGGGAAAAAAAATAGCATGTCAAAAGTTTGAGTTTCACTTTAACTATTTCACACATGAATAAGCAATTCTTGTCCTCTTTCCTCAGCTCCTTTCTTTCCCCTACAAAGCTTTGGAGTTCAAATGTTGAAGCTCACTCCATATCATGTACCTTTTTCACATTACAATTTTTATGCTGCTGATTGCTCAAAAAGTCAGTATTGGCTAAATCTAAAACTTTATTTGAGCTCCAGAAATATTTTATTTAGCCAGAAATCCGGCTGCTTTTCCTATATTGGTAACAAAAATAGAAGCATGTTTAGCACACTGCACTGAAACAGCATATTTTAAATTATTTTTTTCCTGGAACTTGCTCTTATTCATGGGGGTTCATCAGTTTATTATGAATCCATATAGTTCTGCTTTCCATATAAAATGAAAGTATTCCTGGTGAGTGCATGTTATATGTCATATATTTCACTTTCTGCAATTATCTGATCAAGACTACAGAATCAAACCAAACACAGCACATAGGCCCACCGTTTGTTCCACAATTGGAGCTTAAGGATGATTGAATATAATTTAATGACTGATGAAGGACATCAAACCACAAAAATTTTGAGTTGAGGTTTTTTTGTTTTTGAGGTTTTTTTAGGGGGGGGGGTGTTAAAGTACCTATCTACATTATACCTGTTTTCAGAAAGGTATGATATAACCTATTTGACTATTGTAAAACAAACAACATATAAAATACAGTGACTGAAGGGCAAAGTTGCAATTGACTTCTGTGTATTTAAGATGGATCTTCCAACACTTGTTCAAAATGCATTTTCATGGTTTATTTTGCTTTTCTTTTTATAATTCTAATTTTAAAAGATAAACTTTTTTTATCCTATTATATACAACTAAAGTTAATAAATTCTGACGTGAAAGAACCACTGTGCTCTGAAAGTGTCCTGGTCATAGTGGGTGAAGTCCTGGCCATAAAAGCCAATGGTTCATTTTTCATACAGTTCAGTAGATCCAGGATTTCAATGATATTTTTCTTTCTCTTTTATATTTGTTTTTTATAATTTCCAGGTCCACCAAGGCTTGTAATAAGCTCTGTCTCTACAGGTCAGAGCAGTGATGTACCTTGTGCTGCAGCTATTTGTCTCTGGGCAACACCCATGCCACGTGCGCTTTGTTGCTTGGCATGTTACCCCGGGGGCGCTTGGGGAGGCTGGCCCCAGCAGCCTTACCTGCGATCCTGGACACCCTGGGGCTGCAGCAGTGGTAATCCTGCTGGGCAGAGCCTATCTGGAAGCCACAGTGCGGCTCCGGGTGCCCCAGCTTTGCTTTTCAGCAGTATGCACTGCCCATGTGTACGCTGCTCCAATGTTTTTTTCTGTGGGTTGATTTTTTTGGACCCCTGGATAACCAGAGGTAAAAAATAAAAAAACCATGAAAAAAAAATGGAGCAGCACATGCTACATGTTTATGCTAACTCAAACTATGTCAGCAGATTGTAATGCCCTGGTTTATTAAGTCATAATGAAAGAACTACTAATCACTATTTGGCCATTTATTCACATTTCCTTTTATCAGGAAACTCTGCTACACTTAAATTACAAGGCCCAAATTCAAAGCCTCCTGAAATCAATGTGAACTTGTCTTTAAGTACCATGAATAAATTATAGCTTTTTAAGATTAATGCAGAAAAGTATCTACAAATATTTTGTCTTAAAACTGTGTTGATCAGTCTTTCAAGTCAAGTCAGTCCTGAGGCTGCTCTGACCATTGGGGTGCCTTAGATGCTGTAACAACTCTCTTCCGCTCTGATGACATTAGCTGAGCTGCTTTGCATCATTGTTGATTCGTCAGGCAGAGTGACCTGGCAGCACCCATATCCTCTCCAGGTATGGATGGCCGCTGGCTTACAGAGAGATCATCCACCCTTTGACAGGTCCTGATTTTAGTCCTGCTGGGTGTCCACACACCCTCGTCACCCAGGCTAGCCCAGGGACAGGGGCACCAGTTTAGTCACTGACAACCCAACCATGGAATAAACTGTACTGGTTTACATGGTACCAGATAGCAGATCAAAAGAGGCCTGGCCTGATGCAAGACTAGTTTTGCAAGAGTTGATGATTTGAAAAGAATTCATGTGTTTCTGTTTTGTTTTCTTTTTTAATTAGCAGTAATGAAACTGACCTAGTGGGATGAAGTGAACTACAGCTGTAAAATTTAAGGAAAATTTACTGTGTGAGTAATCACTTTTTAAGAAGGGAAGGAAAAACTATCAAGTGCAGTTGTTTAACATAAATTAATTAGGCTATTAGTCATTATGGAACTCAAAACCAAATATAAAAGAAACTTTAAAGAAAAACCTAAGGAATCAAAAATGTTCTTTTGTGACCTAATTCAGCATTTCACTACCCTCCCATCCTCCACCCCTTGACTCCCACAACCTGTCTCCTACTTTCAGAGTTAAAAAAATAACATGGCAAATGTAACACAATTGTAACATAAAATCTTTTATGGAATATGCAATGAGCAGATTTGGCGAGCTCTAATTTACTGTGTTTTAAACTTTATTCTTTTATTTGTTTATTTACTTCATATATTGACAGAAATGAACTGAAAGGAACAATAATTATTTTGTATGAAAGCTCTTTGCCTTAATGGTGATGACTTAATCAAGCTACAAAATAAAATTCATTTCCATAAGAAGGTAAAAGTACAATCACATCTGGCATGAAAACATGGACATCTAAATTTCAAATTTCGTCTTCACAATTTAATGTGTATGAATATTTGTGGCAGTAAAACTTGCTGGTAGAAAGCAAGCGCAGAAATAAAGATGGGCATACATCAATCACTGTTTCTAGATTTTGAATCCTTAGACTGGATACAGAGAGCAAATGTTTTTGAGAGCAGATGGTCTATTCAGGAAAAATTGGAATTGGTATAAGTTTCAGGTTCTGTACACACATATTAAATTTACTTTCCCCATCAGTGTTGCCTTCAAGGATGCAGTTTTGTTTCAGGGAAATGCTTCTGAAATCAGAAGTCGTTCATCTGGATCTATGCAGCATCATGGGCAGCTGAACTGACCCTGTCAATCAGCTATACTAATTAGTTCACCTGAAGTGCTGCACAGACACAGCTATACTGCTTTTGGTTTCAGAGAAAGTGCGCCTGGAGCAGTGCAGCATGCTTAAGGGCAGTGCTGCTGGGCACAGTAAATTTATTGTGTAGATATGACCTAAAAGAATTAAATATGATTAGTAATTCATTCAAGGAAGAGTACTAGAGGCTATATCATTTTTCTTCTGTTTGGATGATGAAATATTTTAAATTTTGGACAAAAAGCTTTGTTCTCTGTTTTAGATGATCAGCTATCAGGTGATTAGAAAAACAACACTCTTATTTATGTGGGAAACTACATATGATAAAAAATAGACTAGTGAGTAGCTGAATGGTCAATGCAGTGTTCCCCTCCTAGTCTGAGAATTATTAGCCCAAAATATTTCTAAATACCTACCAATAGCATATTCATTTCAGAACATCAAGGATGATGTATTGTATTTGTACTGGCAAAGAGTAGCTTACCTGTTTCTAATAAATAGCTTATTTTATATTTTTTGGAGTGCAGACTATCGTATCTTTCCATTTACAGCAGATAAGTCTTAATTTCAGATTGATTCATGTCAAAAGTTATCATTTAAAAATGTCGGTTCAGCTTTTGTAGATTGGGACACAGGATAATAACCTTATTGGGGGGGAGGGGGAGTTGTTCAAGCTGTTACTGAGTAAACACAATGGATTATGAGCTGTGACAGACTGGCTAACAGACACACAAAGATGTCACTCTATAAATTAGCTTTTATTTATTAATTGGCTTTTGCCACCACATCCACTGCCAACTTATATAAAACAGGTTTTACTGACCATGGCCACAAAGGTTGTAAAGTTTCCACACCAGGACATCCCTTGGAGTAACTAGGAACAATGACCACAAACTGATGGACAGCAGATTTAGGTAAGACATCAGGAAGAACATTTTTACGGTAAGGGTTGCCAGAATCTGGAATGGGCTTCCAAGGGAGGTAGCGCTCTCCCCTACCTTGGGGGTCTTCAAGAGGAGGCTAGACATGCACCTGACTGGTGTCATCTGACCCCAGCGCTCTTTCCTGCCCAGGGCAAGAAGTAAGACTCAGTGATCTACTGAGGTCCCTTCTGACCCAAACATCTGTGAATCTATTTATCTTTGCAGAAGATCTGCCTGTTGCAGGAAACAGGCAATGGGTACTAGTGGAAACATACATTCAGGTCAAGCTACAGCATACATAAAGAGAATAAAGACAGGCAATGTCCTCTATTCATTGTTGCCAAGCAAACACTTTTGTAAAAAGTTCTTCATTTCCTGTTATAGTTTCTCAAGTTGATGCAAGCATAATGTTGACTTAAAGGTAGTTATTTTTTAAAACAGATGTGAAGAAAAGGGCTTTTAAAAAAATATATAATACTATTGCCTCCATGAAAAGGATACTCCTTTAGCTGAGTGAGAAATCCTTGTGAGGTTGGTATGTATTTTTTTCTAAGAACTGCACTAGTGACTCCATTAAGTCAACATGGAGTCCAGTTAGCACTAGTGGGGATACTCTTCTGAGAGGAAATAAGAAGCAAAGCGGTCACTCACTCCCAAGCAAGGATCAGAGGAACCCAAGAGTATACTGCTAAGTGTAAAGGAAAAGGGGAAAAAATGAATCCTGAGGCCCGTTCCTTAGTTTAATATCTAAAATTTCCAGGGCCATAGGATGCATTGGAACAGAATACTCGAGAATTAATACAGTTAAACATGCAACCAAAAGCACGGTTGGGGAGGAATTAGAAGGGGTGAGTTAGGCACCAGGTAAAAAAGCAACAATTCATCAAAGCCTAAGAATTTCTTTAATGTTTATTGGAAAATGAATACACTTCCATGGCAGTCTCTGCATATGCAAAGTCCGTCTTTCTGAAAGCATATGTAGCATATTTCACTCAGTCAGGAATAATTAATAAAAATATTAATATTAAATAATAAAAATATTTTTGTTAGTGCTTTTAGTGCTGTTTTTACATACTAATGGTAGTGTCAGCCATTCCTGACACAGTACATTGAGGGTGTGAACCATGAGTGGCACATGCAGGTATTTGCCTGAGGTACGTAACTTGGTGCAGGAGGTGATGGGAGGAGGGAAGGCTGGTGATACCATGGCGGGGGGGTTGCTCTGTCCAGTGGAGAAAGTTAGGAGTCTAAAAATACCCCAATCAGGGTCAGGGGGGAGGTAAGAACAGCACAGTTCCATTGATGGGGGTAAGTAGCTGGGCATTGCCAATCCTGGGGCTGTGCTATAAACACATGCAAGCATTCAGTAGGTTGGGTTAACTCTTCCTAGATTGGATTAGGCCTTTCTCAGTCACCTCTGAGGTGAACTAACTTAAATTGCAAGCACCATTTTTTTTGTGTGTGGCTATTTAAGCTCTGTGAACACCTGCATGACCCAGCACTTAGATCAACTTAAACCTGGTCAGGTCGATCTTAAAGTAATATGTGTACGTACCCTGAAAACATGTATGTGTAAGGTCTAGGATTTTCAAAAGAGCATTAGGAAATTAGAAATTCAGTGCATCGATACATTTCAAACAGGATTTGGGTACTTAATTATCTTAAGTTCCTTTGAAAAATATTTTTCGCTGTCAATTAGTGTAGATGAAGTTAATTTGTACAGGGTCTTCTTAAAGTCCTTGTGCACATTTAAACTTTAATAACTTAGGTTGTAGGTATGATAGAAACAATATGTAAATGGAATTTAAAAGCAAATTTATTAACGTTTTAGGACAACTAGAGTGCACAATTCTAGACTTCACAAGTAATAATGAATTTGTTCTTATTTCAATTCCTTTGACAAATGAAAAATGGCTACTGTAGACGAGAAGGTAAATTGTGTCCTATGGGTAGCAGAAATGAAGTCCATATTAGCTGTGAGAAGAAAACAGTGGTTATGTTGAAGTCCAGCATTGTGTACTCTAGTTGTCCTAAAACTTCAATATATTTGCTTTTAAATGCCATTTACAGATTGTTTCTATCATACCTACAAGCTAAGTTATTAAAGTTTTAAAAGTTCACAAGGACTTTATGAAGACCCTGCATATACAGTTTGTACATACAGTGCATTCATTTTAGCAGCTTTTTGGTGATGGCTACTGTCTAAACTTCTAGTAGAAAACCCTGGGGCCTTCACAGAATAGGATTACGGCAATATAACTCCATTCACTTTAGTGTAGTTACTCCAGAGTTTTACATGTTATCAGGATAAGGCTCAAAGTACAGGTTTTAAGGCCATTGGTTAATTACACATAGCGTCCCAGTAAAATATTTCCCCACAAAAGTTCAGTTACATAAAATAAGTAATGGGCACATTATGTATTTTATTTAACTTAACATAAAGTTACATAAAACTTACATGTTATTAATTCACAGGAGACTTACTTGATTTCCAGTCCCTACCCGCTTCCTGGAGCAGGCAGCTCCACACCACACAGAACTGCTCCAGGGGCTTGATTCGCAGCCCCTGCTCACCCTCTGGAGCAGGATGCTCTGGGGGTGGGTGGAGGCTTGGTTCCCAGCCCCTGTGCACCCTCAGGAGCTGCCTGCTCTGCACTGAAAGCTGGGAGCCAGGACAGGGGGCAGAGAGGAGGAAGCTGGGTGTATGTGGGGGGAATTGGGAGCTCAGCAGCACCAGGATTGGGGACAGAGAGCTCCCTGTCTCCTGTGGCCCCTGCTGCCGAGATTGACCAGGAGCAAATTTGCTGCTAGTCAATGTCTACACAAGTGTTACTGCACATTAACTATTTTACAGTTAATCTAGTACCAGTATTTTTAGCCTAATTTACTGTATAGTAGATGCCTCACACATGTAGAAAGTGTCTCTTTACTGTGCAGTAGATTAGTCTACTGAGCAGTAAAGCATCTCGTGTAGATGTACCCAGTGAGTGGGATATTCAGAAGTATTCAGTAGTTGTTTACTTTCCATGAAGTTATTCATAAAGCTGCTAATAAACCTAATGGTAGCAGACTTAGTCCAATACTTTGTTGCCATTACTGTTCCTGCTTTTTATTTGTATTACCATAACATTAATGATATCTAGTCATGTACCAGATTCCTCATCCTACACACAGTCCCAACCAAACTAAAAGCCAGTCCTTATCCCAAAGAGCTTATGATCCTCATAAACTGCCACTTAATACATATTATAATTGACTAGTTTAAGATTTATGGAATTGTAAACATATTTCCTGGCTGACTGAACAGTTCATCAGCATTACTCATTAATCACTAATGAATAACAAAGTAATCCTTCACAGCTGTCTGCATCTATCTAGCTAGTACCCATGACTGTACTTTCTCCTTCCAAATGTCTGTGTTCTGCTAAATATAGGAAAGATGAAACATTGCATAACACAATTACAGCACCAATGAGAAAATTCAGTAAGTTTATACCTGGCATTTTCTGCAGCAGACCTGTTGGATCCAATGCCTGGGACAACTTCAGCCATTCTCTGGTTTTTTAGTACCTTATAAGTTCATAATTTAACTCTGCTTTTATTGTGAGCTTAGATGACAAACCATTCAATGTTTACAACCACTGAAGTCTATGAACCTGGAGATGATTGTTCAGCAGAGATCACATGTTGTGAAAAGCTTAGTACAGCTTTAAGGAAAAACAAAAAAAAGGGAAATTTGTGTTTGATAATGCAATAAAGCCAGGTAAACTATGAAGACCCAGGATCATGAATGATGATGGCACTGAAGCTTTTGCTGAAAGCACAGGATTCTATTGTGAAGTATATAACTTGTCCTTAAACTTCCTTATATCACTTGAAGTGTTCTCTGGTAAAAACTTAATATAATAGTCTTGTATACTGTTTTTACTGATTTATAGCTCCTGTATTTAAGCTACTAGAGCTCCCTCAATCAACAAACAACTCAGTAAAGGTGGCTGTCAAATTAAACATCCTATTGTAGAGAAAGTGAGTCTAGCTGATGAAGAAAGTTATTCATTTAAAAACAAACAAAAATATAACTTCTGTGAATCACTTGTTACATTATTATTCTTTGGTAGTTTTACTCTGAATATTTATCAGTGGTCTATTCACTTAAAATATTTTCTATTGTCCTCTAGAACAGGGGTGGGTAAAATGTGGCCTGGGGGCCAGATGCAGCCCACCAGGCCATTCTATCTAGCCCCTGGGGCCCCTAAAAAATTTAGAAAATGAATATTTATCTGCCCCTGGCTGCCTTTCATGTGGCCCTCAATGGCTTGCCGAAACTCAGTAAGCAGCCCTCCACTCAAAATAATTGCCCGCCTCTGCTCTAGAACAATATGAAGCTATCGAAGATCTCTTTCACTCTATTTCTCAAGGACTCTTCTGATTGAAAAAAAATACTAATTCTATTCATAACATTTAATGAAATGAACTTTTTAAAAAAAACATTTTAATTTATGCAGAGAACTTAAGGGATCAAACTGTAAGAGCTGGGTTAGATTAAACAATCTTCAAGCCTGTAAATATTTGGGACTCCTGTTCACAAGTCATACACACTGACATTATTACTTTACACCATGTACAAATGTCAAGTTATTCTCTTTGTTTCTTTCTGACTTTTCTTACAAAAAGATTTTGGCAGGCTGCAGGTTAAATCCTGTGGGTATGATCTGAAACCCAAATATTTCAACCACTTAAACACCTGCAGAGGTTTGTAAATGTTGTAGTCTCATTGAAATAAATGAGTGAAATTCTTGACTCAGTTGAAGTCTATGGGAGATATGCCATTGATTTTCCTTAAGCCAGGATTTCATTGATAGGGACTGTTAGTATATGTGCAGTTAAGTCAATGCATAACTTTGTGCAGGAAGTAGACCTAAGTTTCATATGAATTTACATAAGGCCTTGATCAGTTGATGAGCCCTGAAAGGAACAATAAGTCCAAATGAATTAACCCTCTTGTATCAGGGTTCTGGATTCTTTTATAAGATTGGGGTCCATTAAATAGTTAAAGCATTGTTAATGCAATAATAAATGCATTAAGAGTTAATTAAAAGGCTGACAGGTAAAATAGAAGAGGCCTCTACAGTTTGACTGTCACCATACTTCTGATGGTACATTGTTAGTCTTTGCTTATCTGAAAACAAAAAGAAATAAACATGACTTACTGAATTAACAATTGAAAAAGTTACAAAGTTTAAAAACAAAAACCGAAAAGAATCCACTCCAGTCAGGGGGCATGAGGAAAGACAGTCTGGTAATGACTTATCTTACCAGTGTCATCATTACGTTGCTGACCTCCCACAGCAGGTTCATTTCTTCACGTTGATTGCAAACTTAGAGGGAATGAAATGATCAGATGTGACTTTATTATGTCAGGGAGGAGGTAGTTTTCCTTGGTAATCGCTAACAAGGACAGCAGTTACCCCAAGGGGATGCAAAAACCAGATCACCTGCCCTGAGGTCATACCGGGAACATGGCAATTCCAGGCTTCTGACTCAGAGATGACAGTGCATGGCATTGCCTAGCTCTCCCAGGGGATTTAACTGCATGCAGAGTTAGTGGCAGAAGAGATATTGAGAGAGACATTTGGCCAAATATTTGTTTTTGAATATAAACAAGAGTGACAACGTTCACAAGGAAAGCACTAACTTTTCTAGGTGTTTCTATAGTAAGATTACTCAAGATGACCATGATTCCCTCTGTTGCAAAAGTTCCAGGGAACATGTCTTTGAATTAAAAATGCTCAAGCTGAATCATCCACATCAACGGTTTTGCTTGGGTTTGTTGCTTGTTTTTCTTTTCTTTTTTTTGGGGGGGGGGAGGGTGTTGGGTTTTTTGTCTTTATTTTATATAATTTATTTCCCTTTTTTCCCCACCAGATGTGAAGTGAATCTTACTATCAGAGTGAAAAACAGCTCATATTGAGTCCATATGAGATGTACAGTAAAAGATGTGCATATTTTCCTGCACATCTATGCCAGATGCAAAAACATGTCATATCCCATCTGTTCCAATCTGAGTCCTTTCCTGAAAAAAATGCTTCCAGGTCAACTGTATGATTTGTGTTGTCTTGCAGTTTTGTGATCAGGGTGATAAACAATAATTTTAATGTAAAATGTTTGAAGTTACAGAAGATGAGCCTAAGCTGTGAAGTTCTATTTGGAATATGATTCTCCAACCTTTGAGCTTGTTTAGGCCAAAAAATTTGGAAGAGGTCAGCACCTGAGGGCTCCTGTTGTTCTTAATAGGAAAGTTGCTGAGTACTTAAATATCTGCATAAAGTATTGACCATTCTTGGTGCAAAATGGGACAGCATTTTTGTTACTGAGATTACGTTTTCTTATAGGACCAAGGGCTAGAGAAACAAAAGGATTTTGTGCTAGTTTAAGAGACCAGATTTAAGGTTTAAGGATTTTTAGATCCTTGAAAATCCCTGTTTAATTGCTATCTAGACCTGAAGATACTGAAAGTCCTTAGGAATCTAGTTTTATGTCAGTAAATTTCTCTAGACTGAAAGTTCTGCTTCTGGGCATGCCCAGCCCTTACTAAGCTCATGCCTAACCCTCATCAGTAGTTGCAATTTAGTCATTCCTCTAATCATCTCACTAGGAAGCCTATGGTAAATGCTCTCAGAACCTGTCTACCATAGCAGCCTTGCACAAGATATGGCAAGAAGGGGAAGGGAATGACCTGGATTCAAGTACCTTTTTCAATTTATATTTTACTAGTTTATATTAAGTCCTCTTTCTCTGGTCCAGTTAATACTTATTCCATACAAAGTAGAACATTTCAACAGAACAGCCCACTAATATGATATAGTTGGTTAGGGTATTTTCCTAGAAGGTGGAAGGTCCTGGAAGGACTGTAGTCCCAGCCTTCTCTGACCAGTGGGCTACCAGGTATAGTGCATGATTAACTTTTCCTGTGCCCTAATTTTGTGAGAAAGCGTTGGCACTAGGAGAGGTTTTATAGTTGGGTATTCTGTGTAAAGAGGCAACTTGGATTCAAGTCAACAGTTCTCCTTGGTATTTCCCACTGGCTAGTTTAAGTGGCTTCTCTTTACCCTGCTGTTTACTGTGGATCCCATGCTGAGGATACAATAGTTTGGGTGTGTAGGTGTCAGGGCAGATTCATTCTGCCCAGACCCACTAAGATACAGACTTGCCTGTCAATGCACAAAGCTAAAACACTCATCCAGGCAGTCACTGTCTTGTACCCTGATTGTTGCAACATCTTTTCTGTAGCCTTGACCAATGCAATACCCTATCTCTGATACCTTTCCAAAATGTTACTGAAAAGAGCATTTTTTCTGGCGCATTATTTTGACTGTCACCCCACTATGAGCATATTTCCCAACTCCTTTTTCACCACAATGTTAAGCATAAGCTACTTGTCTTTGCTTTCAAATCTGTTCACAAACTACCACCTCCCTTACTTAGCATCACCATTCAGTATTGAATGGGTGACTCCCTTCTCTGGCTCATGCCTGCCTCTAATTGTCAGAGTTTCAGATCAGCCTGAGCTTCTTGTCATGCTCCCTTCACACTTGGGCAGAACTCCTTATAAACATCTGCAAAGCTACCTCATAATTGTGCTTCTAGCCTCTCACTGGGACTGTCCCTTGTCATAGTCTTCATGACATTAGGCTGCTGTGGTGATACCATTACTTAATAGACTGATCAGCATTACCTTACTCTATCCTGTTATATGATCTGTCTTTATCATCTAGTTTCTCTTCTTTTAGACTGGAAGCTCTCTGGGGAAAAGAACCATTTTTTTGTTGTTTTTACACTGACTAAAACAATACTTCTGCTCCATGATTAGTATTTTTAGATAACATGGTGGCACAAATAAATAGTAAGTCCATTTTTTGGATCTACCTAAAACTAACAGTTGCACTGGTAGAAATACAACAGATTATTCTGCCTGATTTCTCGATCCTAAATCAGTTTAGTCAGGAACTAGAAACCCAGCTGCTCAGAGTGGATTAGCTCTGGGCATGTGCAAAGCAGAGCTGTAGGCACCTGAGGCACTTTCCAGATAAGCAAACAGGGGGCACCTGGTATATTTTGTCCTTCCCAGGATTAGACAGCTGTTGAATAGGGATTTTTTGCATTGCAACTGTGGATTTAAATGCTTAAAACCTGTCTGCATTTGGTGTTGGGTATTGTAAGTCTTTTTTAAGATCTAGTTCTTAAAGTCTTTATTGGATCTAATCCAAAAACACCATTTAGGGCTAAATTATTAGCAACAATTTGCACCTGAGGCATCTTCTTAGTTGCTATAGGTTTGTTACTCACACATCTTTGAAAAATACTGAAAGATGCACTTAATAGCATGTGGGAAAGGTATCAATTCTAAAATATACCTACTCCTAATTATTATTTTTATGCTTAAGCCAAATAAAGAAAACAGAAGACTAAGACAAAAATCATAACAGAAACTGCGAAAAGTTTTAATTTACTGTATCTTAATCGTATCAATAGGATTTTGGCCTATACCTGCCATTTCAGGAATTACATAGGTCTCATTCTACCATCTTTTAAAGAGAGATGTAAGAATTATTTATGCAACTTTTGTTTGTGATTTAGTCTTTCTATTTGTTTTCCTTCATTGTTCACGATGATGTTGCTAGCCTGAGCAAACCAGATCACAGAATGCAATGCAAACAAATTAGCATGGGAGTATTTAAGATTTTGAAAACAGAGGTGCAAATGATGTGGCACATCAACGTATATAACATACCATATTTTTCTCCAGGTTAAAAGAAACTAGAAGCTTTATTAATTAGTTGGAGTATTAGGGCTATATTATTCAGTTTAAGATCAAGGCAAAAACAAATATAACTTTATTAGAATGTGCACTAATTTGCAGTATCGTCTGTGTATTAAAAAGACGACAAGCTAGGCAAAACATAATTAAGGGGTGTGATTTCTTTAGTCCTGTAGTCATTAGAATTCTGTTGCCACTGCCTACCCACTGCCTAGCAGTTCATTTTAAACTTTGGGTGAACCAGAAATCAAAGTGAGGTGTGAATGCACCACTGCATTTCCTACCCCTCCCCACCCATCCCAATCCACTACAGACATGACTGATGTTTATCAGCTGGGTGAAATCAAATTAAGGCAATGGAAAGATTTCGAAGACCTCAAAGGCTGATAGGGCAAAGCTTGCACAATGTTTGCTAAAATAACCATTATCTCAGATAAACTTTTTTTTTTTTACTAACTATATTTGCACACAGTGCCTGTCACCAGGAAAATGCTTATAGAAGGTAAATAACTAACATATGAGGCCATGCACATATAGTGCCCACTGGAGTTAGTTGAGTGCCCATTTCTCTTTCCCTAGGCATGCTGCACACTTACCATTTCATAGTATCATAGTTTGTAGGGTCGGAAGGGATCTGAGCAGATCATGAAGTGTGACCCCCTGACATAGCAGGAAAGAGTACTGAGATCAAACGACCCCAGCAAGGTGTTTGTCTAGCCTTGTCTTAAAGACCCCCAAGGTAGGAGCTTGGAAGTTGGTTCCAGGTCCTACCTGCCCTGACAGTGAAGTAGCGCCTCCTGATGTCTAATCTGACTTTACCCTCTGCCAGCTTGTGACCATTATTTCTAGTCACTCCTGGCAGTGCTCGAAGGAACAGGAACTCCCCCAATGTCTGCTGGTCCCCTCTGACTAGTTTGTAACAAGCCACTAGATCCCCCCTCAGCCTTCTCTTGTG
>NW_017728909.1:55814492-55855837 GCF_001723895.1 Crocodylus porosus | reverse complement strand
CTGCCGGCCCATGTTCATCTTGGCATCAATGATGACTCCAAGATCCTTTTCTGCCTTTGAACTGATGAGAAGAGAGTTCCCCAGCCTGTAGGTATGCTGCTGGTTCTTCCTCCCCAGGTACATCACCTTGCACTTGTCAGTGTTGAATCCCATCCTATTCTCATCTGCCCATCCCTGTAACCTGTCTAGGTCTGATTGTAGCCTATTCCTCCCTTCTAGCATGCCCATGTCCCCCACATCTTAGTGTCATCAGCAAATTTGAACAAGGTGCTTTTTATCCCCCTGTCCAAGTCAATGATGAAGATGTTGAACAGTGCAGGCCCAAGGACTGAGCCCTGCAGAAACCCACTGCCCACATCCCTCCAGGTCGAAAATGACCCATCCACCACCACTCTCTGGGTGTGGCCCTCCAGCCAATTAGCCACCCATTTGACTGTGTAGGTGTCAACACCACAGTCCCCCCAGTTTTTTAATGAGAATGGGGTGAGAAGCAGTGTCGACGGCCTTCCTAAAGTCCAGAAAGACTACATCCACTGCTACCCCTGCATCTAAGGATTTGGTGACCTGGTCATTGAAGGCCACCAGGTTGGTCTAACTGGGTTCTAATGAACCCGTCTTGGTTGCCCCTAAGCATAACTTCCCCTGCTGGCCCCTAGTGTACATGTGCCAGGATAATTCTCTCAGAAAGCTTACCCAGGATTAAGGTAAGACTAACTGGCCTTTAGTTTCCTGGGTCCTCCTTCCTCCCTTTTTTGAAGATGGGAACCATGTTGGCCCTCTTCCAGTCCTCTGGCACCACACAAGTGAACCATGACTGCTCGTAAAGCCGTGCTGGGGTCCTGCAGTGACCTCAGCTAATTCCCTCAGCACTCTCGGGTGGAGATCGTCTGGACCAGCTGATTTAAATACATCCAGTCCCTCCAGAAGTTCCCTGACTAGATCCTCACTGACCCTTGGCCTAAGTGCACCTCCCCTAGGGCCTGAGTGGGTCCTGGTTGGGGGGATGATCTGGTCCCTGCTCAGGAAAATGGAGGCAAAGAAGTCATTAAATAGGTTAGCTTTGTCATCTGGTGTGAAGACCAGATTTCCTAGCGTGTCTTGTAGGGGCCCCACATTACCCGGAACCTTATTTTGCCCCCTATGTATTTAAAAAAGGACTTCTTGTTGACCTTGATCTGGGTAGCTAGTCCCAGTTCCATCTCCACCTTGGCCTCCCTGACTGTCCTCCTGCATCCCTGAGCAACCACAGTATAGTCCTCCCTGGTGATGGCCCCTCCCTTCCATTGGGTGTATGTCTCCCTTTTACCACTTGTGGTAGCCTAGTAAAGAAATACACTTGTTTTCAAGTTAAACCTGGTTGTGTGGTCTTTGCAGCAAAAGCTGAGAAGAGAACCAAGGGTAGAAGCCCAACAGACATCTTATCTTGAATTACATTTTATATGGTAAAAAGTATTAATCTCATCAATATATTTAAATACAGCTAGTATAGGTGACCAGAAGATAACAAGCCAGGGACCATGTAAGTCCAGTCATGGAGCTAAGCAATTAGTCTAGCCCAGGTGCCTATGAGAGAAGAATCTCTGCAAGAAGCATTATGCAGAGATGTGTTGTATTTCTGTTTCCAATTTGTATTAAAACTAGAGACTTGGGGTGTGTGTAGATGAAATGGGGGGCCCTAAATTGAAGCAGTGTGTTGTAAAAAACACCGATCAAATTAGAGCCAATTAAACCCCCATGTCGTGCACACACCCTGCTGACTGACCTGCCTGTCCAGTGGGGAGGGGAGGGTGAGCTGCTGGTAGGCAGAGCAGTCCCTGGGCTGTGGGGATGGGGATGGGGATGGTGCTTCCCTTTGTGGAAGTGGTGGCCCCCCAGGTGGCACCTGCTCACAGGGTGGTCTCAGGAGGTGCCACAGCCCTCGAGGGAAGCACTGGGCCCCCACACAGCTCAGGTAGACAGGATCCAGTGAAGGGGGTGGGTAAAGATCAGGTTCACCAATTTTCTTGGGTGGAGCCTGCTTTCCTGGGTTGCTGCCATGCTGCCTGCAGATATTCCTGCAGAGCCACGGAGCTGCACAAAGGCCAGTGCTTCACTCTGCTGCTGCAGGGGCAGCAAACTAAACTGCTCAAAGGAGTTTAGTTTGCTGTGCCCCAAGTCATTTAATGTGCATTACGCCACCAAATTTCCTACAGTGGCTGGAATTAATTTGTACTACGCCACCAAGGCATACAAACACTGACACCATTAAAGTGGTGCAAAAACATTTAGCCTGCTTTAAGGTGTCATGCACACACTCCCCTCATTTCATCTATACACAGTCTTCAGTTGTAGTTGTAGAGGTGAATGGGAGGCCATGTTGTGTAGTGCCTGTGGTACTCTGTGCTTTGAGCTATATGGTTAAGTGGGCCTTAAGCTTGGGATGGGATAGAAGCTGGAAGGGCTAAAGCTGAATGGGTCATAGCCTCAGTGGAGGGGCTGGGAGGGACTGAAGCCAAGATAGAACCAGGGGTCTGGAGAGGGGTTGGGGCCCATGCCCAAGCAAGGGGGAGAAGAAGAGGGCTGGGATCAAGGGGCTTAAGGGCTGATACCTGAGCAAGTGAGCAGATTTGAGTAAGACTTGTAAGGCATAAGTGTGGCTATGAGGGATCCTGGAGGCCATGATTACTGCCCCTATGGCAACAAGACCCAGGAAGCCACAATTAGGTTTGGAGGCCTGGGGCCCCAGAACATGGGGGTAGGGCTAGTGAGCCTGGAGCTGAAAGTAGGAGCACTATCTTGCCCAAGCAGGGGTTGGGCCAGAACAGAGCCAGGGTAAAGTAAAACACTCAAGGCTTACTCTTGTTTCTGAGGGCAGCCTCCATGTTTATATTAATTTGGCATCAAGATGTGGAAGGCAAGCATAGAGTAGTTACTTGAGAACCTGATGGGAGGACAAGGATTGGAGTAGCCACTACTGGGCACCACCACTGTCCTTGGGAGGCAGACCCCATCACACTCCAAAACAAATACTGAATAATAAGTGTAACAGATAGAAGATCAAATATTTGTGTGGGTTTTATTATTATTATTAATAGTAGTAGTAGTATTGCAACTGAAGAAAATGAAGGTTAAAATCCTTTAATCCATTTTTTTTTAAGGCTAACCATTTCAGGTGAGCAGCGATATCCTGGTAGCTTTCTCATTGTTAATTTAGAGTAAAATCAAGAGGCTCTTCAGTTAAATTGGCTAAAAATTTCTAACATTGTCAGGATTCTACATTATGTTGATCATTGAAAGAAAGTAATTAGTATTCTTTTTGTAAACTGGGAGCTGCATAATCAAAAAAACCTACAAAGGCATATCGCTGAAACCAAACTACTTTAATCCTACTAACTAAAAGAAGATTAAACTGTACAATTACAAATCAAAGCCAAATTAAGACCAAATCAATGCATTGGCAAGAAATGAGATCCATCATCAGATCAATGAGTTTATACTGGATTATAATTATCAGATGATTAAACTACAGAAGTAATCAAGATACAAGTATTCAAACCCATGGAATCTAAAACCAAATCCAAGGAAGGTAACTATAAAAACTCAACTGAAACTCAATGATCTCCCGAGGTCCCTTCCAGCCCTAATGTCTATGAAATCTATGAAATCTATGAAAAATTTGATTAACCATACATCTTAATTTCCCAGACATGTCCCCTTTTTGGGTCCTCTGATCTTGGTCCAGGTGTTTTTTGTTTGTTTGCTTGTTTTAATATAATCAAATGTCTAGGATTTTGCTTTGTTCAGCATTGAAGTTTTTCCTGGAACTTCCCAGTTTGTCCTAGCAAGAAGCTGTACTTTGTGCACATGCGTGCTCATGGCCAGCATGCAGCCAGGCAGGTTGGTGGGAGCAGCCCCATCAGCTCTATGCAGGTATGTCTGTGGGGGGCAAGCATTGGAGGGCCAGGGCCTGGGGATTCTCCAGGGTATGAGGGGGTATGCATATGTGTAGCAGGAGTGTGACAGGGGATGGTTGTCTGCTGGAACTAGGGAAAGCTGTCTGGGTGCTGGGCTACAGCAGGGCATGGGAGGTGGAGAGAGGTGCCTGCCCCTCCAGTGGGGGAAGGGAGCAGAGGCCCTTCAGGGACATCAGGGAGCTGCATGGCCAGGATACCACTGTTCACAGGGGTGGGATGGCCAGGAGACACTGTGGGCATGAGGGGACCAGGGGGTTGTGGGCTAGGAATGAGGGGCACTGGCAGGGTTGGGGAGGCAAGGAGCTATGGATCAGGAGTGAAGGGCACTGGCAGGGCAGGGGGGACTGTGGTTTGGAAGTGAGGGGCACTTGGGTGGCAGGAGAATATAGATCAGGAGTGAGGGGCACAGGCAATGCTAGGGGGCTGTGGGTCTGGAGTGAGGGGTATCAGCAGGGATAGGGGGCGGGCTTCAGGTTGAGAGCAAGGGACACTAGCCTAGCCTTGGGAGGTGGGACACTGTGGGTCAGAAGTGAGGAGCAGCAGCAGGGCTGAGAGTTGTGGCTTGGGAGTGAGGAGTAGGGCATGTGCGTATCACTTCCCCCCACCAATCATATTACCCCTCCCTCCCCAACAGGTGTCCTCTTTTTTGAAACTGGAAATATGGTAACCCAAGTTACAAAGCCAAATTATTTAGTATATCTGACCTTATTATTGAAGCCAATTACAAATTCCTCACTGGATGTTTCTTAACATTTGCTGAGCATACACATTTAAGTGATCTGGAAGAATTCTCCCAGGTTTACTCCCCCGGTAGAAAAACTTACCCAGACCTGTATGTACAAATATTTTAATACTGAGTCCCTTAAGACCAGAGAGTTTTAATGTTAACGCTGTGCAGCCAGGGGAGGGGCTGTGAACACATCTCAGTGTGCATTGCAGGCTTCCTTAGTCTGCTTAGTTACAGATGACAGCAGTACATAGTGCAGCCCTGGTGGTCAGCCTGTGTTTTCCCTGCAGCACAATGTAGGGGTTATGAAAGGGGTGTGTTCTGCTCCCTGCTAGAGCAGGAGAATCCAGACATACGGTCTTCCTAGAGCAGGGGATCTTGGAAGATTATGTTCTCTTCTGAGAGAAGTCATAGCATATACAGGCATTCACTCTCCCAAGAGAAACTCCCCTGGGACTGATTTAATCCTGGTTGCTCCCAGGTTACTTTTCTCCTGGAGCTGTCATTACTGTTGCTTTTAACCTCTAGTCCTTAGAGCCTTAGAGTCTCATCTTAAGCAACCACTCTGAAAGCATCAGCTTTCCAGTTTTCACCCAGTAATTTCTTACAGGAGCTTTAATTCTAGCAAGACCTTCTCAGTGAACTTCTGGAATAGTTTAGATATATCGTGATGGCTGCTTCATTTTTCTTGCAAAGAAAGCAAATTGCAAAGCTGTCAGTTCTTGTAATTAGGGAAAGGTTACAATGGCTTTCTGTAACTTTCCACCATAGGGAAGAAAGTTAAAAACCATTTAAGGTAAAAACACTTAAAGCTTATGGTAAGCTAATATTCATTTGTTTTGCTTTTCTTACACCAGGCAGATTGTACAATAGACAGGCAGGAAAAAAGTAAATTGTTTAAAGAGAGATGGATCCCATAAAATAACTGCTTCTTGGTGACAGGTTAGTAATACCTCTGCAAAACTATTTGCTTGGTTGCAGTTTGCTATTAGGTCTTGTTAAAACAACTGGCTTGTGCAACATTTATACATGACAAATGTTTATTTCCATAAACAAACTATATTATAAAAGGTTCGTGGCCTTTTAGTCACATCAGAATAGACCTGTAAGGCTCTGGAAGTTTTCCACTACCTGGGAAAAAAAGTTGTAACATATTAAGTAGGGCTGTGCAAAGCTTTGGTCACTGATTCGATTCAGAGGAGATTCGGCCCAATTCAGCAGCCAAATCTCCAAATCTGAATTGAATCAGGAGACCCATTATTCTCTTCAAATCGAATTGGAAGCCTCTGATTCAATTTGGAGAGATTCAATGAATGGGCCATAGACACCGTTTTATATGCTTTTTCTACATACCTCAAGGTACCAGGCACAGCTCAGGAACATTGAGATGGTGGGACGGATGGAGCATCCCACAGGAGCAGAAGGGGTCCCCCACGTTCTCAGCAGCAGACCCAGAAGTACTGAAATACTTCCAGTCCACTTCTGGATCCACCGCTGAGCACGCAGGCCCCCCCACACTTCTGTGAGACACTCCATCTGCCCCACCATGTCAGCATTCACAAGCCACACCTGATACCTTGAGATATGTAGAATAAACATATAAAGCCGTGTCTATGGGCCAAAGCTGATTCTCTGAATCAGAATCAAATCTTCAGATTCTGCCAAATTGAAACAGGACAGTGATCCGAATCAGCAAATCAAATCACTGTCCCCTGAATCAGGCTGAATCTCAACCCAATTTGAATACTGCCCACTTTGCACTCCCCTAATATTAGGAGAATCCAGACATTAACCTTATGTAAATATGAATGAGGGATTTCATGTTATGTATGCTAATGTAACATTATACAAAAACACTTTAAAAATAGTTACTGAAAAGTCAAGAAGCCAGAAGTTTTTAAAAATGCCATAAATAAAGTAGCCTGCCCACAAAAGTTCTAATTTGACTCTCTTAAAGTCTGTGGTAGAGCCAAAAAAAACCCAACAAAAAACCTCAATACAGACTTTTCAATACCAGAGCACATTCATTCTCTTCCTTCAAATATCTCTTTCGGTCACCGTCTATTCTGTGCACAGAATAATAAGTCAGGATTTTATAGAGCAAGTATGTGACCAGGTAAATAAGACTATTCACTAAGATGAGTCCTGGATAACTTTAATTCTGGACTTTTTTTAAATTTCTAAGTGCTTAATTTTGCAATTGTAATGTCCTTTTAAAAATATAATTATGGAAATGTATTCATTTTAGAGCAAACTGTAAAAACAAAGTATCAATCACATGTAATCATTCTGATAGTACGTGTAGGTCATAAAGAAGTTTTATCTTAGAACATTTGGGCGCATCCAGATGTGCATAGACGTTTGGTTCTCCAGGGAGAAGTAGAGATGGTGCACCTTGCACTACCGCTACTTGTCCACAGGGAACACCCATGCCACACACACACACTGATGCGTGCCAAGTTGCCCCGGGTGTAGTAGGGGTGGCTGAGGCTAGCACCGGCTGGCCCTAGCAGCCTTAGCTGAGGTCCTATAGGTCTCCTAGGGCTGCACCTGCAGTGATTCTGCCATGTGCAGCCTGGAAGACAGCAAAGTGCAGCTTTACATGGCCTGGCTCCACTTTTCAGCACTGCATGCTAGCCAAGCGTGCGTTACTCTGGGGGGGCGGGTTCTGTGGTCCTAGGGGTAAAAAAAACCATGGAAAAAACCTCCCAGTACAGCACACGCTCAGCTAGCACACCCTTGTAGCATGGAGAACTTGAGACTGTGCAGTATGTGGCGTTGCAAACATGTTCACATACTGCATGACCGTGCTTATCTGGACACACCCATTCACAGCACAAACTTCTACATTTGAGCTAAAGGAGTAACTGCTACATCAGATTAACAGTTTTTCCTTCCTACAAATATTTTCAAAATTAAAAAAAAAAAGGGTCCTGAATCAGGACAAAATGGCACAATCTCAAGCACATTTACAAAAATAAAAAGATAAAGGTGGGATTAATTGAAACATTTACTATTGTTGCTATAAAGTAGCTTAATTTTCAAAGCAAAAAGAAAACAACTCTAAATTTTTCATGTGGAAAATATTAAAATGTGATTTTTGGACAGTTCTGAACCTTTTCCATTGTTTTTTTCCAAATGGGAAACATCAAAACTGTCTCTTTCCCATGAACCATATAGTTTTGACAAATTGGCATTTTGCAGAAAACGTTTCAGCAAAATAATTCCTTACTGGCTCTAGTGCCAATAGATTGCTAGCTTTTATATGTACCAGCCTTTAGTCTGGCTGCAAAACTTTGTTATCTAGGAGGGTAAGTTTTGGAAATAATGACTCTTAAATTTACTCCCGACAGAGGAGGAAGTGCCAAAGCAGACACAGGTAAGAGAGATTTGGAACTCTGGTTTTGCAAAGGAGTATACCTGAAATAGCAGACTTAAGTCTGTCATGACAGAGACCTGTGATGTTTGATCAACCTCAGTGAATTTTTATACAGATCAAGCATCATTTTGACTCCAGGCTCGTTCTTCCGGCAATTGTCAGTTCCCAGTTACTAAGATGGAAATATCAGTGCTCTTCATAAAAATTATTGTAAACATATTGTAACAGTAGCAAAACCATTTATTTTCCCTAAAGTTTTCAGAAATGTCTGAAGATTTTTTTTTTTTTTTAAACTGACAAATAAAATTTAGACTGTGGTAAAAAAAAGTTTAGGAATTTTTAGCCAGAACAGCCTAGTTTAGCCTTATTATAAGCAACTGTCCATTATAAGCAAGAAGGTGAATAATGGAATACTGCTGGCACTAGCTCTGCTTGAGGTATCGAAGGGGAGCGGGGGGCGGGGGGTGGAGAAGCAGGGACACAAGTAGTTGCAGACTGTTATGGTTTCTTGATTATCAACCTGACCATATCAGGCTTTTTTTTAATCCTACTTTAGCTGGGAGCAGTCCCCATGAGACCATCTGCTACTAGAAAGGAGATAGAATTCAGTGCACTCGGGCCATGCCTTTACCCCACCACACCCCTTCCATCACCCCTCCTCTTACAACAGCATTCTGAAACCGAAGCTGGCACTGTGTCCATTGGGAACCATCTCAGGTTGGGAAAACCTTCAGTGAAGGACACAGGGCCAGATACCGCTCCATTTGCACTGCCAAGTTTCAGTATAACCCAGTAAGGTGTTGGTTCCTCAACATCAATCATAAAGAAGCATTAAAGAGAGAACGTGTTTACCTGAAGGCCTGTTTTCTAGGCATTCTCACAATTTACAGACAAAATATATAGGCATGACTATGTCCCTTACGTTCTTTCTGTTTAAAGTAATAGTGGGCACTGGCTGACTTAAGCATATTGTATTTATAAAGAAAGGGAGGGGAAAATGCGACAAACACATAATTAGTTCTCAATTTGTGCACGGCATATTCCTTTTATTAACAACCTGAATATTTTTTTATCTAGCTGATAAAAGGGTGTCTTATAACAATGCCTCTTATTGTAAGCCCTCTAAAAGAATAAACATCTCCTACATTGCCAGTTCCTTCTGGTGTATATAAATGGAGAAATCCAAGTGAGTGGATATCCTGTAATAGGGAACAATTACTTGGCAGTGTAAGTTATTTTAATAGATATATCAATTTAACCCAACACTTTACCATCTGTTCTGCCCTCTAATTATAAATGCAAAAATAACGTAATTTAGAATTACACCGTAAAATAAGCTATAAGTAGTTGAAATCCATGTGTCTTCTTTATACAGTAAGTACAATACACATCTGTTGTATTTTTGCTCATGTTTTATAATTAAGAAAAATTTGCTTTTCCTACTATAGACAATATTTTATGCTTATTAGTATTAGTTCACATTAACAGGATATCTTTTATTATTATGTTTAAAAATGACTATACTGAAAGTAAGTATTTCCAGTTAATATCCTTTTTATGCAGATCAGGTATTATCTAGGCCTTTTTCCAGTGCTTCTTTTGAAGGGATATTCAAGAAAGGGAGAGATGTGGGGCCAGGAGAAGGAGAATGATCTACAGAATGCATGACTCAATGGGATGCCTACTTCTCTGAAAAACAGCAGGCCTTAAGTCAGTGGTTTTTCACCTAGGGTGTCATGAGATCTTTTTAAGGGTGCCACAGTATATTTGCACTGTTAGATTTGCAAGTATTTACATGTTTCACAAGATAAACCCAGAGATTTCAAATAGGAATCCATATTGTCAAGAACATTCTGATGTGTTGGTGTCTTTCTGAGTTCTTTTCAATGGAAGAATTGATATATTATTTTTTGACAGTGAAAAATGGAGCGACATTAGGTTTTTAAATGGGGTTCTACTAAATCTAGAAAAATTATGGAAGAGTGCCTTGAGTCTAAAAAGGTTGAGAACCATTGCTCTAAGTTCTAGCCTAAACATTTGCTCCCAATGGGGCAAACACTGGGCAAACACTTTCCATAGCTCTCCATCTATGGTATCCAATTTACTATTAAATGCAAAATAAACTGGCTTAAGTTCCAAAGTGTGGTAGTTAGATCATTGTGTTCAAAGGCGAAGTGACAATGGTTTAAATATGCTCTGTACAAGAGGAAAAGTGTCTAAAGCAGGTATAGGCCAAACCTTCCAGCTGCGAGCTGAAATGACCTACCTCAGGTTGGAGGTGGCCAGGTGCCTCTCATCTCCACAGTAGTATGGGGAAAGTGACCACAATCAGCATTGTCCCCCACTGCCAAAGCCCGACATCTACAAGTGGGATCCAAAGGTTCCACAAGCTGGATCCAACCTGCGGGCTGTTGGTTGCAGACCCCTGGTCTAGAAAATGAGTCTCCTATTTCCTGGGCAAGTGCCCTAAGCTCTCAGCTATTGAGGCTAAAATATGTGAGGTGCCACCCCTCCTCCCCCATGTTTTTTTTTTTCTGGGATGATTGCTTAGGTATTTTCTACTCAGTGCATGCCATACTGCACAAACTCCATCTATAAACTCATGTTTACTCATCCACATCACAGAGGCAGTCAAATCACAAACCATGCAGAAGTGCCAAAATGCTACTTCTACAGCTAGAAAACTGCTGTTTAGCACAAAAAGGGTACTTGAATTTCAACCCTAGTCTTTAATCTTCATAAGAGTTAGAAGATAGACCAAGCGTCTGGTCTGGTCTACTATTATTTTAACTGAAAGTCTTCAAAAGTAATAGGAGAGAAATACTAGTAGAGGTGACAGTACATGGATTTTAACCAGTGATGGGTTTACTTTGAGTCACAGTACAAGATACAGTAACTAATGGCATTCTGATTGACAGCAGATAAGGTACAATGTCAACAAGCAGTAGGAAGACAGTGCAAAGAATATAGTCAACTGTGTTACCCACTTAAGTTTTTAAAAGGGCAGTACACATCCCCAGTTTCAACCAGACTTTGAGCAGTGGTGAGTTTCCAGGAGGAACCTTTTGCACCTGCCTATCTTTCAATGGTTTTGAGCCTGTGTAACTCCTATTCTCATTTTTCTTTTCTTTTCTCTCTTTTTTTTAGAAGGAATAGATACTCAAGCCACTTTTCCTTATGTGTTTAAATATATAGGCAGGTTAATTTAGATACTCACATTTTAGAAATCTGTGTATTAATGTGTAGTGAAAGGAAATGAAAAAGTTATATCCACATGCAGTGAGGAATTTTCACCCCAAAACATTATTTTTGGTCAGATTTTACCAGTTTGTCAACAGTTAGTGTTCACAGGAAAAGATCTTCTTAGATGAATATACAAACTAAAATATATAAAAATTATAAATGTCCAATTTAAGCATTTTCAAAATAAAGTTTATTTTTTGTTGTTGTTCTGAATCACTGTAGCAAGAGATGAATATCAAAAACTTAAGTGGAATAAGTGTGCATGTGTGGGTGAATGGGCTTGTCTACATGTGCATTAATATGCTTTTCCCGATGCGAATTAAACTTAGTACCTCCAATGTGACACACTAAATTAGTACTCATTAGACTGCCTTAATACATAGTAATGCAAACACATGCTTTTTAGGTGATGTTAAATGTGCAGTAGACTATTTTAGTGGGCATTAGCATAATAGCTCTTTTTTATATGACACTTTAATGCACAGTAAAATAGGCTACGGAGGATTAAAGTGCATGTGTAGACACACCCACTATTTAATCATTTAAAATCATATATTTAGTTACTACAGTACAAAATATCAAGCACAGTGTTGAGCTTTGGTTCTATCATTGTTTACTTTGGGGGGATTTTAGCAGCCAAATATATTTTACCTTGAGAGGCGAGTTCTGTTTATTTTTGCAGGTCAAATTCTAAGCACACAGAGCCTCTGGAATGCAAAAAAGAGATTTGTTCTATGCCTGGAAAGTTTATTGATTGATAGCGCTAAGTTGAAACTGTAACACTTGATAATAAATGGCAAATCTTTATTAGTCCCTTCGTTATTCATTAGAACAATATTAATCATAATGAATACTGCCTGGAATCCTGTGCAGATGGATTTTATTGTAATCAAGAATATTGCCATGGTAATGTAAAGTGCCACTGCAGAAACTTTTCTATGCCATGGTAACATCCAAATATAAAATCACAATGCTTTAAGGATCTCACTTAACAGTCATCCAAATATGTATTATATTAGCATGAGGAAGAACCTTGGTAAGTCAGTGCTTCAATGTAAACATCTTGCTTCTCCTCTTGTAATGGAACCAGTCTGTGCACTGATAAAAGGTAAGGATTTCAAGGGTCAGCACTGAGAATGTGAATTTCTTGTACAGATCCTAAGACATGATGTAGATCAGCATAGTTGCATGAAGACTAATTGAATTATATTAGTTATCATTAGCTGAAATTCTAGTCCTATGTGCAAGTCCTTTTTCAGAAGCTCTGTGCTGTAAAATGAGATTTTGACTAATGGCACCAGACGCAGAATGGAATGCCATATTGAAGCTTACTGGCTTTTACTGTGTCTGCAGTACAGGTTGAAAGACCGAAGACTGAAACTATATACATATACAGCAGGAAGCACAAGATTATTAATAGCAGCATCATGTTGATGTTACTTCCTTTATAGCCCAAGAAGAAAGCTGTCTTCAACCTCATATAGAGATACACAATGAAAAAAAAAGATGATTAAAATCCATTCTCATTTCTCAAGAAGAGAATAATCTTTTTATTTGTAGGATACAGGGAAAATCAGTTAACTGATTCTTTGAATTAGGTAGCCAGCAAAGAATTCCTCCATTTTATGGATAAATTGCTTATGGTCTAAAAGGATTTGTTTAGGTTGGCTGAATTGAGTGGTAAGAAAACCCACTAGAACCAAATAGTGTGTTTTTTTCCCCCACTTCTTTTAAGAATGTTGTAATTTTCTGCCATTTAAAATTCACAGACTTTAGTGTTTTCATTTAAATATCATTTAGCAGGAAAGGCTGAATGGAACAGAATAGGGAGTTAATGCATAAGAACCTGGTTTAAATTATGCTAAATTCATGGGGGAACAGAAAAGAGAAGAATGAGAGCAGGAAGGGATGCAATGAGAAGGAAGAAAATGGGTGATACTTGCAGAATGACAAATCATGGGGAAAATCTTGTAAGACATTTCAGGCTACATGCACAGACTGCAAATAAAGGATGAAATGATTATTTTCTTATTTCTATGATTGGATTTCACTGTATTCAAATAATACAACAATGGAATCACTATCGACAATAAAAATAAGCAGTATTTCTTAAACAAAAAAGCAACAAGATGGGTAAAAATAATCCTTATAGACCTCATACTACAACCATGGTGTAAGAATATATTATATAATAAGAATAAGCAATGCACAATGTCTTTTTAATATAGAAATTGGTATTAATATAGTAAGATTATTTTGTCAGGAAAGCACCTTTAAGTAATTAATAGTCTCTATTGCATTGCACAGAAAATAAAATTTTTAATATTTCCTTATTGGCAAAAGGTTACACAATTATTCTAATGTTCATTTAAAATGTACTGGATAGAAAATGGCACAAAGAGTTTTGGAGTTCAGATTCTTTCAAGTCTCTTGAAGTGATCCAGTTTTGTTCAACAGAATTGTGTTCAACAGAAGCCTTTTGTGTGACTTTTTCTTAAATTAGCCATCCTTCTAAGCAAAGGGAAAATTGAGGGGGTGCGGGGGAACACATATGGCAAAATGGAGTGGTGGGGAAGGGAGGGGAAGCACTTTGCAGGAGGAATGGATGGATGTTAAGAGACAGATGGAATGTGCCCATTTATTTCCTTTTCATTATCATTAACTTAGCTGCAGTGTTAGTGTAGGAAAGTGTACCTGATGTTTTTTAATTGAATAACACATTTAAGTAATAACACCTCTGAACATATAATCAATTTGAATGGGGGTTTGCTTTTTTAAATTGTAATAAGTTAGTACATTGAGAAGAGGCTTGCAGCAGCCTAGCGATAGGTGCCTTAACAAATAGTCTCCATAAATCAATCCACCCATGAATATGGATTTTGTTTTTCCCACAGTTAAAATGTTACACCATGCTATGGATGTATTCTTCCGAGTAATGAATTATCCTTATTGGGAAGATAAGAACCATGAAGAATGTGAACGGAAAGGCTTACTCGTGATAACCAATAAAAACACGCATTCAGAGTATCATAGAAAATTTATACTACATGGATGAATGATTTGGTGTAACAGACCCTATTATAAGCCCAGCAAAGTTATCTAGATATTGTACCCCAGCCCTCTTAAAGGGGCTATGAGCATATTCAATTCCCAAATCAGGTAGGTAGAATGTAGACAAATAGTAGTTCCTTTGTTTATGTCCTATATATTTACTACCCAGATGAAGACAGTACTAATAGGGAATGAAGATTAGTTATTTTTCCCCTGTATAGGGACAAATAGGGGTGTATCTTTGTTGCTGTGCTTCTTGGGACAATTTCTAGATTGGTAGGTACAACACTGAATAGAAAGGGGATGTGTGGGCTCCAAGATCAAATCTAGTCCAATATTTATCAATGATTTGTTGTGTTAAGCAAGGGTTGTATACTTGATGCCCAGGAGAACTTCTATGCATATCTCATTGCATGGGGAATGAGGTAAATTAATTCCTATGAAATTTCTGGTGCCAGTCAGCCCAAGAGATAGATATGCAAATAAATTTTTGATCTGATCCTTATAACTACTTCCTATATTCAGAGAATGACAAATTGGTACAAGTTACATGACTAGAAGAACAGCTTGCTCATGGTCAGGAAGGAAAATATTACCTGCTTTGTCAGGAAAAAAAAACAGTAATGACATACATCTATTTGTATACTTTGGATTAAGCTTTAGCTACTACCATGGAGTGGTGCTACATACTGAGTGCGTCTACATGAGACGCCTTACTTCACAGTAGACTAATCTACTAATCTACAGTGCAGGAAAATGTCACCATCTATACGTGTATACCATTTACTGCACAGTAAATTAATCTACTGAACACTTAGCTATTACCTGTAAATACAGGTTGTAAATTAACTGTGCAGTAACACATGCATTCAAATTTGCTCCCAGTCAGCCCCAACATCAGAGGGCCACAAGAAATGGAGAACCTCACTGATCCTGGCACTGCTTAGCTCCTGGCTCTCCCCAAGGAGCTGGGAGCTGAGCAGCACCAGGATGGGGTAGCTCTCCACCCCTCCCCCCAGTGCTGCTCAACTCCCAGCTCCCCACAGCAGCTGGGAGTTGAGCAGCACCAGGAATAGGGAGCTCTCTGCTTCCCTGTATGGACTGGGGCTGGCCGAGAGCTGTCCTATTCTAGGGCAGCTCCCAGCCAGCCTCTGGCTGCAGCCCAGGGCAGGCAAGGAGCTATGTCACTTCTAAGGAAGCTCCCAGCCCAGCCAGTCCCCAGCTGCTCAGAGAAATCCCCAGCCAGCAAGTGGCTGGCTGGGAACTGCCCCAGAAATGGGACAGTTACTAACCAGCTCTGGGCTGCTTGGAGACATTCCCACCCAGCCAGGGGCTTGCTATCAGCTGCACCATTGGTGGGACAGCTCTGGGCCAGTCCCCATCTGGGCATGGATTCCCCACCCAGCTGGGGGCTCAATGACAGCTGCCCCGCCAGCTGATTGGGGTACAGAGCTGGAAAATAGCTCCAGGGGAAGGAATGCTTTCCCAGCCGCCTACCCCAATTGGCCAACTGGGGCAGTGGACTGGAGAAGAGCACTCCTGGAGACAGAACAGCCCCTCCCCGCCACCTCTGAAGTGCAAGGCTGTGCTGCCACATGCATCTCTGTCCATGACAGCAGCACCTGGGTAATCAGAGGAGTGGGGTCCCTTGACCAGGGGCCTGACAGCTGCAGCTTAACTTTTTGGAAGCTGTATGCAGCACATAGGCCACCAGTTGGACAGCCCTGCTCTAAGTGATCAACGTGCGAGTCCTTGCTTGGCCATGCTCCAACATCACAGATGACTGCCCCAGGCATCATTATATGCAGTCATTCTCCTGATGGGAGCTCACACTTTGTTTAAATAACTGACACTGTGCCTCAAGAGAGGTGGAGGGAGAGAAAGAGTGACTGAATTTATTTTAAATGTTAATACTGAGAAAAATGTACTTTTACCTGTAGCCATTTCCAACTTCAGATATACAATTTTTATTGGCTTGGAAGAAATTTCTTAAACAATGGAAGAGGAAGAGGGATGATATTGTGTGTAAGGAACTAGACTGAAACTCAGAAGTGTTGGGTTCAGTTTCTCCTGCAGAGTTCCAGTCTGCCTTCGAACAAAACCTCTTGGTGGTCTTTCCCATAGCATTATTTCTTTAAAATGGTGAGAATAATACCTGTGCTTAGATCATAAGTTTTTCAGGGTAAGGGGCTGTCATTTTCTCTTTGTGTTTGTGAAGTTCCTACCATATAATAGAAGCTTGACTTTGGTTGGGATATTAGATGCTATCAAAAGAACAACAACAATGATAGGTGGTGAGCAGTGTTTGGAGATTAGTAAAGGAATTGACCACAGCTGGCTAGATTCTCATATTGATCCACTCTATCAGCAGGTTCTAGATTCCTGCAGGGATTAACCAATTGGTTTCTCCTTACTCACTGGCAGGCGTGGCTTATTAACTTTACCTTGAATATTGGGAAAGGTGAGTATGTCTGTGCAGTGAGAGTGTGGTCTAGAAAAAAATGCTGTTAGTGTACAGAGAGCAGGCTGTTTTTGAAGAGGTCAATTATATGGGGGGGGTTATACATAAACAAACAGTAGCCACCCCCTAAATTGGTCAGAGAAGGGTTACATAATAGGATATTCATATAAAGAAACAAAAGCAATAGATCTTTATTCAGCTAAATTTTCCAGCTGGAAAAAAATATGTATTCAGACATCAAAGAGATTAGAATTCTCATTACTTTAAGTAATACTAGACATGACGATAGACAAATTAACTTGAGGCAGTAAAAAATTAAAGTTTGCTTAAATATATGCATGTGAACTAAGAAATCAAACAAGATATTTGACAGTTTAAAAATCAAAATACACTTAGGCCTGAGCTAAGGACTACTTTGAAGTTAATCGGAGTCCTTCCATTGCTATCATTGGTTTTTTTGAGGTCCTTAATGAGCTCTTTGAGATGAAGCATGGGGGGAAATAGCAGTCACAAATAATTATAAAAGTCAAGACGCATTTTATCATAAACACAATATAATACCCATCTGTAGACCAATTATCCATAGCAAAGGCAGGAGAATAAAAAAGAAGAAATGTACTCACACAGAGGAAGAAACACTAGAGCAAACACAGGGTGCTCACTCTGAATATTTTCAGCTGGAATGAACCTTTCAGAACTTAGGTTCTAGTGATGTAGCTCTACATTTTGTAATCTTTCAATCAGATTATAAAGTTAAGTTACCTAAGTTATATAATTAATGCTTTAAAAATCAGAAAAAATCCCTGCTGCTAAACGGGTATACAATGAAAAAGAGTATCAACTGTATAAAGATAGCAGGGTGGTAGTCAGAAGTGACCCCAAAGGAAAGTTACTGTGCCATTACAAGGGATCATCTTTCTAAGTATGCTATGTGTTTCTGTAGTTACAACCAACTTGGTAATGAAATGGTAATGGCAAACAAGTAGGAGCTATACTAACCTTGTCTTGTTTCACATATCCATACAAGAAATACAGTGTAATTCTGTGTGTCTACACAAGTGCCAACCAAATATCTTCCTCCATGGGTCAGGTGAATAGAATAGGGTCAGTCAGCAGGCTGGATCACATGCAGGGTCAGCATTTTGGGCCAGTCCATGTGTTCTATCTAACACGCTAGCCCAGCAGTGCATGCCGAGATCTGACCACATGCTACCCTTTCTCCACATGACTGGATCTGGCATCACACTGGCCTGACCCCATACGCCCATATCTGACCATGTACCATGCTGACCCTGCATGCCGGCCCAATCCCATAAGACTGGATCTGACCACACACAGGTGTGATCTGGCATGCAAAGCCATGCTATGCAGGTAATAGGGTTTCCTGTGGGTTTGGAAATTAGGAAGCAAGGGAGCAGCAACTGACACAGACACTGCTCTGCCACCACCAAATTTCTGGATGCTTTGGGAATGCTGTGGGCTGGGTGATGCAACTCCACAGGTCAGATATGACCCACAAGTTGCTGGTTGAGTACCACTGGTCTATACTATAGCATTAAATAAAGGTATTCAGCATCACCATGCCTTCTTGAATTTCCTGGATTACAAGTGTTGCTCATTCATTTACTAACCGCTTAAGAAAATTAAGGAACTAAGTTTGATTCTCACTTTGTTGAAGATCTCTGTGCAATAAAATCATCACTAACGTTTTATTTCTATGTATTTCTATTTTTTATTGTGAATTGCCTGCTGCAGACAGATTTTCTCAAATATATTCAGCATCCAAAATTATTCACAGAATAATCTCTTACAGCAACTCCATGTCTACAGATCACTTGCAAATAAAAAGTTGTTACAAAAACACGTAAATTTGAACTATTTCAGATAGCTCTGATTGGTTACTTATCTGATAAGACTGGAGGACTGGAATTCTGGGAAATGGTTTTCTAGTAGTTGAGAATAAGAATTCCAAAGTATCTTTTTGTGAATATTCTTTAATATTTGTCATTTTTAAAGAACTGTTTTCATCATCAATTCCACCAGTAAACCAATTTTCAAGAAAATTTACCTATAGTGTTTCAAAATCTGAGCAAATGTTCCAGGAAAATGTTGTTCAGCCAGCTGTTATGGTTGTTATAATGCTAGTGTTATAACACTACTGTCTACCCCTAGACAGCCATAAAATCCATTTAAATCATATGATCATAGTTTTTGCTACTTTTCATGTTTAACTTTCTTTAATCACACTAATCAGCCCACAAGTATGCCTTAGCCTTTTTCTGCATTTTTGGAAAGTTAATATCTTTAGAATAAAAGCCACAGATAGATATACTGTAGAAAATAATATTTTACTTCCACTGTCAACATCAACCTTAGACTTCAATTAGCCAAGAATCATAATTTCTCAGATGTGTAGTTTTATTGTTGTTGAAACGGCTAGAGTTGAAAGATTACGTGACTGAATAAATCACTACTTGAAATAAAAAAAGGATGATGAAGCTTTACATTTTAACAGGAGGATAAAAAAGTGCAAGGTCTACACTTCTAAAATGGAAAAAGAAACAAATACTTATAATGCTCCACAATGCTAATACGCTATAATTCTTTTCTGTAAGAGATCAAAACATGTTTGATGTTGCTTTTATGACATAAACTCTCTATGTTATTATACTACAATAATAATAATAATAGACTATATTTTCAGGCAGAAAACTATATAGAATATCAGGTTCAAATAACAGTCATTATTCATTTTAAAGCAACTTTACTTTATATCTGAGTTTTATATAAGGTTCTTCAGTCATAAATACGCATACAATCCCCACTTGGCAGCTGACAAACCTATCCCATCTGTCCATTATTAACAGCAGTAAAACAGGTCTATGTTCAGTAAAATATCAAGGGTATGTTATATTCTTCCAGAGGTCCCTTTCAGAAGGAATAAGGTTAGCTCAAGACAACATCCAAGAATTGTATTCAAACACTGCAATTTCAACTTTAAATTGGGCTTTAAAGTAGGTTTGCCAGGGGATGGAGACCAAAGCCCTGAGATAAGTGAGGAAACAATCACTTACCTCAGGGCTTTGGTGATATGGAGGAAGCACAAGCAAGAATGGACAATAGGGGAGGCATTCTTATTCTTCCTAAGAAAGTAGGACTACCTCAGATGTCTCTACACAAATGAACAGAGCCTGAGAAACAAGCAGGAAGAATTGGAAGTCCTCACACAGTCATGGAAGTATGATGTGATTGGACTAACAGATGCTTGGTCAGATAGCCCACATGACTAGAGTACTGTCATGCATGGGTATAAACTGGGTGTGTCTACACGAGACACTTACTGTACATTAGCCTAATAATACCACGCAGTAGCGTGATGGTTAAAAATCATGCTAATAGCCTATTGCACAGTGTTATTAGGTTAATGCACAGTAAGCATCACAAAATAACCATGTGCTGGCACTAATGCACAATAACTCTAGTTACTGTGCATTTAGTTGGCACTTTATTAAGCAAGTGCTAAACTAAATGCACAATATCTAAGTCGCATGAACATATAGACATGCCCACTGTTCAGGAAGGACAAGCACAGGAGAAGAGGTGGAGGAGTATGTTAAACAACTGTATGATTGCTCCAAGGTACCATGTGAAACTGAAGACAGGCCTATTGTAAGTTTGTGGGCTAGACCCAGAGGGGAGAGTAACAGAGAAGATGCTATGGTGAGTGTCTGCTAGAGATTACAAGACCAGGAGGGTGAGATGGCTGAAACTTTTTTCAAACCTCTAGCAGAAGTTTCTTGATCACAGACCCTGGTTCTCCTTGAGGACTTCAATCATAGAATAATAGAAAATTAGGGTATGACACAGAAAATCATGTAGTCTACCCCCTGCTCAAAGCAGGACCATCCCCAAAGAAGATCAGCCCAGCCAAGGTATGTCTAGCTGGGTCTTAAAAACCTCCAAAGATGGAGAACCCACAACCTCTCTGAGTAACCCGTTCTAGTGCTTAACTACCCTCCTAGTGAGAAAGTTTGTCCTAGCATCTAACCTAAACTTCTCTTGCTGTACCTTTAGACCATTGGTCCTTGTTCTGTCATCCACCACCACTGAGAACAGTCTAGCCTCATCTTCTTTCAAAGGCTGCTTCAGGTAGTGAAAGGCTGCTATTAAATCCCCTCTCAATCTTCTCTTGCCTAGACTATGGGCACTTGTATGTAGTAGGGTTTTAATCCTCAAGGTTTTATTTTATGCCCCCTAAATATAAACCATGGATTTTTAACTAAAACCCACAATTTCAATTTTTCTGTCATGTTATGGCAATGGACCCTATCCTTTGAGCCTGATGACCCAACTGGTTTTCTATCCACCTTACAGTCCATTCATCCAACCCATACTTCCTAATCTTGCCTGTGAGAATGTTGCAGGAGACTGTATCAAAAGCCTAGCTAAAGTCATGGTATATCACATCCACTCTACTACCTGCAAAGGAAATCATCTTATCATAAAAGATAAGCAGGCTGGTCAGGTATGACTTGCCCTTGGTAAATTCATGCTGACTTTCTAATCACTTTCTTCTCCTCCAAGTGCTTAGACATGGATTCCTTGAGGACCTTCTCCATAATTTTTCCAGGGGCGGAGGTAAGGCTGATTCTTCTGTACTTCCCTGGATCCTCCTTTTTTCCTTTCTTAAAGACGGACACTATATTTGCCCTTTTCCAATAATCCAGGATTTCTCCTGATCTCCATGCACTTTTAAAGATAATAGCCAAAAGCTTTGAAATCACACTGGCCAGCTCCCTTAGCATCCTTGGGTGCATTACATCTGGCCCCATGAACTTGTACAGATCCAGATGGGTGGGGTGTGTGCGAAGAGAAGTGGGGTGTGTAGATGTATGGGGCTTGTGGGTGTGGGTTTATAGAGGGATTTAGAGGGCCACCACACACCTGCCCCCTCACACCTTCTGCAGCACACAGCCCCTGGCACTGGCGGCAGCAGCCAGACAGGCCATCAGGGCCATTGCTCACTGCAGACATAGCCTTGCAGTGGCACAGCACACCCTGACCCAAGGTCTGTACATAGCAATCAGACCCAACCCGGCCCAGCCCTGCCTGGCCTGCCCAGCTTTGAAAAGGACCAGAATGGCTCTTGCTACCACCCACTGCATGTGTTAGGCCAAGCCAGGTCCTGCTTCCAAATCCTGCTTCCAAGTGCCCCACAGGCAGTCAGGCCAGGCTGGATCCATGGAGGCATGACCTGACCCAGCTTGACCAAGGCCCCTGTGTGCGGTACCAGGACTCTGGGTGACACCTAGAGCAGCCTGGTTCTGCCTGAAGGCTCACAGCCTCAGGCCAGGCCCATGCTCTGCGGCACAGGCACTGCTGGGTCTCAGGTGGCCAGAGCTGCTCTGCGCCACTGGGGGGCTCTACCAGCAGTGGGCCCTGAGCTCCTGATGGCTGCTGCTGTGGAGGGGGCTGTGTGCTATCCACCTCTGCTATCAGTGTCCTCCACCCCTACAATCTCCCCTGAACACCTACATTTCCCCCCACACAATCTCCCTTACCCCCACATCCCTACTTACCTGGGATGGCACTGGGTCTGGGTCACTGCTGCAGCCTCACCCCACTCCTATTTGCCCCAGCACATTGAAGCAGGATGCTGGGGCAGCAGGGGAAGGGGGCAGGCATAGATACAATCTGGCTTGGTGTAATCTGGGCACACCACTACAGAAAGGATGCAAATTGGAGAGAGTCCAGCAGAGGGCAACGAAAACAGTGAGGCAGCTGGGGGACAGGATTTATGAGGAAAGACTGAGGGAACTGGGCATATTTAGTCTAGAGAAGAGAAGGCAGAGGAGGGATTTAATAGCAGTCTTCAACTACCTGAAGTGAGGGTTCAAAAGAGGATGGAGCTGGACTGTTCTCAGTGGTGGCAGATGACAGAACAAGGAACAATGGTCTCAAGTTGCAGAAAGGGAAGTTTAGGTTAGATACTAGGCAGGATTTTCTTACTAGGAGGGCAGTAAAAACCTGGAACAGGTTACCCAGAGAGGTGGTTGAAGCTCCCTCTTTGGAGGTTTTCAAAACCTGGCTAGACAAAGCTTTTACTGGGATGATCTAGTTGGAGATAGTCCTGCTTTGAGCAGGGGGTTGGACTAGATGACATCTTGGGGTCCTTTCCAACCCTAACCTTCTATGATTCTATGACCCAGCCTCCAGTTGCTTCATAAGGTTGCTTTTTTTCAGCGGGTTCAGCCTGCACCATGAGTTTTCAGCCTGCACTGCTTTTTTCAGCAGGTTTTTTTTGTTTGTTTGTTTTGGGGTTTGAAGGGGTTTTTTTGATACTGGTATTTCCAGGTATCAAATATAGAGTCTGCACTGACCTTTTTTTAGTTCCCAGAGTGTCTCATGTCATCTCAAATTTCTTTGAGACACTGCAACAGGCATGTGCACACGTCTGGATGCACCAAATGGCTTTTCACTTCAGTCTTCACATGCAAGGTCATATCCCATACTACTGCACCTAACAGCACAGTTTGGGGTGGAAGTGAGCAGCCAACAGTGGTGAAAGAAGAGGTTAGGGACTATTTATAAGGCTGGACATATAAAAGTCCGTGGGCCTGGATGAGATGCACCTGAGGGTGCTGAGGCAATTGGCTGATGTGATTGCAGAGCCACTGGCCATCATCTTTAAAAACTCATGGAGATTGGGAAAGGTTCTGGATGATTGGAAAAGAGCAAATATAGTGCCCATTTTTAGGAAAGGAAAAAAGAGCATCCAGGAAACTACAGGCTGGTCAACCTCGCTTCAGTCCCTGGAAAATTATGAAGCATGTCCTCAAGGAATTCATGTCTAAGCACTTGAAAGAGAAGAAGGAAACTAGGAACAGTCAGGATGGATTTACCAAGGGCAAGTCATACCTGATCAACATAATTGCTTTCTAGGATGAGATGACTGGCTCTGTGGATGCAGGGAGATCAGTGGATGTGGTATACATTGATTTTAGCAAGGCTTTAGCTACAGTCCCCCACATCCTTCTGACAGGTGAGCTAGGGAAGCATGGGTTGGATGAATGGACTATAAGGTGGATAGAAGATTGACTGGATTATCAGATTCAGAGGGTAATAATGGCTCAATGTCTCGTTGGCAATCAGTATCAAATAGAGTGGTTTTGTTCAATGTCTTCATCAACAACCTGGTAGATGGCATAGAGTGCACCCTCAGCAAATCTGCAGATGACACCAAGATGAGGGGAGTAGTAGATATGTTGGAGGGTAGAACTGGGATTCACAGTGACATAGACAAATTGGAGGACTGAGATAAAAGAAATCTCATGAGGTTCAACAAGGACAAGTGCAGACTCCTTCACTTAGGACAGAAAAATCCAATGCACTGGTACAGGCTGGGGGCTGACTGGATAGGCAGCAGCCCTGAAGAAAAGGACCTGGGGGTTACAGTGGACAGTAAGATGAAAATGAGCCAACAGTGTGCCCTTGTTGCCAAGAAGGCTAATGGCATACCGGGCTGCTTTGGGAGGAGTGTTGTCCCTTCTGTTTCATCACTGGTTAGGCCACATCTGGTGTCCTGTGTCCAGTTTTGGTTCCCTCACTATAGAAAGGATGTGGACAAATTGGAGAGAGTCCAGCAGAGGGAAAGAAAAATGGTGAGGGGGATGGGGCACATGATTTAGGAGGAAAGACTGGGGGAACTGAGCTTATTGAACATTGGTACACGTGACAGTCATCACAATGTACATGTGATAAAAATGTAACTTGTGTGGCTTAATGGCATCATGCATTACACATGAACCAGTTTTGGGAGTTTTAAATAACTTTGCATCATTGCAAACTAAATTACAAACTGTGAAGTGCAACGATGAAGCTGTCAGCTCACCCCACCACACCTGTCTGCAGGAAAGGTGGGCAGGCTCTGCAGAAAAAAAGGATCAGGCTTCTTGCCACTTTTGCCTTCAGCAGATGCCTGGCTGCTGCAGGTACCTGTTTAAGGAAGAAGCAGCAAGGGGCCAGACCTGTTTTTGTTTTTGCGGAGCCTGCCTGCTTCTCCCGTAGCTGGGGGCAGAGGGGTGAGCTGCTGGCCAGCTGAGTGGCCCCTGAGCTGCAGGGGGCCCCAGTCCTTCCCTCCAGTGCAGCAACACCCCTCAGGGCTGCCTGGGTGCGGTGCTAGTGGGCCAGGTGCTGCCCTAGCTCAAAGGCAGCACCCAGCCTGATCCAACTGTTCCCTGAGCTTTGTTTGCGATAGTTCTGCTTTGAGCAGGGGGTTGGACTAGATGTCCTCCTGAGGTCCCTTTCTACCCTCATTTTCTGTGATTCTATGAATTCTAGGAGTTTAAAACTCAGCTCCTGATAATCAGAATACTGTTCCAAGTACCACACTATAGGTGAGACCACTGTTCATTCAAAATAGCCAGTAAAAGGAAGTGGTGTCGCTACAATAAGAGACATCTGTAATCTCATATTACTGAGGAATAGCACTGTTCTAGAACTGGCCTTTTTGGTTGGAGGGAGAGTGAGAAGTAAATATTACGTTTTAGGCCTCGAAAGATTTCCAGCTGTCTCTCACAATTCTCTCTTTGACTTTTTGTGTCTTTCCCATGTATGGAAACACCCTTCCTGATCTGATCTGTTATTCCACTACCTGTTTTAAATACAAATCCTGCAAGACCCTCTTCCACAATGCTTAACAGGGATCCTGGTTTTCTCTGATTTTAAAAAATCCCCAATTTTCAGTTTAAAAAAGTCACCCCAAATCCACATTTTTCCATAATTAAAATGAAACACCACTATATGTGTTCTAATATTATAAAAGCCTAAGTCTGTCTGTCTGTCTGTCTGTCCATAACTTGTTATTCACGCTGTGATTGGCTGTCAAACAGTCAATCAGAGTGCAAAGAAGCATTCTGGCAGAAGGCAGCCCGCCGCTGATGGTGGGGACACAGGGGCGGAGCAGGGGCGCAAGGGGGGAGCATGCCCAGACCCCAAGCAGGAGGGAAGGGGGAGCAGACCTGGATGGAGGGCAGGGCCCAGAGCTCTGTCACCACCCGCTTCCCCCCCCACTTTGTCATTCTTGACAATTGGCTAGTATCTATATATTAGTGGTGTTTCATTTTAATCATGGGAAAATGTGGATTTGGAGTTACGTTTTTTAAAACCAAAAATTGGGGATTTTTTAAACCAGAGAAAACCAGGATCCCTGTTTATAAAGACTGTGACCCAATAGTGATATTTATTCTAGCTCATAAGTCACTGTTGTGCAGACAATATTAAATTAACCCTTTTTATCTAACCTAGATACTGAAGTTCATGCTATCCAAATATTTAACAGGTCTCCTCAGAAGAATAGGAGTGAACTGACTTGGGTTTAAGAGATCAGTAATGCTGATACAGAAAGATATGCATAAATGGAACGCGTTAAACCTTTAAATGCAATGAGATTTGTTTATTTGATCACTTCTAATATACATTGACCAGATTTGGGAGTAACTGTAATTATACTAATTTATAACAGCTGAAGTTCTGCATCAGAGTTGGCAGTCTCATGGTTAAATTGGATCAATATTTACTCCTGAATTGCTCCTGAAGGCATTGTGGCCGGTCTTGGCTTTTTCTTCATTTACAGCTGAGTCATCAGCTGTAAGAATTTCTCCCTCACATAGACTCCAGCATCGTTATTCATGCTTTTGCTATTTGGATGCTAGTTTACTGCAGTGCACTGTATGGGTTTAAAGTTGTGTTTTAACATATTAGGAAAACAGCAGAGATCTCACACAATTTCTTACCTAAAACAAACCTATTTATAATCCATTCTATTGGAATAAAGATGTCTTCTCCGTTTAGTGATCAGAGGTCATATTTTCTTGTTGAACTGAGACTCTATAGCTTTGGATTCCGTTTTGTTGCCAGTGGAAATCAGGACTCACACAACAAAGTTAGTGAAATTACCTTTAAGTGAAAGTAATGTAAGAAATGAACCAGACCTACAATATTTACTTATGATCTCTTTAGGCATAATATTGTTTAAAATGCATTGTTAATTAGAACACTTACTAAAAGTCACTTGTAGTAAATAAAATGTGTCCAAGAAGTAAATTTGGCAAGTTTTCCATGCTTATAACAAGACTTCTAGTTGAAGGCAATCTGGTCTATGAAGCTGATAGTATAGGACCAAAATACTTGAGATGGTTATCACTGGATCGTTCTTACTGAGTATTTTTGGTCTCTAAGGGTATGTCCCATGCTCTTAGGCTGAGTACAGACAGTCAAAAAGCCCAAGGTTGAATTGATTCAGTCTTTGCAGGTTAATCGAAACTTCACAGATTAAACTGAAACAAAAGTCAACAGACATTTACCTTTGATTCAGGAAATACAGCCACATGCTTACAATGACTCAAGCCAGAAGCTGGAGGCAGCTAGACCATGGCTCTCTGTTTGTTCACTTCCTCTTCCTGCTGCCCCATGAGGTCCTTGGGATTTGTGGTCCACACTTACAGTAGCAGGATTCTGCAGAGGTAAGCCAGCCCTCACTGCTCCAGCTATGGAGCAGAGGGGAAGACCTATCTCTTCTCTCTGGAGCAAGCAGCACAGCCCAGCTCAAGGCTGGAAAACATGCTGGGATATTATAATTTATTTTGAACCAGAAAGGGGTCTAGGACAGAGTTTTATAAAGTGGTTTGACCCAAATCAGTTAAGTGTGATACTACATTTAACCAGGTTTATCATAAACCAGTTTCAGACATTTTGAAACTGGTCTATGCGCACTGAACATCTGTTCTGTTACAGGTTTAAACCAGTTTCAGAACACTTAAAATGGTTAAGTGTAACTTCTGTACCTAGCCTTAGAAGGCATCCTTTTCAAGCATGCCTCACCTATTTGTCCCCCTTTCATGTGCAAAATCCAGTAATGAAATGGTGAAGTCATTCTGAGGTACCTCTATCACCCCTTTTGAAATCTCCTGAGAAGTCATAGGTGTATCTTCTAGAATAGTGCGTTTTGGGAGCACCTGAAACACAATATAAATGTAGTCTAAGATTAGTCCCATATGACTAAAACCTTGTTTTAGGAATCCTAGAAAGTTTTATGTTCATGATTTTCCATTCATGCTTAGCAAATATCAAGGGATAATGAATGACCTAACATTAAGTCAAGCCTTAGATGGATTTCTAGACCATTTAATATCCAGGGCTGATCTGTGCTCTTGAAATTGATTTTGTCAATGTTTTCTCAATTACTGCAAGATATTTGCATGTCCAGTAGTGTAACTAGGGGTGGGCAAGAAAGGCATCTGCCATGGGCATCTCAACCCACCCCCACTGAATCTGCACCCTGGCAGTATACCCATGCCAGGAACTTCAAAAGAGTCTTTGTCTGCTGCCTTAATAACAGCCAGGGCAGGAAGAGCAGGTGTGGCAGCTCAGCTACAGACTGTTTAGGGGTTTCCAGTATGCATAAAACTGCTGTCCCTTGCCCCTACTCTGGGAACCGCACCTGCTGCTTTCCCTCAGGGTTTATCCTGGATGCCAACTCTGCTTGTTCCATTGTGTATGTCAAGTCAAAAGTATGAAATGTATTATATATTTCTAAAATAAATATTTCTCATTCTTCAAAGTTTGTACAAAAGACAAAAAAAGTCAGGGAAAGGATTCCAAAAATTATTCCCATGTTCTTATAGCAATCTACAAATTCTAATTTTCTAATATCTATAGTTAAAGTTGTGTCTCTATCGCTCGATAATGTTAGACCCTGTTTACAGTTGTTTGCAAGTTCAGTTCATTGGTTGATATTTTCCATGCAAGGGGTCTGTGTGAAGCTGGCAGCCCCTCCTGTGAACTGATGGGCCTAGAGTCTGATGAAAGAAATAGTGTGAGAGCATGTAATTAAAGATCATGTGTATATACAAGAGAACTGAATTCAAGTTAACCACAAATCTGACATTTCCTAATTTTTTAAATGCTTGATAGTGAAAGCTTAATAATCTATTTTAACACATTTTTCCATGTTAAGGTTAACTGAATTGTAGCTGTATTTTACAGTAGAAGACAGGGTCTGGGACTCCATTATAATAAGCACTTTATAGCCATAATAAAAAGATTCCACTCCCTACCTCTAAATGCTTATACTCAAAAGCATATGACAATAAGCAGATGGAAAAAAACAGCATAGAGAGAAGGACAAAATGAAGAGATTGTACTGAAATAACTCTGTTTTATGGTAGCTGAAGGCACTTGTCTTTGCTTCATAACACACCTGAAGTGCATTTATTTCACTGTAACCACACATGCCATTTTAGCTCACCGGTATCATAATGTTTCATACAGTGGGAAGAATATTAGTCCATAATATTTTGACTTACAGGAAGTAAGAGACAACTAATTTTATTATATAATAAAACAACACGGTAAATAAAATGTACAGTATAAGAGAAAATGGGACAATGTAATCCTCAAAGAAAATTTAAACCCAGGTTTTCCACTTTCTGGGTGAGTGCTCTAACTGCTAATCTATCATATAAAAAGGTTGGTTTCACCAAGTCCTTCATTGACCATCTTCTAAGCCCTTTTGGGATCTTCCTAGAAGGGAAGAGCCTGGGCTACCTCCTTGAAGCCCTGACTCCTGCAGCTAAGTCCCAGAATTACAGGAGTGGGAACTTTCTTAAGATGTCATAAGAGAAGTAGGGCTAGAAGAGACCTCCATAGGTCATCCATTTTAACTCTCTACTGTTCATTTCATCACCTCTGTCTAAATTATCCCAGAAATTTTTTTGAATAATTATCAGTTAAAAATTTACAATGATGGACAGGGCCATCTCGGGGGGGTGGGGATAGGAGTGACTGCACCAGGTCCCGTGTTTTGAGGGGGCCCCACAGAACTGGGCGAGGTGTCCACAGTGACTCCACACTGCTGATGGCTTCACATCTGGCTGCTCAGCATGCCCCCACAGCTGCCGAATCCACCACCGAATCCACTGCTTGGCACCACCTCCCCCCCTGCAACTGGCTTCCTCAGGCTGATTTGCCCTGGGCCCCACACCCTGCTTGGGTTGCCTATGGTGATGGAGAAGCTACAACCTCTCTAACTAATCTCTTCCAGGATTAGAATGGAGACTTTTCTCCTTTATATTGTCCCATGAATACATGATATATTTCATGTTCTTTGTGGTAAAGAAAGTGTTCTTTTTAAAGATCTTTAAAGATTTTAAAGTGTGTTGTATGTAGACATGTCCTTAATAGACCAATTTAAAATTGAATAGTTTGGATTACTAACCTGAGGATAATGTAGTGATGGTCAAGATCTGTGAAGCAGTTACAGTAGATCCACAGGCAAGTTAAATGCACAATTCATTCTTGAAAACCACTGAGATTCAGTCAGGAGCCCAGATCTGTGTAACACAAAGCTTTGTTAAAAATCTGCTCTTAAATATTCTGAAAGCAGGCTCTCTTATGAAATCTTCAGGGCTTTTTTTTTCTGTTTTTTGTTTTTTGCTCTTAGTAGAATTTCTGACTCATCTCAAATAGGACTGTTTTGCTTATAGAATTTCTACTTCAAGCCTCATCTAAAAAAATACAAATGTGGAAACTTTAAATACTTTTAAAAAGCTAACTGAAATGTTGACCTCAAATAATTATTAGCGTTTGTTTATAATTTTACCTATCTCCTTTGTAAAGCTGTTTAAAATCCACTGATAGAAAATTTTAAAAAGAACTATGGTATTTCCTTTTCTATGTATTTTAGACCCGGGGTATCAAAGATATGGCCCACAGGCCAAATCTGGCCTGTGAAGACCTGTCATCTGGCCCCCTGTGCTGTTCCTGGGTCTGAGCTGACCTACATACCACATGTGGGCAGGGCTTAGGACATGACCCATTCCAGCTCTTCTGGAATCCCCACCACACACAGTGCCAGCTCTAGCTGGTCTGGCACATGTGCTATATATACATGGTGCCCACTCTAGCCGGCTCAAGACCTGTGCTGTAGGAGGCACCTGCAGGTGCTACTTGCAGCATTGGTCCCAGACCAGCTAGAGCAGGTCCCATGTGCAGCACAGTCTTGCACCAGCTTGTCAGGGAGGGTGGCATACGTGGTACAAATCCTGGAATGGGCCTTGAGTACTGCACATTCTAGTGAAGGTGGTTACACACAAACCTCTCTCTAGCCTCTCAGGGATCCATGCTGCATGCATCACATCCAGACTGGTTGGGGGCAGGTGCAGCACGGGTCCCAGACTAGCTGGAATAGGCTCCTTGCAGCATGGATCATGGAGTTGCCTGAATGTTCAGTGGATCTGGCATGCAGGAGGGGTTGAGCAGATAGTCTGAGGGCCTGATCCAGCCCACATACCAACCTGTGCCATTCATCTGGCCCATGGTGCCAGATGAGTTTGACACCCCTGTTTTAGATAAAGGTTACCTTGTTCACCTGTATCTAATATCAATTAGAGTTAAATTAAAAGGATTGTGTATCCAAGATTGATCTTTGATTTTGCACCACATGCAACTGTATTGAAAGTGATATGTTTTTTAATATCTAACTTCAGTTTTTCAGTGTATCTAGAGAGCTCAAGGTCAAATATCATCACAACTTAATGCATCCCCAGTCAACTAGGTGAAAACAGAGACTGGTTGGCAAACTCAGCCAAACATTTTCAAATGTAAATTATTTCAGTGACACAAATTATATTGCTCATATGCTTAAATTTAAGCATATGCATAAGGATTTTCATATATTGGGGTCCAACTGAGAGAGTAATGAATAACACTAGATTTGAGTAATGTCTTTTGATAAAACAATGAAAAAACTGTCATGCCTGAGCTTCAGAGAACTGAGAGATCTATAAGAGTAGCAGGCCATCAGAGAAATTAATTTACCAATAGAAAAGCAAACAACCTTGCTTCAGTCCAGGCCTCTTCAGCCTTGTCACATTAATTTTGTGGATTAAAAGAAAAACAAGTTATAATGCATCCAAGCTTCAGGCACAAAGCTCTGCGAGGGTGCATAAGAAGTGTGATGATGTTTTTTCCCCAGTCTGTGTGTTAATAATAGTGAAAGAAATCAAATATCCCATTTTATGTCTTATTTACAAAAGCCAGTTCCAATCATTATTACTATGCCTATAACAGGAATGACACCGCTGTGAGGTGCTGCTCCTTCTATTTAGTCAAACTTGGTTCAAAGAAACATCAATCCAGTATACAATCCAGACTTGCTAAGGATGAAATCTGCCTAGCAAATTAAATGATTGATAGCTCAAAGAACCTAAACACATTTCCACATGTTGCTTGACAGCTTCATTCAGCAGGGAAATAAATAAATAAGCCATCCAACTTAGAGCCATTAATTATAGTAAAAATCCCAATGTTTGTGACTGACAAATGAGTGTGATCTGCACAATCTGCTCCCAGTTTCATCTGTACTAAATAAAAACAGCTAGCAATTAATACTGTTCTGTTCTACGATGCCATATACACCAAGTCAATAATGACCAATCAATTTGCAGAGGTTCAAAATCCCCTTTCCAAGCCTCTGCCATGATAATTTTTTTCTGCTTTCCCTAAAGCAGGAAGTTTCAGCAAGCATAAAATTAGAAATATAACAACTGGAACTGGGCAGCTATGTCCAGCCCAGCCCTCTGTCTGATACAAGCAGTTAACATTTAAAAAAAAAACATATCTAGAGTTTATTTTCTGTCACTGCCTTCAAACCGAGTTCATTCTAAAACCTGCATCACAAATGACACATCTCTTTTACCATGAGTTGTATAGAGCTCCATGATATGTTATCCCTCTCCTTTTCCTCGTGCTGTGTGCTCCATGATATTTAGCTACTCTTATCACTCTTGTCATATTTGGAACAGGCAAAAGAACAGAAGCAAACAGATCAGGTTTACTTGAGAGACTCAAAAAAGAACAGGAGGCTTGTCCCGCTCTCCATCCCCCCTACTCTTCCATTCAGTAGCAGGTGTCTTGAAATAGTTAACAGAGTTACAGAGCAGGGATTAGTGGATTAATTCATTGAGGTCTACGAAAGATGTGCCGTGTTTGTGTTTGTACATGAGGACAGAGGTGATTTCATCTGTACTAAGTGCAAACTAGTGACCAGATTAGAAAAAATTTCAAGGGCTGGAGGCCCAACTATAAACTTTCCATAGTCAGGAAGAATAAAGATTTCTTCAATCAGAGCAATAAATTGTTACAGCATATGCGGCCTGATGAGGAATCAGTTAGCATCATGAGGAGGTGGTTGAAAAACCAGAAAGACAACTGTAAGTATGTAACTTCCTGAAGAAAAGGATTAACAGAGCATAGGAGGAATCACTTTCAACTATTCTGCAGTGGAGCTACAGATGAAGAAGCAATGGATGGCAGGAATTAGAAGTAGTAGTCACACAGCCTTAGGAATGAAAGGTCTGTGATGAAGACGGTGGTGATTCAGGATGGCTAGCAATGCCCATCTGTCACCTAGACCTCAAATCCTATGTGGTATGCTGCATTCCTGAAGACCAAAAGCTAGATGTGATAGAGAGATTACTGGAATTCATGAGTACAGCAAACCACTACTCTTTCCAGTTTATCTTCATGGGCATCAGTGTTGGTGCCATGAATGACTCTCAGCAAATCAGAGGAGACTATAGGACTCCATGTAGGAGAATAAAGAAGTGCAGATTATGGCGTGCAAATCATGTTCTAATCAATTCTTCCTATCTGATGGGACAGGGCCAAGAAGGGACCATCACATCATGGAATGGAACGCATGACTCAAAGTGGTACACTACAGAAACTTGATGGACTAACTCTCATGAATGGAACATGAGCACCAGAAAGACATATTTAGTGAAAAAAGGAGATAGTACCACGCTATAAACTGAGTACATGTGTTTGATCCAGGACCAAAGAGGAAGAAAGCAGAATAATCTGTTGAGTACACCTGGGTGAAGATGCCCTGAATATACCACAGTAGCAAGAAGCATCATGCAAAATTAAAGGGAGACCAGTAAAACTGATTGAAAATATTGATGGATTACTTTTTTTCTGTCTCCAAGTTAAGTATCTTATTCCCAATTATTGGGTCAGATCTTCAAGCTGCATAAGTGAGTGCAACTATTGAATTAATAAAGCTATTGACTGTGTTCTAACTGATTTATTTTCTCCAACAACTTGATTCTTCTACATCCCCCTTCCCTGCAGTTGGCATAAGGTATGTGCATAGAAAAGAGAGCAATGGTTGCAGCTTTCCTATACCCTGAAGATCTGTAACTGTTTTAACAGTACTTTTAAACTATTGGCAAACACACCAAGTAAGAGTAGCCTCAAAATTGCTATAATTTGTGTTGATGGACTGGATCCACATATACCTTTCAAGCTGATCTGTGCACCCCTGAACTGCAACTGTACCAGAACTCCTTCTCTGATTTTCATCTCTGAGAGAAGCAGTGCTTTCTACACTACAGTGTTCAGAATGCTGGCACCAGGTTTTGTGAACAAAGAAAATTAAGAATCAACGGTATTTGTGTGATTTACTAGCTGTCCTTGGTCCCCCATGAATCAATATGAATATGAGAAAAATTCAAATCAAAATGAAATGAAAAAATCTTCTAGAGAACCACCTATGTACCTTAAAGAAATACATAAAACTAGTACTTGTGGTTCAGAAAATGATGCCTTTTATTAAACCAACTGAGAAATTGCAAAAAATATATATCTTTTTCTGCAAGCTTTCGGGCTTACACATCCTTCAGGGAAAGTTCAAGATGGTAAAAAGTCTCCATACGTAGGAAATAAGCTTAATTTTTTCACAGAGGAAGCAGAAGCTGGAAATCTGTCCCTCTGGGTCCATGAGAGTGTCTTTGTGAGGTTGTTGTGCAGATCAAGCAGGATTTCTTCACTGGTGGTGTCAGATGGCAGACAAGGAGATGTAGAAAAATGTCCTTGCTGTGTAGCAATAAAGTTTATAATCCAAACTTGGCTAAAATTCATCATCTTCCATGTTTCAGGGATGTGCTTGGTGGCCCTGCTGGTCTGAGACAAAAAGAAATGCAAAAATCTAGAACTCTTTGTTCAGAAATTATACCTTTTATTAAACCAACTGAAAAATTGCAAACGTGTGTGCCCTTTCATTTTCTCTAATCACTAGAGCTATGTTATTCTAGTTCTTCAACTATATGTAGCCCATTGGCCAATATTTTACTACATGACAAAAAAACCCCAGGGAAATCCACAAGATCTATATAAGCTAGTATATTTTCCAGATCAGAAAATCTATAATGAAGCATATAGTCTAGGTTAAAATCTTACCAGAAATTGGGTCATAAGACACCTAAGACTCATGGTCCTTCCTATAGATTTCCTCCTAGTAGCCTTGGAAAGGAAAAGGTATATAATTAGATCTCTAACTTGAGCTTTTTCTCATCTACTTTAGTATCTTTATTTCAGTATCACTAAGTGTAACTTGCTTCGTTCTTAATATGGTATTAAGCGTAGCCCAGCTACACCCAAGGATGTGCCCTGTCCACAAATGGAAGGAATGAGGTTTTCAGGCAAGAGTGCTGTGAAAGGGACCCTGTCACTGGGGAGCAGTTCTCTCTTCTCTATAGAGCTAGGCTGGGACACAGTACTTAAATATATACAAATGTATTGATATACAGGATAAATATAATTACAAACCCCTAAACTGATACAAGATGCTTCACATGTGACACCACATTCTCTGGTCTGCAATCAGGAAATTTTTACTACCTCCAGGGACATGCAAAACAGAGTATGGGCAATTGGGAACTCAAAACAGGTTATTCACAGCATGGCCAGTGATCAACTCCCAGTACAGATGAGTATCAATATCTGGGAACAGATAAGCACAGGTAGGTCAAGGTATCACTTCCATAAACATATCCAGGCAACCCAGCAGGTAAGCACAGGTAAGTCAGGTAAGAATACAGTAGGCACATACAGACAACAAAACAAATAAACACAGGTAAGTCAAGGTACCATTTCAGTAAGCATAAACAGGTAGCAACAAGGTAACTCAATATGAACACCTTAAAGAATACCCACAATTATATTAACATCAACATTGTATCAATCACAAAACATGAAGTGCATTCAGCACCCCACAGGGTGTTCCGTGGAGCCCTCCTTCTTTTGAGTCTAGGCTTGGTCTTGCCTCCCAATAGAGGAGAAGAAAGGCTCTAGAATCCCCCCCTCCCTCTGACAGTACCGGGATCCCACCCCAAAACTCAGGACCCTGTATATCTAGCTCCCACAGGAGCCCCTCCCAGGGTGCCTCCCCTGTGGGACCCGCTCCCCAACAACTCACACTCCCGCTCTCCAAAGCAGTTGGGGCTTGTCCCCTTGACTTTGGCTCCTCTGGCCTCTCCCCAGCAGCACCTCTGGCTCCTTTCATGGCCAGGCACCCCACTCTGGGCACCGAGGCTGAGCAGCATTGCCTCCTCAGGCTATCTAGCCTTGCACCAGGAGTTGTCCTCTCCCTGCAGCCCTGTGCCCCAACCTGGGCACCAAGGGCTCCTCTGGCTTATGCAAAGACAGACTGCTGCTGGCTCTGATCATCCGGTCTCACGCTGGGGCTTCATCGGGCCCCACTCTGGGCAATGAGGGCTCTTTTAGATATGCCAAGTTGTGCTGCTGGCTCTGGCTGCCCAGCTTCATGCCAGGATCCCAGGCCCGAACCACCTTAAGTGGTTCCCAGGGCCAAGGCTCTGTGCACCAGTCCATGCACCGAGAGGTGACCCGGGCAGTCTCAAACCATTCCCAGAGCCAAGGCTCTGTGCTCTGGGTTGTGCACCACAGAAGCTTCCCACTGCTTGAATCCCCAAGAAGCATCTCCAGGGGATCTTCTGGGCAATTGCCCACTGGGCAGCTCTCCCCATCTCTTCTGGACCTCACTCTTCTTGAGTCCCTCGGCACGTCTGCCCAGCATGCTGAGCACACTGTCCTTTTGTTCTCTCCAGATGCACCACTCCCAGAGTCTGTCAGACTTGCAAAGTGCAGTCTTCAATCAAGTCTGGGGCTCCTCCACCCCACACCCCTCCAGGCAGGGGTGAGGTAAGCCCCTCCCAGTTGTTGTCTAATTGGTGGAAATGTTCCACCAGTCAGGAATGCCCTCTTCCAAGCCCTGCATCCTAGGTGGATAATTTGTCATCCAGAACTCTACTGCCCAAGACTGACAAAGAGCAAGAGAGCTGGGCAGCTGCAGGTGGGTGTGAAGCCATGGAGGTAGGGAGGTAGCTGAGTGGGAGAACTGCTGAGGAGCTGGGATGGAGGGAGGGGTTGAGCAGGAATCCACCAGAGAAACAGGTAGCCACAGGGAAGACTTGGCAGCTCCTAATAATGCCCCTTCTCTCCTAATCAGAGCTGTGCATGTTAGAGGGTACATGCTAACTTTAATACTGCCCAGCGTTCCTTAGACTTAGTACCTATGAGTGTTTATACATGTACGCTGGGAGTGGGGGATGCTTTAATTAGAGTGGCTCTGAGAGTCTCTCAAATTAAAGCACCAGGAATGTCATGTGTAACAGGAACCTTGCACTGACAAATGTCAGCAGGAGCACTTTAACTAAAGCTTGTTGAATAAGATTTAGTTAAAGCACCCCGATCACCATTTAGCATGGGTATGCTGATACACATGATGCTGGAGTCTGCTGGAGTGTGGTAACTATGCTCTAGCAAGCTTGATTAATTAAGTCTGCCCAACATGCTGTAACTGCAGTGCATCAGAGCAGCCTCAGTGCATACATATAGGCACCCTATAAGTTGTAACGGCCTTGTTACACAGTATAATGCGAGCAGCACAAATGTTGATCGGTACTAATGTTAGCTTGAATTTGGAACTGTCACATGTTTGGGTCAGCAGGGGTCTGGAGGACTGAAAGTAAGAATCCCCATAACCACCCACATATTCTGGCCTTCCCCTCATTTCCCACCCACCTTTGGGGTTTCCTCCTACCCGCCCCCATCTTACTCATGGATGCTTGTATTTTCTGTCTCAGGGGAGCAGGCAGGGAAGGTTTTGGCTTTTGGGCTGCTTCTCTTCTCTGGGCTGAGACAACCCAGAAAGCAGCAGGGGACAGACAGCATGGGGACCCACAAGTAAAGAGGGGATGAGTGGGGCAGTGATCAAGGACTAGGGGTTCTGAGGTGATTGAGCGGGGGTGGTGGGGCCAATCCAAGCCAGCAAGGTAGGAGGGACAGGTGGGGGGTAATGACCTGGGTAACCCACATCAGAGATTATCCTGGAGTGACATAAGCATTGACTTGCATAATGGGTACTGAAAACTAATGTCAGGTGTTAATGTGCAGACAATCCAAGAGTTAAGAGCTCCAGGAACTGCCCAAAATTACTGTGTAATAAGGCCCTAATATGTAAAAACACCCTCATAATTTCTAGAGGGGAGTGCTCATTGCTACCTTTTAGGTTAGTAGTAATCAGTACCCAGAGCCTATTCCTAGTACTCAACCACAAACCTCATTCAGCTATAATATTCTTTCCCCCAGGATAGGTCTTTTAGACTGGCATTCTCCACTCTCCTCATCCATTTAGAAGATAGACAAAGTAAGGGAAGGATTTTGCTCTATTATTTGAAAGCTAACTAACATTATAAAGTGTTACCTATAGTGCAGTCAATTATGGTCCTTTATACTGTGAGCCATATACAGTAAGGGCTAATGCGATGGGACTTGCAAATGCACTCACTAATTTGTAGTTTGGTTTCATTGTACTGACCCATTTGCAATAGCTCAATGTATTTTACCTAGTGTCATTAGTGACCTAAGTTTTTTAAGAGAATCTTGCACAATAGAATAGGAGTGGAAAAGAAGATATACATAAAAAGCAATTAATTGCAATAACACATAATTGAAAATATTTTTGTTTGAATAAAACTTCTTTCCATCACAAGAATTTTTTTTCCATTTGAACATCCAGCATAGGTATAGTCAGGAGTTCATGGCATTGCTGTATGCTACTGTGAAAAGAACACATTACATAATTCTAGATTTCTGTGAAAAACAAGGACCTTATTTTTTTAACGAATTGATAAAAGTTACAAGAAAAATGTTGAGAAAAAGGTACGAGAAAAATGCTTCAGTCAAAAATGCTTAATGCTTCAGACTAAAATACAGTATTTCATATCAAGTTTCTGAAGTGTATAAACCCTTTGAAACCTCTCACCAAGAGCAGGGCTACTAAGTTGAGCGGCTCTATAATTGTTACGGTCTTTATGAAGTAATAGTCGTAATCATGGCATGTCATACTTTTAGAACAATTCCCTGTAGTGGGGGAACTTTTTATCACTTAGGCTGTGGGTGGGTGTCAGGGATCAGGTTTCTCTTTCTGGCTGACCTGCTGTGTAACTTTAGTTGTGTTACATAAGGCCTAACTTTTCAAAGTTGTTTGCAGTTTTTGGGTGCCCAAGTTTGGACACCTATGGAGCAGATGAGCAGAGCACCCTCCACTGCTATCAATTTCATTTGGAATCATGAAAACTCAGTATCCAGGAAACTAAATCCTATCTGATTAAGTGCTAGCAATATTTGGTTAGCCAGTTTTGTGTGTGGCAGGAATAACGTCATTGAGTTGTGTAACTTTAGAGCTAAGCTATCACTGTGGAAATGGCTGCCAAAAGATTTTTCCCCTTTTCAAAAAAAGCAATCCTATTTATAATTTACCATGTTTGAATTAGTTTACTGAACCCTTTATGCAAGCTTAATCACTACATTACAAGAAAATAATCACACGCTTACACACACATGCATGCTATATTACTTGGGAAATGTAATTTTAATTCAGTTAGGCCCAAATACCAGCTCGGCTCTCAACTCAAATATAAAGACTAATGTGTGGTAGCTGTAAAAAGGTGGCAGGGGGGGAATAGATTGCCTTTGTTCTCCACCAAATTGTAGGGCAGCTTCAGAGCTGATCTAGAATATTATTATAGCCTTGAGCGGACAACAGCTATCACAATACTCATTGGTATTGGAGAAGGTCCATGCAGCAATGGAATGTGAGAATAATATGATGTGTCAATAATTTGCCATTTTTCCATGTGATACTTTTCATGATTATGCTGAATTTTGTGCCTTAAAGTACAAGTTTGAGGTGAAGGGGGTTGTCACTTTTTAAGGTATTAATAGAAAAAAAGGATTTACAGATCAAAAATTGCAGAAAATAATACCGAGATGATTATAGTGTTTCCAACATTAAAATGCATGAAATGTTAATTTTTATCAGTTGTGTTCTACATAAAACTGATTTCAGTACATAGAAAACATGAAGCCCAAGCCTAAGCACTCAGCTATTCACAGCTTTCATTTATCTGACTGACTGGTTATAAAAGAAGAAGAGATTGTATCATCTAGCCATTATACAAGAATATAGAAAAATGAGATGTTGTCAGTTGCTTTTAATGAAGCTTGTGAATGACTATGGAGAGTCACCTAGAATATAAGATTACATGCAAAAGCTTCAGATATACATGTATTTGGTAACTGTTTCAATTCAGAATCCACAACAAGTACTTAATGTGGAAATAATTTAAGGAAAAGTAGATATCAATTGACTGCTAGAAACATTATTGAGGATTAACAACTATATAAGAGAGAGATTGAGTTTAGCCTTGCAAAGTTGTTAATTGTCAAAGATGTCTTCAATAATAAATTGCTACTTAATTAACATACAGATTACATGGAAATGCAGTTTTAAGTGTGACCAGAAATAACACAACTTTTCATGGACCTCTGCAATTTTTCATTTATAAGACCTCAGAGTGAACATGATGGATTATTAAAAATATATGTAAAATGTAAACTCAGACCTTATTATTCTTCATTGCCTGCAAAGAAAGATCAAATTTGACTTTAAACTACTTGCTACTTACCCATGTGAAGTTCCTTTGTGTAGGGGAGTTTAGACAAGAGCCTTAGAAAGCCTCTACAGATATATTCATTGAATCTATGAACATCCCATGACAAAAGCATGCAGTATCCTGGACAATTAAGATGACATTCCCCCTGCTTTTCACTTGGAAGATGTGTGAGATTTTGTGACATTACAGATCAGGACATCCATCTGATTATTTTTTCTTTATTGTTAAAAAAAAGTTGAATAATTGAATCTTAGATAAAGCTCTCTGAAAGCAATAAGTTATCTAGACATTTTTGCCTTTACTAGAAGTTAACTTGACCTAATTCATTGGCATGATAAGAGGCTCGAAGCTGCTCAGATTTCTTCAGCTGAGCTATGCTCCATACTTTAGTTTTTTATATACCACAGGCTTACAAACTGTTACAGGATCTTTCAATAGTCGGGCTTACAGCAGATCACGCTTTGCGATGTTATAGGTGGTCAGGCTTAACTTTATTAATGAGGTGCAAAACAAAACAGAATCAATGGTGCTGTGTCCACCAGTGAGCACACACTCACCACGTCTCACGCGCCCTAGTGACACGTGAGACTGCTGTTGTTTTCTGGCGAGGTGTTTCCGGGGTTGGTCGCCAGGATCAGGCGGGTCTGGC
>NW_017728909.1:55793016-55814392 GCF_001723895.1 Crocodylus porosus | reverse complement strand
CTGGACTTCCCCTTGAGAAACCCTGTGTGGAAAATCCCAACCGCATGTTTCTCCTATACTGCCGCCCTAGAGTCTCTTATTCACTTAGCACCTGTTACATAAACACTATGCAAACCTCTAGCTGACGTATGCGAACATGGCCACCTATTACAAAAGGTTATAACACATAACAAATGCAAAATGATTACAACACAAACTACATCTATTTCCTAACCATACTTTTGCTGCAGTGTAGCCTCTTCTTCCATTTCCCCTCATACACAAAAGAGAGGAGATTTTCAGAATAGACCACCACACCCAGAGGAAGTGGTGGATGGGGCTTTCTTCAAACAGTAAGTGGAAATTTTGCCACCATGGGTCCTAGTTCTCATGAGGGTCTTCAGTCACCCTGACATTTGCCAGAAGGGCAATACAGCACTGTACAAGCAATCCAGAAAGTTTTTGGAGAGTGTTGGGAACACTGGAGTAAGTGCTAGAGCAGCCAACTAAGGGATGTGCTCTTCATGAACTGCTGCTCACAAACAGGGAAGAATTGGTGGGGAATGTACTAGTAGATGGCAACTTGAGCAACAGTGACCATGAGATGACTGAGTTCAGGATCCTGAGGAAAGGAAGGATAGAGAGCAACAGAGTAAGGATCCTGAACTTTAGAAAAGCAGATTTGGACTCATTCAGGGAACTCATGGGCAGGATCCCCTGGGAAGCCAGTCTGAGAAGGTGAGAAGTCCAGGAGAGCTGGGTGTACTTTAAAGAAGCCTTTCTGAGAGTGCAGGAACCAAACATCCCAATGCACAGGAAGACCAGCAAGTGTGGCAGAAGACCAGCTTGGCTTAGTAGGAAATACTTCAGTAAATAAATCACAAAAAGGAAGCTTATAAAAAGTGGAAACATGGACAGGCAACTAGAGAGGGGCATCAAAGTATGCTTGGGCATGCAGGGTTAAAATCAGGAAGGCCAAGACACAATTGGAGTTGTAGCTAGCAAGGGATGTGAAGGGTAACAAGAAGGTTTTATACAAGTATGTCTGCGTGACAGGATGGTGTCCTAGGGGTCACTGTGCTCTCCCCTAGAGCCCCGTTTATTGTGCCCAGTGTGTCTAAAAAGCATCCTCAATTCTCGCCCGCCAAGTCTTTGATGTTATTGTATAATAGGGAGGCTGCCTCTTTGTCTCCCTGGACACAATTTTCCTCCTGTACACTGTCCCGCTTTGGTAATGGGTGCTTCTGTGCACCCCAGCCTTATGGGCTATGCGTGGCTCCAACCACTCCTTTACCACACCCCAAGCCTCGCTGATGTACCAGACGTTGTTTGGTCTTACACTCTCTCTGACACTCGGGCTCTCTGCAGCCCTGTCTCGTTCTGTGTTTCACAGGTGCTCGAGCTCTCCACAGACCTGTCTCGACCTGCTCCTCACTAGTGTTTGGACTCTCTGCAACCTTGTCTCACTCCGCGCCCTCTCTGGCGCTCAGGCTCTCTGTAGCCTTGTCTCACACCGTGCCTCACTGGCGTTTGGGTTCTCCACAGCCTTGTCTCACACCGCTCCTCCCTGGGCGCTTGCTGCTCCCTCTCTGGGGCTGGGGTTCCCCTATGAGGCCTCCTCCAACCTCTAAGAGCCTCACCCAACCTCTGGTGGAAGTAGCAAACAAAACACAAGCCCCTGGCTATAACATAAATCTAAGCCACCTGGCTCCAACCTTCTTCTTGCCACACCATAGTTGCTCCATCTGTCCCCAATCTTGGGCTGTACCTGCAGTTTGGCCTCTACTCATTACTTGTGCCAGCAGAGTTCCTTCCCCCTTGACTGCCAGCATAGAACTGCCTGCCTGGCCTCCACCCTGGGGTTTAAATGGGAGCCAGGCCCTACCCCTTTCGGTTAGCTGACTGCTAGCAGATGTGGGTCACTGGCTCCCTCTGGTTGCCCCAGCAACCAGCACCTGAGGAGTTATCCCAGCTCTCCAAGTAGCATGCCCCTTAGTGCCCTGCTACAGTCAGTAACAAGAGGAAGACCAGGGAATGTGTGGGTCCCTTACCGAATGGGGGAGGCAACCTAGTGACAAAGAATGCAGAAAAGGCTGAAGTGCTCAATGACTTCTTCACCTCGGTCTTCGCAGGCAAGGTCAGTTCCCAGACCACTATACCTGGTAGCACAGTTTGGGGAGGAGCTGAGCAATCTACATTGGTGGAAAAAGAGGTTAGGGACTGTTTAGAAAAGTTGGACATGTATGTATCCATTGGCTGGATGGGATGCACCCCAGGGTGATGAGGGAGTGGCTGGTGTGATTGCAGAGCCTCTGACCATCATCTTTGAAAACTCATGGCAATCAGAAGAGGTTCCAGATCATTGGAAAGGACAAATATAGTGTCCACATTTAAAAAAGGGCAGGAGGAGGAACCGGAGAACTACAGACCAGTCAGCGTCACCTCAGTCCCTGGAAAATCCATAGAGCAAGTCCTCAAGGAATCCATTTCTAAGCACTTGGAGGAAAAGAAGATGATTAGGAACAATCAGCATGGTTTCATCAAGGGAAAATAATTCCTGATCAACCTGATTGTCTTCTATGATTTAGTAACTGGCTCTGTGGATGTGAGACAATGAGTGGATGTGATATAAATTGATTTTAGCAAGACTTTTGAAAGAGTCTCCCACAACCTTTTGTAGGCAATCTCAGACTATATTAGCTGGATGAATGGACCAGCTCATTCAAATGGAATGTCCCAGAGGTTAGTCCTGGGACTGGTTTTGTTCAATGACTTCATCAGTAACCTGAAAGCTGTCATAAAGTGCACCCTCAGTGAGTTTGAAGATGACACCAAGCTGAGGGGTAGTAGATATGCTGGAGGGTAGGGCTAGAATTCCTAGTGACCTGGACAAATTGGAGGCTTGGGCCAAAAGAAATCCCATGAGGTTCAACAAGGACAAGTGCAAAGTTCTGCACTTAGGATGAAACAATCCCATGTATCAGTACAGGCTGGGGGCTAACTGGTTGGACAGCAGCTCTGCAGAAAAGGACCTGAGGGTTACAGTAGGCAATAAGGTGAATATGAGCCAACAGTGTGCCCTTGTTGCCAAGAATTAATGGCACACTGGGATGCATCAGTAGGAGTGTTGCCAGCTGGTCAAGGGAAGTGATTATTCCCCTCCATTCAGCACGATGCCACATCTAAAGTACTGCATTCAATTCTGGGCCCCCCATTACAGAAACAATGTGGACAAATTGGAAAGGGTCCAATGGAGGGCAACAAAAATGGTGAGGGGGCTAGGGGACATGGCTTATAAGGAAAGAATGAGGGAACTGGACTTATTTAGTTTAGAGAAAAGAAGAATGAGAAGGGATTTAATAGCAGCCTTCAGCTTCCTGAAGAGGGGTTCAAAAGAGGATGGAGCTAGACTGTTCTCAAGGGCAGCAGAAGACAGAACAAGGAGCAATGGTCTCAAGTTGCACCAAGGGTAGTTTAGGTTAGATATTAGGAAGACTTTTCTTACTAAGAGAGTAGTAAAATACTGGAACAGGCTGCCCATAAAAGTGGAAGAATCTCCATCTTCAGATGTTTTTAAGACCAGCTAGACTAAGCTTTGGCTAAGATTTTCTAGTTGGGGATGGCCCTCCCATGAGAAAGGGGTTAGACTAGATGACCTCCTGAGGTCCTTTCCAACCCTAATTTTCTATGACTGTATGATTCTACTGTGTTCAGTTGTGGGGCCCCCACCTGAGAAAGCATGTGGACAAATTGGAGAGAGGCCAGCAGGGAGAACAAAAATGGTGATGGGGTGGAGCACATGACTTATGAGGAGAGGCTGAGGGAACTGGGCATATTTAGTCTAGAGAAGAGAAGACTGAGAGGAGATTTAATACCAGCCTTCAACTGCCTGAAGGGCAGGGTTTGAGAGAGGATGGAGCTAGCCTGTTCTGAGTAGTGGCAGATGACGGAACAAGGAGCAATGATCTCAAGTTGCAGCAAGAAAATTTTAGGTTAGATATTAGGATGGCCTTTCCCACTAGGAGGGTAGTAAAACACTAGAACAGGTTACCCAGAGAGTTTGTGGACTCTCCATCCCTAAAGGCTTTTAAGACTCAGCTACACTAAGCTTTAGCTAGGATGATCTGTTTGGTGGTGGTTCTGCTTTAATCAGGGATTGGACTAGATTACCTCCTTCCAACCCCAGTTTTTTATGATTTTCTGTGTTATGGCTGAGGAAATGTTTATTGGTGTAAACAGGATATAATCCTTCAGAGGATCTTAATTTTATTGCATAGGTCATAACAAAAATCTATGCTGTAAAGTGGAAATTGTAACAGCATGTGTGGTCACTGATTTATTAGGATTTAGATGAGAAGAAATTCCAAGGAAAATCATAGAAAGTATGGGATAATTGCACTTTCCTGTCTAAGGAGACTCTGTGTTGTGGGAAGATAGAGAGTGTAGAGAGTGGGTTGTCTGTATGGATGGCCAGGATTGTTGATATTAAGTTATGGAATTGGAGCACTTGTAGATTTTTGCAAAATCTGTCGGTGTTCTGAAATATGCAAACCTGGAACATAACTCTATTCAAAAGGTTGAGAAAAGAAACTAAAGTCCCTTTATATCTTAATTATCAGTAAATATAGTTTTTAATGTTTGTTAAAGCACATTCCCTGATTGACACTGAATATGTTTCTCTTAGAAAAAGGTATCAAAATGAAAACAAGACAATAGAGCAATTAAGGAACATTCTGTTCTTCTTTTTGGCACATTAACATATTTTCAAAATTTTTAAAGGCCTCTCCTGGTAGATAAGGGGAAAGTATTTTCAAAGGTCTTTGATCAACTGATACCACCTTCTGTTTGCTTTGTACAATTATACAATTAGTGCATGATCTCTGAAAATAGGAGGAAAAGGTAAAATATACAGGGCCCCTTCTAACATTTAGTTTACTTGGTAACTATGCAAAATAAATGTTTGAATCAATATGAAGATGAAGGCAGACATAATTTTGAGGATAGAAAGGAGAGAGAGGGAGATCTTATGATACTGAATGTTTGATATGCAATAGGAAAGCCTTGAAGCACAGTAAAATGAAAAGCAGGCCATCAGTTCATTGCATAGAGCATCAGCATTGTCAGTTTTCACAGAAAAGAGCTCTTGGACAGGCATTCTGCCTCTGTCTTCAAAGTAAGCATGTGTAGATATATGAGCCTGAATAATTGTATTGACTGGAATACATGTGATTTTGCAAGTGCTCATTACTGTTTGCAGATGATAGTACTTTTATCATGAGCAGAGGAGTGCAAGTAGGTAACAGAAAAAATATGGCCTTAAATAGATTAGCAAAGTGTATTGGGAAATACTTGGCTCCAATTGGACAGTTGACTTGCCTTCATTATTTATTATTTATATAGATAATACATGTAGGCTGTAGTCAGGATCACAGCTTCATTATACTAAGCTATATACATACATAAATAAAAAGGCAGCCTTCATCTGATTTCCATGGACTAGTTTAGCTACAACTAAAATTAATTAGATATGTAATATGAAAATGATCTGTCTATTTGCTTCATAAATCCATGTTCCAAGTTAATTCTTAGCAGAATTGCAGTGACTTAATTTAGGGATGAACTGTTCATTTCTACTTAAGAATTCTTTGTTCTTGCTCCATTAGTCTTAGAGCACTGTGCATAAAAAGAAAACTTTTAAAAAAGGCATGCCTTTACCTTGTAAGTTTATGGTGCCTGGACTGACAGTACTTAGAGACTAAAATACTCCATTTGACTCCAGAAGAAGGTTTAACAGAAGTATCATATGCTTACTGTCCAACTGAAAAAGCATATAATGATTTCATTTTCAAGAGCCATTCATTTCTTGACCTTTCTGCTGAGATTGCTGACAAATGTATAAGTTGTGATAGTAACACCAGGAAAGCAACTGAAACCAACAATTCATTTCTTATAAGGAGGAGGAATTCTCAGATGGCAATCACATTCTTTCTGGTCTAAATTGGGACCTTCACCTAGAAGTGAAAGTCTCTGCACTTTAAATCCAGACTCTTAAAAACTAGTTAGTCCCTTCAAAAACAGCTCCATGGCTATAAAGATCAATCTGTTTTTGTCAAAGACACATATAAAACTTCTCAAATGCAAGTACAATGAGCTAGAATAGTTAGGCTATGTCACTTTTGTGACTCCAGCTTAGTGCAGTGATACCTGAGCCAACTTAAGTTCCAGCAGCACTCTAGCACTGGCAGCAGAGAGCTCAGATATTACCCTATTTCTTTAACTGCAGCATAGACATGCCTGTGTTGGTATCTATCCCAAAGTAACTTCTGCTAAGGATAGATCTGATAGCCTATATTCTTACTCTAATATAATGAGGGTTAAATAAATACATTTTCACACATCAAACAGAGATTGCCCCAATATTTACAGTTGACTCATATGCTTCTTTAGGTAAAAATAAATACCATCAACTTAATTTAACTATACAATCTCACTTCCCCTTGCTGCTTTCCTTAATTTTATTCCTGGAAATACAGCATGTTTAGTTTCAGGAAATTATATTCCATTGCTAGCAAGTAAAAGATGAAAAGAACTGCAATTGTTGGTACCCAGTGAGCAATATTTTTGGGATGGGTAGGAAAGGCAGAGAAATCAGTAGTAAGTAATAGGGCAAGAAACAACACCTATTGTGACCTATGGATTGCCAGTTTGCTATGTCTTTTCAATAGTGTCTGCAATATCTTTCTTCTCTTTACTTTGCATTTCCCAGAATGTAAACTATTCTGTTCATATCGGTATATGGCAAGCGGCAATGTGAATGCCATTCTATCAGAAATTCAAGCCACACAGTTAGTTTAGCATGGCAAGTCTGTCTGATTTCAGTAGGTCAATGTAGAAATTCAGTAGGCCAATGTAAAGTGTATTATAAATTAATTTACCATCATGTCTGAGATGCCAGAGGAAAAACTGAAATAGAAAAAACAATTGAAATTGGAATTCACAGCAATTAGCAGTTGCAACATTTTTTATTTTTATTTGGCCTTTTGAAAGAACTTCCTTAGCAAATGTTTAAGTGATGTGACTGCTTATACATATTTCCATGGTCCAAACCATGGTCACACTAAATGCATATACATGTTATAAAGGTGATGCAATGAACTCCAGAGAAGTTCATGCCAGAGTTAATTGCTCCTGCACTCAGCATCTACACATGTGCCCAGGGCCTTAGCAATTACAGCTGGGGCATATCATACCCAGGCTGGCAGGCAGTATGGGGGGTTAACCCTGAGCTCTGGAGGGTGGCAGAGGGACTGGCAGGAGCAGAGGGTCTGGACCCCGGCTGGCTGGGCTGACCAGGTGCAATTTGTGCCCAGCAGTCACTGTCCACATGAGCATTTGATCACAGATAATTACTCTGCTGCAAGACAGTACTACCTTATGGCGTACCCTAAGTATAATTTACTGCACCGTAATACCAGCACACATGTGGACAGTGACATTTTACTGCAGAGATAATTAGTTAACTCCACAGTAAAGCACACATGTAGAGGAACCCACTTATAGTGCCTTATTCCAAGTAGTAAGTACCATCGATGTCCATGAAACTATATACAGAATAAGATGTTATTTGCCCATACAATGAGCACTTAAAATCGTATGACAGTACATAAGAAGCATCCTGAATAATATCAAATAATAGTGTTGCAAAAAGAGTTTAAGGCTGTTTTTATAGCTATATTTGAAGCTTATTAAAAGTTCATTTTCTCCTTTTTATTTTCTGATACAAGATCTAGAAAAAAATAAATTCATTTTCACCACTATTATTCACCACATTATTCTTTTATTAATATGGATACCAGCAGGTTTCTCATGAGGTCAACAGACAACCATTTCAAGATTGTACTTCTTTATTCAAATATAGGATAGTGCTTGTCTTATGAAAATCATTTTTTTGCTACATTGAAGAAAATGGTAATTGAATGTAGTCAGAGGGCATAACTACACCAAGGTGATTGTGTACTCCATCTGGGACTTCCCTGATCACCTGCTACTACTCCTGGCATGCTCCAAATCCAAAAATATGCTAGTGAAGATACTTCAGGGTCATTCCTAGTGGCCATTTATAAGCATGCCCAAGATGGAGACAGAAGTCTTGAGAGTGATTGAAAAGAGATGACCCAAAGCATAGTTCTGGGTGTGCAGCATCTGAGCAGGTGGGCAGGGTTGTGAGGGCTGGGACATACTGAAGGTATAATATAAGCACTTGCAGAAAATCTAACATTGGAGAACTGTTGGAAGAAAAATATTTTGGCACATATTTTCAGTCGTCACTACTGGATTTGGAAAATGTAGGTAGCTTGGAGCACACCCAGCCTGGCACAAAGATTTGTAAATTTATAAAACTCTAAGTGTTTCACAAAAAAATAGTAGTGAATAGTCCCATTTTACAAAGCAATAAAGTGAAGATACAGTCATTAGACCCTATGCTTTAGGAAGTGCCTACTAATACAACGGGGTGCTGACAGAAGTGCAACTCTCCACTGAAACCTAGAATGCATTGCAGGAACTGTTCTGAGTTACAGCAACCCCCTGGAGCAAACAGAAGTTCACTGTTGGTTCCAAGGGGGACTGGAATCTAGCTTCTGGCTGGGAACCTCCAGCCAGTTTCTCCTAGTAACAGCTCATCCTCTCTCCCAGCCTGATTTCAGAATGGGAGGGGGTGAAAGGGAGCAGATGGAGGTCATTCTAGGGGTTCTCCAGCCAATGCTGGACAGTGGGGTGGGTGGATTGGAGTCCCCTTGGGTTTTTCAGTGGGGGCTGAAAGCCCCCCAGACCAAATTCCCTCCACTCTCTTTTTCCGCTTTCCCCTTCCCTCCCCATTCTGCAAACAGTGACAGGCTGGCTAACAGCACAGACAGAAGAAGCTGTGTTTCAAAACATCTTCATCTTACCCCTCATGCAATGGGGGTTCAGATTTTACCCAATCAACTATTTTTGAAGCTGTCTGCAGCTGTGCATTTGTGTTTGGTCACAGCTATAAACTACTTTCTGTGGCCAAATTGGGCAAAAATTGTCACTTCTGTCTGTGTCCATGGTGCCTGACTTGAAGCTATTCACCTAAAAACGAAAACACCCAAAGTGACTGGTGCTTGTGAAGCACAAGCCAAAATTAATGTTTTGGTTTTTACTTTGGTGGAAAAGCTTGTTCAAAAACAATGTTTGGTGAAAAAAATTGAATTAGTTCTAGCTACAATTTAGAAACAAGAAACAAACACAGAGAATACAAATAAAAGTAGTGCTGAGTAAACAGGGTACACGCCCCATGCACTAAGGGTTGTGGGGGCACCAGAATGGAGCTAGGGAAGCATCTCACCTGTCTCCCTTCTCTACCCCACAGGAGCTCTGCGTCTAGCAGCAAAGAGGGCAGAACAGGAGTATGGCTAGCGGTTCACTGCTCTGGGCGTAGATTTTACCTTTTTTGCCACCAAAAATCAGTGGTTAAATGGCTGTTCAACCCACACATTCCTGGCAAAGAAACCCCAAACTGGTAACATCTCCACCCACAGCAGAGAAACTTTGGCTGCTTCTCCTGCATTGTGCACTGATGCTACACAGGGCATCAAACTGACCAGTTATGACTCCAAATAAAAGATACCATATAGAGAAAAAAAAAAAAGTAAAGAAAAAGGAACAGTTCAAAGAATATTTAGACTACCCAAAGTTCTATCAAATGGCTTTCCTATAACCTTGAACATTATTTAGATACTGATCATTTATTCATTACCTTTACCATTATCCACACTTGGTCCAACAACTCCTTACTGCCTCACTGAGGGTAATGGGGTGCATGTACACATTGGTGACACATAGGGGGTGCACATTGGTGCATGTGCATCCCCTGAGCATGGAGATGCACCCCTACAGAAAGGCACTACTGACACAGTTACTGCTCATCACCCCCACACCTCACTACCAACACTGCTGGAGGTGTCTCTGGGCAGTCAGTGATCACCACTGGCTGCTGCCAATGCTGCCGGCGGCATCTGTGAGTGGTTGCCAACCCCTGGTTGGTGCTTGCCACGCCCCTCCCCCCCCGACCAACAGCACCAGCTGTCATTGGGAAACCTTCCCTTCAGTTACCTCCTTTTATTCTTAAGTATTATGTTTTCACACTTTACTTCATGCTGCAATATATCCTTGTTTATGATAAGAATAGTTCCCTACCTACTCCATGTGTTGTGATGGTGCCTCATTACTAGTCATGAGATGTTATTATTATGGTGATGAGCACTGTAGAAGCTACAGATAGATAGATAGTGTTTATTGCTGAATGGTATATTTAATTCAGATATACATATATAAACGCTTTCCATTTCCTTTCTGTTTTGTTTCCTCCCATTGCTTAATCAAACAGTTATTTTTGTTATTTAGCTGGCTGAATTGCCTTATCACTTTCATTATTATTTTTCTGGGGTATTTAAAGGTCCCAGTTGAGGCTGGGTCCTCATTGTCTAGGCATTATACAAACATGTAATGGGAGATGCCTGGAAGAGGTATTCCAATGTAAGAGCAAAGCCATAGTAGTAGCTGGTATTTGGCAGGCCTCAAAAACCAGCTTTAGAGGCTTCATATATTCCCGAGAAACTTCCTACCCTGGGAGCTGCATGAGCCAGTTACATTGGGTCCTTTGGGTATTTTATAATATCGCAGTAGGCATGTGAATCTGTTCAGCTTCTGATTCATCATTCAAATTCTGCCTTCATGGTGAGTCATTGCAGTACCCCAAGATGCTTGCAATCTAAAAATATTTTGTTTAGAGGAGGTGAAAAATCTGAGCTAAAAAAAGAAAAAGTTAGCTGAAGTCATACAGGTGACCAGTAGTCTAGAATAAAACCCAGGCCTCCTGATTCACAGATTAATATCTTAACTCCTGGAAAATATTTCTTGCTGGGAGAGGAGGTAAATGACAATGCCCAAATGTTCATAAAGACTGAGTGCCAAAAACTTAGAACCATAAAAGGCAGTAGGAACCACCCTGCCAGCTAACTGACATTTTAGTTCCATAAATCCATCATTTATATTCCCAAAATCCAAGCTGCTATCTCTACAAGTACGTACATTTTCCCTAGTAAGGATCATTAGGCAGCTGCATGTCTGTTTCAGGAACCAGGAACTACAGTCTTGAAAATGCAGGGTGCATAGGCATCTAGCTAGTGCCTAAACCCTAGTGGGATTAATGAAACAAGGCTTCACTGCCTACCTTGGATGCAGGGCCTGATCCAAAAATTGTTCTCAGATTACATTTTCCAGATGATTGGCTCAGAGACAGGAAACTTGAGAGTGACTATAGCATAGTGGTTAGATTAATCTCTGTTTCAGTGCATCCTTGAATATACAGAATCAGGATTTATTAAAGCATTGGTCCTCCCCCTCCCAGATGAACACCTAATCACTGGGCTATAGAGCTATTTTCTCTCTTTGTCTATATCTGGTCCAACCAATATTTAATTATTATTTAAAAGTAAATCCACTCCAAAGGATAGAATCAGAGGGTACCTATACACTAGCAGTGAGTCTACTCCAATGCGCTGTAATTACAGTGCATCAGAGCAGACTTGATTGATCAGGTCTGCTGGAGCATGGTAATTACTGTGCTCCAATAGACTCCAGTGTCTCATGTATCAACGTCCCCACACTGAAAAATGGTGGTGGGGCACTTCAACTAAAGCTCATTCAACAAACTTTAGTTAAAACATCCTCATTGCCATTTTTCAGCACGGGGACACAGACACATGAGATGCTCTGGGCACTTTAATTAGATTGGCTCTGAGAGTGTTTCCTATGGATGCCCCCAGGGGAGCTGGCCAGCCCCCTCTGAGTGCCACTCATATTAAAGCACCTCCCCAGCACTCCCAGAGCATGTGTATGAACACCCATAGGACACGTCCACACACACAAGCATGTGCGCTTGCAGCAGCTCAAATAGAAGCGGTGTAAATTTGAGCTGGAGCTTTTTGCTTCAGCGCACGTGCTCAGACATTCAGTTTGTTGTAGAGCAAGTTGTGCCACTTGGGGCAAAATAACCCTGCCTGGCTCCTCCTGGATTTGTAGCCAGGGGGAGCTAGAGCCTGGGGCCAGCACCTGTGCTGTCCCCAGCAGTATAAAGAGCTGCCCTGTCAAGTAGCTCAGGGCTACTAGCTCTCAGGAGCTTCTGGGGCCCAGCCAATTGGTACCTGGCGACACTACCCCTTGTGCCAGTTGGACTACTGAACCAGCCCTGAGAGTTCCCTGCACCCTCTACCCACTGCAGCAGTCTGGCAGTGGGGGCTGCTGCCTGGCTGTGACTGGCTGTGCACCTGCCAGACCTGGATGTGGACTGCACAGCAAGTCCACATCCCTCTTGGCCAGTTGCCAGTGGGCTGTGGATGCAGGGTTGGCCTCCATGCAGCACTACTGCCATGTGTGCCCCCTGCCCGGCCATCTACACAGCTATCATCCGGAAGATGTTCTGGATGTGGTGGCTTGCTTTGAACTGTCAAAGCATGTCCTCCTGGCCCCATTTGGCCAGGAGGTCAGCCACAGCCAGCTGGGTCCAAGGTGCTAGCTCTGAGCAAGCAGGGTCCTGCCACTTGCCTCCCTAGCAGGAATTCTATTGGGAAAACTGAAAAATCCCTAATAAAAAAAATCCCAAAGTCACTCTGTAAAATACCCCCAAATCCATGTTCCTACACAAGTAAAACAAAAGACCACTATAAAGAAAGAGAGCAAGATAGAGACAGTGATCAGTTGGACAACACTTCAATTTCCCAGTCTCTGTGTCAGCTTGCTGCTTGTCTGTGTCAGAAACAGTGAGCCTTGAAAGAAACTTTGTCACAAGCAGGCTTTTAGAAATCAATTAACTCTTGCCGTTCCCCTGGACCATTGTTCTAATGCAATATCTACTTTACTTACAAGCCAGTTCCCAAAAGTAAACCTCCAAACACCATTTTCTAGCCATAAAATGGAATCCCATGGATAAAGCCCTTCAGTGTTATATAGCTGTATGAATTTGGTGGGTTTTGTTGCCTGTGTAGGAATGCAGCCTAGGGAATTTAAAACCAATGTCATAAACTCAAAATGCATGTTTTTCATATAATTACTTATAGATCACAACTTTATTTTTGTCACAGGGTGGAATACATGTAAATGTATAACTATGACAGTTATTTAGAATTCTGGTAATGTTGTGTTTTAAATAGAGAATTGTGTACGTTTTAATACTTGTTTTATAGCATTGTAATTTATGATAATGGTAGAAAGGAACAGTGTATATGATAACATTTCCAGGAATATTTTAATTACATGTCAGAAATGGGCCATTCGATTTCAATCATCCAGCCAAGTAATATACTCAAAAATGCTTTGCACAGTAAGAAAGTCTCTCATGGGGAAAAAAATAATATAGTTCTGAAAGACAGAAGGTCATTTACTTAACAACTCTCTTTAAATACTGTGTATTATATCCCAGTTGATATGATACACAGTAGTGTGTACTTTCACTGTTAAGTGCATAGAAAGCATCTCCTATATCTTCTTAATTCAGAGCCAGGTGACTCCCACTGAATTTTTCAGTTTGTTTACAGGTCCTGGATCAGATCTGACTTTAGGCCCCACTACACATTCAAATTAAAGCTGGATAGAAACCAATTATAGAACTGTTACACTTTTTCAAGCACTAACTTTATAGCTGGTTGGCTCTTTTGATAGTTGGATAGTCATTTTTTATCATGTGATAATTACTTTGCACTTAAGGCTGGTCTAAATGTATTGCATGATTAACCAGTTAATTACGTAATATATGTCATGTGTAGCATGAGTCCCTTTTCTAATCATGCTGTGAATTAGCTGAACTGAAAAGGTGGTGAAGTCCTGAAGTTGTGTCTTTTTTCTGTGACTGAATAGTGGTTTGAAAGAGATGAACCATATGAGCATAGATAAGAGAAATGGCTTTGAAATCTTCTGGAGTTTGCTTTTATTCTGTAGAAATTTTTCATGATGTTGTGTATAAACAATGCTAAACCAATGGCCAAGAGAGTCCATTTGACTTCTGCCATAGACATAATATATTTCAGTTTTAATAGTTTTGAGCTGTCCAAAAATCTGTTCATCTTGCCACTGATGGCTTTATTAGTACTTATTTCAATTGTTGGGTGTAACTACTTTGTTATGATCTGTGTGCTGAGTAGGTTGGCTCAATACAAGTATCTCTTATTATTTGGATGGTAAGAGTCAGACTTGTCCCAGCTAGTATGTTTTTCATAAAAGCATAGAAAATTAGGGTTAGAAGGGACCCCAGAAGATCATTTAGTTCAACCCCCTGCTCAAAGCAGGACTGTCCCCAATTATACCCGCAAGACTTTCTGTGGCTGGGTCTTACAAACCTCCAAGGATGCAGATTTCACCACCTTTCTGGGTAACCTGCTCCAGTGCTCTACTACCCTTCTAATGAGAGACTTCTTCCTTACACCTAACCTAAACTCCCTTGCTGCACTTTGAGCCCATTGCTCCTTGTTCTGTTATCTGCCACCACTGAGGAATGTGTAATTCTGCCCTTCAGATAGTTGAAGGTTGCTATTAAAACCCTCCCGTCTTCTCTTTTCCAGACTAAATAAGCCCAGTTCCCTCAGCCTCTCTTCATAAGTCAAATGCCCTCACCCCCTAACCATTTTCATTGCTTTCCTCTGCCCTTTCTCCAATTTGTCCATGCCCTTTCTATAGTGAGGGGTCCAAAACCATCCAAGGACTTCCTGCTTGTTTCCCAGGTTCCATATATTCATGTACAGCCACCTGAGGTAGCTAGCCAATTGCCCTACTTTCTCAGGAAGAATAAGAAGGACTCTCCTGTTGCCCCTTCCTACTTGCTCTTCCTCCAGGTCTTCACTTCCCTCCTTCACCAATGTTCCCTCTAAGGAGCAGTGGCCCATGAGTGTACCGCCTCAGTCTGTGAGCACACCGCCTTGGTCCAGCATGGGACACTTACCGAAGGGGGCTGGGGGCTGGAGGCCAGTTGCTGGGGCCAGGGACCAGAGGCTGGAGGTGAAGGCTGGGGGCTGGGGCCCAGAAGCTGCAGCCAGAAGCTGGTAGCCAGGGGCTAGGAACAGGGGCCAGGGGCTGGAGCCAGTGGCCGGTGGCTGGAGGCTGAAGCTGGAGGCTGGGGCTGGGAGCCAGGGGCCAGTGGCTGGAGCCAGGGGCCAGAGGCTGAAGCTGGGGGCCAGTGGCTGGAGGCTAAGACCAGGGGCCAGGGGCTGGGGCTGGGGGGTAGAGCCAGGGACCAGGGGCTGGAACCGGAGCCTGGCACAGGCTCCCCAGCTCTAGGGAAGTGCTCCACTACCCCACATCAGGGCCAGGGAGTGGAGCACTTCCCTGGAGCTGGCAGAGCCCATGCCAGCCACCCACACCAGCCTCCATCCCTGCCTTGCCTCACCTCAGGGAGGAGCCACTTCCTGTCCCAGTGAGGCTATGCCGGCTCTGAGACACTGCTCTGCACCCTGGCCCTGATGCCACATGCCTCCTCACTCCCCAAGGCCATGCGGGGGAGTAGAGCAGTGTCCCAGAACTGGTGGAGCTGTGGTCCACTCCCTCGCATCATGGCCAGGGAGTGGAGCACTTCTGGGGAGCTGGCAGAGCCCATGCCAGCCTCTCTTGGTGTGCGGCCTTGAAAAGGCTGTATGCAGCCACACTTTTAGTTGTGCACGGCCATGCATGCATGGACCTTGCCCTTCACCCCAGGACTTTGGTCTCCATCCCCCAGCAAACCTAGTTTAAAGCCCTCCTTACTAAGTTAGCAAGCCTGTCTTTGAAGATGCTCTTCCTTCTCTTCATTAGGTAGATCCCATCTCCTCCTACCAATCCTTCTTCTTGAAACAACATTTTTGGATTGGTGTGATTTGGTTTGAGGAAGATTTGTGTTTTTTAGATTCCTTGAGACGACTGCATGTTGTTCTGATTAGTTAGAACTGCTAAAGCCAGGATTTAATCCATTCTGTTTCATGTATTTTCCTACCACAAGATCTTGTGACCAAACATCAGTATACTGATTAGATTATTTTTATTAGCCATGTTTATTCATCAATCTTCTGATACATCTACTTATCCTAGAAGATATATAAGTATAGCAATGAAGTTGTTATAATATAAATATAATGTATTAGTATACCTGGATTCTTAGACTAGGGACAGAAATTACACATAAACTGGTGTAAGTGATCAGAAACTGGTTTAACCCTGTAACAGAATAGAAGTTCATTGCACATAAACCAGTTTCAAAATGGCTGAAACTGGTTTAAGATAAACCTGGATGAATGTAGCATCAGACTTAACTGATTTGGGTCAATCCAGTTTATGAAACTTCTGCCCTATACCCCTTCCTGGTTCAAGTTAAATCAGAGTCCCCCAGCATGCTTTGCAGCCCTTGGCTGGGCTGTACAGTCTGCTCTAGAGAGCAGAGCTGGCTCTCTCCCTCTGCTGCCTAGCTGAAGCAGTGAGGGCTGGCTGACAAAGCGGGAGTGGGGAGGGCAAGCCAATTTAGGGATGCAGCCCAGTCTACAGAGTCTACAGAATGCCCCCCTAGGCAAGCCCTGGCTGGGGCCAGTGAGGGGGTGCTCAAACACCTCTACTCCTGCTCAAAGTTACTGTCAGCTGCAACTGTGAATTACAAATCATAGAAGGACCTGGAAGCAGGAAGAGGAAGTGATGAGCAACCCTTCAGAGTCCTGCTGCTATAATTTTGGACTTCAAATCCAAGAGACCTCAGGGGCAGCAGGAAGAGGAAGTAAACACACATCCAGAGAGCCATGCTCTGGCACCCTCTCAGCTTTTGGCCTGAGCCACTGCAGGCATGTGGCTGTATTTCCTGAATCAAAGGTAAATGTCTGTTCACTTCTGTTTCAGTTTAATCTGTACAGTTTAGACTAGCATGCAAAGACTTAATTGATTCAGCCCCAGGCTTTTTGACTGCCTGTACCTAGCCTTAAAGTACATGTAATAAACTAAGAGAGACGTAATTAGAGTATGCAGTTAAACTTTGTTATATAAATTATTGGTAATAAGAGGGTATTGAAAAAATATGACCCTAATGTAATTACACATCTCTCTGCATGCCATTCTCCCTTGTATTTAGGTATCGTTAGCTGTTGATTGATTATTCATATACTTGTTGTCTCACCTCTAATTTGATTGTAAGGTTTTTTTGAGTCAGCACTGTTTTTGACTCTGGGCTTGTTTATTGCTCAGCATGATGGGTATGAGATCCTTATTAGGGCCTCTAGGTAGTTATAATAATTATAATTAATTGGGGATAAAAAAAACAAATTGAATTTTCATGAGCAATTCCATACAGCAGTGAATTTCACACAGGTCCCTTAAATGGAAATACCAGACCCATTCCAAGTACTTGTATGCTGCCAACTTGATACACCGAAATTAATACAACAGAATCATTAATGAAGTGGATACAGAATGTATAAGGCATTGGACCAAGGTCAGAAGACACACATTAAGTATTAAAATTGGAAGGAGCCTGTAGCTGGAAATATCAAATAAAGTATCCATAAATGTATCAAGCTTCATCTTAAAACCAGATGGGATGTTTGCCCTGTTACTCTGACAAGATGGGATAAAACCCTGCTCATGTAACGATTAGACAAATTCTAATTTCCAGGCTAAAGGTATTTGTGGAAAATTTAAATGCATTAATTCTAATTCCAGCATCATCTTCTAGCTAAAATAACTTCTTTTTTCCATTCCCCAGTGACAAACTTTCAGCCTTCATTTTTCTTGGCTAAACAAGCCAAGCTCTTTCATTTTTCTCTTATAAAGCTAAATCTTTCTTTCAGTCATCCTATTCTCTTTCCCAGCCATTCACTAGGCTTGTTACAGTTTCAGCTCATCTTCCTTGGCCTCAAGTGATCAAAATTGTACATAATATTAAAGATGAGTTACAACCAGTGTTTGATCAACTAACATTAATATTTCCTTGTTTCTACTGAAAATAATTTATTTGATACATTCCAGAATGGCATTCGTTTTTTCACAGTCTGACCTTAGTTCTTGACTAGTATACGAGGCTAAAGACAGTGTAGATCTGCACTTTATAGAGTAACTAAATTACTAGCTATGCTTATATGCGATAGGCTTATTGACCAGCTACAAAAGTTACACTTACTACATACAGTAAGCATGCAGAAAAAACTCTACAGCCATAACTGAACATATGGTTAGTACAGCATAGAATTCTGTAAAAATTGTGGATGCCACGCTAAAATAACCCTGGATGAATGTGATATCAGACTTCAGTGCTGTAGGTTAGAGCACTGTAATGAACATGTGTATCAGATCCCACTGTGGCTCACATTAGTTCTCATTCCACCAGGAACCCATGAAGCTTTGTGGCACCTCACTAACCCTCCCTCTCAAGGTGATCCTCTAGCTTTGGCCGAGGTTATGTGGTCTGCCCTAGCACTGTGCTGGTCCTGCCCCTAGACTGTCACTGACAAGAGTCGGTGAAATCCCTGTTTCAAACCCCACCCTCTTGTTCCCTCCAGCCAGATATTAGCCAATGGGCATGTCTACACAAGATGCAACATTACCTTAGCAATGAGCTACAGTGACATAGCTCATTGTGACAGCAGTATAGCATGGGCATACACAAAGCATGACACAATGCAGTAGCTCATTCCGACTGCATAGTAGGGTCAGAAACAACCTGTGCAACACCAGGACTGAACAGTAGGCCTGTGCAAAGCGGCTAGTACTCACTTTGGATTTGGATTTGGCTGATTGGGAGGACAGTGATTCAAATCACTGTCCTGAATTAATTTGGCTGAATCTGATTTGGAGATTTGGCCACTGCCAAATCAGCTGAATCTCCAAACTGAACAAGCCTCATTCCCCACCTGCTCTCCCAGCCTCATCAATGGCTGCCCCATCACAGCTCCTGGCTCTTAAGGAAAAAAAAAGAAGCCCTGCATGCAGTGGTTGCAGCCAGGCAGGGGAGCAATCCCTGCTGCCCTTCACTGCCCCACACTGCATGGGGAGCTCTACCATGGGCCCCCCAGCCCCTAGCTGCTCTCCCAGCATTCTGGCTCTTTAAAAAAAAAGAAAAAAGAAACCCCACACTCACTGCATTCTGCCGGGTGGGGGGGGTGATCCTCGCTGTCCTCTACTACCTTATGTTCTGCCATAAGCCCCCAGAAGCCCCGATAGCTGCTGCAGCAGCTGGTGAGTGCAGGGCTTTTTTTTTTTAAAGAGCTGGGGCCAGGTGGGGCAGCCATTGACATGGCTAGAAGAGCAGATGGGGTTTGAGGGCCTGGGGGAGCAAGCAAAGGATGGGGCCTTGCAGGGGTCCCCCCCATGGCCACCTCCCACCTCCTCCAGCTCCCCCTCCACCCCCTACTTACCGGCACAGAGTCCAGGCCCAGCTCCCTGTGGTGATAAGTGGGGATTGCCTGAATCTCCAAAGCTCTCAGAATCTTTTCCATATCATTTGGATAGCTTCAAATCAATTTGGCCTTTTTATTCGTCTCCTGATTTGATTTGGATTTAGAGATTCAGCTGCTGAATTGGGCTGAATCTCTTCCAAATTGAATCGGCACCTGAAGCTTCACGCAGCCCTTCTGAGCAGTAACTGTGGTTACTGCACAGTCAGGCACATGTGTAGATACACCCAGTGTCTAGTATTATTGCTCAGTGTGTGGATTCCGTCTACCCTATTTGAGCATTTGTAAAAATTGAAGCTTTCAATTAAGTGTTGTGCTGTTTGCTGGACACTGCATTCACACAAGGGGCTTTCCAAGATGTTCATTTTGTACAGTGTTGTTTTGAAGCACCCATACCCAGATCTCAGTCTGTTCAGCTTGACCCATGCTTCACTGTCAAGGTCATTCCCAATGGGGGACCCATCTGGTGTTGATATAAAACATTGTAGGAACAGATTTCAGACCAGATTAATCTATACACTCGACCCCTTATCTAATGTTAGCACAAAACACAAGACCACAGTACCTGGTGGTTTTGGTCTTTCTTCTTATGTCACTTGGTCTAATGCTCTTGAGTGCAGGGAATACATTTTTGTGTAAGTTGGGCAGCCTGTTATAAGTCTCCATGCACTGTTAAGTACAGTGCTGAGCTTTTTAGCATAACAGCTTCTTGACTATACAGAAGCACAGTAATCTGCTGGGGCGTATACCATGGCAAGTGTGGTAGTTCTGAGCACTTTTGAATTTGGCACACCACGTCATGCTGCCTAAATGTCTTAAAGCAGCTACTCATGCAGAGATTTCACTGCTGACCTTATGAATGTGATGTTTCTAGGTGAAGGAACAGTCTAATGTGACTCTGTGGTAGGTGTGCTCATGAGGAAGGTTATGGTTGCCTACTGTGATATTCATTGTGCTCTTGGCTCAACAACTGTCCATGTGAAAGACTGATTACACAGATTTTTTGATGCTCCCCACTGACCTCGTGCCTCTCAAATACCACTTCTAACCATGGCACCCCTGGCCTGGAAGGAAAAGGAAGTGTCAGGGCCAGGACCCCCTAACATGTTTAGGGCTTACCAGTCTGTGTTGCATTGAGTGGGATCAAAAGTCTGGTTAATTGACAGCTGAATGCCCTATCCCTAAAGGTCACATTGCTTTCCTGAGAGAGGCCAGCATATTGATGCAGAACCATTTTACACAAGATGGCCCCAAAAGATACTGAAAGCTTTTTTTAAGCCCCATGGCTGAGGTGTAACCAACAGTTGCAAGAGCCGTTTTTTGTTGGTGCCTCTCCAGGCATTTGGCAGGGTACATAGAATCATAGAAGTAGGGTCAGAAGAGACCTTGTAGATCTTCAAGTCCAACCCCCAACCTGAGCAGGAGAAAAACTGGGCTCAGATGACTCCAGCCAGGTAGGCATCAAGCCTCTTCTTAAAGACCCCCAGGGTAGGAGCCAGCACCACCCTTGGAAGTTAGTTCCAGATCCTAGCAACCCTAACTGTGAAGTAGTTTTTATGGATGTCTAATCTAAACCTACTCTCCAACATCTTGTGGCCATTATTCCTTGTTATGCCAGGGGGCGCTAGGGGAAACAAGATATCTCCCAAACCCTTCTGGCCCCACTAGTGAGTTTATAGATGGCCACCAGGTCCCCCCTCAGCCTTCTCTTGTAAAGGCTGAACAGGATCAGGTCCTGCAGTCTCTCATTGTAAGGTCTGCCCTGTTGTCCCCGGATCATGTGGGTGGCCCTCCTCTGGACCCTCTCAATGTTGTCCACATCCCTCCTGAAGTGAGGCGCACAGAACTGGACACAGTACTCCAGCTGTGGCCTGACCAGTGTCACATAGATGGGGAGGATCACCTCCTTGGCCCTACTTGAGATG
>NW_017728909.1:55775067-55792916 GCF_001723895.1 Crocodylus porosus | reverse complement strand
GAGCACCACACCCCCACCTTTCCTTCCTTCTCTATCCTGCCTGTAAAGACTATAGCCCCTAATGCTAACTGCTCAGTCATGGGATGAATCCCACTACGTTTCTGTAAGCCCTATTATGTCTGGGTTTGAACTGGCTATTCTCAGGGCAAGTTCCTCCTGTTTGTTCCCCATACTACGAGCATTGATATATAGACATTTAAGGCCTTGCATAGCTGTGTGTGCCACCCCCCGATTTGGGTGACTGTCTGGACCCCTGTTTCTTACCTGGGCACTCCTTACATTTGTCACCTGTCTTGCTCAGGTGGTGTCTCTTCATCTTCCTGCAGCCCCCTCCCCCAGCGAGGCTAGTTTAAAGCTTGCCGTACAAGATCAGCCAACCTGGAAGAGAAGACACGCTTGCCTTTAGGAGAGAGATGTGTGGCACACGTATGCCCTGCTCCCTCAGCTCCTGCTCCCCAACTGCCTACTTATAAGTACTGCTATAGGTAAGGTGCACTGTGAAATGGGAATTATCCATATTATCCCACTCCACTCCCTCCCTTCCTCTTCACCCAGAAAACCAGAGAAGGCTCATCTCTCCAAGCTCACATCCTTTGGTTCCCAGCCCTCCTGCCTCTCACAGCAGGGAGATGGAATCCAGCATCTGGGTTTTCCCAACCAGGAGGTGAAACACAAGCATTTCAAAGCATGGTCAGTGCTGAGTTGTGAGCAGCTGAACAGCTTTCTCCCCACATGGAGAAAACGGTTCAGACAGGGGACTCGGCATAGATCCCTTGGTGTCTCTCTTGATTGCAGACTCTGCATTTATGTGAGGAAGGCCCAGCCATGGAGACCAAGATGTTGGATACAGAATAGTCATCCAGAGATATATGCATAGGTGGCACTAGTGAAATGGGGACCAAATGGGACCCCTGATGTGGGCAGTTGGAATGGACAGGTTGACTGCCTGCACCCACACTGCCACAGCTCTTGAATGAGCTGTCCAGGCCCAGAAACACACTACAGAGGTCCAAGAATGAGGTCCACAGATGGCCACCTGCTCTATGAGGGAGGCCACCCTCACCACTACAGAACTGACAGTCACAGCACCAGGATAAGGTCTTTATGCTCAGGGTCAGAGACTACTTGGGATCCACCCACAAAAACTTCGAGTGTCATCAGCATCACCTCCCATGGGGAGACTAGTGCCCTGCTGGCCAGGAGTGGTGGGATGCTACTCACCACCCCTGGCATGGAAAGCCCCACTCCAGGCACTCCCCCTTGGGGCAACATGCCCAAGACTCCCATGTGAAGGGGGGGGTAGGAACTTAATGGTGGTCATGGGGGAATACTCCACACTGCCCATTAATTGGGAGATGATGGGGTGTGAGGGAGCCCCAGAACAGGAGTTATGACAGGTGGGAGCCACTGACCTGTGGTCCAAGGAGCCAGGAAGGTATCTGGTGGGGCCTACTTTGGGAAGCAGCATTTGGAGATGGGAGTGGGACCAAAGTGCCCAAGATCTGCTGCCGGGGCCAGCATTGACTATGCCCACCTTCCAGGGCCAACATGCTACCCCCAGCTGCTGACAGTCCCCAGTGTAGGTGCAGGGCTCCAAAGGGGTTTGAGGCCTGTCCTCGAAGGACACAGGAGCACTCAGAATGGGGTGGAGGGGAGGCTGCCCGCAGCCAACTGGGGCAGGCCACTCCAGGCCTGTGTCCCACTATGGGGAAATGGTACAGACTCTGTAAAGATAGACAGCCCCCTCTGCTTGGGTCCAATTTCTGGAGCTGGCAACATTCCATAGTTTTTATTGTGCACATTAAAATATGGCAGCTACAACATTTAATTAAACCAAGGGAGTAGCATCAAACCATCGCATAACATTCCCCCTGCCACTCCAAGTTTTCAAGTCTATCAAGCTGACACTCTATGGCTACCCACTCCCCTCCATCTTCCCCAATGGTACTACTGCCTGGTGCAGCCAGGGTCTTTTCCCACTCTGTCAATGTTAACTTAGTAGAAGGTTCCAAGTTTTGGAGCAGGTTTTTGTTTTATAAACAGTCTAAGAGTTTAGCAGCTTCAATATTTGATAATAACAAGGCAGGTATCTTCCTCAGGTTGTGTTCCCCCACAGCCCTGATGTCTGTCCCTGGGGAGGAGTTGGGGAGGGAGAGGGTAAGTAGGGTGGTGTTTGGCCTGCTGGGGTGTGGACATCACTGCCTGGGACATGGCCAGAAGAGCCTGGGGCTGGAGACCCAGAACCCAGTGCCAGGTCGGGGACAATCAAAGCCCCCTGGACCTCCTCATTTGGAAAGGATTGCAATATATGTGGATGAGGAGCTACTCTGCTATGGATTCCCAGATCCAGACAGCCTGCTGGCTGCTGTGTAGGCCAGAGCCACCAGCATCAGTGATATGGGAATACGCACACTTGGTGGGCACAGGATGTGCTGGGTGGCCCATGCGCAGGATGGCTGGCTGGTGGCTTGTGGCCATGAGGGCATATACTATGATGAGCAGTTACCACATCAAGTCCACGTGGGCATCCATGATGTCTCTGCCAGCCAATTAGAGGTGGGTTGGTCATTCAGCTCTGCTCGGGAGTCTTTGGCAGCCTAGGGAGCCTGAAGGACATGCAAGAGGCCCCCCTACATGCTGAGCTCAGCCCATTCAGGCAGGCTCTGAACCTCCTCTCCCATCCCTCCCCCCCCACAAGGGCTAACATGTTCTGCTTGCTCCTGACCTAACCTTGGGCGATTAGAGTAAAGCTAAAAAGTTGAAGCACTTCTGCCTCAGGCTTCTTCAACGCCTGTACTTTTCAATTAACTACTAACCGATTATGATTAAGTCAAGCAGAAAACAGGGTACGTTTGCACCTTATAGACTAATTAAAGCAGAGATGCATCTCTGATTGGAGTCACCCTCCAGCACCATCATTTTCTATCAACACAAGTTCTTTTCATGTTCCATTGAGTTATTTTCTAATCGATATTACAGTTATTGCTTAAAATGGCATCACCTTTTATTGTTTTAATAATTATTTGATGCAGAATTGTTAGCTACTACATCCAGGAATATCTGACTCCTTTTATTAGTAACAGCATTTCTAATCTAGCCAGTGCCTCTCATGTGACAACAGAATTACTGGTAGCATTTATTTTTATAATAATATTAAAGAAATCTCTATCAATTTCCTCCCCTTCTCCCCCCAATCTAATCCTGGGATTTGACAGCAAAACCCCAAAAGAACATCTTTAAATTCTATTCCCAAAGGTTAAGTACAGTCAAAAAGCCTGAGGCTGAATTCAGTTTTTGCAGGTTAGGCTAAGCTGCAAAGATTGAACCAATAAACAAATGAGCAGACAATCACTTTTGATTCAGGAAATGCAGTCATATGCCTGCAGTGGCTCAAGCCAGAAGCTGGGGGTTGCTAGAGCACAGGTCTCTGGAACCTAGTCCACAGCATGAGCTGTGCATTTGCTTCCTCTTCCTGCTGCCCCTGAGGTCTTTGGGATTTGCAGTCTACAATCAAAGTAGCAGGACTCTGCTGGATTGCTCATCACTTCTTCTTCCTGCTTCCACATGCCTCTGGGATTTTTAGTCCACAGTCACACCTTCCAGTAAAGTTTTTTTTAGCAGGGCAGGGCAGCTCCATACTCAAGGGAAGGTGTGTTAAACCCAACTCCCTGGCCCCAGCCCTCAGCCTTGGGATGAGGGGGGGACAGTGAGCCAGCCTTCACTGCTTCAGCGAGGGAGTACAGAGGTAGGACCAGCTCTCTGGAGCAGACAGTACAGCCCAGACCAGGGCTGCAAAGCATGCTAGGATGTGGGACTCTGATTTAACTTAAACCACGAAGGGGTCTGAGACATAAGTTTCATAAACTGGTTTGACCCAAATCAATTAAGTCTGATACTACATTCAAACAGGTTTTCCTAAGCCAGTTTCAGCCATTCTGAAACTGGTTTATGTGCACTGAACTTCAGTTTTGTTACAGGTTTAAACTAGTTTCCAATCACTTAAACCAGTTTGTGTAACTTCTGTCCCTAGTCCACACCATCATTAACATACAATGCTAAACTATTGTACCTTCATTTATCTTTATTTCTATACTACCTGTACAACACATATTTGTATTCCAGTCATGCTTGTTAGTCTGCCATGTTTCAGTTATCCCTAAAGTCACATCCTGCATCTGCAGTTCTTCTTCTGTTTTGTTGCCTGGAGTCCCTGGCTAGTATTCAAACAGCTCAGAGGGTTTTTTTTCAGTCTCTGACAATTTTCTAGCTGGATTAGATGTATTTGTTTCACTAACTGTACTTTCTGGTTGCTTACCACGCTCATCAATATTAGGATTTTCCCTTTGCCATCCATACACTTGGCATATTGTGTTCCTTTATTCTGTACTATTTTCTTGTGTGCCTAATTTTCCTCCTTTTATGTTGTTCTTGTGTGTTAAAACCAGGCCTGAGGATTACTTTGACCTTCCATAGAGTTGAAGTAATTATTCCCCTGTTTATAAAGTGGACATAATGATACCTTTTCCTCTTCATAAAGATCATTCAGATTCATAGATAAAAAGCCCTCTAGAACAAAAAAGTAACCAATAAATGAAGTATTTTTTCCAAAAGGTCTTTATTAATAACTGCAAACATCTATGTATTTGCTAAGTATATAAGCACAAATACAGTAGTTCATGAGCAAGATTCAGAAATTGAATGGGCACTGTTTGGAATTAAAATTAGAAAGGTCTGTCTTTAAATTTTTAAAGCAACAAACTAGTCCAAGGTCAGGCAGGTGCTGCAGTGTGACAGCTTATGCTAGCAAAATAGATTTTTTTGAAACTGGTGTTCAAAGTCAAAGATAAAAATCTCCTGTCAGATCCTGCAAAGAGCAGGTTTACATCAGGCCTAGATTCCCAAGATACAAGTTATAGTTTTTGTCCTAGCAAGTGACTATGTTCTTTAGAATGAAACTTAAATGACTTAGAGAGTGAACTATTAACACCAAAAGTCATGTTAGCCAAAATCTGGAGACTGACTTACTGTTAACACGGATTGGACAATTTAAAATTCTGTGGCATGTTGATGACCCTAAAAATACTGCAAGAATAATCCAATTGTACTTTTGTAGAGTTCTACTATGTAAAGAATAATATAATTTGAGATATCTGAAAGCACTTTCCTGACTTTAAGAAAAGGAAAGCATATTCTCAACGTTCTTATTGTCATGCTGAGCGTGTTACTTGAGCCTTTTTTTATTTTTCGTGTTTCAAACATATGGCACAGTTTGGATATTTGGCTAGAGAGATACATGTGAAGACAATCCTTGCAATTTCTCCTGTGAAGCTACGCTCTGTATTTAATTTGATTAAGAAAATGGACGTACTTACAATATTCTATATACTATGCTTTGTTTACATCAGATTCACAAGAATATGTGGGCTGTGTGCCACTACCAATCCTTTTGCTAGAGATCAGTTTCCCGCAATACCCGCACTGTCTCTTTTCCTTGTGTGTTAAATGTTTTTTATTACAAAGCTCAATCTTGCTGAGCACTTTGACCCTTATTCCACAAGATTTATAGATATTGAGCTAATCTTAAACTTGCATAGGAAAAGTACTACTGTCATGATCATTATCATGCTGGTGAACACACTTAAAAACAGGTAGATGTTTCTATGTTGGAATGCAATCACTTGAGTTTATTAAATTTATTCAGTAAAATTACAGCACTGAGTCCATGAAAACTTGGTGAATTCACTTTGGATCCAGTGAATATTTTTCAGCCAAAACTGGAAAAAGGCTTTTTAACAAATGTTAAAATGAAATGCTTTGATTGTTTTTATTCTGAAACATTTTTTATTTTAAAATGATTAATATTTCATTGTTTTTAAATGGAATGTAACCTACAAATGAAAATAATTAATCAATCCCAAACAATATATCATTCCCCTGAGAAAATAAGAATGTTGCTGTGTATCCATCCTCCTTTCCCATGCATTTTGGCCAAGGAACCAGAAATTGAATTTACTCTACAGATTTATTCAATGTGCACCTTACTAGCTTGTGTTATATAACTAAAAAAAACCAGACAAACCAGATTTAGATCTTTGTTTTCTCCAAGTATGCGGATTCCATTCTTAAGAAAAATTCTCTACAATGAAAAAGCCAGATAATTAACAGTGTTCCACAAAAATGTAAAACAGCTACATAGAAATTATGCTAAAAGGCTACATATTTTAAAAAGCAATTACTGGTATTAGGTTTTAGCCAACAATTAGAATTAGAAGATATAATTACTTGTTATATTTATAAGTTGGGCTCAAAACTTAGACAAAAAAAGAAAAACAATTTTTTTTCTATAGGTCTTACATGCTCACTAATATGAAAACGTTCTCTCCATAACACACATTAATATGTAAATCTATCTACATATTAATATATGTTATGGAACCATACATTTATTGTTCAGTGTTCAAAGGCAAATTACATAATTGAAATCTAAACTAAATACACTTCTTTCTAAAAGGGCATTAACAACATCCCTGATATGTAAGCAATGGAAATCAGATGCCTGAAATTTTCTCTGCATGTTTAAAACTATATGCCAACAGATTGAGGTGGGGCATTAGCTCACGTGTGATGCGATGTCACCATAGCAATGAGCTACAGTGACATAGCATCCACAGGCAAAAACCATGATGCCACTGCTACCTCACTGCTGCAATGCACTCCCTTTGTATGGTGTATTGCTACAGCAATGTAGTGGCTAAAAATAACTGTGCACTGCTGGAACAGCACAGCGCAGTACAGGCTATTATTGCACCGTCATTTAGTACTTCCTCTTGGAAATACTAAATGATGGCACAGTAACAATGTCACTGTAGAGGCATGTGTAGATGTGTCCAGTGATTCTTTGTGGAGTCAAATGAGCTTATATCAAGCCATGCCTGCTTCTGGTGGTTGCCCTTCGGAATAGCTTTGGGTACCTGCTAATATCCAGGACAGATACAACATGCCCAAACCTATATTTTTGCCCTTAGAAATAGCTACTCTTGATATAAATTGACCTTTCTTAAAATTCACTTCATATTCTCAAGTAAAAACATGGGGACAAGAAGTTGTAATTGCTACTGACTAAAAAAGAAAGTTCTACATGATAGATATAAGCTAATTTGTCCACAAGTGCAAAATAACGTATGCTACAAGCAGTCATTTCACCTACTCAAACACATTGATGGGGTCCAATTTAACAGTAAACATTCAGGAGAAATATTGAAACCCCATGGAGGACAATTCAGTGACAGCAGCTGTTCAGCTGCTGCAATAGTCAGAAGGCAGACAGAACCATAGGATATAAAGAGTAGGAAGAATTATAATACCATATATCCTTTGACTGATAATACTAGTCATCTAAGAAAGGAAAGCAGACACAGAAATCATCAAAACATGGGCAGTGAAAATGATTGGAGACTTAGAAAGACTGAAAAACTATGAAACAGACTGAAAGCCTGGAAGTTACTAGTTTTAAGAGGCAATGAAATAAGAAGAGACAGGGTCAGGCTATATAAAATAATGAAGGGTATATAAGTCAACTGGACACCTTTTCCCAGAGTGTAAGATCAAGCTGACATCCTATAAAATTGAAAGGCAAACAGATATGATATACTTTTAATTATACAGGGGGCAATTAAGCTACAGAACTCATTGCCACCATGTATAACTAAGAATACAACTGTAATGTTTATAGAGCTAAGGGCATCCACAGCTAATAAAGCATATAACCAGATGCTTTTCACCCTGTTTACGCAAGAGTCATTGTACCAAAAAGTTATAGGATTGCCTCTTAGGCCAGGTACAGACATTCAAAAAACCTGAGGAAGAAGCAATTTAATTTTCGTGCTTTACTCTAAGTGTCCTAGGTTAGGTCAGGAGTGAACAGAACACACATTCGCCCTTTGGTGGTGGGGGCATATAGGCTGCCTTCACTGGGTAAAGCCAGCAGGTTGGGGGTAAGCCGTCATGCCTCCCAGCAGGCTCCTGAGGCCAGGCCACCCCGATTGGCTGCCAAGTATGGCTGAGCACCCTTTCCCCACCTCCCAGCAGTCAGCCACAGGCAAGACAACCTTGCTTGGCCATGCCTGGCACTGGTCCGGCATGAGCTGGCACAGCCACAGGGAGCAGGACTGAAGCCAGACCACACTTCTCCCCTCTCCCCTGGCAGTCGGTGCCTGGAACTTTGCACCATGCAGTGGGGACAAGAGTTTTCACAGAAGGAAGGATCAGGCCCTTGGACCTCTGGCAAACTGTAGATGGCTGTAGCAGGTTCCTGGTACGATTGCAGGAATAGCAGCACCTGCCGTTTCCCAGATCTCTGAGGGGCCCAATCCTGTGTTCTGTGGAGTGCACCTCACTGCTTAGGGACATAGTATAAAGATACAAAAATACTGAGCTAAAGCCACTCCCATCCCACCCCACACCTGCCTTTGGCTGACAGCTCAGAGCAGTCAAGCATGAGCTGAGTTCCAGCACCGCTGCATCCAAGGTGGGGCTATGGGTAGACTTGTAACAAGAGGGCCCCTTTTTGCCTGCCCCAATACAATAAAGCCCCTACTCCACACAGCAAAGGCTTCTTCCCAGCACTGCCAGCTCCTCCTTGGGGTATCTCTCTTTTTTCTGCCTTTTCTTCCTTTCTCCCTTCTCTTCTTTCTTTTCACTATACGGATATGTAATTATTTAGGGATTCTATAAAATCAATGCTTCATGAAATCACATTTGATAAGGGCTTACATAGATATAGTATAGTATTGTGCATTTGTATTTTTCCCCTTACTGTATTTGGTATTCTATCCATTGTATGTGCCATGGCATTTCACCTTTTATATTTTAGATTTTATGCTTTCAACCTTGTAACAAATGTTTTTTCTTTTAGAAGTAAGTTGCAACCTGTAAAAATAGTAGAACGGGTGGGAATTGAAATACCGTCTCTACATATCGCACTAATCTCTGTATGAATGTGAGTGAGTGACTGATTGCTTAGCCAGTAGCTAGTTACAATAATGAGTTAACAAGCAAGGATTAACACCTAGGAAATTGTAGAGTAATTAGAGGAAAGGATTAATACAGAACCCAGAACTCCCTAAAACTTCATTGGTAAAGGAACAGAAGCCTCGGTTTGAGTTAATCAGCACTGGAGACCGGCTATTGGGACTGAATAACTCCCAATCAGCCACTTTTAGAGCCTGGACAATGCCAAAACCTAAATTAATCAAAATCACCAATGGACACTCGGGACTGCATGTACCAATGGACATGACCCCAGGGGCTGACAGCTGTCCCCTGACAACCGCCCAGAAGACTTCTCACAAGAGTCAGGGACCCCTGGATTGGGCAAATCTGAAAACTGGGGGGAGCACAGAAGTCTGCCAGAGGAGGATAAGAGGCAATGAAGAGTGACCCTCAGTGGTGTTCTCTTGACCTGACCAGCACTCTACCCATCTAGCCAGAAGAACCAGCTGGCAACCTCCTCCTGGAAACAACACCACTTGGAGAAAACACTACTGGCCATCAATGGCAGACTCCAACACATAGAACAGGTATACCTGACACCGGTGCTCTATAGCAGCTGCTACACATGTATGTGTATTTAAGAGACAGTACCCCTCATAATTTGAAGGTTTGATTGATTTTTTTTACTCTATTAATTTTGCACATTCCGTCTAATAAATAAGAATTTTAAGGATCCTGGGAGTTCGTCATTTGTAGCCAATGCACTGCAACATGGCTGGGATGCTTGTCAACTGGGACCTAACTTGAGTCGGGAGGGGATCTGGTACAAAAGTTCGATAGGCCAGTCTAACTTAAACCATGACCATGACACAAATGCCGATTTTGTCTCTTGCCCTTTCAACTCTTGTTAATTAATAATGGGCCAGCTGCAGTTTATTGAACCTCCTTGATCTACAGAATTGGGTAGGTATTATGAATAGGAAAATTTTGTTAATGTGTTTCCGTGAGACCTGTAATATTTACTTCTTTTTAGGCCTGAAATAGCATAAGAAGAGACTGTTCTGTAGTACTTATGCATTTTAAAAGACCCATTCCAAAAGATCTGCCAGAGAAGCAATCAAAGGGTGGAAAAAAATCTCAACTAAGATTTTTCATGCCTCAGTACATAGTCATATAGTATTTAAGGTTTCAATCTTATGTGAATGTGTCCCTTTCCTTTCTCAACGAAAATTTTAATATTGACAAGAAATATTGTATTCAGGAAATAAAAGGTTTTCAGGAAAGAAAAAAAGAAATCTGACGAATGAAAGTGTACCAGAACAAGGAATATTTTGAACGCAAACTTCACAGCTTACTTAAAAAGCTAGCAGAACAAAACCTGCCAGTAGCATGGCCCCAGGAAAAGCCCAGAACAATTTGCATAACTACAGTAAATATGTCATTCATTTGGAGTTAATCTGAGAGGCTACTACTGCTTTCTCAACTCTGTACTGCTCTACTTTTGGAGATATGAGGCTTGAGTCACTGTTGTTTTGAACAGTCTGAAAATGCAAGCTGTGCTACATTTATGACATGTTTAACCTCCTGACAAGATGAAATATTATAAGAGGGAACATCTTCAACAGGAGGATTTCTCATTAACTATTGGACAGTTTTGCATATTTTGGCAAAATTTATAACCAATCTCAGTCTTTTAATGAGCCTACTGAAGTTTATTATGATTGATTCAGCAAGGTACTTAAGTAACTTCCTCCTAATCTTCAACTTAAATTTCTGCTGCTGAAGCTTGAGGCCATTGCTCCTATGTCTGTTTCCTACAGTCAAAGAGAAAAGCCCATTTCCATCCTCTTTGTAATCACCCTGCAAGTATTTGAAGAGCATTTTCAAATTCCATCCCCTTCCCCACACCAAGTCTTCTCTTCTCCAGACTAAATAACCCTATGCTTTCCACCTTTCCTCATAAGGATGGCCTCTCAGGCCCCTGATCATCTTTTTTGCTCAGCACATGGAGAGTTTGGAAGGAGTCCAATCTTACTTAAAGTATGGAGCCCAAAACTGAACACGGCACTCCTGATGAAGCCCCACCTCGTCCTGAATACAATGGAAGAATCACTTCCTTTTGTTTTGCAAATTACATTCCTGTTAATACTGTTGCTTTTTTGTAACAAGAGAACACTTTTAGCTCACATTTGGCTTATAGTCTACTGTAACCCTTTCAGCAGCATTGCAGCCTAGTCTGCTTTTCATTTTTCTGAAAACTTGACAAGGAACCCGTTTTAGGGGAAAGTGTTGATTTAGGTGCCATGGCTTAATTTATAAGTTTTATTTATTTATTCAGTGAGACTATTTAAATATAGTCTTAAGTACTCTTGTAAAAAAATCAACACAAAATTGGCCAAGAGAAATCTTACATTGACATTACTTTGAAATATTAGTTAAGTAAGGCGTTCTTTTCATTTTCGTCTTATAAAAAATATCAATAGCTGAGAGGGTACGTGATGTTTAATGTGTTTACTTACCTGCTATCAGGATCTTTAGTTCAGAGTTAATGAAGCTCTGCAGCCTCTACATATGACTGTTCACCCTACGCAGCCAAACAAGTTATGCAATTTTATTTTCCTTGAAGAAGCTCTTAAATTACAAGAAAAAGATTGAATAGTCTTCAAATGATTTCAGGTATTAGTAATTACTGAGTTGGAAAAAATAATTTTTGCAGAAATTACAGCCCTCCAGTAAAAAGGTGGTGATGATTTCTAAAATAAAAAAAAAGTCTGATTAAATTTGATATTAGTTAAACTGAGAAAAAATAGGAGTCGCATTTACATTTCTCTTCAGTTTTCTTCTTCATACCATCCAAACTCTCCTTCTTTTTCTTTTCTTAGAATCTACAGCTCCTCTGAACCATTGGGAAGTTGCCAAGGTTTCAAAAGATTTTTCATCATGCTCCATAAGCAACATTTGTCTATCCCAACCATGCAGTTGATCCAGTAAAACATATCACCCACAGAAATCCTTGCTTTTGTATGTGCAACATTAGGATGGCCATAGCATTTATACGGCTCCCAATTTCTCTGTCAGATTTTTTTTTTCACTTTATACCTAGAGCTGCCAGAAAACCAGGGTTTCCAATTTTTATAACACACGTTAGATAAAATATGCTGGAAGTCCTTGGAATAGGGACTAATATCCAGACCTCCCATGTCTCAGGTGTGGACTCTAACATCTAAACGAGAGGTTAATGATCTCTGGACTAAAAATCTTCATTTCTTTTCTACAGGGTGGAACAGCTTCAACAAGAAGGACTGAGAATGTTCCCCAACCCTACACCTAAATATCCTGTAGCTTTGTGCTTAGAGCAGGGGCGGGCAATTATTTCAGGTGGAGGGCTGCTTACTGAGTTTTGGCAAGCCATCAAGGGCCATCTTTTTTTGTGGCCTGAGTGTCCACAAAGTAGAGGGAACACATGGGCATTGGGCAGGGATTCTCTCTCAGCAGCAGTCATAAAAAGTATAGACATGGCCGCCTTTCTCCATGCATTTTATATAGCCACCTGACTCAAGACTATTTACTCTACTTTGGGATTAGACACAGCTTATACTAAGTCCTTTTTGTATATCTGCGCCCTGTTTGTTTATGATAAAAAAAATTACGACAAAACAGGGAACATAATCTAGATTTTCCAACTATAACATCCCAACCACTGAACCATCCCTTCTCTCTATCTACATACATTTTGGCTGATCTCTCACTCTCTTTCTCATGCACACGCACAATCAAAGGATAGAAAATTGATTTAAAAAGGACCTGTATAGCCAAGATGTAGCTGAAAATGCATGGTAAAAGTATCATTCTATACAGACTCACTTCAATTTTCCACCTCCATATTAGGAACGAATTATCCATGGAAATATATACAAGTAAGCAGATCCAACAGCATGGCTTTTTTCCCAGCAAGGAAATCATATGATTTTTGCCATCTTCTTATATATTCTATACATGCATGGAAATTTGTTGGTAAATTGTCACTTGGAATTGGTGTAGGTAATACATGCCATTATGAATGAAGAAATGTTTATTCCATTCCATAGTAAGTTACATTCCATATGCTCATTTATATTGCCTTAGCTGCCTATTTTTTCACTGTTTTAAAGTTACCTTTTTCTTCTCCATTATGAAACAGAATGCAGCTGAAAGTGAAGTTTAATTTTTTCAGTAAAATAGCATCAAAATGCTGTTTGATTAAAACCTCACTTGAATTTTCACAAAATTCTGCTTGCATGCTTCTCTCTGAACAGAATGTATGGTTTAGACTCTCAGCTGTTTTTGGTTTTGTTTTTTTTTATAGATTTTCAAGTCAATGGGTCAAGCTGATTTACATTAGCTGAAAATCAGGCTTTTTCCTTTAAAAATAGGACATATATCCTATGAGAATTTGTCTTCTTTCTAAGGATGCTGTCTCTAATGCTTACCACAAAAATTCAGATAGGATGTTTGGCATCCGGGTTAATTCCTCTGGTCTGTAAGAAAAATGCTGATTAGATCTTTTCCAGAAAATAGGACATTCTGAAATGGAATGCAATGTGTTTTGTTATAATATGAACAGTAGGCTCATGTGTTTTAACTTTTCAGAAGTACAAGTGCCAGAGGGAGAAGAAATAAAACCAAGCAAATGACAGAAAGGTTGAAGTTACGTTTATGATACTATGCTGATGACTCTTCACATACATTGCTTAGCTGAACCTGCTTTGCATTGGATGGGCATGATTTTTCTTAAATTTTGTGCCTAGTTTTTTAAAGCGTGCTATGCTCTGAAAACTGACTATAAAAATGGCATATCTGTGTTTTATTTTTCTCTCTCATTATCTTGAATATCAAATATGTAAATGTAGCCTGTCGAAGCTCAGAGGGGGAGGGACCCTTCCCTTCTCCTTCCCACTCTAACCACTCAGGGGTCCATCCTGGCATCTTTCCTGTCACATCTTGATGTTATTCCTGGACTCGGATTCCCCCAGAGGTCAGGGTTCTTGCTTGAGGTCTTCAGCCCTTGTTTGGGTTTCAGTCCCCTGACCCTGACCCATGTTACTCTGTCTAGGCCCCTCTACCTGAAGTGCACTGTCCCAAGACTGTAGGCTCCCAGGCCCCAGCTCTATCCTTGTCCTCACAGGCTCTGGGCTTGACCACTTAGACTCTTTTGCTACATACTACAGTCCTCAGTTGATAGCAATGCTCTCCCCAGGTACTGCCTGAGGTCTCCAAGCCTCTTGGGCTCACAGTTGGGCCTTGACCATCTCGGCCTTAGTCCACTTATGCTGCCTGACTCTTTTGGAAGGGTTTAGAACCTAGAGTGTCCCAGGCACCCTCTTGGTGGCCTTCCCCTCCATTACAGCCAGAAGCCAGTCCTCCAGTACAAACTTAAATACAACAAAAGTATGCACATAGACTTCCAATCAAACATTTTCAACAATAAGCTAAATATATGGCCAAAATATTCATCTCTACTGCCTGGTGATGCACAGACATCCTTGAAGCTCTGCATAGTCTGGATTCCTTCCCCCTTAGTGGCTCAGACTGTGTCCCATTTGGCCCCCAAGGCATCCTAACCCCATCCCTGGATCACCTGATCCACCACTTCCACCCTAGACCTGTCAGTTGTCAGCTGCACATTATTGGCTGCACCTAGGGTGGCAGTCTCTGCCACTATTAGTCCTTCCAGGAGGATAGAGCTAGCCACCTGCTCCCTGGCTCCCTCTCATTTTCAATAATGGGGGTAGGTGGTAACTCTGAAACTCATGCTAAGTTGCGGCCTAATCACAAAAGTTAAAATACAAAATACTGATGCTAACTGCATTGTGCAAGAGGATGTAAGTTTATGGCTAGGCCATCTAAGAATAAATGATGAGGTATCTCTTCCAGCTTATCTTACTATATTCATGATGATTTTAAGTAGGCTGCTAGTTATCTGGTATGTAACCATGTGAAATGTATATCCTTGATTAATTAATATGGTAAATATTTATCTTGTAATTAACTCATGTTATGTACAGGAAGAGCCATTCTCCATATGTGATGGATGTCTCCTGATTTATTTCCATTTTGGCTAGTGGTTCACTTGATTTTTGTCTCAAGGACATTCCCCAGAACTTTGTGTTTTTCCTGGTTGTTTCTTGATATCTTGTTCTTGATATGTTCCAAAGGTAGTAAAACTGGATAACCTCTTGTCCTCAGGAAGGTCATTCACTCAGATTGGAATGCTCTGATAACCAATAATGAGTAGTTTGATTAACAGGATTTTCCTGTCAGTTACTGATTGAGACACTCTCTCTCTCTTAATTTATACAACTAAAAGAAAGATTTGAACATGCTAGACTAACGGTATTAAAAAGCAACGAAACAGCTAACATTGTGCTCTTCAAGAGTGAGAAATCTCTCTGACACAAACTGCTGCTCCACACAGCTATCTCGAGAAGCTTTAAGAAACAAACCATCTCTCTTGTCACCTGTTTGGTGAGAAATCATCACCTTATTACTGGACTTTACTTTGGTTTGGGGTCATTTGACTTTGAATACTTGTAGTAAATAAAGCCTTTCTGTCATTCATCGAATGAGGTGTTGTGTTAATCCCTAGGCTAGTTTGGAATCCTAGCTTTTTATTTTCTAACAGTAAAGCCTCATTACAGTAGAGACTTTCTTCTAACAACCACTAGCCCTACATATTCATCTACTTACAATCATCAATAAAAGGATTGCCCTTTAGAAGTTATGTAGGTTTTATGCTATACAAATAAAAATAAGAAGGTTGAGGTCCACTAGTGAGAGTGGTAGACGCACCTTGGGAGACCAGAGCCAATTCCTTGTTCTGTCATGCACTTTCTCTTGACCTGGGGAAAGTCACTTAGGGTGTTGACAGACATGCAGCTGCCTGGTCTAACTCATAGCACTTCACAGAAAGTGCTATGAGTTAGACCAACTCTCCCAACCCAACAGATGTTTACTGTTGACTTGGGAGGGTGGGAGAATTGAGCTCCACTTTGGATCCAGCTGAGGAGATGCAAGTCTGCATCTTCCCTCCCTTAGCCCTGCTCCCAGGTCTGGTGTGGTTTGTACAATGGGCAAGGGAGAAGAAGGGAGTGGAGAAAGCTCAGTCTAGGATTTGCCCAGCCTGAGCTGGAGTGGAAGTGGGTGGATTGGAGCTCCTTGAGGCAGGGGTCTCCCATCCATTCCCACCCCTTAGTGCAAGCTGGGCAAAACCCAGCCCAAGCTCCCTCTTCTTCTTCCCCCCTGTCCCAGGGGCTCGGAAAATAAGGGACACTTACCTGCAGCCCAAGACAGGAGAGACACGGAACTGGAGGGAAAACCCACGTGGCTTGTTAGCTGCCTCTTTGTACAGCTCCGGCCAGGAGCTGACATCGGTGTCAGATGCCAGCCAGCAGATTTAAAAATGGCAGCCACTGCTTCGGAGGAGGGGATAGCCTGGAGGCCAGGCTGTAGTCAGCTCCAGCGACGGCGCAGGCTCTGTGGACAAGTCAATGGGGAGCCAGCATGATGGAGGGTGCAGTGGCTGAGGAGAGAGGCACGACAACTGGGACACCGGAGGGTTGACCTAGGAGTGATGGACCGGGTAAGTGAAGAAAGACCGGGGCCACTCAGGAAGAATCAAAGGACCCCGAAGTAAGTGCTGAGACAGTGGGCGCGGGCTACGCTGAAGAGGGGGTGAAGAACTGAGGACCACCCAGCCGGAGGGTGATCAGGGTGGGATCGCCACCGTGATCTTCGGACTTCAATTGAGGGGCCCGAGCAGGCAATTAGTGAGCAACAGAGGGGAACCCCGCTCCCTGCTCATAGGGATCCTTGGTCAGGGATCTGGCGGAGGGTCAGCTAGGAATAGCAGGGATGCTAGAGTCCCCAAGTGGGGCATGAGGCACAGAAGTGCACGGGGTGGAGGGCTTGTGGTGAGGTGCCTATAGGGGTTACAGCTGAGGCCCCTATATAGGCTTGCATGAAGGTGCACGACCTCAGTCATACCCTACTGGTATTTGGGGCCCGAGGATGGGAACTGCATTAGAAGCTGGTGGGAACAATGCTGGGTGGGCACGAGGAGGCAGAGCACCACAGGTGGCATGAGGACGGGGTGTAGGGGTGGCAGAGCCCCGTAAGCAACTGGCGGGCCAGGCCCTGGGCCACCAAGGGACCCATGAACTAGCCCTGCCCACTGGGGAACACCAAGTCATGGCAGACGAGAGTGGGGTTGGCAGCACGGGAGGAAGAACTACCCCGGCGATGAACCGGTCCAGAAGGGGTGGAGCCAACCTCCAGGAAAGCAGAACTCCTAGAAGCAGCTGGAGAAGGCCCGTCTGGGACACCCCCCATTCCAATCATGGAGACAGCACCAGGGGCAGGATTGAGCTTCATCAGTCCAACCACCCAAGCAGACAGAAGTGTAATGAAGGCACTCTGCTCTGGAGCACCTTTATCAGAACCATCATATAATGAGGGTTAATTTGTTGTATTATTGGTGACTTTTAAAACACTCTGCAGCCATGTCCTTTTGTCAGGGCATGACTGTAGAGCAGTTTCGAGGGGCTGATTATGTGACAATTGTAACTGCTGTCTGCACCCCTCGACTAGACCCACAACATTATGTACACACCTAACCACCACTTAACACAACATTTAGATCCCCCAAATCACTACTCATTTGGGGCACTTCTACATGTATTCATTGGGGGGGGGAGGAGCCCCCAGGAACGTCTGTTCACCAGAGCGCTCCAAGGGATGACGAGGTCGAACGGTCACAAACTCCTGCAAGACCGTTTCAGGCTGGACATAAGGAAGAATTTCTTTACTGTCCGAGCCCCCAA
>NW_017728909.1:55762822-55775056 GCF_001723895.1 Crocodylus porosus | reverse complement strand
TGGTTCAAGCACCTACACTGAACACCTTCAAGAGTAAATTGGATGCTTATCTTGCTGGGATCCTATGACCCCAGCTGACTTCCTGCCCTTTGGGTAGGGGGCTGGACTCAATGATCTCCCGAGGTCCCTTCCAGCCCTAATGTCTATGAAATCTATGAAATTAGAATGGCTCCAAGAGCCGCTCTAATTAATGCACCACAGCATCTCATGTATCAGCATTCCCACACTTCAAAATGGCTGTGGGGGCACTTGAACTAAAGCTCACTCAATGAGTTTTAATTCAAGTACCCCTACCACCATTTTGAAGTGCAGAGATGCTGATACATGAGATGTGAGAGGTGGCTGGAGTGCATAATTGCCATGTTCCAGCAGGCTTGATTAATCCAGTAATTACAGTGTGTTGAAATAGCCTCTGTGCTCATGTACAGGCACCCTTGTATACTAACCTTAAAAGTTCTAAAATTGCCTAAGTTTCTGTTAAATGACCAACACACCTAAACTTTGCTGTTCATCATACACAGAAACACCCAAGTTCTAATGGTGCTAGGACCAGCTAACATTTTCCAAATAGCCATTCCTCAGCCTACCTTGTCTGCAGGGGCCAATCCAGGAGGTACTGCAAAGACATTAATTTTGGATCAGTCTCCACATAAAATGCAGCCAGTAGGAAATGTGGAGACCACTTATGCGTAATAGACTACTAGTTAAAACAGCCATTTAGAATGTGGGAGACTCGTGTTCATATATCCATCCTCCATCTTATTTGGAAGAGAGATTTGAACCTAGCCTCTAAGCTAGTGGTTGTCAACCTAAAGCCTGTAGGGACAGATCCAGCCTCCAAAACCATTTTATCAGGGTTGCAGAGCCAGGGGCTTCTGTGGTACTTTAACAGTATTTCACGAGCATGGGGCTTTGCCTGCATGTCAGTCTGGTGGCACCTCTGCCGGGAGGAGCAGTGTGTGAGACAGATTGGAAGCAGCCCGTGCTTGCAGCCAAGTTCTGTTAAGGCAACCCCCTATTCCAAAATGTTGCCAATTCCTGCTCTAAACTATAGGCTATTATGGATTTGTCTGCCCTGATTTATCCAATAAGTAAGGGAGAACCTAGCTCTGTAGCCCAGTGAAGAGAACACTTATTTGAAAGGAAGAAGTTCTTGTTCTGGTCTGTGTAACTGGAACTACTTGTGCATTTTTCATTAAAGAGTTATTGGATAAAACGTACAAACAGCAGATGTCTTTTATAGTTCAATATATATCTTTCCCTACTTGCAAAATGGGATTATTCCTGGCCTCTCAGGAGTGTTCTGCCTGTAAGTATGTTGAGTGTTTGTGGTTCTTGGACAGTGCCATAAATGGGTCCCTATATAGTCCCAGAGGATACATTACTCAAAGGGTGCATCTACATGAGACATTTACTGTGGAGCTGACTAATTAGCTCCACAGTAAATATGTCAGCATCTATATGTGTACTCTTATTAGGGCGCAGGAAACTAATGTACCTGTAAATACAAATACTACCCTGCTGCAGAGGTTTTTTTTAGTGCAGCAGTAAATGCTGACATGGCTAGCTGGGGCATGAAGGTACTTCAGTGTGGACTAAAATAATGGCGTAAGTAGGAGCTAAGAAATTGTATGCTCCATCCTAAAAAGCATGCATCCTGCCATTCAAGATGTGCATGCCACAGTGTGCAAAGTTTGGGATGAGGCATAAAATTCCTAAGACCCCAGTCATGCCACTGCATGGCTGCCCCCAGCCCAATTCTGTGGATGTGGCAGGGTGTTTTGTTCAGAGCCTGGGGCTGCCTTATGCCCAGTCCCAACACTCAACTGAGTACCAGGATAGAACCACAGGTTCCAGGACAGGACCCAGAACCATCCCCAACCCAGTCACTAGGACCCCAAGCTGTCTAAAGGCAGTGAAAACAATTGTTGACACCAGCCCTGAACAGTCCAGGGCCTGGTTTGAGACCAGGCCATCCAGAGCTGGTACTGACATACTGTTGGCACAGACCTGAACTGCCCTGAGTCTGAATGGCAGACATTACATTAAGATGTTAATAACACCGTACTTGTAACGTTTGGCAGGGTCCATAATTTGTTTTCTTTTTATAGAGGATGACTGAGTATCTTTGCTGACTACTTCAGTCTATTAGCTGCCTTTTATTACAGCTGATCACAGAAGCTTGCTGGAGTACATCAAGGAAATTAGGAAAATGCTTCTATATTCTAGTGGTACAAAGGTACTTTGTACTTTATAGGTACTGCATTTACCACAGGTTTCATCTTTTTCTACCCTTCTGCTCAGCCTATAAATAGTAGCACTACTGAGGAAAAATGTGACATGGTGCTTTTCAGTTGCTAACAAGACACAGCTTGTCTACATTTAATCTGCTGTTCTTTGTCATTAAGCAGTTCCTCTAGATTCTTGATGAGAGTGAAGACTGAATAAGGTTTGGTAGCTGAAGTTCAAGCTGGTTATGCTTGCCGTTTGGAATAAGCAACTAGAGGAATGGACTAAGAATTGGCTGAGAAGGCCCTTTGATTGAGGGAAGCTGCCTACCATGGGCATCCTATTTAATCCTCACCTGTTCTTTCTCTTGTTCACATAGCAGTTGCTGGGGTGACACTGCCAAGATATCTGGCTAGAAGGTAGCTTGTGTTCATCTGGGATGCAAATTATTATCTATGAATCTGGATCATTTTGTAAGCTGGGATGATTCAACCAATACGTATTTTAATACAGCCAAATGAGATGGGTTTTATCTAGGAGTAAGATATGCAGGCCATACCTACAGAAGCAAGGATGATACCCTGGAAAGCAAAGCCCCTGACAAATATTCAGAGATCGGAACAAGCAGCTTAACATGAGATCCCAATGTGATGTTATGTCAAAATAAGAAGCCAAGGTGATTCTTTGTGGAAGTAATGAAGATAGGTAGAAAGATAATTTTTTTCTGACTGTTGGATTGTCTAGTAGTTGTAGCATCAACATTCTGAAAAAAGTATTGAAAAATTGGAGAGTGTGGGGGAAACAGCTGCCAAGTTAAACTGGTGCCAGAGAAAACACCTTGAAATGACAGACTTCTGCTTTAATAGAAACAAAACTGAGAAGTGATTTGTTTACATTGCATATACAATTAACCAGGAGAAAAATACCAGGTACTAAAAGATTTTTTTAATCTATCAGGGAAAGGATATAAAAAGAAAGAATGAACTACTGGAACCTGATGCCTTCCACATTCACAAGCTAGACATTTTTTTTTTTTTTTAACATTGATGGTGGGTAACTACAGAACAAGTTACCAAAGTAATTGGTGGATTCTCTACCTCGATAACTGAATGTCAATCTTGAAGATACGCTTCAAACAGACAGAAGTTATTTGGCTCAATACTTAGTGAAATTAATTGGCTTGTGATATTCAGGTCAGAGTAGATGATCTAATGGACTCTGCTAACATTAAGTGCCATAAATATATTAATCAGTTTCTTTTCATTTTTTCAAGCTTTTGGCAATTCTTGGTGCTACACTACTTCATGAGGAATGAGACTCCCAATTTGTAATTAGAAACAAGTCTTGATGATGGAAAATCATACATCAATTCGTTTTCATGTGTAATTGACAGTAACAGTCACATAAAAGTCCATGTGATTTGTAACCCAGTTAACTAGAAGTTCATCTTTTTCCTTCTTAGCAGTTTTGTCAGTTTGGTCTTTGAACATTTTCAAACAATCTTCCTTGGCATCAGATGGGGGCCAAATATTCTGTAGAAGAGCTTGACATTTGAATTTATCTTCTTCCTTGTTCCAGAGTTCTTGAACTTTCCTTGTGTGATGAAATAAGAGTCTTGTAAAGAGGTTAGCGGTGGAGGGGAGGGAAAGGTGGGAGAAGGGGTTAACTGAATGCAATAATTAGTTTTTATTTTTTTACAGCTTTTTAATATTTGGAAGCATTTCCAATGACACAAAACTCTTATTTTACCCTGAATGGGGCCAGACTGTAAACTTGTCAATGGAAAGAAACTGTTGCCAGTCCTCCTTAGCCTTTGATCATTATCATTTATCAGAAGCATTCCAGAGATTTGTAAAAATTATAAAGTGGTGGTCTTTCATACTTAGTTCAGAGGTAGCAATTCATGTATAAGAGGCTGGTACAAATATGGTGGGGTAGTTTGGAAAAAAAAGTATGAAAATACTTGTGAAAGAACTGGACAATTAGGTATTTGAGTGGAAACTTATGCATAGAAAAGTAAATCAATTACTTACAGAATCAGATCATTATGGAAGATATTATTTCTTTAAAGAAGAGGACAAAAATCTTTACCTGGATGAACCTGAAAATGGGGAAGCCAGTGATAGTGGAGTGGATGCGAGAAGAGTGGGTAAGGAAACTGATCCTAGTTGACATAATTTGAATGGATTTGAAAGGGGAAGAAGTAGGTGGGTGTTGATGAGACTTATCCTTATTAAATGAATTGTAAATTATTTGTCCATGATACCAAATTTATATATATATACACTATAGTTGATCAACTTTGTGTATTCTTCAGCTGTCAAAGATAATTAGTCTATATCAATGGCTATGTGTCAACAAATGTTCACCCTTAAAAAGTAACAATTTTGCTTCAGCTACAGAAATGTAAGTGCACATCAAAATTTTAACTTTTTTTTGCAAATCCATAAATTAAAATGATTGATTTCAAAATTGTTAAAAAGAAAATTACATTAATCAGACAGACCTTAAATGGCATTTGAAAATCTGTGTTTCTAATGAAAATGCTGACAGATTTATTAACTCTGTATCTAGTGGATGCTGCTCTAATACAGCTAATGTATAAATGCTGACTTTCCTAATGTTACCAAAAATTCATTGCATTTCACATTTGCTGACATTTAAAGTATGTACATACAGCAATTGATTTATTTTTGGACATTTTAACAATTTTAAATAAAATGAGCATAAATTGATTCTTCCTTGGTTTCCTGGCATATCAATTTAAATGCAATTTATTGTGGTGAATTCTCTAAAATGAACAGATGCTTCAAAGTAGAATTAAAATATATGTTTGAGAGGCTTTCGTTTAATATTTAAACAGTATAAGATCTCATGATTAAAATAAAACAGAAGTTTAATTTTTACTCTTTATTTTTCAAATGTGTTTGGTTTAGATAAAAATGCATGAAATTTAAAAATATATATTAGTGCAATTTTTGTTTGAATGCTAATTTTTATTCTAAAAACAGATAACATCCTCTCTTATGTAAGTTCAAATGTTCTTATTGCTATATGCTGCATATAAAAATTATTTCAATAGACTATGTGGTAGAAAAACTGTAAAGATAGCTATTTATTATTTGAGAGAAGTCAGTATTTGTACATGTGATGTTACTTGGGTGTCTTTATAATTACATTGTTACCATAGGCAACACTGTAATAGAAAAGATGATTAATTTTAGTCTATTTTATTTGACCTACTAGAACATGCTAAAAGATTTTCAAATAAGTTAGATCTTGGGGTTCTTGACAAAAATCTTACTCTTGTAAGATTTTAATACGGTAGCCTTCTTTAAGCAAATACCCCTTAGGAAATAAACAGTGTTTCTTTAGGAGAAATGCTCTCAAAGGCAGATTTAGCCACTGGATAAAATATGTCAATGAATCAATAAATAAAAGCACATATTACTTATGATGAACAGATGATAATGAAATAGATAAAAGAAAAGCAATATATAAGTGTGTGCTAAGAAACTATAACAAGTAACTACCTGGCAAACTATAGTAATAACCCCCACATATGTGTATAGTAAGAATGCAAGATCAGCAATAATGCTTACAAATACAAAAGTTCAATGATTAACACAGTACCCCTACCAACAAAGAAATATGTAGCAGCAGCTCTTGATCAATTATGACTCGAGATTATCAGGTAAACAAGTTGCTGTCAGTGCTAAAAAATATTTTAAGCTAAGTTCCCATTCTTTTAAATGGAGCTTTCATAATAATTCCATTTGAGCACAAGGTTGTCTTCAAAGTCAAAATGTCATGACCTGTTCCTATGCATTGAAACTATTGTATAACAGACAGCAGAACCAGATTTGCTGCCCCACTCCTTTAGCAAATGCATCAATCTTGCATAGAGAATTTCAAAATGATTATGGTTTGATTCTGTTCCTAACCAAGTCAAAGACATTTTTTTTATTGTTTTATTGGAGTGGGATCTGGGATTATGCCCTTATATTCTTGATTCATTGGAACAGTCCAACCTCTGAGGGGCAGGGATCATCTGCCATGATATTTATATATACATTTGTACTGCCTAGTAAAAGGGACCCTGATTTCTGATTGGAAGTGATCATAATATAAATAGACTCCATCCCAGCTTTCACAGTCATACAGGAGAGTACTGAGGACACAAGCCTGATATATGGACGCCTTTGTGTTCAGGGTTAATCATTTGTTGTTCCAGACACAAGGTATTTTTGAGGTATTTTTGCCAAAGGTGACGCAGCTTTGCCAATTCTCACGTCAAGTTCTCTGTCAAGGCTAACTGAGCTGGTAAGAGCTGAGCCGAGATAGCAGAAGTGGTCTACACTGTCCAGAGCTTCATTATTAACATAAATTTTGGGTGGGATGTTGGTGCCCTATGACATGACAACTGTTTTCTTAATATTGATTGCCCTGCCAAAATTTATCCATGCATCAGAGAACTTGTTCATCATGATCTGCAATTCATCAGGTGAGTCAGAAACAAATGCAGAGTCATCTGCAAAGAGCAGACCTTGAACAGTGACCTGGGTAACATGCCTTTTGCTCTGAAATCATCTGATGTTGAACAAATTGCTGTCCAGACTTGACTCAATTAGTACACAAGATTGATCACTTACAAAAGCATACATAAGAAGAATGGAGAAGAAGATGCCAAAGTTGGCAGATTCTAAAACACAGCTTTACTTCATGTCAGTATCAGTGCTAAACTCAGATGACGTTTCATTTTCATACTGGATGGCTGCCTTCATTCCCTCATAGAACTCCTTAAATAGGAAGAGTGCATTTTGTGGACAGCCAGTTTTCAAGAGGGTCTTGTAAATGCCATTCCTGCTAACCGTATCAAAGACCTTTTGTAGGTTGACGAATGCTCCATAGAGAGGTTCTGGTTTTTTTATGGCTTTTTTCTTGCAACAAACACAGTGTGAAGGACATGTCAGTTGTGGAACATGGGCAACTGGTGCCTCCTGAGTCTTGGGGGGGCACCTGCAGAAGCCACTGGTGGTGGGGGCCAGAGTTGGCAAGCATCTGCAGATGCCAGTGGCAGCAGCAGAGGTGGAGCTGGTGAGCAACTGCTGATGCCAGCCGTGGCAGAGAAGCTGGCGAGTTCCCACTAATGCCACCATCAGCAGTGGGGACAGCCCTGTCAGGGAGGGCACGTGCCAGATGATGGAGCTTCCAACTCTGAATCCACAGTGACTCTCAAGAATTTCTCAGCAAGGACTTGGAGTTTTCAGAAGGACCCTTGCAAGCACCTTATTGACCACACTGAGCAGAGATATCCCTTGATAGTTGTTGCAGTCTGTTACAAAAATAAAGTTTGCCCTTTATTTTGTTTAATTATCTTTGCATCTTTCAGATCCAGTGGCTAATTACCCTTAAAGTAAAAAATGTGCAGCTTCTTTCCAGCCTGAGTTTGTTTAATTAGGGCTTCTAGACACTACATCTAAATGTGTAGTTTTTTCAGTAAATTTAAGAACCATTATTCCAGATTTGATGCAGAAAAATTTCACCCTATGTATGACGTGGGATGAGAATAGACTTCTAAATAGACTAGACTGGGAATAGACTAGGGCTGTACAATAAATTCTTCAGGGATGGACCTCCAATGACATGAAGTTGCAATGCAATAAGGCCCCTTGCATTGCAGTTCCTTAGTGCTGCAGGAAACATACCAGCCAAATGGTGCATAGTAGAACAATAAGATGGTTTATAAAAGGCAGTCGTAGACTGTCTAAATTTAAAGTATTCAAGTCAATGTCATAAATAACAAAGATATGCATAGAATTATGTAATTTATTTTGTGTTACCAAAGGCATAAGAACTAGCTGAGCCCAAATTTTCTTTTCCAGACCTACTAATTTAAAGTTTTTTTCTTCATGCAGACATTTTGCAATGGCACAAGCAGTCATGGGGCCAGGAGGAGGATGAGGTGGGCTTGGCTGCCACCTCCTCCTCCTTGTCTTCGCACTTGCCATGGCTGCCACGGGTGCAACCCATCTGCTGTGGGGATGGCACTTAGCGCAAGCAGCTGCAGGGCAAGTGGTGCTCAGGCTTGCAGCAGAGGCATGGCAGTGGCAGCCTGCCACCACAACAGTGAGGCAGAGCGGCCCTTGCAGCACACCTTGGGGCCACCAGCATGTTCGTGGCAGCTGTGGTGGAGGAGAAGAACAAAGTAGGTTCAACCACTGCTCCCTTCTCCTTGTCGCCACACCCATGGTGCTAATCGCAGGAATGGCCACTGCCATCTCAGTGCTCCTACCATACCTGGCTGCATTGCTTTGGCAGCTGCCACTGAGCAATGAGCCTGGGCTGCCCCTGTTGCTGCTGTGCCCCTGCCTCAAGCCTGAGCACACTTGCCCTGCGGCTGCTTGCACTCAGCGCCATCCCTGCATCAGGCCAAGGCACCCGTGGTGGCCAGGAATAACAGCAACAGCAGCTGCAGTAGTGGTGGCTGCAGGAGTGGGTGCAGGGCTGGTGGTGGCCCTCATGTGGGGAAGCAGAGTGCGACAGCCAGGAGTATCAGGAGCACTGCGGCAGCAGTGGCCACTCCCACAAGCAGCACCACAAGCATTGCCACTAGCACGGTGACAAGGAGAAGGTGACAGCAGCTGAGCCACCGCCACCTCCTCCCCCTCATGGCTGCTGCTGCCAAGCCCCATGACTGCCACAACCATGCCAGTGGCCCTGAGGGATGTCACAAGGGCTGCTCCACCTCGCATGGCAGGAAGGAGCGGGAGACCAAGGTGCACTGCAGCCGACCCAAAGCTGCCAAGCCATCAGCTAGCTCCCCTCTCTCTCTACTGGCAGCCCAGCCTAGATCCATGGACCACTGCCAAACCACGCCCTATGCTCCTGCCACTCCACTCTGCGCCCCACCAGCGCTGGCCCCAGGACACTGGTGCAGGACCCACACTCCGCTCCCTTCCACTCTCCCTGCTCCCTGCCTCCACTTTCCCCACTTTCCTGCCCACCACATGCATCCTCCCCTGCCCGCCACCCCAACTCTTACTTGAATTTCTTGCTCCAGCACAGGCACAAACAGCGCCATAGTCCCACGCCAGAAGTTGCTGCTATCAAGGGGCTTTCAACTGGGGAAGGAAGAGCCAGGCAGCTCCCTGCTGTTGCAGGAGCCTGCCATGGCTTCCTCTGGGTCCTACTGCCTCTGGTCCCTCGTATCTGTCACAGGAGTCAGCGGCAGATAAATATTAATTTTCTATATTTTTTAGGGGCCCTGTGGGCCAGATAGAATGGATCCAGCCTACAGGGCATATTTTCCCCACTTCTGATATAGGGAGTCCCCAAACCTCAAATAGCTGTATGTGAGGACAAAGTGGAAGAAGTTAATGGAAACAGAAGCAGTTTTTACCAGGTATAACGTTATATATGGCTTGTAATCCATCCTTATAAGGGATGTGGGTGTTCAGAGATGTGACATCCATGCTAGCTAATATGGTATTTGCTAGAAGTTTGTCAATGGAACCCAGTTTTTTAAAGAAATCTTGGTATCTTTCAAATAGCTAGTAGCTCCAATGGCATATGGGAACAGAATAGTCAACATAGTCAGAAATTTTCTCCATGATGGTACCAATGTCAGAGAGAATAAGGCATCTTGAGTTGCTAGCTTTGTGTATCTTGGATAATAGTTAAGAGTTGTCTGGTCTTGGTTCATAGGAGGTGGATGCAGCAATCTTCTCTCTCCTGTGTTTCCAGAAGTAGTATCTTTAAAAGCTCATTTAGTTTTTCCTGGTATTGTGCCATGGGGTCCTCTGTCAGGAGCTGGTAAGACTCTGTGTTAGAAAGTTGTCTTCTTACTTCCTTTATATACACTGTTTTGTCTAAGCATGGCTCTCCATTTCCCAAGTCTGGGGTTGTAGTATAAAGAACATAATTAACATAGTTACTGCTACTTTAGTAGGTTAAAAATAACCGTCTCTGAGTATGCTTCTTTGTGGTCCAATGCTAGTTCATGAGAATGCAGTTGTTCCAAGGGAGAGAAGTTTGAGGCAAAATACCTGCCCTGGAAATAAATTACCTTGGAAACTTTCCTGAGTTAGGGCAGACTGAACTTGATTCAAGGGGTTTTGTCATGTGTAAGTATATATATAAAATAATATATTATTTATGCTGAGGGCATTAATAGCTACCATGAAATGAGTCTTTTGATCTATTGACCGGTCATGCACCTAGTTAAAATCAGTGGTTGTAAAAATGATTTTTCATGAAGGCTAAATTGAAAAAGCAATTGAATGCATTTTTGCATAGTAATAGTTGAAACAATAGAAAACAACCACTGCAGGCATGGAGCTGTATGGCAAGGCCAATTAGAAGCTCTGCTATGTGGGCTGAGGGGTTTCCCTGGAACTGAGTGCTAGAGGTTTGACTACTTGCAGGAGTCTGTCCACATGTTTCAGAAAAAAATGCCAGCAGAAAACCAATGGAAGACAAACAGATGTTAAGAGAGTAAGAATAGTGAGTGTAGGCCTGGCAGAAAGCCAAGAGACAGATCTGGTTTTGTACATATTACTTCCTATAAAAGCAGGCTTAAATTTCTGCATGAGGAAACTACCTCCTTGTTGTTTCTATTTTGTTCAGGGAAATAGGATCTTGTAGCCATTCACTGAAAATGAATCAGGTTGTAAACAAACATCTAACTTATATCATTAAATTCTCCTACTGGAGACAGCATCACAAGATGCTGAATGCTAAATGATCAGGTCAAACAGAGGCAACAATATTTTTAGAGTTTGTTGTGCCAGTGTCAATATACCAATTTTTTCACCTAAATTTGGTCATTTCAAAATTTCAACTGAAATACTAAACATTTGCAAATCCACAGAGAATTTGCAGAATCAGATCCCTGGTGCAGTTTCTAAATATTAAAAGCTAATTTTTTTAAATAGTCTTTTAATAAAAAAGTATTTTAGTAAGAAAGTACAGTCCCCAAATGTGCATGGCTGCAATATTGAAAACTGTTCGAAGGGAACAGGCAGGCCTTGCGGAGATTCTAGATTTGAAAGGACAACATGCTAGTATGTGAGGCACCAGAAGCACCAGCTTCTTATGAAATTCAAGAAAACCAATCATCTATGTTTCAGGGTTCAACAAGAACATTTCTAAAAAGATTCATAGCTGGAACATAAATGTCACAAACGAGAGGCTCTAAATACATAGGACTGTATACTCAGCTGAAGCTAAGATAGCATTTGTAAAGCTGAGATAGAAGAGGCAAATAGGTTTTCCACAAACTTTTTTCTTATTCTAAAGGTAATTCGGGATCTTGCACAGTTCCATTTTTCATTTTCATTTTTCATGGCTTTTTTGACTGGGAATCATTCTTATTTATCATTGGTCTCAAAGGGGAGAGGTAGTACTGTCAAGGAGTCCTAGTCATGAAACAGGACTCATAAACTCTAGTGGTCATGGATTTTCTTTTAATCTTTTTATTTGTATAGTGCCTAACGCAGTGGCATCCTGATTCTTAACAGGAGTTCCAAAGTACTACTATAATTCAAAAAATAAAATTGTTCTAAATGATATGCAGACACAACCTAAAAGGTAGGCTTGACTCCAAAATGTTTACAGTAATGACATGCAAGCAGGATTTTCATTTGTCAAAGATCTTCCCACAAAACATCCTCTACCCTCATTTTTCTACACTCTGCCAGTGAATTAAGCTGTTTTTCTGTCTCATTCATACATCTCTTGTAGTAATGAGTAGAGGATACTTAAGACCATATCTGTCTCACCAGAAACAGGTTGGTCTTTTTTTCAGCATGTAATTTAGTATATCCCAGTCTTTAAGCACAGAAGTATATAAGTCATTGGAACTACTCACATGCATGGAGAGATGTATATTTCATAGATTTCATAGACATTAGGGCTGGAAGGGACCTCGGAAAATCAAGTCCAGCCCCCTGGCCAGGGGCAGGAAGTCAGCTGGGGTTATAGGATCCAGCAAGATAAGCATCC
>NW_017728909.1:55731724-55762722 GCF_001723895.1 Crocodylus porosus | reverse complement strand
AGAAGTCAGGCTAATGGGCCTATAGTTAGCCAGATCCACTTTCCTCCCTTTCTTGAATATAGGCACTACATTGGCCTTCTTCCAGTCTTTGGGCATTACCCGAGGTGCCAGGAATTTACAAAGATCCATGCCAGGAGCTGGGCTATGACACTCGCCAGCTCCTTGAGTACCCTGGGGTGTAGATTTTCAGGGCCAGCTGACTTGAAGGTATCCTGCTTCTCAAGATGTTCCTTCACGAGGTCAGCAGTTATGGAGGGCAAGGGATCTCCCCTACCCAGATCTCCCTGTCCCTTAGCGGACATGGGCATCCCATGGGACTGATGAAAGACTGACGCAAAGTACCCATTTAATAGGCTGGCTTTTTCTTGAGCGTCGGTTGTCAGTTGCCCCATCTGGTTCAGTAGGGGTCCAACATTGCCCTTGCTTTTCCTCCGGCGCCCCACATATCTGAAAAAGAACTTTTTATTGTCCTTGATGCTCGAAGGTAGTTGGAGTTCAGTTGCAGCTTCGGCTTTCCTGGTATGCTCCCTGCAGGACCGGGCCAGTGCACAATAATCCTCCTTGGAGATTAATCCTGTCCTCCATCCTTTATATAACACACTAGCTAAAGAGAGGCTTTAGAATAATAGAAAATTAGAGTTGGAAGGGCCCCCAGAAGGTCATCTACTCAAAGGAAGACCATCCCCAAGTAGATCATCCAAGCCAGGTTTTGAAAACCTTCAAGGATGGAGCTTCCACCACCTCTCCGGGTAACCTGTTCCTGTGTTTTACTACTCTCTTTGTGAGAAAATTCTTCCTAATATCTAATCTAAACTTCTCTTGCTGCAACTTGAGACTAGTGCTCTGTGTTCTGTCATCTGCCACCACTGAGAATAGCTTAGCTCCATGCTCTTTTGAACCCCCTTCAAGTAGTTGAAGACTGCTTTAAGTCCTGCCTCAGTCTTCTCTTCTCTAAACTAAATAAGCCCACTTCCCTCAGTCGTTCCTCCTAAATCATGTACCCCAGCACCCTAACCATTTTTCTTGCCCTCTGCTGGATTTTCTCCAATTTGTCCATATCCTTTCTGAAGTGGGGGCCCTAAAACTGAACACTCCAGATGTGGCCTCACTAGTGCTGAATACAGGGGAACAATCACTTCCCTTGACCTGCTGGGAACACTCCTACCAATGCAGCCCAGTATGCCATTAGTCTTCCTGGCAACAAGGGTACACTATTGGCTCATAATTAACTTATTTTCCACGGTAACCCCCAGGTCCTTTTCTGAAGAGCTGGTACACAGCCAGTCAGCCCCCAGCCTGTAGTTCTGTATGAGATTGTTCCATCCTAATTGCAGGACTTTGCACTTGTCCTTGTTGAACCTCATAAGATTTCTTTTGGTCCAATTGTCCAGATTATCTAGGTCACTTTGAGTCCTATCCCTACCCTCCAGTATATCTACTTTTCCGTCCAGCTTGGTGTCATCTAAAAACTTGCTGAGGGCGCATTCTATGCCATCTACCTGGTTGGTGATGAAGATACTGAACAAAACTGGCCCCAGGTTCAACCCCCGGGGCACTCCACTTAATATCAGCAGATACCTAGACATCAAGCCACTGATTACTACCCTCTGAGCCCAATGCTCCAACCAGTTTTATATCCACCTTACAGTTCATTCATCTAGCCCATATTTCCTGTGTTTCCTATGAAAAAGTTGTGGGAGACTGTATCAAAAGGTTTACTAAAATCAATGCATACTACATCCACATGTCTCCCCACATCCACAAAGCCAGTCATCTCATCACAGAATGTAATCAGGTTAGTCAGGCATGACTTGTCCTTGATGACTGTTCCTAATCACCTTTTTCTCCTCCAAGTAATTAGAAATGGATTTCTTAAGGATCTCCTGCATGATTTTTCCAGGGACTGAGGTAAGGCTCACCAGTCTATAGTTCTCTGTATCTTCCTTTTTTTCCTTTCTTAAATATGGGCACTATATTTGCCCTTTTTCAATCCTTTGGAACCTCTCCCAATCACCATGTGTTTTCAAAGATGATGGCCAGTGGCGTGCAATCACAACAGCCAACTTCCTCAGCATCCTAGGGTTCATCCTGTTCATGTCTATGGACTTATATATGTCCAGTTTCTCTAAATATACCTGAACCTGTTCTTTTGACACTGGTGGCTGCTTACCTCCTCCCTAAACTATGTTGCTAGGTGCAGTAGTCTGGGAGCTGACATTGCATGTGAAGACTGAGGTGAAAAAGTCATTGAGCACTTCAGCCTTTTTGTTTTCCCCCATTCAGTAATAGACCCTCACTTTTCCTGATCTTCCTCTTGTTACTGACATACTTGTAGAAACCCTCCTTTTACCCTTCACATCCCTTGCTAACTGCAACTCCTATTGCAGTTTGGCTTTCCTGGCTGCACCCAAATGAGCATGGCTTTGTGGTATGTTAGACACATCAGCTGTTCTCTGCACTGCAAGGTAGCAGCATGGAGGATTTTTTTTACCCTGGTGGATCCTAGGCTTAAAAAAAGAACCCCACACAAAAGAATATGGAGTGGAGCATGTGGCGGCAGCATGCACTGTCCAAAACCAAAGTCTGGCTGGCCCGAGCCACACTCCAGCTCCCAGCAAGGCTCCAAGGAGAAAGATCACTGCTGCTCTAGCCCCAGCCCTCAGGGCCCCAGGTAAGGCTGCTGGGGCCAGTCTACTGCTGGCCCCAGCCTACCCTACCCTACATGGGATATCCTGCCACGTGCCAGAGCGCACATAGCACAGCTGTTCCCTGGAGACAAGTAGCAGTGGCAGAAGGTGTGCTGCTGCTTGTTGTCCCTGGAGAAACAAACATCCACACTTGTGTGGACCTGGCCCCTGACTTCATCCGTGCGTGCCAGGCAATACTCTTATAGTCCTCTCTAGTTGTTTGTCCAAGTTCCCACTCCTTATAAGCTTCCTTTTTGTGATTTGTTTTACTGATGAATTCCCTGATAAGCCAAGCTGGTTTTCTCCATACTTGCTAGTCTTCCTGAACATCAGAGTGGTTTGTTCTTGCACTCTCAGTAAGGCTTCTTTAAACTACAGCCAGCTCTCCTGAGGTCCTCTCCCTCTCAGACTGGCTTCCCAGGGGATCCTGCCCATGAGTTCCCTGAGCACATCAAAGTCTGCTTTTCTGAAATCCAGAGTCCTTACTCTGTTGCTCCTCTTTCTTTCTTTTTCAGGATCCTGAACTCAAACATCTCATGGTCACTTTAGTTACTTCTCTCCTGTTTTCTCTCATATCATCTACTATCCCACATTAATCATTCACTATCCAACACAGAACCACATTTGAGCAATTAGGACATACTTTACAAATTAACTTCCCTCTTGCCATTGCCAGAATCGATTGTAACATCATTGAGAATTATTAGTAATACTCTTCCCATTACCCCTGAAAAAAATTATTGAGATAGGGGCCTGGAAGTTGTTATTAACCTTTTTTATTGTACAGTTTTGGGAAAATACTAGGTTATTTGTGATTTATTTTTAGTAGGATATTACTTAAGTCTTTAACTTCTATTTTCTCACACAGTAACCAGTACTAGTGAAAAAAATCAAAACCAAATACTTTTATTAATAAAAAGCATTGTATAATCCAGGGTTGTCAAAGTGCCAGCCACAGGACAGTATACAGCCCTCTGTGGTTCTTCTGGATGCTGCTTCCTTCCACTCTCCAGCTTGCAGCTCACATCTCCATGCTCGCCTCCCTTTTCTCTCCAGTGCGTAGGGCAGGGTGCAATGCAGCGTGCAGTGCCGGGTAACCATGGCTTGATACAATGAGGGAACCTACAGATAAGGAGGTGGGGAGGGCACCCACCTATCTATGCACATGATACAGTAATGTGGGGAGGGCACCAGCTCACATGCATGTTGCATGTTCCTCCCACACCATGCTGGAGGAATTTCCAGCTGAGAAGGTGAGGGGGAACAGGTCCCCACATTGTGGAGCCCATCCTGACATGGCCCACAGCCTGCGATGAAGTTGGACAGCCTTCTAGCAAGCAGTTTTACTTTCATTCAGAGTTAAAGGGTATTAGTAACTGGTATCTAAGGCCATGTGTAGATGAAACAAGGGGCACGTGTGCATAACACTTTAAAGTGGGCTAAATGCTTTTGCACTGTTTTAATGGTGTCAGTGTTTGAATGCCTTGGTGGCGTATTGAACATTAATTACAGCTGCTGTTGGAAATTCGGCAGTGTAATGCGCCTTAAATGACGTGGGGTGCAGCAAACTAAAACTCCTTCAAGAAGTTTTAGTTTGCTGCTCCTACAGTCGCAGAGCAAAGCACCAGGCTCCATGAAGCTCTGTGGCTCTGCAAGAAGCCCTGCAGGCATCCTGGCAGCAGCCTGGGAAAACAGGCTTCGCCCAAGAAAAGCAGCGGGTCTGATCTTTTTTATTTTCTGCCCCTGAAACCTGCCTAAGCTGTGCTGGGGCCCGGTGCGTCCCTCCACAGTTGTGGTGCCCCCTGGGACTGCCCAAGCCAGATGCCTGCAGGCAGGTGCCACCTAGGGTAGGGGCCACCACTGCTGTGGAGAGGAACACCAGTCCGCCCCCTCGCAGGGGCCCAGAGGCCACTTTGCCTGCCAGCAGCTCACCCTCCCCTTCCCGCCAAAGAGGCAGGTAAGTCAGCAGGGTGTGTGCACAACACAGGGGTTTAATCAGCCCTAAATTGAAGTGGTGTTTTTTAAAACCCACTGCTTCATTTAGGGCCCCCATTTCATCTACATATGCCCTAAATATTTGAGAGTCAGAAAGCTCAGTATTTGAAAGCTATATTCAGAATTTTCTATTGCTAAACATAGTGGTCCTTGAACTTTTTGGTAAAAGTGGAAAAAGAAAGATACAAATATCTAAAGTAAATATCAGTAGGAACTGCAAAAAATAAAAATTAAAACCTGTGTGAGTGTCCTATATACTCTAAGAAATAATTGGCTTTGGTTTTAACCTTTGCAGCTGATAGAGGCAAATGAATAGGTAAACATTGTTTCTGTGCCAGAGGCATGAAATATTTTAGATCAACTAAATCTGAAGAGACATTCTATTCAGGTTGTAAAATATGGTTGTACAAGCTGACACTATTTTTTTACAACAGAGTTGTTTATCAATATGCTATATGTTCAAAAGGCAATAAAAATAACTTGATTTAATTCACTGGAGTCACTGTGAAAGGAAACCTGTGATAGTGGAAAAGCGAAGAATAACAAGTTTTGAGTGCAAACCACAGCTGTGCAGACCCTGGGAGACAGAAATTAGCCCAATTAAAATAAAAGGGGTTCTAAAGTGAGGTTTGAGCAAGAGAGAGAGATTCCCCTAACCTCGTAAAGAGATGGTCAAAAAGAATTCACAGATTCGAGCTCTGTCCCATCTTTTGTAAAAATAAGTATTCTGAGGCAAGTTTTCCAATCGTGCTCCACTAACAAAATTGAACTTTGATCCGGACTTAGTAACCAATGCCCAAAAAGCAGGAAAGGATTGTGCTAATAAAGAGTTTTGGTGTACGATGAGAGAAATGGATGGGAAAGTAAAAAGAAAAAGGTGTGCCACCTCTTTCTTCCCCAGCTCCAGTTTCTCTTTATGAATTAAAAAAAAGTATATTCTCAAAGTAAAGGTTAAGATAGAGGGAAACAGTATTTATTCCTTTGTCAACCTTTAACAGTTCTTAATCATGGATTTTGTCCCTTCAGCTAACCCACAATCATGTTCATTGGTAGTTTAAAATTCTCCTTTGTTTTCTGTCCAACACCCCTATTTCCCTTCCAGCTTAGAACTTCCACAGAGCTGCTCAGCTCCCATGAAACAATGCACAGCAGCTCAAAAAAATTCCAATACAATACATTTGGTACCTCCAAACATGTGGAATCACTCTCTTTCCAAAAGTTGAAAACTACCCAAGAGCTCTGAACTCTACCCCATTTCACATCTTCAGGTTCAGAATATGATGCCCTACCAGAACACATGTGTGCATGCACACATACACCAGCATTGGGCCCTTTTCCTTTTGTAAGGCTCACTTTTACTAGGGTCAAAAGTATTTCTGCCACCCCCCACAGTTCAGAAATCTCCTGTTCCCTTGGTTTATGTACTAAAAGATTTGAAAAAGCAAAGTAAATGGAAACCAGGCCCATAGTCTATAGTGTAGCTGTCAGTTTTGTCATTATTAGTGGGCTGTAGCTTCATTATCCCCTAAAGACCAGCTGCTTTCAGGCAGTTGTAAACATATTTACCACAGTGCAAACAAAATAACTGTGCAAAGAACACATCTTGAACTGAAAGATGATGTCTGTTATGCCATGATACTGTGACAATTAACAAGCACAGAGGACAAATTGAAGTCATGTTTGTATCACAAATGCATTGTATTTGTGAAAGTTTATATGCATTTTTTCCCCTAACATAAGGAATTTCTTTACTTTTTAGAAAATAAAATACACCAGCAGAATCTCTGCATTCTTTTACAACACAATATCAATCTGCAAACTTCAAGAGGAAAAAAAAGCTCCTTCTGAGAGAATAATTGTCCTTTGGGATGTCAAACTGTTTTGACAGTAGATTGTATGGCAACCTCATTTTACTGTAACAATTAAATTTTATAAAGCCTCAGTGATTAAACCTGATTCCTTCTAATTTTGTTTTGGGACTGCCACATATCTCTTATTCAGTCTTTGCAATGGAGCCATTGAAAGCCCACATAAATATCCTTGTAAGTGTAAGAAGAACATGCTTGTAAATTTCCTTTGGGTCAAAAAGATTAATTTGTTCTATTAATTAGCATTCAGGCCACTGAGATTTAAATAGAACTCATAGAATGCTAAGCAAAATAGTCTACCAGGATGTAATATCTACTTTGTTCTACTTGATTAAACACAACACAAGTGTCGCTGGACCTCTTGGAACTACATAATATACTTTTTATACCCCGAAGTCCCAGTTTCTCCTTCATTTGCATTTGCTAACACTTTTAAACTATACTACTTGCTATCAAATCTCCCATCCAGAGAAAAATTCTGTTAGAAATTAGCACTGTACTTTGCTATTCAGTTCATCGGTTTTTCACTTTATGGCCTAAACCTCAAATTAACTTCAAAGAGAACAGGATTGGAAGTATAGTGCTGTGATGACCAGTGAAAGTAAATGTAATATATTCTCACACAAAGGTACCTTTACTAAGCTGCTGTGAAGTTTAATAGGTATCAAGAGTTAACTGTCAGAGTTGTCATACTTACCTGTATTAAGGAGAACTTTAACTACAGGAGTAGCCACATTTTCTGTGATGGGACTTCCCAGAAAGTAAGATTGGTAGTCTCCGCAAGAGCAGTTCTATTCTGGAAAGGGGCTCTAATTATTTTTAAGAACATATTTTTGTGATAGTCAGATATACCTTTGAGACACACTCCTCGGGTGTCCTTATATGTTCTCAGGTGTCCCAAATCCCTCTTTAGCATCTGTTGTTTGACTGCTGAGAATGGACTGATATGTGTCACAGGGGCACTTAGGTGGCCTGTTCCTATGAAGGGATAAGGGCAGCTGCCAATCTTCAGGGCAGCTCAGGTGCCGGTTGCTGGGGCAACCACACTCGTCAGGTGACCAGAAGGGGGCAGGGCCAGGCCTTTATAAACAGCCCAGGCCGAAGCCTAGGTGGTAGTTCCCCTCTGACAGGCTGAGAAGTAGGAGCTCTGCTGCAGAGCAGAGCAGAGCAGGGCAGGGCAGGGCAGGGCAGGGCAGGGCAAGGCAAGGCAAGGCAAGGCAAGGCAAGGCAAGGCAAGGCAAGGCTAGGCTGCCTAGTGTTTGAGTGTCTGCATGTTGATATGCGATGGAGAGGCCTCTGACAGAGAGGCTTGAAGGAGAGCCAGGGTGGCGCGGAATGTTATAGCTGGTAGGCTGATTTTGGGTTACAGCCGGTTGGCATGGCTTTGAGTTTCTGTTGCAGTTATAAGGGTACACTGGAGGACCGGGTGAGGCTGTAGGGGAAGGAGGAGGCCTCAGGGCAGCTCCCCAGCAGTATGGGGGTTCCTGGTGCCCTGTAAGGGCACAGCGAGCGCTGCCAGGGAGGCCATAGCTGTCTGGCGCCAGGGTGGCGCTGCGTTTGGGGTTTGTGTTGACCCCAGCCTCTAAGGAAAGTATATTGGCAGGATAACGTCTGGAAGATCTGCGAGGCTTGGGGAGTGCTAAAGGGGAGGTTGGAGGCACGCGTAGCCCATAAGGCTGGGGTGCACCAGGTCACTCCTTACAGAATAGGGGACAGGACAAACGTAGCACTGTGTCCAAGAGGAAAAGGGCAGCCTCCCTTATAAAAATATATAACAGCAAGACATGGCGGGCGAGAACGAGGGTGCTGAATCGCCTACTTGGCACAGTAAAGGGAGCACTAGAGCGATCACGGCCGCTCCCTAGGCCCTGCTCCATGACAATATGCTCCAAAGGTCACCTCCCTGACCAGTACTGTCAAGCTTTAGCTGTTTCACCTCGGTCTTGCCAGCACTTGGCAGAGGGAATTTTGCCAGGTGAAGCAATCATACCCTTGCCTGGTAATGTGCTCAGAAATATTACATTGGCCCTCTCCTCCCTTGCTTCTGTAGACAAAGCTTGCTTGTATGGGCAAATACTCTGAAATCATACTTAGCCATGACAGTAAGTTGGTTATAAAAGAGAACAAAAGATTTATTATAAAAATCAGGTTAAACATAAGAAATAAGTAACCATATGAGGAAATATAGACAGAAATACAAAAATGAACAAACCAAAGGAGATACCAGAAGAACAGTTTGATGTTACCCTGCATCTTAAACCTAAGAAAGCTTTTGCTTATCCCAACAGGTTGCAAAGTAGTTCTGGCCTCTGAAGATGTTCCCTGCATCATGTCCTGTCAGCCAGAAAACAATATCCAAAAGACTGAAGCTCTTTATGCCCAGGAAGATTAGAAAAAAAGCACTTGCTTTTAAAGCAAATCCTAAGCGTGGTTCGTTATCTGGCGATGTACATACATCATCCAATTGGATTCTTGAGGAGCCCATATTGTGCATGTAATTTTCTGCCCCCCAAGGATATATTTGCTTACCAGATCAGAAGTCTTCCCTGATCTCCAGGAGAATCTATATATCCTTTCAGACTATTCCAAAATCCTAAAGATAGCTGTTTAATACTTAATTTCCTCACAGAAAGAATGCCTTTTCGTGAATAACCTGGCATCATTCTTGCCACAGGCCTCTCCTTTTAAAATGTAAATTCATCATTGTCTGGAAGGGTCTGGCTCATGTGTTTTGGACCTTGTCTGCAATGGCTTATTTCACAGGTCATTAAACCTACTCATCATCTCAGATGCAGGGTTTTTGGTTGTAGCCCTTGGTCTAAGGACATAGGCAGGTAAGTTCTTTGGGTACATGTGATATCTTCTATTAGACCAGCTAAGTAGTTGGAACAAAATTATTTGCAAGCTTTCAGGCATATGCAACCTTCGTCAGGCATATGCAACCTTCGTCAGGCATAGGGAGACTTCGCTATTGTTCTGAAATCTCCAAGGAATGAAAGAAACAGAGAATGTGACAGGAGATCAGTGAGAATGTAAATAGGTGGAAATTAGGAAAACAATGGGTAGAGAAGAGAGGGGAGGGAATGCTATTTCTTAGCAATTACTAATTTCCTGTGTGAATGGGGAGTGAGAAAAAGAAACATGGGTGCAGGGGTGGTGGGGAAGAATCAAGATGTTAGAATATTTGGAAATGCAAAATGAAAGGCAACTGAGTAATTTTAAGTTTGCCAACATAGCACTTTCCAACCAGTCCCAATGAAAATCCAACATCAAGCACTACATATTCACATCAATCATGAAAGTAGAATTCAGTGGCTGAGGACTTAGATTGTAAACGCAGTATGGCTGTAGCAAGACTCTCATATCTTAGATAGCTGCAGAAAGATGTATTCATTATTCTGCCAATTCCCAAATCAAAAAGCTGTGTAACTAAGGTAGACATTCTTCCTCATTCACCCTGGGCACATATACCTTCACTGAAAAGATGTCATTAGACAAAGGGGTAACATGCAAAATCCACCTAACCAGAAAAGGTTAAAATATTTCAGTTTCATGGAAAAATTACAGAGATAGAGTCAAAAAAGAGTTCTTATTGGAAACACATAAAAGTAGGCACAAAACCAATGATATCAAGCTGACAAAATATAAAACTCTGAAAGTAAAAGGTCCACTCCAGAGAGAGTTAATAGCTCTTAAAGCTGTTAGAAAAGAACCCCAATTCTAAACATAAGGATGGAGAGTATTGCTTGAAAGCCCATGGAAACTTTGAATGCAGAATTCAAGTTCAGGTAACCCAAATTCTGCTTTTTCATTTTAAACTGGAGCAATCAAAGTCCTATCTCCCTCCCTCCCCCAGCAAAAAGTAGGTATTATCCTCATTTTATAAACAGGAAAACAGGTCAGGAAATTAAAATTTTTCCAAATGTAGTTATGCAACTTGTCAGTGACAGAACTGGAATACCTGGATGTCCTGATTCTCTGTCCACTGGACCACATTAACCTCTATACAAATTTTGGCTACAATATCATCTTTTTTGTACATGTTATAAGCAACATGCTGGGTGGAAAAATAAGATAAATCATCACATTACTGATATCCACTTATAGTAACTTGAAAGCCATTATTGATAACATAATATTTAGTTACATTTATTTATTGTGTTTTAGAACAACAGGATTAAGAAGCCAAAACCTTAAATGCACAGACAGTTAAAAACCCATTAATATGACCCTGTCTCGCTGCATACATCCATCCATGGGAGGGAGGTGTTTGGTGACATTTCCTTAACTGGAAAACCTGGCAACAGTTCTCTTTAGGTAAGCATAGCATCTACAACAGCTGGATCTGATCTCATGTAAAATTTTTGGAATGAGTCAGATTTATATGTGTCCTCACTCCACAGGATCAGCTTTGATGGTCCACAAAGCTAGAGACATGGCAAGGACAAAGCCCAGTTCACTCAAGGCTTAGCCTGGAGCTCTCTTTGCACTTGAAAGGGGTGAGCAGGAACTGTTTCTAGGGTCACTGAGTGGGGGAAGGGAAGATGCAACAAAGGAGGAGAATGTTAGTAAAAACCTCATTTGATTATAGTCTGCTCAAATTCTCTCTAATATAAAAAGCCTTTCATAATTTTGCTTTTTTCTTAGGCTTCGCTTCTAACACAGCAGCCAACTTTTCACCCTCAGATTCCCTATCCTCTCATTAATGCATAATAAATTCAGTCTCTGGTTTTCTTTTCCTAGATTTTTTCTGTTGCTTGAAGCTTTTTCTTGTAAGATTGGGTAAATCCTTCTTGTGGTAATATTTCCAGCTGTTCTACCTACATAGCAGAAATCTGTGCCCTACTTTATTCATAGTCCCAAGTTTGGCATCATCCTTTTTAACACCTTGTGGATGGATTCAGGGGGCATGCAAAATATGACAGTGTTACAAAGTACTCTTTGTGAATTGTGCATAACTGTTAGGACAAATCATAAGAAACTGGGCTGCTGAGAATAGCACTATTAATGGCATTGGATAGATTAGAACATAACTTGACATGGTTGTAGAACTCTAGCAGTGCTTTCATGGTTATAAAGGTCTGACTTGCATGTGTAGAGGTAACTACAAGAAAACTGTGTAGCCCTATAATTGTAAAGGCCCATGACATGACAGTATTAACACTAAGCTTGCATATTCATATACTCAAAATTATCACTCTGTCTATATAGCAGGAAATATTTAATTAATTATTGTAATTAAGAAAATATCAATATCCTAATAAGAATCAGTTTTGTGAACTGTCTAATTTTAGTTTTATAAAAACCAGAACTCAAAACAGATAACTGGAAAGTAAACATTGCATTTGCATGAAGGGTTACTAAATAACGTAGACTTTCCAAGTTTGATATCACTCCCCAAAACTTCCCCAGTTTACTAAAGAAAGCATTTCATGCCATGCTACATGCATGAAGCAATTGCAGAAAACAGTAGCAAGCATACTGCTTTCTTGAATTTTGAAGCATGTGAAATAAAAAAAAAAAGAGTATGTCTGTCAGTAGAATTAAGCATAAAAGGTACTTCTTGATTATAGCAATGATAGCAACTCCAAAAGACAAAGTAAGCAACGTTCTCGGTTGGTTTAACTGAGTCCTCACCTGGCTGCACTAATGTCAAGGAAACTTCACTGATTCATATTAATTCGGTGAATTTTTTCAAGTTTTGTCACATACATTATTTCTTTCACTGCTGCAAATATTGATTTTAGAATCAAATGTGAAAATGACAATTGCAGCTCTTTCTTAGGCATTGAATAGGCACAATGTCATTTAATTAGGCGTAGTTCTGTTCTTAGCACTGAGTGCAAGAAGATGAGTGCTTTCACTGCAAAACTAACATTTTCTCAGTTAGATAAGTTTTGTGAATTTTCATTTATACCTATAGAAACGCTATTAGACCACTGATCTCCTCATTGCACTTGGTAAAGCTAGGAGAAAAGCTGGAAAAAAAAATTATTGATGTATTACTACAGTTATTGCAGTGACAGCTTTAGTCATACACTATGCTGAGAGAGTCATTAGCCAAATGGAAATTTGGAGACAGCTAACATTTCTGATGCTCAATGAGACAGTTCAGTTAGCTGAAAAGCAGTGCGTATTTCATCATGAAAGAGTAAAACAGATCCCCAAGATCATTTATTTCCAATTGAATCTTTAAAGGTACCAGAAGTTGCAGGAAACCCAAAAGGTCTTTGGATTAAATCAGTACTACCTAATCTTCTCACTAATTCCCAATGCTGAAATGTGGTATAACATTACTTTCTTCCATTTCCATTCTTTTCTTTCATTCTAGACTCTAGAGTAACGCACCCACAAGTACTATATGAGCCCAAGTCTGCATGGCTTGGATGCCTGCTCTATCCGCTGGACTCTATTTTTCACATTCCTATGGGTTTATACAAGTGTAATAAAGTGCAGAATTATACTTATTGACCTTAAGGTTAGGTACAGACATTAAAAAAGACTGAGGCAGAATCAGTCTAAGTTATGCAATTATCTGTAAGTGGCATACTTTAAATAAGTAGTGAAAAGAACACACATTCGCCCTTGGGTGGACATTGCAAATCTTAGACCAGGTTGCATCATTTTGAAATACTTCTGTTCTGTTACAGGTATAGACTGGCTTTGTGTGCTGAACTTCTGTTCCATTATGGTTATAGCCCAGTTTCTGTTCAGTAAAAGTATAATGTCTGTACCTGTCCTAAAGCTCTGGGTCTGGTTCCAATTCCCAGTGAAATTAATGGAGAAAGTCTGGATGAGCCCTGATGTACAATGCACATTAGAGAGGACAATACATTATCAGATAATATTAGCAAAGCAGAAAGTCTGCGAGGAATGTGTTGATGTCCTTTAATGCAGCTGTGCTTCTTTAAAAATAGAAGACAAGACACACAAAATAGGTATTTCAATATTTAATAATAAGACCTTTGCCAATAACCTAACAAAATGGGAATCATAATGGGTCCAATATGCAACAATGCTAGGATAAATAACAACAACAACATTTTTTTTAAAGATAGAAAAAAAATCCTGTTTCCAAATAAATTAATTTAAGCCATGTGTGACTTTTTTTCAAAATATTATTGCTTCCTTTGCCAAAAACCCAGCCTTTTTGTTTTTTATGGAGTCACCATTTGATCCTCAAGTAAAAAAAAAAAGTGTGTTAAAGTTTAAGGAAAGCAAAGATTTTTATCAATGGATTTTATATAGTGTAGTTGCAGATTACAGACAACCATCCACCTCTATAAAGGATAGGATAAGCCTGGCAATACATGCTAATTCTGCTAAATAAACTTAAAATTAGAAAGAAAAAGAACAAAATGATGAGCTGGAAATACAGAAGAAATCAAAGGTTAAAAAAGGGAATGAAGGGGAAGCCAAACATTTTTTGTATTAATTGGGAACTCAGTGTTTCATATAAGATTTCTATATGTTGTTGTCAAAATCATTAGCCATGGTTCTAAGAAGAGGAAGCCTAGAATTTGTCTCCTACATGCATGATCACATATCAAAATAGGACCTTCCTTCTGTAGGCCTTCTGTAAAAAAGTGTTGTAGTTCTATACTTGAAATTAAAAGGAGCTACTCTATGGGCGCATATATATGTGACTGTTACTGTAGCAACATGCTAAGGCAATGTAGCATCTGTGGGCATCTACATGTGGCCAGCTGCTACTTCACTGTAGTGATGTGCTCCCCAGTATAGCGCACCACTACAGTGACGTAGCTGCTAAAAATAACTGCACCATGCATACGGCGCAGTATGGGCTGTTACTGCACCATGATTTAGCACTTCCAAAAGGAAGTACTAAATCACAGTGCAGGAACAACATCACCATAGCAACATCTATACATGCACCCTATATATAGCACTTTAAAAATCAGGTTGGTATTTAGAAACCTAATTTTAAGCCTGAATTTAAAAAAAAAACACCCAAAAAACCTTGGCTGTATTGATTTTACCGCCTACTTCAGAAATAAGTAGTAAATAGCCTCTGAGAAAGCAAATGTCCATTTAGATAGTGAGCGTGATGAAACTTCTTTCTATCATTTCTGCAGTGCACCCCTGGCAATCAGTAAACTTATCTCAATTAAATAATGAAAGAAGATTAACTGGTTAATGTTTGTAAACACTAAATAAGAATCAGGAATTATGCTCTTGAACCATTTCAGATCTCTTTGTGATATCAAAACAGCAATTAAAATGTTACTTTATTTGGGCAGTGGTTTTTGCAGTGGGAAATTTTTACCACCTTTCTCACATCTGAATCAGGGAGACAAAGTTAACTTTTACTTGTGTGAAGTTGGGAGTCGGGCCAATATACCTTGGCTCAGGGGTGGGCAAAATATGGCCCATGGGCCACATCTGGCCGACCAGGCCATTCTATCTGGCCTAAATATTATAGAAAATTAATTTTTATCTGCCCCTGTCTTGCCTGTCAAAGATGACAGGCAGCCAGCAGCAGTCGGACCCAGGGAGAGCCTGTGTCAGGACCCAGTAGCTGAGCAGCAAGGCTGGCCCAGACCCACCCTGTCCCCAGCCCCCCAACCTCTTCCCTGCTCCCACCCTCAGCCCCCAGCCAGAAGCCTCTGCAGCTTCTGACTATGCAACACTGAAATTGTTCCCCGCCTCCCACCGTCTGAGTGGAAAGTAAGATAAGATTGGATGGAGGGAGGCGGTGGAAACTGCTGAAAACTACCCAGCAGCTGGGAGCCCTGTGGTGCTTGCTGGGCTGGGCTGGAGCCACAGCAGGAAGCAGCAGGTGGGGGGGGTGCTGCAGAGAGCAGCATGGCAAGTGAGGGGGTGGCGGCAGCAGGTAGAAGGGGCCGTGACAGTGGGGCCATGGCAGTGTCACAGCAAGCAGCGAACGCCACAGGGAGCAGCAGTGGGGAGTGGCAGGGGCCATGGCAATGGCATAGCAAGTGGCAGGGGCTGCAGAGAGTGGTGCAGAAACCAGCTGGGGCTGCTGGCAGTAGTGGTGGTGGGAGAAGTGGCAGGCAAATATGCAGGACGGAAAGCAGGGAAATGGTGGTGGTGGGTGGGTGGGTGCAGAGCCAGTGCTGGTGCTCTAGGACTGGTAAGGACCCAGGGTGGGGCAGCAGGAGCACAGAGCCTGGGCATGGGGTCTGCTTCGCTGCATTGCATGAAGCTCACATGCTGTTCACAAGAACTGCATGCAGTGAAGCCAGCAGCCCAGTCCTGTCTCTCTTTTTCTTTCCCATCCCACCCACCATACTCACAGCCCACCCCACACACCCACTCCCCAGCCACATCCTGCCACATACACCCCCTTACATCCCACTTGTATACGGTAGGACTGTATGTTGAGCTATTATGCAGTCACCTCTAGATACACTTTGTAAACACATAAATCAGTACAAAAATATTTTAAAATAAAGTTTAAGTTATAGTAGATATTTTATTTTTTGTATATTATTTGGGGGGGGGTCCAGTTTCAAGATTGCAGCACACTTCCTCCCAAAAGGAGTACTTCTGAGGCAAGGGGAGAGACTTCCTGTGGCAAAGGTTAGGGGTTGGAGACAGGACTTCCAGTCCCAATATGGCAACAGGGGGCAGGCCAACTGTCAAGGCCCAGGGCTACCTCTGCAGCCTTCAACAGCTCCCCAAAACTCAGTAAGCAGCCCGCTGCCCAAAGTAATTGCCCTCCCCTGCCTTAGCTGTTACTATTTAAAGCACAGATCTTGGAATTATTGTGGAAAAAATCATCCCAGTGATAAGCAGCAGTCAAAAATGCAAAAAGAATAGTGGGAATTATTCAGAAAGTATTAGGAAGCAAGTTTAAAACTAACAAAAGGAAGTTATTTTTATACTCTTTGCCTTAAGATGTTGCAGAGGCTGACAGTTTAACCAAGTTCAAAGAAGTATTAGATAAGTTCATATAGAATGGATCCATGGATATTAATCATGATAGTAGGGCTGCCATTTCCATATTAAGTTTTCATAGATCTCTAAAGCCTGGAAGCTGTAAGGAAAAAGGGGCAGGACACAGTTTATTCCTGGTAGTTCTTGCATAAATACTCTCCCCCTAACTTGTGCTCTGTGCCACTATCTTCTTCTTCTTGTATCCTTGTCATAAACTAGTTATTTTTGCAAAATTGTGAACAAGCAATGGCTCTTTCCATTTCTGAAATGAAGTCGTCCTTCATACAGGTCTCACCAAGAAGTCAGCAAATGAGCAGATGCTCTATAGTCTTCACTTCACCGCACTACATATGTCATTAAAGTAGCCCCATTTGTTTATGTTTGTTTTTGAACTTCCAGTTTACATGCACAGGTGATCCAGGCATCACCATGTTGGCCAGTCTAGAGCAGCCCCTCTGGGAAGGTCCTCCTGGGGTTCCAGGTCCATTTCAGAGCAATTGATAGTATGTAATATTTCCTTCCATGACCTCAATTGCACCCTGTTAGCCATCATGTCCAACAGTACAACACTGGTCACAAAACTCTTTCATGCTTTAAGCCATTTAGTTACTTTGGCGTTACCATAGAGTGAGTGCCTGGGATCTTCCATCTGCCATAATCTTTCTTTTTGGCTCACTGCCTTCCTTCTGATATCAGGTGGTACAATGCCATTCAGTAAGTACAGATTATCCTTTGGTGTTGGCTTTAGCTATCCTGTTATTTCATGATAGCTGTTGTTTAGAACTAGGTCTCATTTCTTTGCATGAACTGATTGTTCCCATACTGGACATGCATACTCTGCAGTGGAGTAACATAAAAGCCTCTCTAGTCTGTTTTCTTAAAATTGAAGTAGCTATGCACTGATACCATACTTCGTAATGTAGCTGGGTTCACTCCCCACTTTGAGGTGATCAGCCTTTGAAGTTTGTTGTTGCAGGCACTGACCTTTCCTTTCATCTTCTCTACATGTGCTTTGAAAATAAGTGTTTGGTTTAATGTAACCCCCCACGTACACAGTGTTCAAGTGATTAGTCAGTGGGAGTCTATCCCCAATGATGTTTAATTTCCACTTGATTTCTCTATGGCATAGGTGAAAAGCTGTGACCTGTGCCTTGATTGGGTTGGCGGAAAACTGGTTCTTATTGTAGTAATCTGAGAGATTGCTCAGTGCATGTGTTAATCTGGTCTCAAAAATGGGGAAGCCTTTCTCTTGCAACACAATGCATAGAACATCAGCATAAATGAAGTTCATCGTATTACTCTGTAAGAGTTGGTCATTGGTCATGCGTTGGACATGTTTAAAAGGATTGGTGCAAGCATGCTACCCTGTTGGAGGTCATTTCATTGTCATTTCTAGTTTAGGTGTTCTAAGGGTTGATAAGCAATTGTTAAAAAGGCATAATACCCCTGTTGCAGTGCACGCGGGTGCCCTGAACCTAAAAGCAGAAATGGCAAGAGAAACCCCTAGTGGTGAGAAAGGGGAGGCTCAACTGCCAGTCACCAGGGCAGGACAGGTGCTAGTTGCCAGGGAAACCAAGGGGGTCAGCTGACAGGAAGGGGCAGGGCTTGGCCCCTTCTTAAACCCAAGCATAAGGCCAGGAGAGCAGTTCCCCTCTGGCGGCCAAGGAGGGAGGAGCTCGGCCAGTACGCAGGGAAAGGGGAAGATAGACTGCAGGAGCATCCCCTGGTTGCGGATTTTTTCCAGTAGGGACAGAACATGGATTTTCGACCAGGAGGTTTAGTTTACGCTATAGCCCAGGGTCTTTGTGTTTTGTGTTTACTATTTAACCGGAGGACCAGGTGAAGCTATTAGGGGTGGAGGAGGCCTCATAGGGATGCCACAGTTGCGTGGGGTCTCGTGGTGCCGGAGAGGGCACAACATTGTTTGGGGGCGCATTGGCCCCAGCCCTGGAGCCCCGGAACGAGGGGGCAGCAGGGAGCCCTGGAGTGAGGGGGGGCAGTGAGGAGCCTCAGAACTAGGGGGCAGTGAGGAGCCCAGATCTAGAGGGCAGAGAGGAGCCAGAGCAGTAGGGGGCAGAGAGGAGCCCTGGAGTGAGGGGGGGCAGAGAGGGGCCCCAGAAGTAAAGAAGGCCAAGGCATAGGGTAAACTATGTCAAGTACCATCTGCGAGGCTTGGGCTGAGGTGTAGGGGAGGAAAAGGAGCCGCAGATAGCGCCCCCTGACACTGGGCATATAAAGTGGGCAGCCTTCCGCTAATTACGTCACTCAATCAATTAAGATGAAGGCATGGCAGGCAAGTAATCAGGCAGTTAACCCAAGACAGGAAGGCAGAGCCACCAACAGAAAGGCTCCAGCATGCTAGACCTGTTACAATGGTGCATTAGCCAGGAAAGCTTTATACAGCAGCATGTACCATAAGACACTGGTTTACCTGTGTAAAGAAGAGAGCCCTTGGGCCTGTGCAGAGGAAGAAGCAAGCGGTGGAGCAATTGGATAGAAACGTGCAGGACCTACTGGACCAAGCCATAAGGCAACAGGCCCTGTTATCTGCTGTGGTCGAAAGCACGCGACCCCAGTCAACGGTGCAGGTAGGACTGTGCGGCTATGGTGCCCAAGTCACCCGTGAGGCGGGGGATGACCCCTTGTTGACAGAAGTAGTAGTAGAGGGAAAAAGAGTCATGGCTATTTTGGACTCAGGCTCCAAGCAGACGGGTGCGGAGCAACGTATTACCAGAAAGGGAGAGGGGAAGAGGGGACTGCATGAGGATGCAGTGCTGGTGCAGGGATGCCCTCATTTTCGACAGGGTAAAGGTCACTCTGCAACTAGGCAACAAGACCCGCCCAATATTAGTGGGCGTCTCAGGCCATTTACTCTACCCAATAGTACTGGGCTGTGACTGGCCTGAGTTGCTAGAATAAATAGCTAATGTGAGGTGCAAAGAGACTACAGCGGGTTTCATGGGTGAAACTGAGCAGTCTCCTCACGAGGAGAGAGCTGAACAAAGAGTAGACATCGCCCATTTGTGGGAAGATGAGCACTTTCAATTAGAACAGAGTTGAGAGTCAGATTTTCAGTGGGCGCTGCAAGAACACCTCGCTAGGAAAGATGATGAGGTATTGCGACCAGAACTAATGAAAACAACTCCAAGGTTCAAGGTAAGAGATGGCCTTCTATACCGGATCGAGCGAGGGAAACCAGAAGGAGGGGAGGTTTCTCAGCTGTTGGTTCCCCGGTGATACCGACGGGCCTTATTGAAAGTGGTGCATCAACTCCCCATGGGTGGGCATTTGGGCTGGGACAAAACAGAGGCGCGCATCTGGGCAAGATTTTTTTGGCCAGGACTGGTGCGGGAAGTTGCATGATATTGTGCTTCATGTCCCAACTGCCAAAAAGTGAACCCCAGGCTGCCCCCAAAGGCTCCTTTGATTCCAATGCCTCTGGTAGAGGTCCCCTTTGAGAGGGTAGAAGTGGACATCATGGGGCCACTGCCCCAGAGTAGCACAGGCAACCAATATATATTAGTGCTACTAGACTATGCGACTAGGTACCCAAAGCAGATGGTGCCTGCGCCGAAGATAGCAAATGAGCTAGTGAAGATCTTCTCCCGAGTAGGGCTTCTGAAAGAAATACTGACCGATCAAGGGATGAACTTTACATCCCCTGTGTTTGAAGGAGTGAGTAAAGCCTTGGGGATCAAACATCTGAAGACAGCCGTATATCATCCACAAACAGATGGGCTCATGGAACATTTCAATCAGACACTAAAGCAAATGCTGAAAAAGTTTGTGGTTGAGAGCCCGCAGAATTGGGACAAAATGGTACCCCCGCTGTTATTTGCGGTAAGAGAAGCACCTCAGGTCTCGACTGGGTTCTCACCGTTTGAGTTGTTATACGGCCGGCAACCAAGGGGAATTCTGGACCTAGTTAAGGAAGGTTGGGAGGAACAGCAGCATAGTGACCAGAATGTCCTCCAATATGTCATCCAACTGCAGGAACACCTTGAGGCAGCCCGGAAAGTGGTCATGGGAAATCTCCAAGAAGCCCAGCAATGACAAGCACAGCATTACAACAGAGGTGCCCGGGAAAGGAGATTTGACATGGGAGACGGCGTGTTGGTTCTGCTGCCAGACAGCGAGAGCAAATTACTTGCATGGTGGCAGGGACCCTATGAGGTAGTACGCCAAGTGGGGCCCATGGATTACGAAGTATACCAGACCGATAAGAAGAAAAAGAGGCAAGTATACCATGTTAATATGTTGAAGAGGTGGAAAGACTGCGAGCGTATGTATTTAGCCCGTCACCCTGAAGAGTTGGAAGTGGGACCGACGTTAATGGAGGAAAGTGGGCCAGGGGATGTAGAACTGGCCACACGACTGTTGGAAGACCAGAGAAGACAGGCTGTCAAGTTGGTCAAGGAGTATGAAGACGTGTTCCAGGGAACCCCTGGGGAAGCCCGAGGCATGGTACACAGGATAAAAACCCCTCCGGGCCTGGTAGTACACAAGCATTGGAGACAGATTCCTCAGTGCCTCCAAGACCCAATAAGAGAGGAGATTACAATGATGCTGGAGAAGGGTATTATCTGTGAATCTTGCAGCAATTGGTGGAGTCCCATCGTGACAGTACCTAAGCCTGATGGAAAAATCTGCCTCTGTGTTGACTACCAAAAAGTAAATGCAGTGGCTAAGTTTGATGCCTATCCGATGCCCCAAGTAGACGAACTGGTGGAGAGCATCGGGCAAGCTAACTACATCTCCACATTGGACTTAACAAAAGGATACTGGCAGGTCCCCATGGCACCTGAAGATCAGGAAAAAACAGCATTTGCCACTCCGTGGGGTCTTTTTCAATTCTGACAGATGCCATATGGATTGTATGGAGCTGCAGCCACGTTCCAGCGATTAATGGACAAAGTTTTGGCTCCCCATGGAGGTTACGCCACAGCATACATTGACAACATCATGATATACACAGAGGGTTGGGCTGAGCACCTCACTGCACTGAGGGCAGTACTGAAAGATTTAAGAAGGGCCAGGCTGACAGCCAACCCAAAGGAATGTACGGTGGGAAAAAAGAAAACGCAATATCTGGGGTTCCTAGTAGGAAGCAGAAAAGTGAGACCTTTGCTGAGCAAGGTGGAGGCGGTGCGGAGATATTGAGCACCCCGTGCTAAAAAGCAAGTGAGGGCTATCCTGGGACTGGCTGGTTATTATAGGAAGTTTATACCCCGCTTTGCAGATGTAGTAATACCATTGAAAAATATGGTAAAAGCAGGAGCTCAGACCCAAGTGAAATGGACATCAAAAGCAGAAGAGGCATTTCAAGCTGTGAAGGAGGCACTGTGCTGACAACCGCTTTTGTATATGCCAGATTTCAATAAACCCTTCTTGGTGCAGACCGATGCATTGGATGTGGCTATCGGAGCTGTGTTGGTACAGCAAGAAGGAGAAGAAGAGCACCCTAAAGCCTACGTAAGTAGGAAATTACACCCACCGGAACAAAATTATGCCACAGTGGAAAAAGAGTGTCTGGCGATAAAGTGGGCTATTGAGACACTGCGATATTACTTGTTAGGGCATCGGTTCACCTTGGTCACTGACCACACACCCCTGCGCTGGCTGCAGAGCATGAAGACGGATAACGCAAGGCTGATGAGATGGGGCCTTAGTCTGCAGCTGTATTATTTCAATGTAAAACATCATCCTGGAACCCAAAACAAACACCAATTTCCTCTTAAGACAATATGAGGAAGAAGTGAAGCCAGGGGGCCCGGGAGGCTACCGGATAAGGAAGAAAAATAACGGGCTGACAGGGAGGTGGATTCCCAACGACTGCAGTGAGGCACCTGCTGCATCCATCAGGAAGATGCAACGTGATCAGAACCGTCTATGGAGAAAGTAGGAAAGAAAATAGGCTTAAAGGCACCCTACCAAGTTTGGCTAGTGTGAGGGGACTACCTGTGTGGGGTAACTCCCAACAAATCCCACATGGTGCACTTTGGGTAAAAAGTGAGTAGGAGTTTGTGCCTCCCGAGTTTGAATTACTGGGTGCCAGGGGAAAAGGCTGAGAGGAGAGTCCCAGATGGATGGAGCAACAGCTGTGAATGAAGACACGGCTCGGTGAGCCAAGAGTTAAAAAGGCGGGGAGGTGTGTCGCAATGCACGCGGGTGCCCTGCGCCTAAAAGCAGAAATGGCAGGAGAGACCCCTAATGGTGAGAAGGGGGAGGCTCAACTGCCAGTCACCAGGGCAGGACAGGTGCTGGTTGCCAGGGAAACCAAGGGGGTCAGCTGACAGGAAGGGGCAGGGCTTGGCCCCTTCTTAAACCCAAGCATAAGGCCAGGAGAGCAGTTCCCCTCTGACGGCCAAGGAGGGAGGAGCTCGGCCAGTACGCAGGGAAAGGGGAAGATAGACTGCAGGAGCATCCCCTGGTTGCGGATTTTTTCCAGTAGGGACAGAACATGGATTTTTGACAAGGCGGTTTAGTTTACGCTATAGCCCAGGGGCTTTGTATTTTGTGTTTTGTGTTTACTATTTAACCGGAGGACCGAGTGAGGCTATTAGGGGTAGAGGAGGCCTCATAGGGATGCCACAGTCACGTGGGGTCTTGTGGTGCCAGAGAGGGCACAACATTGTTTGGGGGCGCATTGGCCCCAGCCCTGGAGCCCCGGAACGTGGGGGCAGCAGGGAGCCCTGGAGCTAGGGGGAAGCAGGGAGCCCAGAGCGGGAGGGGGCAGAGAGGAGCCCCAGAAGTAAAGAAGAGGGCTAAGGCATAGGGCATACCATGTCAAGTACCATCTGCGAGGCTTGGGCTGCAGTGTAGGGGAGGAAAAGGAGCTGCAGATAGTGCCCCCTGACACCGGGCATATAAAGTGGGAAGCCTCCCGCTAATTACATCACTCAATCAATTAAAATCAAGGCATGGCAGTCAAGTAAGCAGGCAGTTAGCCCAAGACAGGAAGGCGGAGCCACCAACAGAAAGGCTTCAGCATGCTAGACCTGTTACAACCCCTAATTTGGTTGCACAACCAAAGTGCTTAATCTGCTCCATGCTTATGTCATCGAGTACAGTCACTTGCCATTCTTCAAGTGACTCATTCTAGCATCAAGTTCATCTATTGTGTATGGTGTGCAACATTGATTTTCCTCTAGATCAGTTTGCTGCCTAACCCATATTTTAGGCTGTTTGTTCAAAGCTTTGCTGTTAAGTAGAAATGGTGATCCATCTGGTTGGCTGTGGTGTTGTAGTATTGCTGCACTTTCTTCAGGTCATTAGTCAGCTTGTGAATGGTTAACTATGCTTTTCTGCTAGTGTGGATCATATCTATTCCTTCAGTCAATTATTTCAATTTCTGTCACTTTTCTTTTTGGATCTTGTTAGTTAGGGCTGTCCCTGCTGCAGTACCATTTTCTGAGAAAGGAAACATTTGCTTGTATTTTTTTTTTATATATTTGGCTGCTATTATGGGAGTAAACCCTGGTATGTACTCAGTTCTATGTACTCAAGGTATAATTCTCTTTTAAGTTTTCTGTAGTACATACATGAAGAGCTTATAGTTATCTGAGACTGGTTTGATGTGTGTCACTTTTGTAAAGGTCTTCAAATAAGCCTGTCCAGTCTGCTTTCTTAAAATTGAAGTAGCTATGCACTGGTACCATATTTGGGGTTATGGCTGCTGTGATATTGATAGTGATTGGTCTGTGATGTGTGGGGGGAATGGGTTCCAAAACATCTTTTTTGTCCATAACTTCTATATTGCTGTCAACAAAGGTGAGGTCTGGATTACAGCTTCATCTCCATAGGGAGCAATTCAAAGTCCCAACTAGCTTTGAGTCACGGGTGAGGCTTAGGTGGTATGCCTTGGCCTACATCTCGACCAAGTTGCCATTCTTGAGATACAGACTAATAAGTTAAATATATATCCATGGTCTGACCCAATAAGGCACCATTTACATTGATATGTTACATTCTATACCACATTGGCCAGATATTCTAAAACATATTAAACCCATACCAAACTCATCAGATCCTATGGACTTTGCTTCCCAGAGTGGTTTTATTGCACCATTGAAAAGGTTCCAAATGCTTGATTTCAGATTTTTTTTTTCTGGGCTTTCTCCATATTTTTAATAAGCATCAAAATGTGATCTCTATAAAAATACTATCAATGTTTATATTAGCCCCTCCTTAGTAAAATGTATTTAAAAAAAAATCAACCACTATAAGAAGCTTAGGGTCTTATTCAGTAGAAAGCAGATAGTGGTGTACAAAGGCTCATAGTCTTACACTCAGAGGACCTGCTGTTGGTTCAGATAGGGGAATTAGCATTTTGACATTGACCATGCAGTGAGGGTGACAACAACAGAAAACCCAATTAGACACTAAAGGCTATTTTCTCCCAAGAGTCTCCTAAATTTCATAACCAGTCGCTGTACCAATTAATTTGTGTCTGCAAGTTGGGTGCATTTTTTAATCCTTCCAGTTGCAATTACATGACTGATGATAATAGAGTCTTTTTCATACGCAAGTCTTGCCTGAATAATTTGAGATATCCTTTGAAAATGTGGCTTGCAAACAGTTTTCACTTTTTTGGCTTTCATATCTGTTAATTGTGGTAAAAACAGTGTTCTACCATTAATCTTAAATTAATCATATGTTTATCTGGTGGAGAAGGGAATAGAAGATATTGTCTTAAAATGCAGCTACCACAAGAATACATGCCATTATGTAATCCTTCTCTTTAAAGAAGTCAATAAAGCTACTGCAAGTGTAGCAGAAAAGGAACTGGGGGAAATACCTCATTGTTCTGCTTGAAGGGTGGTGAGTCCCATTACATGAGCAAATATTCATAATATAGCCACACAGATCTAGCCACGCAGTAGAATGCTTTCCCACATCAGCACTAGACAGCCAGCCTTCAGGTATTTGATTCAGTATCTAGTCATTTAAATTGGCTAGGGGATTTAATCTGACTATGAGCTCCAATTTAAAAGCAGGTTTTTATTCTTCCATTTTTTGTTTGTGGACAGCTGTTAGTGTAACATGTTCTGTACTGAATGTGGTCAAAGTTTACAGACTTAATTATTTTCCCTGAACTATATTACACAAGGAGTATACTTCTTAACATAGGGGTTGCCATGTTGTTAGTTATCTGTTTTTATTACTGTCATTGCTGAAAATAATTGAGAAAAATGATACCCTAAAACACTTAGTATATCCTTCTTACTATTTCTGCTGAGCAAACTTTTTCTGTTTGGGGGGGGGGTGCATATTTTTCCCTAGATACATCCACAGTGTTTTGCATTGGCTACTATTTTTTTCTATGGTATTTCTGTAAAAATGTTTAACTTGGAATGCTTCTTACCAACTGCTAATGCAGTATTTTAAATTGGCCTGCAAAATTAGTTCCAATTTGCCCGATTTACTAGAATAATTTGTTTTAACTTTACAGTGTCACTGTTGTTGATCTGTCAAGCTGTTTATTAGAAATACCCATTTTTAAAAAATGTATTGCTCAGCTATTAAAATAAGAGCCAGGCTAAAACTTGGCAGGCAAGTTTTCTGTCCATTAGTGAATTTCCATTAGCATTCATTGAAATTGGTTTGGTCACTTCTTTAACTTACATTTTATTTATATGTTTAAAAAGCTTTTATTTCTTACAACGTAAGAAGTACAACTGCCTTGTAGTGAAACAAATCCATCTTCAAATGGATGTAATGCATGTGGCCCCTGTTGACTTGAGAGGTAATTTTAGGCATAATTTGCCAAGACATAGTGAACAAAATTAACTTTCCATATAGGCAGGTTAAAAAGGTCCACTCATAATTTTGGTATCACAGATATGTGGATAAATCTAGAAGTAGGATGATACAAAAGTTTGGAAGGCAAATCCTGAGACGATCCACTCATCTAAAATTCCTAAATCCAATATCACTTCCTGACAATCTAGAGACAATCAAAAGTTTTTCTTTGGACTTCAGTTGGGAACAATATCACAGATGATCAGCTTATCTCAACACTTTGTCCTACATTAGCCCAAACCTTGTTTTGCTAAATCAGACTGGATAGGGCATGTGAAAAAGCTCACATGATAGTTTTACATATCTGTCTCTAGAACCAGCTCGAATCTTGGCATGTAGAGCTACATTAAAAATGGAAAATAACCTAACACAACATTAACTAATTTGTTTCAATCCTCCTTAAATGTTTGACCTGAAGGAAGAAGTGGAGCTTTATATCAAATCTACTACATTTTGCCCATTCTAAATATTAGTGTTTTATTAGGCACTGCCTTAATAAAAATTGTTTTGCAATCTCCAAGAGGGTCAGAGATAAAAGGTGACAAATTAGTGTCTGTCCACTTTTCTAAAATTGTCTAACACAGTACCAAAAAGAGCTCATTTTGACAGTGTACATAATTTATATTGCAGTTTAAAATTTCACATCATTACATCAAGCTCCAGCGGAGCATGAACAACAATCTATACCAAGGTGATTCATTTATCCTACTCATATAGGGTGATGGTGGCACCCTGAATCCTTCAGCAAAGTGTCTCGCCTGAATTCTGAAGGTTCCCTTTTTCTCAAGCTGCATGTTACTATTTAGAGCACATAGCACCATGGGGATCCTACAGATGGGAAAGGCATGTAGGAGCCCCTGTGTCAGCTCTATACCATAGATGTCCTTTTACAGCTGGCTATTTCAACTTAAGAGCACTTTGCAGTAGAGCAGTGTAAAAGTGCCCTCAGACCAGGAGAGAGCATGATCCAGTACTTGCAGTATTAGTGGTGGATTCTCATGGAGTTTTTGAGTCAGGGCCCATCCATGTGCTTTACACTTGTCCAGTGCCTAACATGGTGGAATCCTGACCTATGCGGGTTACTACTACAATAAAAATAATACCATTTTTTGTATTACAGAAAGGGGGAAATATCACTGATTAAATTTAAATCACATAATGATTTCAGTGAAAGAAACTTTCTATTTTTTCCTCCACTTGTATAAGTATATTAGTTAAGTGTGCATAAAGTAATTTATCAGTTCAGTACAGCTCTAACACAACTCCATTACACACACACACACATAAATAAGAGAGAGAGAGAAAGAGAGAAATGCATTCCCTTCCCTTCCCCAACTATTTCTGACTTTTTCTCTCCCTCTCTATTCCCTATAGATAAGTATGAGTAAGCTAAGACGTAGGATAAGCTTTAGCATATTATTTTGGTAGCAAGTTTTTTTTCCTCTCTCCTTCTTTGATCCACTCTTTTATATTTTATAATTATTATGTTTATATTGATTGATTTTTTTTTTTTCACTTTGTGATTATTTTACTGGGGTTTTTTTATTTGATACTATACGATTTAGACCTACATGTGTAAGTTAACGTAAGTAATGTCAAGCCTCCATCTTGCGTCCTCTGCCCGGGTGTAACCTATGTTGTAACTGTGACTCATGTCTAAGCAGTCTCATGTAAATTGGTTCCTGAATGAGGGTGCTTGAGATACAATGGCAGCAGGCCTTTACTGAATAATCAACTCAACAACTGGACCATTGCCTTGCATTAACTCATCCAAGAACCATGGACCTCACCCAGGAACAGAACCAAAGCCCAGCATTTGTAAGACAAAGACCCTACAGAAACCAGCAACCCCACCATGGTGTCCTTACCAGACAATGAGGACACCTGGATCTGCACGTAGGCATCTGGGTAGGACTGTCCTTCCCTGGACATGCCCCTCCCATAGAAGACAGAAGTAGCCCACCCCTATAAAAGGGTGGTAGAGTCTGATGTCCTTGGGATGCCTTCTCCATCTGGACCAGCACTACACCATGCCACGTATCCACCCAGAGTCCCTGCTGGTGACCCCCTCTGGACAACACCTTGCTGGAGAAGACCCTGATTGGCCATTGAGGATCAACTCACAGCCCAGGATAGGTAGCTATCACCCACCTTCCTTCCCCAAGCAAAGGATCTGGACTCTGCCCCTATACACTTTAACTTCAATCTACACCAAGCCTTTTTCCCTCCACCAGGAAAGTCTTTCCTTTCCTGCTGTGTGTGTGTGTGTGTGTGTGTGTGTGTGTGTGTGTGTGTGTGAACCAATAATTTCATGAGCTGTACAGTATACTGCTTGTTTAATAAAACTGTTAATTTAGAACCCAAGTTGGGTTTTGTCTTACTGATCTCCCAGCCCTACTCCAATCTCTGCTTCCTGCCCCTCTGCTCTCCCTCCCTTTGCCTTCTCCCTGATCCCTGCCTTCTCTCCTCGATCTCTCCTGTCCCTCTCTGCTCTCTGGCCTCGCCATCATGTGCTACTGCCTCCACTTTCTTCCCCTGAGCTTCTTTGTGTCTCCCTCCATTCCCAGCTTCTCGTCTCTGCCCTGCTGCCTCCACCTTCCCTCCCTGATCTCCCTCCATATGTGTCCATTCCCAGCTTCTGTCTCTGCCTTGCCACCCCCACTTTCTTTCTCTGAACTTCTCTGTGTCCCAGCTTTCCGTCTCTGCCCTGCTGCCTCTGCCTTCTCTCCCCAAACTTCTCTGTCTCACCCTCTGTTCTCTAGCTTCCTGGCTGCCCTGCTGCCTCTGCCTTCTCTCCCTGATCTCTCTTTCTCAGTTTGTATCCATTCCCAGCTTCCCATCTCTGCCACACCAACTCCATTTTCTCTCCCTGATCTTCGACCTGACCCAGTTTCTCTCAGCTCCCCCATCACCTCTACTTGCTCCTAGCTCTCTTTCCTGGCCCCAAGCACTGCCCATAGCATCCCTGATCTCCCGGTTTACCTCTGCTGCCTCCAGCGGCTCCTCGCAGCCTCTTCCCAGCACCTGCAGTCACTCCTGGCTCTCCCTGCTGCTCCCTGACTTGCCTCTCAGCTCCTTGGAGTTTCTTTGCCCCAGCCCCAGTCTCTGTGCCAGTTTTCCCTGGCATCAGTCCTTCACTCTGCCAGCTTTCGGCACTTTCCTTTGATCAATTAACCTTAAGTTACCCTAAGCCCTATTGACCTCAAGTAACCCCAGCTCCCCTCCAGTCTGTTGGTTCTAATCCTGGACCTGGCAACTTTCACTCTTATTTTTCCCTCTCCCATCTTAACCCCCATCCATCTCCCTCCTTCCTCTCCTCATGGACATTGTTGACTCTTGACTCCCTCTCCCATAATCACCAAGCATCCTGGGTATCCCAAGCCTGGCTTTTTTCTAATTTTGGGGTGTATAGTGTGTATATGCTTGAATTGGTGATAGGTGTGCTTGTGCTTAGATAGGTAATCCTGGGTGTGTATGTACCGTGTGTGTGTGCGCCTAAGTTATTTTTGTGTGTATATATGTGCAATTGTGTTACACCCTCCCATCTAACAGCACAATTTTGAGTTCCTGAGGGTTGGCCTGGCCCTACAGGACAACACAATTAATCATTCTAGTATGTTATAGAATGTCTACCATTAACAGTGTTTGTTTGTCAGAGTATAACTGCTTCTTAGTAAATCTGGCAATGGTTTGAAGACCTGGCCTGTCTCTTGCTGAATGAAGGGATAAACTGGGTTACAATTAACTGCCTTCATATTATAATAGTAACAACTTGCTCTTATGCTGTGCACAATTTAAGTGGTAAACAACATGAGCTATGTAAAATGGACAGCTTAAAATTTTAAAACACAGGATGACTGATTACATGTGAGAGCAGTAGGGCAAAAAAACCTAATATGTTCCTGTACAAAGGATATTTTGCTACCATTAAAACTGCAGAGACTCTGCAGTAATTCAGAGAGACTGAGGCTAGGACAAATTGAGTACACAACTACAAGATGATCTGGCTGTGTACTGAACAACATCCTGTCTACTATAAATGTCTTGTCTAAAGCTAAAGCACAATTCCATGTAACAAAAAATAACCCTGTATCCCTGGAAGGATACTTTACACCTATTTGAAGATTAATGTATCTTCAGACAGCTGGTTAAGAATGAACACTGTACAGGCTACGGCATGAATGCCTGATTCTGCATTATTCATTTGAGCAGCCCAACTTACTTCAATAGGGCTTCTCTAAAACAGCTCATCCAAATACATTTCTGTGCCTGAATGGCACATACACAGCTGCATAACTGCAATTTTTTTAACTTAGTTTCCAATTCTATTTTTCCCTCTGGGAAAAACAGAATCACCTGCATGAACACCAACTGGAAGCAAGGCCATGCGGCGAGAGCACCAGAAAGCATGCTGACGCCACAGCGTCCAGCTCCGCCCATACCCAGCCCATCTCACGCCAAGGCACCGCCTACGATCCCGCCCACCTGGGATCCGCCCCCCGCCACAGCGCCACCCACTGAAATTACGTCGCCACCCCCATACGTCAGCCAGTGCCCCCTGGAGGATACAAGAGAAAAGTGCAATCAGATTTGCAGCTCGGAAAGAAACATTGTAGCTCAAGACTTGGAACCAGATGTGATAAGTGAAACAAGTAACCAAATGGGCAATGATAAAGACAGAAGTATAGAAACCACTAGTGGAACCATGGAAAAGAATATGGAACCT
>NW_017728909.1:55711341-55731072 GCF_001723895.1 Crocodylus porosus | reverse complement strand
CGCACCTAAGCGTAAGTCAAATAAATTTCCAACTTGTTTAAGAAACCGCTACGCTTCCCGTGCCTCAGTTCTCCATAGCCAATAGAACCCGGCCTGTTATCGTGTCTAATTGCCACCCCGGCCCACCGTGACTCTGGGGTTTGGTTCCCCACCCCAGGACACAGTGTACCCTCATTAAGCATGATCAAGGGGTACATGTATGCTTCACATCCACAGCTGAATCCCAAATTTGGCATAAGTGCCAAAAACAGCTATTACACAGCTCTCTGTAATTGCATTTAAGCATGTAAAGTAAAACAAGATTTATCCCTTAGTTTGATACCCTAAAAAGTAAAGCCACATTATCTCCATTATTTTTAAAAGACCTGCATGCAGAAAGCAAAATCTTAAACATTTTTCTAAAGACACTATTTTTTTTTTTTTTTTTTATAAAGTCCTAAATAAGTCTGGCTATAAAAGTTACAATTTTGAATAGAAATTGTCATGTCTAGTTGTTTAAAGCTTGTACATTATGTTTCCTGTCCTTTAACTTTTTTCCCTTTCTTTCTGAATGTAGACTTCTTGTCACTCCATGCTGAGCTAGAATCTTTCTGTGCCATCATTGGGGAATTGTGACTTAAGGAAAGGACAAGCAAAGTATAGGAGGTTTTGTAATATATTGTTCAATATAAGGTTTTTCTAAAGCGCGCAATGTCACCCTTACTGATCTCATTGAACCTTTATTCCAAAACACATTCATGGTATCTATTGTAAGCTCCCCCTGGACAGGGTCTGTCTATTATGGTTAGGGATAGAAATTACACATGAACCAGTACAAGTGATCAAAAACCAGTTCAAATCTGACACACAACAGAAGTTCAGTGCACATATACTGCTTTCAAAATGGCTGAAACTGATTTAAGATAAAACTGGATGGATGTAATATTAGACTTAACTGATTTAGGTTAAATCAGGTTATTGATCTTCTGTCCCAGATCCCTTCTCAATTCAAGTTAACTCACAGTCTCCCAACATCCCAGAATGCTTTGCACCTCCCTTGCAAACCCCTCCCCCCCTCAGGTGGGCTGGCTAGCCTGGGCCCAATCTCTCTGCTCTCGTGAAGCAGCAAGGTGTTTCTAGCACCCCCCAGCTTCTGGTCTGGGCCACTTCAGGCATGTGGTTGTATTTCTGGAATCAAAAGTGAATGTCTGTTTGTTCACTTATTGGTTCAGTCTACACAGCTTGAACTAATGAAGATTGAATTGACTCAGCCTTGAGCTATTTGACTGTCTGTACTTAGCCTAAGTGTATACAGTGCCTACCACAAGGGGGTCTGCTTCATTATTTAGACCTCTGGATGTAGCTATAGTAGAAATAAGCATACTATTAACAATGATGCCAAAAGTTCTTTTAGCTTTCCATAAAACTTTTCAATAAAATTATTTAAAGTAACAAGAGAGCAATAAACTTAAATTATTATGTGAAGAAGAATGTACTGCACTTTAAAACACTATTTCTCTAATAAGTAATAAAAGGAGAATATTAAAATAACAACATCATCTATTACTGCAGTTTTAGCTGTAGAGTTCAAAGTGCTTAACAAGGAAAGGTATAATTATGTGAGAACTGAATTCTAATTATACACCCTACACACTAGGAATTGCTGCCTCCCTGTGCCCTACTGGTGATTTTCCAGAATTATAAATACTATTTTTTTTAAATAGTCCAAAAAGTATATACTTTCTAAATGCCACTAGAAGCTAAAGTTACCTGCAAAATATGCTATCACAGTCTGTCACAGTATATCCTTTTTGCTTTCAAGCAATTAAGCAAAACCTTCCATATGTATTTTATTATGCTGAAACTAACACTAGATGACAGAGAGTTACAAATCAAATAACTTTTAAAATGATATTTTTCTTGCAATTCAGAAGCTTTTAAAGACATTGATTAAGGCCCCAATTATTCAGAAAACATCTGAAAGCTGACATATAAAATGTGTCTGTCTGAAATATAGTAATTATTCATGGTTGAAAGATTTAAAGAATTATTTTTTCTAAATGGTACTCTTGATAGCAGTCATTCTTTTACTTAGCATAATTCCAAGATTTGAATACTGTTTGTCAAACATTTTGAGCTGGGTTTTGAACTTTCAGATCTGAATGCTGAAAAATTTCCTATTAATGGAAAGTCTTGGAAATAGATCTTGGGTTGAATAGTAAATATTCAAAAGTTCAGACAAAACGTGCTCTTCTCCACAGCATATTAGCACAAAGAGACAAGCATTTGGTGTGGAATAAGCATATGGCATTATAATTGGAACTGTAGAGATTCCTGTTGGTAAAGTAGCCCAATACTTTACATTACTACTTTCCATTTTCAGTTGCTTGTAGGTTAACCCAACTGGCTGTTCAGGCTGAAATTTTTTTCATGCCAGGGTGTGCCTCAGGCTGCATATTTATTTTGCAAGCTTCTGGAAATGGTTCGGCTACTTCTGAGTATGAGCTTAGGGGAAAATGCATTAGTTTTCCCATATTAAAAAGGCCTCAAAGGGTTTCACTGAAAAAATATACTGCTGCTAAGTTTTGGAGCAGGGGCTTGAAATGTATCAGAAGAAGTCAGTCAGATATTAGCGATATCCCTTGGGCTGTTTGCATTTAAAAAATGCCCAATTCCAGCATTTGAAAAACTGAGGTGATCGCATGTTCAGCAGAAATACTTAGAGATACATCTTGGCAGATGCATTCTCTGAGGATTGCATCTGCACTAAATATACTTCAGCTCTTGGCTGTAGTGTCTTTCCCTGATATTGTGATTCCTGACTGCTGTGGTAACCCCTCTGGCAATTGTCATAACTGAGAGTAGGAAGCCTGTCTTTAAATGTTCCTCTTCTGGTACTCAAAGAACACTGAGAAAGAAGCAGCTCTACTCTAATGCAGAGAAGACAAGAGCAGGATTATAAAGTAAGGTTATGGTTAGGTACCTACCAAAATTGTGATTTCATGGGTTTCACAAAAAATGCAAAATCTGGCATGGCCCACAGAAGTGGGTAATGTTTGTGAAATCTGAGAAAAAAAATATATATATATATAACTTACTGAAAATAAAATGCTGGCTTCCCAAAGGGAGCCAAGCAGTCCTCCTGACACTGCAGTCCAGCCTCACAGCCCACCAGTGGTGTGGGGGAGGATAACTAGACTCCTAGTTATGGTAAAAGAGGGAATAGATTGAGAAAAGAATCCAAGGGCAGGGAGGAAGATGGGGACAAGTTGATGACTAAAGCTGGGATCTGGGAGGCAGAGGCTTGGTCTGGTTGGACAAAGATTACGACTGGGAGTACAAGTGGGGAATGGGGATGTGGGAACAGAAAAGAAACCAAGGGTACTACTGTAAGAGAGGCTGAACTGGCTAAGAAAGAAGACTTTAAGATATTTATTTGTGTCTCTAGTTGCTTTGATTTGGGGCCTTATTAATGTGTGACCTTTCTATAAATCTGCTTTTTAGTATATAACTATTTGCTATGAAATATGAAGAATTATTGATTTCCTGCTTTCCTTTTCAATTGCCACAAAAGAAAGCTATCATTATGATGGCTATGTCTGTGAGCTGAAAACAGAAATAGAATTTCTGAGGGTAAGATGATCATGCCTGAAGCACATATATTAAAAACTTAATTTTTAATTTCACTACAAACAGCTCTGCATTCATTTGAAAGGAACTATTTCTCATGAAAGTATGTCTTAACAAAAAATATGTCAGCAAAAGTCCTAAAGCCAAACAGCTCTAATTCAGCAAAGAAAACAACAAAAAGAAATATTAATAAAAAGTACTTTAAAGTAATGTGATAGATGTTTGGTTTAGCAAATGTAGTTTCCTTTTATAATAATTAAAACTCTACAAATATAAAGTTCAGGATTGAAATACTAAAACAATCAACTACAGCCATTAATTTGAAATGTGCTGGAGTTGTTAATTCTACTTTGGAAACAAAGGAAAGACTCTTAACCTGCAGGAATGCCCTTACCCCACAAAAAGGGGACTTTTAAGAAGGATTCTATGGATATTCTAGTCTATGCCGCTGATTCTTTGATTAATTAGAAAATTTAAATTCAATAATAATAATTTCTTCTTTTTAAGTCTTTCAGGATTTTATCTATATTTCCCCATTCTTTGGAATATTTTCTGTAACACTAAAGTGTTTTTTTCCCCTCTTCAGGTTTTAAATATGAAATGCTTATGTCATGCTAAAAAGAAAAGTTTTCATTTTAAGGCCCTGACAAGGGGCCTTTCATATCAATGTGCTTGATGTTTCACATTAGATGGAAATATATCCCAAATATGTATATAAAATAAGTATCCATAGAACATATTTTAAGTCCATTTCTGTGAAGTGATAATGTCCATTTCTGTGAAGTGGTGATGACTTCTTTAGGGTTTAATTATGATGGACACACAGCGACTGTAGGATTGGTCCCTTTGTTTTACATTTTACTTGCATGGTCTTTTTCCTTGTGACTGTTGCAATAGTTTGTAAAAACTACTTCAATAACACTGTATTAAGACTACCTTGCAGATGAAAAACAGCAAAGCACGTGGTTCTGACAGACTACCAGCTGAAATTTATAAGCAAGGTGGAAAAAAAGCTCTCTCACCAACAACAAGTCATTATTATGAAATCTGGAAGCATGAACACATTTCCAGTGACTTGATAGCAACCAGAATTGTTACCATATTGAACAAAAGAGATATATCAGATCAAAACACTTATTCTGGTATTTCACTGCTACGCATATCTGAGAAGATTGTCACCCACAATCATAGATTACATAGACATTAGGGCTGGAAGGGACCTCACAAGATCTTCGAGTCCAGCCGCCTGCCCCAGAGGCAGGAAGTCAGCAGGGGTCATAGGATCCCAGCAAGATAACCATCCACATTTCCCTTGAAGGCGTTCAAATTAGGTGCTTGAACCATCTCTGGCAGTTGTCTATTCCAGATTTTGGGGGCTCGGACAGTAAAGAAGTTCTTCATTATGTCCAGTCTGAAACGGTCACGGAGAAGTTTGTGACTGTTTGACCTTGTCATCCCTTGGGGCTCTTTGGTGAGCAGCCTCCACAATAGACTCACTTTTCTCCCTGAGGAGATTCTACCTGAATCCCAATGTAGTGTTAGATGATTAAGAGGTACAATTTATATGATCTGTGTTGCTAGACGGCTGCAGGAGAAATCCCACAAGCAACACGGAGATCTTTACATAGCTTTCATTGACCTAAGGCCTTTGATTCAATCAAGAAAGATGCCTTATGGAAGATTGTGATGAGAGTTCGATGCCTACCAAAATGTGTTACCATTATCAGACTCCTTCAAGGCTAGGTACAGACATAACTTATACTGGTAAAAATGTAATCACAAACTGGTCTATACCCATAACAGAACAGAAGTTTGATGCACACAGACTGATTTAAAAATGTTGGAACCCAGTCCAAGATTTGTCCCCTCCTACCAAAGGGTGAATCTGTGTTCTGTTCATTACCAATCTAAACTACACCAATTACAGAAAACTGCAGAACTTACATTGATTTTGCCCCAGGCTTTTTGCATGTTTGTACTTAGCCCAAGAAAATATGACAGCAATCATCCTAAGAAATGGCTTGAAAACAGACTCCTTCACTATTAGAACTAGAGTGAAGCAAGGATGTGTGATTGCACCAACACTTTTTTCTATCTATAGAAAGCTATTCCACTTCTCATTACTGATAGACTTCTAGCTGGAGTCAGCATCCAATATTGCATGGGCAGAAACCTTTTTAATATCAACCAGTTACATTCCAAATCCAAGATAACCAACACCTCCAATACTGAGGTATACTGATGATTGTGTTGTGTGTGCTCACTCAGTTGAAGAGCTCCAGGTCACTCTTAACTGGATCTACCAGCTGCTCCTCCACATATTACAATTAGAGGGCAAATCTTGGAAAACGTCTAGCATTTTCCCTCGCTTGGTAGGTAAAGTAAATATAGTTAATAATATTTAACAAACTCTGCCAGTAGTGTCTTTGGATGTCTCTTAAATCATGCCTGATGATCATGCCATCAGGATCCAAAGAAAACTTCGCATCTACCAGGCTGTTGTCATCTGTACCCTATTGGATAGGTGAAAAACTTTGATGACATATCTTTGATGACACCTGAAAGCTTTGGAATATTACCAAAATCCTCATATCAACTGGAAGAATGGGAGAATGAATGGCTGTGTTCTGACTTAAGCAAACATCACCGGCATTGAAGCATGTTTATACAGCACCAGCTCCTTTGGACAGGATATGTCATAAGGATGCCTGACAACTGGTTCTCAGAACAGTCCTATATTCCCAATTCATCAATGAGCAGTGCTCTAAAGGTAGGCAAAAGAATACCTTGAAGGCCAATTGAAGAAATGCAGTACTGATACACCTGGAAGACTTAAGCATTGAATCATTCCTAGTGGCACCAGGATGTACAACAAGGTATTGATCATTTTGAGCAAACTCACCTCACTGAAGAGGTGAGCAAATAAGAGAGACAAAGGGAAAGCACTGTAACCCGACATCACCAGTATCTCCTCCTTGCTCCCAGAACTATTTGACATGGTTGCAGTTAAACATATGGATCTCAGATCATACTCCTCAATCATCTCTGGATTCATTGATGACTTCCCTATTCACTGGAAGACTTGTCCTTATATCAAGGGACTGCCACTGCTGCTAAGCTACTAGGAAAGAATGTTGGTCTGGATCAAACAGGGTGCATTGGCATCACAATGTGATGTCTCATTTAAATACCCTGTCACTCAGGAGAATGTGGCCCTAATTAGGCTCCCTATATAGTGAGAGTTGGGTAGTTCAGAATGGGATTCACAGGAATCATCAAAATGAGCCAGGGATAAACTTAACCTAACCAATAGGAAATACAAAGGGTATGTGTGTTCATATGTGTGTGTTTGGAGAGATTTTTGCTCTGTTATTCTTCAGAAATTAAGGCCCACATTTCAGAATAGAAAGAGTATTCACTGAATCTTACCCAAACTTTTCTTCTTTCTGTAACGCGGCACGTGACGCTACCCATGCCCTCACCTGAATAGTGGGATCCTGGGATACCCAATAACCAGTGGCCCTGCCCAGCTCCCTGAGTAGCTGCTGTAGGGCCCCAGAGCAGAGAGCCTCCCCTGACAATAAAACAACCTTGCAGACTGTTATAAAACTATTTACAGGATTTAATTATTTACAAGGTACCATATAACCAATACAATAGAACAAATGTTATACCGCATGACCTGGTGATGGTGGCCTAAGGATTAATGCTTCTTAGATACACTTTACTATAGGGGAAGGTATGCAAGTTACATAAATACATTGATACTCCAACTAATAAACCATCAAAAACTTATTTACACAGTTTATAACTTGGACAGTGTGTACTGAGGACCCTGTATGCACTGCCTCTGCCTGGGTGTCTCAGGGAGCAGGACTGTCTGTGCCCCTGCACAGGATCTGTGGGTGGTCCCTGGTGCTTGCATCCCTCACATGAGCTCCAGGAGTCTCTGTGCAGCAGGCAGTGGCTCCTCCCCTGCAGTCCCCTGCAAGAGAGCTTATCCTTCTCCAGACCCCTTCCTTGGCTCTGTAGGAAGCAGGGTCTGGGCTGCCGGTTGTAACAGTTTCCCCTGCCCAGCACAGCCTCACAGCACCCAGCAAACGTAGCCCCTCCCCGGTGCCTTCTCACTCACAGGGGAAAAAACCAGGGCAGTCTCCAGCCTCTTTCCCTGCCCCTGCACCTCCCTCCCCTGCTGTGCTCACCCAGCCACATGGGGGCTTGCAGGAGGGTCTTCCCAGGTTTGGAGTCTCCTCGCAGGCAGTTCCTCTCTTGTTCTGCTGGGGCAGGGCTCTGAGGTGAAGGGTGGGAGAACAGACACACTGTAGCACTCTTCCCTGCTATTGCTACTTCTGTTGGGCTCTGCCAGGGGCTCTTGGAGGGCCAGCCGGCTGGCCAGCCATGAAAAGATCCTTTCCCTGGTCTCCAGCTTGTCTCTCATCCCCTCTCTCCTTTGTTCTCTCCCAAGGAAAACTGCTCCTTTCTTTTAGCCAAGACTCTCAGCCAGTCCTAGGCCAAGCCTCTTCCCGGGCTTTTGCCAACATCTCTCATTAAAACCCTCCTGGGGTTACATCACCCTTTCCACTTCAAAGATGGCTACCTCCACAGCAGCTTCACTCACCCTCAGGGCAAACAGTGTCCCTACTGAGTGTGTCTCTTCACACTCTGTTCTTCTATTCATTCAGGTGGGTCCATTTTTAATGCTGCTACATATCACACATGCATGTACACACACACAAGTTGGAAGCAAATCACTGGAGCAGTGCAAGGTCCCTTAAGAGGAAGTAGAGTCACAGACCTGCTGATGATTGTAAGAGACTACCTGTGTCCCAGGACTGGGCAATTTAGTTCTTTTTTGTTAACTATTATTACCCTAAAAGCAAAGGTGATGATATATTGTCCAAAAATTCTCTTAATAAAACGTCTCTAATTAAGTAAGCTTGCAAATGGGGAGGCATCCTGTGTCCTTTACCTAATGACTCCAAGCCTAAGGGTTATTCTTACTTGCTTTCTGGAACAATTAACATTTTAAGTACTTTTAAAGAAAATGTAATAGCTTTGCCACAGAATATTGAGAAAGTGTTACTCAAAAAAAAACACTTTAGCATGATTTTTACAGCAGTTTACTAGGGGACAGAAAATCTGGGTTCAGGTTCACGATCCCTAACAGATAGAAAACATATTTGAATTTGTGTTTTCATTATCCCTTGTGAGAACACTAACCACAAGCCTATTGGCTAAGTACAGACAGCCAAAAAGCCTGAGGCTGAATTGATTCAGTCTTTGAAGGTTAGTTTAAATTGCACAGATTAAATAGAAACAGAAATGACCAGACATTTACCTTTGATTCAGGATACAAAGCCACATGCCTGCAGTGGCTTAGACTCAGGTGGGTGGTGGGACACAAGCATGGCTGTCTGGCACATAGCCTACATGAGATGTGTGTTCACTTCCTGTTCCTGCTGCCCCTGAGGTCTCTGGGATTTGCAGTCCAAAATCATAGCAGCAGGACTCTGCAGAGTTGCTCATTCCTTCCTCTTCCTGCTTCCAGGTGCCTCTAGGATATGTAGTCCACAGATGTAGCCAGCAATAAGTTTGAGCAGGGAAAAAAGTGGTTTTTAACATCCTTCCCTGGCCCCAGAACCCAGCCAGTTTGCCGGGGGGGCAGCCCCCTCCACAGACTTGGCTGTCTCTTCAGCCGGGCTCCTCCCCTCTCCCCCCCACACACCATCAGCCAGCCCTCACTGCTCCAGCTAGGGAGCAGAGGGACAGGGCCAGCCCTGCTCTCTGGACCAGGTAACCCAGCCCAGGGCTGCAAAACATACTGAGGGACTGTGACTTAACTTGAACCAGGAAGGGGTCTGGCACAGAAGTTTCATAAACCAGTTTGACCCAGATTAGCTAGGTCTTAAACTACACTGAACCAGGTTTATCTTAAACCAATTTCAGTCATTTTGAAACTGGTTTATGTGCACTGAACTTCTGTTCTGTTACAGGTTTAAACCAGTTTCTGATCATTTAAACTGGTTTATGTGTAACTTCTTTCCCCCGCCATTCGGTGTAAAGGGGACACCTTGTCATTATCATTTGCGGGGAGGAAAGACATCAGTAAGCCCCACTGCCCAAAGTCAGCCCCACTGTGGAAATAGGCTACAGTTTATGTGCTGAGCAGCTTGGCATCCTCAAGACCTTGGCAACAGAACTATAGGTGCCTGGGAAACTTTAGGTGCATTGAGAGTTAGAAAGCAGTTAAGCAGATGTTCTGAGGCATTCAGTGGTGGCCATATTTTGGAAATAGGCACTTAAGTCCCTTGTAGTTTTAGCTCTTTCTCTATAGTTATGCTTTAGTGATCTGAACACTGAACACTTTTTAAAAGGAAAATCAGTCAAAGCCAAATGACCTTTTTTCCTCCTTTTTTAAAAACTTCCTTTGTGGCATTAACTCTAACTTAGTATTTAAATGCATGGTTTTCCTGTTAAAAGTCATACCTGCTGGGTTTGGGTTTTCTTTTCTTTTTTTTTTTTTTTTTTTTTACAGTAAACTTCACTTTTCCTTTATAGATTAAAAAAAGCAGATTTTAAATGTGAACATTAGAACTAATGCAAACTGAAGTTGAGAAAACAAGCATGAAAGTCAGGGATTTCCAAACTTTTTAAAGTGTTCCTATTGTGACACAGAGTAAATCCTCCAGGGGGATTTACTCTGTGTCACAGTAGGAACAGTTCAAAAAGAGTTGTTGCACGCCAGAAGCCTCATCAAGTTACTACACCCACTACAACACTAACAGGGTGAAGTGTCTCAGTAATGCAAAAGGCAAAGTAGAAAATAAATTGCATTTTTTTATTCTGCTTTTATTGACAAAAGTGTAAGTTCCATGGGCAGCTTCCTATCACCTGCATTACAATATATGAATTTGCAGAGAGCTGAGATTACTATCCTTCATTCTGACTATTATTGTCCCATTGTTTCTTTGTACTCTGTGATGTTTCCACTGATATTTAAGGGTCTGGTTTTTACCCTTATTTCCCTGATTGCCATGTCTAGGGACTCCTGTGGTATATTCTGACTCTTTCCTGCCACATCTTGATTAATTTTGATGTTATTAGTCAGGAGGTGTTACTGCCGCAGTAGGACACTGGCGATCTGTCTAGATTTTTATCTGTGTTACAATCTCTCCTGTGGCTCTCAGACAACACCCAAGATTTAAATCATCAATTAAATCCAAGTCTTATATGGGTTGAACAATACTCTTTATTATTATTTTTTTTCTCCTTACGTCCACAACCAGTTCACAGTCAGATGGATTGCAGCTATTTCAAACTGTTTTATATACTTTTAATTTTCCCTTTGGAAACAATTTGTTGAATCTTGTCTTAAGTAATACACAATTATGGGTAACTACAGAACCATTTTTTAACATGACAGGAGAGTTTACTTTCAGTCTCTTTCTTTCTTTCTTTTTTTTTTTTTTTTTGGTGATATCTTATCTCACTAAGTCCTTTGGGACACTCCCACTTCTTCTCTGTAAGGGTCAGGGAGTAGCCATTACTCAGGCTCCTTCTCCCCTCAAACATCCCTAGAGTACAATCAGTCCCAATCAATGTCAAGCAAAAAGGAAAAGAAAGAATAAACTCAGCTTTCATTAAACCTGATGAGCACCTGCAGCTCCTTCCTTCTCGCGGTTTCTGCCAAATATTCCTCTCCTCAGAGCGACCCAAGTGTTGACTTATTTTTCCAGGGACTCCCACCTCAGTCTTCCAGTCATGCGCTCTCTGGCACACAGGACTGGCTCCTGGGATTTCCCCGTCCCAGTAGTTTTTCATGGCTTCTCTTCCTTGGAGCCATATTTCACTCCTCTCCCTCTCCACGCACCATGCTGTCCCTCACCAAGTTTTTCAATCTTAAAGGAACATCTGCTCCAGAAATGGCATTCTCCCCACGCAGCCTCTTTTCCTGTTTGAAGCATTTGGTTTATAGCCAGTACCTCTTCACATACTCCCTCATCTTGTCCTACTTAAATTGCAAGCACTTTGTGGTAGGAATGATATTTTTGTTTTATATTTGTCCGGCGCAATGGGATTCTGATCTATGATTAGTTTTTTAGCTGTTGTCTTCATCATTGTTAATTATGATTTCTATAACATGATACTGGAAAATGTGAGTTTTGAATGCTAATTATCTCAACCTCAAAAAATAAACCTAGTATTAATACAAACTTTGGACTCTGGCCTTCAACAAATAATGTACAGAGGACTGCTGCTCTCAGAGAAGGCCAAATGTATTTCACTTGGACTCATTTGGAGGCTCATAATGTCAGTAATTAAAGGACAGACCATCATTTCCCCTACAGATCATATAAAAGTACATAAAACATTACATTAAAGGAGGAGTTTGTATGGGCTCAGTTTTGATTTTTGTGACAAAAGGGTTACTTTGGGGGTTTTCATAAAAATCGTGGACTTTTTCACTGACCGCAGAAAAAGAGTCTCCTATACCAGCCTATCAGTGTTAACAAATTTACAATTTAGAGCAATCTTTCCTATTCTGGAGTTGAGAAAACAACTGTTATTGACATTAATGGGAGTTGGATCATGTCCTATATGCCAACTCCAATTCAGTCTAGATGAGGGGACTGAGAATTTTTAAAATAATTTTATTGCAAAAAAAAGAAAGAAAATTATTGCATTGAAATTATGCTTAAATTAAAATGATCATCTAACATTTTTTCTGCAGTTTTTTTCTTGGAATGCTTTTAACATTGTTTGACATGACAAAATCCTGCCTTTTCTTATATGTACTTTCGTTAAGTGACCAGCCCCATAGCTGAACCCTGAGGTTTGTGGTAGTGGCAGGGTTATCCTACCTAATTTTCACAACTGATGATCTTTTCTGAGTTTCAAAGAAAAAAATCACCTTTGAAGGAGAAAATTCTTTTTTACACAATTTCAAAGTGGCATATTTTAATAATTGTTTGCTTGTTTCTATTTTATAGGCATGAAGATGGCAGTAGTGTTATATAAGTGGGTTTGTGTGCTGGTGCCTGTGTAGATAGGCTTTGTTTCTTTGCAACCCCATTTCCTGCTCTAAACAATAGTCCATAACTAGGGACCTACCAAACTTGAGGCATAAGTATGCTTTGCAGTGGCTCTGTTAATCTTGCTCATTTTGCTGCACACCTCCTCCCCCCACGGCAGTCCCGCCACTTGCTGCTGGTTGACCAGAAGGCAAAAACCATGGTTTTAAATATGCTGAGGTTTTTGCCTCTCAGGTGATCAGCAGCAAGTGGTGGGGCTGTGGTGGTTCCTTGGCCAATCAGTGGCAGTGAGGGAGGAGGGTGCACAGCAAAATGAGCAAAATTCAAGGAAACACTGCACAGTGAACGTTCACCGTGATTTCACTAGGTCCCTGTCCATAATACAATAAGTCTTGACCCATATAAACAAATGGGCAAAGCAATATCTTCAGGCTTTTTCCAGTTGGGAGGAGAGGGTTGTTTTAGTTTTGGCCCTTCCTAAAAGCAAGCTCCTCTGGGTTTCAGTCTGCCTCCTGCTCCTTCCCCAGCTCTAGCCACTTGTTTTTTCTTCTTGAGCTCTTATCTGTTATCTAGTCATTCATAGCTGGGCTTGTACCCTAGAGCTGTCTGCTTCATTTAAGGAGTCATATCACCAGGTTATTTGGGCTGATTTCCTTTTGTGGAAACGTTTTTATTGTGATACAAATATTTAGAAGATGTCTTCTAAGTATTCATGAGTAACTAATTGACTATTGTTAATTTGCAATACCTTATTTTGGAATTCTAAATTAGCAAATCCAAGAATATTATCCACACACAAAAGTTAAAATAAAATTACAAACATTCACATAGATTAAGGATTAGAAAGATTATTTTGGATCAGGAAGGGTTTTTATCTCTTTTTCTGTCCTTTGTTTCACACGTATGTTTCACACACATATTTATACAGAAGAGTCATTCTTCTGTATAGTTTTTCCACAAAGCAAGTGACTTGCATTCCTTCCTTCTTAAGAACAAAACCAATAAAATATTAGTAAAATTCTAAAATTAACAAATTGAAATTGTGTTGCATATAAAGCCTGATTCAATGCCCATTTCAGTAAATGTGAATTTTTTCAATTGATTTTAAAAATTTTTAGGCCATGCACAACAGAGGAAAATTATTAAACAAAGAGATATTAAACATACAGCAATCAAAAGTTGTTATAGATTCTAGTTAAAAATGTGTTTAAAGATATTTGAAATGTGTAAGTAACTGTAAAGGGCAATTTAAACGTAACATTTGTTTAATAATTAAAAGCATATTGGTTCAGTCTGTTCAATGCCTTCAGCACAAGAAACTTCACCACAACTATACAGTGGGTAGTGTTCCACTGGCAGACACCACATCTAAAAGGGACCTGGGGGTGAAAATCCACCAGAGGATAAATATGAGCCAACACTGCAATGAAGTCAACAACAGGGCAAATGGAACTCTGGCTTCCATCAGCAGATGTATCACCAGTAGATTCAGAGAGGTGCTCCTGCCCCTCTTTTTGGCATTGGTGAGGCCACAGCTGGAGTACTATGTACAGTTCTGGGCACCACACTTCAAGAAGGATGTGGATAAGCTCAAAAGGGTACAGAGAAGGGCCACCCATATGATCAAGGGGCTGGGGAATAGGCCTTACGAAGAGAGACTCCAGGAACTGGGTTTGTTCAGCCTGAGTAAGAGAAGTAACTGAGTGGCAGAAAGAGATCTTAGAATCATCATAGATTCAAAAATGAACATGGGCTGCCAATGTGAGGATGCGGTCAGGAAGGCCAACTGCACCTTGTCATGCATCCACAGATGCATCACAAACAGGGCCAAGGAGGTTACCCTCCCCCTCTATGCAACACTGGTCAGGCCACAGCTGGAGTACTTCATCCAGTTCTGGGCGCCAGCATCAAGAGGGTCCAGAGGAGGGCCACTCGCGTGATCTGGGGACCGCAGGGCAGACCCTATGAGGAGAGGCTACAGGACCTGAACATGTTCAGTCTTCACAAGAGAAGGCTGAGAGGGGAATGGTGGCTGTCTACAAACTTACCAGGGAGGCCCAGCAGGGAAGGGGAGAGACTCTGTTCACCCGAGCACCTCCCAGAATAACAAGGAATAACAGCCATAAATTGTTTGGGAGTAGGTTCAGGCTGGACATTAGAAGACACTACTTCACAGTCAGGGCGGCTAGGATCTGGAACCAACTTCCAAGGGAAGTGGTGATGGCTTCTATCTTGGGCATGTTTAAGAGGAGGCTTGATAGTTACCTAGCTGGGGTCATATGAACCCAGTATTCTCTCCCGCCCAGGGCAGAGGGTCAGACTTGATGATCTACTTAGGTCCCTTCCAGCCCTACATTTATGAATCTATGAAGACTAAGAGGTAACCTAATAGCCAGGGGAGAACACCTAGATCTAGGGGAGCAACTCTTCAGAAAGTCACCCCTCAGGAGGATGAGGTCCAATGGGCAGAAGCTAGTTGATGAAAAGTTTAGGCTAGACATAAGGAAAAACTTCTTTTCTGTAATGGTATCTAGAATCTGAAACATACTCCCAGCAGAGGTGGTGCAGTCGCCACCCCGGAGGGGTTCAAAAGGAGGCTGGACAAGCACTTGGTTGAGCTTGTTTCAGTCCAATCACCTCCTGCTCATGGCAGGGGTCCAGACTCGATGAACTTATAGGTTCCTTCTATTCTTTGATTCTATACCAGAAAATACACGATACTAACTGTAACTCTAGTCACTAAAGTAAATGCTAGTAAAAAAACAACTGAAGAAGCAAAGCATAACTTTTTCATTATTGAGAAAGAGCTTGTAAGCAGAAACAATATATGCCACTGCAGTGAAAACTGTGTTACACCAATCTAATATGTCAACTATAGGAGTCAGTACAATTTCTATGACTACTTAATAACTGGACTGTGTTAACATCACAAACAAGGGTGCTAAATTATTATATTTATTTCATCAATGTGGACATGTCTTATCAAGAAACTGAAGTGAAATCAGTTTTTTCCAAACGAGGTAGGTAGTGCTGCTAGTCAGTGTTGATTTGGTACAAGTTTGAACTATGGATTTTGAGGAAAGATGGTCTGAAGTGCATTATCATCCGTAGAACTAACCACTTCCCTCTGGATATAACTTATAGGAACTCAGGTATTCTAGAAGTTGTTCAGACTAGAGTTAAGAAAAAAGAAAATCCATCTATATTGCATTAGTACAGATTTTAAACAAGTTTTGAAAACTGTTTCTGAGATAAATGAACAAGCAGCATACTGGCTTGAATGCTTATTTTTATGGATGAACATTGGAATAGGGCAAAATCTCTCTTTGAAAAGTATTAATGAATAAGAAAAACTAATTTACTTTGATCTTAAATGCCTTATAAAATATCAGACATAAATCTGTGTATCTTTAATCACAAACATATTACCTCAGGAATGGGTCTGCAGAGCAGTCTGGAAACTGTAATCTCTATTTCCACTTTGCTTCCACTGAAGCTAATGGAAGTTTTTTTTTCTGCTGAGTAGCAGCCTCAAACTGTATGGAGTAAACATAAAGATTCTAATATCAAATATGTTTATCAATCTGATAAATATAAATCCTGAGGTAGGTGTTAACAATGGGGAAGAAATTATGTTACTAGAAAAACTAGATTTCAGAAAACTAGCATTATAAAAATTTCTTAACAAGTCAAGTCAGAAGAGTTTTAGCACCATAACACTGACCAGCCAGCTCACCAAAGATTCCAGTGAGGTATTGTGACACTTATTATAATGGCCACAACTAGACCACTATCAATTACAGCTGGCCTGAGAGGAAGGAACAGATTCATGCTAGATTCTGTGATTAAGTCAAAGTATCAGTGGTATCGAAAACTATAAACGCATCTAAAACTTAACATACATGCTTCATTAATGTTCATCACTACTGGGAGGTTATTATCTATAAACATCAAGGCAGGCTCTTTCCATATCCAAGAATGAAACAAGACTGATAGGAAATAAGGAAATCTTGTCATTTAAATTGTAGCTGGAGCAGCTCAAACAAAACCCTCTAAATAATCTTCCTCAAAAAGGAATGGTTTGAGAGAAAACAGTAATTGAGGCAGTTAACATCCAAAGATAGTGTGTGGATCAAAGGTCTAATCAATGCTTGCTTAAAAGTGTCTGGCAGATTGTCTTGGGTTCATGTTAACTCCCCATCAGTCACAGAACAAATGAATCTCCACTGCCATTTACTAGCCAACATAAATTACATGTGCATCCCGCAACTGGTTGGCCATGACTTTCTATCAAATGCAAGACCTCAGTAAGTGAACATGTTATTTATATGCATAAGAAAATATGCTATTTATGTACATGCATCCTCATTACCTGATTACACATGCACAAAAATCATAGAATCCTTCATTTGGAAGGAATCTTAAGAAGTCATCTAGTCCAAGCCCTGGTAAATCAGGATCATCCCCAACTATATCATCCCAGCCAAGGTTTTATCTAGCCAGTCTTAAAAACCTCCAAGGATGGAGATTCCACAACCTGTGTAAGTAACCTGTTCCAGTACTTTACTCCTCTCCTTGCAAGAAAGTCTTTCCCAATATGAAACCTCAACTTCCCCTGCTGCAACTTCAGACTATTGCTCCTTCTTCTGTCATCTGACACCACTGAGAACAGTATAGCTTCATCTTTTCTTGAACCACCCTTTAGGTAGTGGAAGGCTGTTATTAAATCCCCTCTCAGTCTTCTCTTCTCCAGACTAAATAAGCCCAGTTCCCTCAGCCTCTCCTCATAAGTTGTGTCCCGCAGCTCCCTAAACATTTTTGTTGTCCTCTGCTGGACTCTCTCCAATTTGTCCATAGTCTTTCTGTAGAGATTCCTTTTGGTCCAATCCTCCAATCTGTCTATGTCTCTCTGAGTCCTAGCCTTACCCTCCAGCATATCTATTACTCCCCCCAGCGTGGGGTCATCTGCAAACTTGGTGAGGGTGCACTCTATGCCATCTTCCTGGTTATTGAGAAGATATTGAACAAAACTAGCCCCAGGACTGACTCCTGGGGCACTCCCCTTGACATTGGCTGCCAACTAGACATTAAGTCATCAATTAGCTGCCAACTAGACATTAAGCCATCTTTGATATCAGTGATCTAATCAGTTTTCTCTTTACCAAACAGTCCATTCATCTAATACAGGGGTGGACAAAATATGGCCTGTGGGCTGCATCCAGACCACCAGCTGACTAGATCCAGTATGTGGGCAGGCACCCACCAATTAATTATATCCAGCCTGTCCCCCAGCTGCCCCTGTAGCACTTGCACTGGGGCTGAGCTAATCCCTGCATGCTTTTGCCCAGGACAGAAGGATATGCTCCCACCCTCACCTGCCAGAGGCCCCCAGCCCTGGCCAGCATGCACAGCTTCCAGGCAGGGCTGCTGCTGTAACACTGGGATACTGCTTGCTTCCCCCACCTCCAGTAGCTCCTTCTCCTGTCCCTGGTGTTGCATTCTGGGCAGCAGGTAGGGAAGGGAAGCATTGTTGTGGGGGGAGGGGAGCATCTGCCTATAGCTCACTGCCCTCCACCTGGCCACAAAATTCTTTGCACATCTGGAGACAGAAGCAAACTGTTCCTCAGAGATGCAAGAAACGCCAGAATGGGACCTTTGCTTTGGTCCCACTCATGCATGGCTAGGTGGGGGAGTGCATGGATGCAGGGGGGGAGGGCATGGAGCAGCTCAGTTGTCTCACAAAGCAAAAGAAGTGTGTGTGTGGTGGGGGGAATCTGGCACACATGGCTGCATGAAACAGGCAGGTGGGACAGAAGCAACAGTGGCAGCAACAGCAGCAGGAACCAGTGTGGACTCAGCTGCAGCTCTGCTGAGCAACAGTAAGACAGAAGCCAAGAAAGGGAGCCCCCTTTCCCTTTCCTAGGAACAGTTGGGCTTCCTGTACTGCCCACCAGCAGCAGCTGCTTTCCCACCACTTTGCAGCAAGCCGCTAGCCAGGCAGGCAGTGCTAACTCTCCCCGCTGCCCTCTCCACCACCACCTGCAGGGGGGATAGACTCAGCCAAGTCACAAAGAGGAGGCATGAGGAAAGTGGTGTAGGTCCTGCATCAGCACACAGGATTCCAGCTCCCAGCCACCTTCTACTCATTCCTCCCATCCAGTGCAATCAGCAGCCTCCTGCAGACAGCCAAGTATGTGGAAAGTGGCCCCTCCAGGAACCCCACACACCCCACCATATCCACACACATGCCCACCCCACCCCACACACCACACCATACCATACCCACACTCCCACCCACACCCCACCATATCCACACACACACCCGACCCCTCATCATACCCATACACATACCCCCAACCACACAACATACTCCCCCCACATAAGCCCTGCTACCCTCCCACACAATATACAAGAATAAGACTTTATGTTGAGCTATCATGCATTCACATCTATATACAACACTCAAACACACATAAATCAGGATAAAAATATTTTTTGAAATAAAGTTAAAATATGTTACTGTAAATGTTTGATTTTTAGTATATGATTTGTTTTTTATCTATACTTTGTTAAAATGATTTCTTCTGAAAGATTTTATGAGGGTGAGGAGGCAGGTTCTTAGAGGGTTCACAACCCCTCACTACCTTACGGGTGATTCCTGTGCCTCATGACCTCTAGAGTCCAGAACTTCTGGGGCCCCAGGGGCAAGCCATGCACTGTGTGGGTGGGTCCAGTGGAAAGGTAGTGTTTCCTAGTCATGGGGTGGAGCTTCTGATATCAGGGACCATTGGTAGGGGCAGAGGACTCTGGGACCAACATGGCAGTGAGTGGGACAAGGTTTGGTGTCAAGTGAGTGGGCCTTCTTATTTCATAGATTTCATAGACATCAGGGCTGGAAGGGACCTTAGAAGATCATCGAGTGCAGCCCCCCACCCAAATGGCAGGAAGTTAGCTGGGGTCATAGGATCCCAGCAAAATAAGCATCCAATTTGCTCTTGAAGGTGTTCAATGTAGGTGCTTGAACCACCTCTGATGGCAGGCTGTTCTAGACCTTGGGGGCTCGGACAGTAAAGAAATTCTTCCTTATGTC
>NW_017728909.1:55683144-55710806 GCF_001723895.1 Crocodylus porosus | reverse complement strand
CCGAGATGGAATAGACTTAGCTTGTGCATTGAGGATTGCTCCCTTGAGGAGCAACCACTCTTCTTGAACTCCCCTCTCCCTGGGGTCATGATCCCTTAAGGCCTGACTGACAAGCTTCCTGAGCTTGTCAAAGTCAGCTTTCCTGAAGTCAAGGACTTCTGCGTTGCTGACTAACTTGCCAACTTTATGGTGGATGGTGAACGTGATCAGCTCATGGTCACTGTCACCCAGCTTCCCATCGATCACTAGGTCGCTGATTAGGTCATCCCCCGTAGCCAGTACCAGGTCAAGCAGTGCTTTGCCTGTCGTTGGCCCATAGACTTCTTGAGTCAGGTAGAGGTCACCCACGCATGAGAGGAAGCTTTGCAACTGCTCGGATTTTGCTGAGAGTGATCCTCCCACGAGATTTCCTGGTAATTGAAGTCACTCATGACCACCAGGGTCCTGGAGCATGAGGCCTCAGCCAGTTCCTGGGAGAACTTCTGGTCAAGCTCAGGACTTTGAGTGGGAGGTCTGTAGTAGACTTCCACCATTGTGTCCCCTGTGCCGTGTTCCCACGGATTTTAACCCAGAGGGTCTCCAGTCGTCTACCCTGGTCGCCAATATCACATAACTTTCCTTAACATAGAGAGCTGCACCCCTGCCCCTTTTATCTACTGGATCCCTCCTGTACAGGGTATAGCCATCTATACCTGAGGTCCAGTCATGAGTGGAGTCCCACCAGGTCTCCGTTATCCCTATGACATCATAATTATTTGCATTGAGCAGAAGGATGAGCTCCTGCTGCTTATTCCCCAAGCTCCTGGCATTTGTGTACAGGCAGACAAGTGTCCCCTTGGGGGTTCTTGCCTTGCCCACAGATTGTACCAGGTCTGGGGCAGGGGTGGGATCCCTTAAGTGCCTTGGCCTTCTGGCTTTGCAAGGGTTGCTCAGTGGGCCAGCAGTGGCAGTAGTCCCCCCGTCCCCCAACAGGCTTAGTTTAAAGCCCAGTGGAGCAGGTCAGCCAGTCTGGCTGAGAAAAGCCTCCTCCTCAGGGGAGAGAGGTGGAGGCCATCTCTTCCCAGCAGCTCGCTGCTTCTCCCACCAAAAAGCGGGCTGTGTTCATGGAAGCCAAAGCCTTCCTGATGACACCAGCACTGCAGTCTTTGGTTGACTACGCGGATCCTCCTGTCCCTCCTCAGCCCATAGCCCAAGACTGGAAGGATCGAGAAAAACACCACCTGTGCCCCCCGGGCCCTTTATCCCTGCTCCCAAATCCCTGTAGTGCCTCATGACCTGGCTGGGAGTGCTCCAAGCTGTGTCATTGGTGCCCATATGAATAAGGAGCATAGGATAATGGTCTGTGGGCCGGAGGAGCTTAGGAATATTCTCTGCAATGTCCCGGATGCGGGTCCCTGGGAAGCAGCAGACTTCTTGGGCTAAGGGGTCGGAGCAGCAGATTTCCCCCTCAGTCACCCTCAGGATGGAGTCTCCCACAACAAACACTTTACGTTTTGTCTTGGGGAGAGTGGGGGCGGTAGCTGCAGTTGAGCCTGTGTTGTCTGTGGGAGCTGGCAACTCAGCAGGCTCTGCTGGAGCAGCAAGAGGTGCGTACCTGTTGCTAAGCGTCGGCAGGGCAGGGGCCTTGGTGCGGTGGGCCTTAGGGCCCTTTTCCACCTTGGTCCATGCCCCTGACTGGACAGTGTGGAAGGTCCCGGAGTCCTCCTTTGTCCTGGAGGGAGACCGTGGTCTACCCTCTGGCTCCTGGGAGAGAAAGGCCTTATGTCATGTGACAATGCAGGACTTCTAGTTCCAAGGCAGGAACCTCCCCACCACCTCCAAAGGAGTACTTTTGGGGCAAGGGGAAGGACTTCCAATAGTAAAGGTCAGGGGTTAGACTTATGGTACCAAGATGGTGACCTGGTGAGGCACCTGTTAAGGAGTGGGGCTTAGCAGTTTGACAAGGAGTGTATCCTTGAAGCCCCTGACAATTCACCAAAACTCATTAAGCAGACCCCTAGCTGAAATAATTGTCTAGCCCTGATCTAACCCATACTTTCTTAGCTTTCTTGCAAGAATGTTGAACATCACTAGGTAAAAAGAAAACTGTGGTGATGAAGAAGATGAATGTCCAAACTGATGTTCAACCAAAATTTACTTTGATACAGTAGGAAGTGCACAAGAGTGGACTGTGACATGTTTGAAATAAAGATTGACATATTGTCTAAACAGAATGCAGAAAATGTGAATTGAAAAAATAATAAATTCTCTCTCTTTGTAATTAAATGTCGTGAGGTTCTGTTTCATTATAATATTGTGAAGTTCAAAGATACTTTAGGAAAATCTTTGAATACATTAGAAGAATTACTGCTAGTATATCTGGAAAGCCTAAGGCTAATGTGGAAATCTTGAGGATTCTCTTCACTATGAATCACTAGGGAAGAGATTTTGAAAGGCACAGATGAGCATTAGGTGCCTAATTTCTATTAATTTTTAATGAGAGTACTGCCTATCTTAGGTATTTTTATGGCCCTCATTATTGTAGTAACTGAATACCTGTTAATCTTCCATGATTTTTTTTTCTCGAACAGCTAGAATATGAAGGATGGAAATATGGTTATTGCTGTTTTATATATGAGAAACTGAGGTGCAAAGAGGATAATTTCCAGTTTCTCAGTGTTATTATTATGGGTTACTCTGTTTAAGTCTTGCAGCACCTAGCATCCTGCTGATTCATGGAATCTTCTGCTCAAGTTCAGTTGTGAGGTTCTCTGTACAATGCGTGGGGAGAATTAGGTTCCTCTGGAATGGATTTCAGAAGCCGATCGGTTGAGCATGGAATAGTCTGAGACAGTTAAGTAAAATTTTGACTAAGAGGGGCTGGGAGGGGGAAAGAGTTTTTATGTCTAAGCAACAGACTTCATACCCTTCCTGATTTCAAAGGGATAAGTACCTTCCTGTACTGACCACAAATCCTCTCCTGGAATTAGGTACCTGGGTTAGGCACTAGGTGAGCAGTGGCTTTGAAAATGTTAGTGATGCTTAAATGGTGGATTTGGGCTCCTAGAGGAGTGGTTGGGCACCTAAAATACCCCGTGGAGCTGAGGTCAGGAGATTTGCTGTCAGTCACTCAGGAAATTTTATACAGAAAGTTCCCATCTCTACCCACAAGACTATTATTCTTCCTTAAGAGAATGTAACCACCATTTATACCTTTCAGTATCTCCTTCACATCTTAATTCCAAAATTAACTTGTGCTCCTCACTGCTGCCAAGTGGGCATGGGTCACCTTGCCATGGTGGCGCATGGCTCTTACTGGTGGCATCGAGCTTCTCTGCCCGGCCCTACTCTGCCCTGCCATGCTGGGTCCTGCCCACTGGGCTGTGGAGGCCCTCAGAGGTGAGGGCAGCAGGGTGAGAAGCCCGACCCCACAGCAGGCAGTATGCATCCACCCTGCTGATAGGTTTCGCTTCATGGAGAAGGTGAAGCCAGGCTCTGGTGCAGCAGCTGCCACCCCCCATGGGGGGAAAGGGGGCTGCAGACTCAAGTCCCTGCCCCCTAGCCCTGGCAACTGGGGACCCCCTCCGGCAGGCCTGGGGGGTGGCGGGGAGGAGTGAGGGGCATGAGTTGGAAAAGTTAATGAAAAGGGAATGAGGGGCACCAGCAAGGCTGGAGGGCTGTGGGTGAGGAGTGAGTGGCATCAGCAGGGCTGGGGGGGGCTGGGCGTTGGGCATGAGGGGCAATGATATGGGTAGGGCACCATTGTATCAGGGCTGCTCAGGACCACAAGCTGCAGCTGGATCTGCATCCTGGCGAGCAAAGGGGGCAGGGGGAGTTCTGATTTTCCATGTTAAAAAAAACCGAACATTAAATGCCAAATGTATAGATATTTATAATTTATTTTATTGTAGTGATTGAGGCACTTGTAAGCTTTCAAAATGCTTTAAAATTATAAATGTACCAATAAAAAATTGTGTTCAACCGATACCTATATATATGGCATTTCATCTTAATTATAGAAAAATGTGGATTTGGGGGGGTTTAAATCAGAGAATTTTTTATTTTTAAACAGGGGAAACTAGGATCCCTGTTCATCAGGCATTCCACACCCTGATTCAGCAAGGTACTTATGCCAGTGCCTAACTTTATTTATCTGAACATCCCATTGACATTAATGGAGCTATTGACTTTCTTGTTGAATTGGGACTGAAATGTCTTGTGTGACTGATCATACACAAGTGTATGTTCTCATGCACTGTCAGTCCAAGCAATTTATCCGAGCACTGGAAGTCTCCTCGGGGAAAAGGATTCTCCTTAGACAGCAGAGTGCGTGTAAAACTGATCCCTAGAGATTATTCCAAAGTTGGAACAAAAATAGTATTTATTGTACTAAAATGTCTATGTGCAGCAGTGAGGGGAAAGGGAAGAGATTCTATTTAACATCAGATGCTTCAGCATATATCTTACCTCCCAACCATACCTTTACCTATTCAGGAAGTGGCCAAAATCCTGAATCAATACAATGACGTTATTATGGGGCTTTTTCACTGAAGAAGAAGGAAACAGGATTTGTCCCATGTTTCCCTACAAATCCAGTTTGTAAAATATCATTTATTTCAGTTTCAGTTATTCAAGATTTATCATGGGCTTCTCAAAGACAGCAAAACCTGAATATACTTAGCATTTGGTTGCACAGTACAGTTGCACATGTGGCCTATCAATAGTGTTTGTGTATTAACCTGAAATAAAATAAATTAGCACTAGATAGGCCTTCAGTGTTCAGCATGCATCCAGTGAGCCTGATCTTAAAACCATAACTCATGGGAGTAGCAGACAGCAAAGCACTACTCAGAAGATTTTATCTCAGACCCTTTATTTGAATTAGTCCAAAGAATTAATGTATCATTTGATTTTGACATAGGAGGCACATGACATTTCTTTATCTGAGAGCACTGAGTTTTTTAGAGCCCAGGTATTCTATCGTGATCCAAATGGGAGCACTGCAGGTGTTTGGAAATGTATGTGATTCAAAATGAATTATTCAAAGTCGGAATAGTAAAGAGCAGATAAGTTATCCTGTAGATACGTTTAAGAAAAGTTCTCATTTTTTTCCCTTATCTATGGGCTCCAGGTTGCATTAATTAATTAGTATTAAAAGCTTCCATAATCTTTTAATGTCTTCTACAGAGTCAGTGTTGCTCCTTTGGTCCAAAGAACTTAGACTCTTGACTTTATTAAGCTGCTTTTTGTTTGGGTTTAATTAATCATATAAATAAGCAGCCTTACTTAGTTACCTTATTTTTTCCAGATGTTCACCTTTGATTATATAGTTTGCCCATAAAAGTGGCCAATTTTTCTCTTTGCTTATGTGGCAGGTGTAAGCCAAATCAAAGAATAAATAAACTATAAATACTAAATCTCCTGAAGGAGAGTTAATTTCTAGACAATCAAGAGCTAGCCTAAGAGAAGTAAATAGATGGCATGATGAGCCTAATGAAACTAAATGGTTTGAAACATATTTCTGTGCAAAAGGTCTGCAAGCAACACAAGTTTCAGTGGTTTATATGTTCCATAAGAGCATTTGAAGCTAGAACTTCCAACTATATTAAAAAAACACTGTATTACAGCCTCAACTAATGGACATGTCAACAGAAGTTCTGTTAAGTATCACAGGGCATGTCTGCACGTGCCCCTACGGCGCAGTAACAGCCTGTATTGCATCATGCCAGCAGCACATGGTTATTTTTGGCCACTACATCACCGTAGCAACGTGCCAGGAGGGAGCATGTTGCTACGGTGATGTAGCTGCAGTGTCATGGTTTGTGAGCTCCAACAATGCGCTACATTGTACCATGCTGTTACCACGACATAGCATCATGTGTAGATGCACCCACAGTGTCCTATAATGGTATTTAGAGTATGTTGCAGCAGACCTAAAATCAGCTGAATGGCAGTGAACCCCAAAGTGTGGAAGTAGAGAGAAAATGGGCAAATTGGAAAACAGCTAATCCGTGGTGGTGACTAATCTTGGACCTTTTGGGATCGGGTGGAGAGATCAAGGTTCCACTCAAAGTTTCTTTTCAACATCCCTGGCTTCAGGCAAGACCAAACTCTGTGCAGTCACACGCATGCTTTGGAGTTGTTTGTCAGTCTTAATTTTCAGCCTGTCAGCATAGGTTTTTTGAACATAGGCATCATTCTGTGGAAGAAAACATTGGGCTGCCTATGAGACAGTGTTCTATTCCTTTGAAAATTTCACCACAGGAATAAAGGAGAGCTCCTACAGAGGAAAGGCTGGAGGATGGACCAAAAGAGAAATATAAAATCATAAGGTTTGGCTCAAATAAAATGTTATCATGAAATAATTACTGTATGTCTGAAAAATAACAATTCAGACAGTAGCATGACTCATCTACATTAATAAGATGTAATGCATCAAAGCTTTTTCTGTCCTTTGTTCCTTGATTGCATAGCAGCTGTCAATGTTTAATGCTCACAGCCAAGGTAGTTCATTGTTCCTCAGCCTAAGCAATGAAAGTGGGTTTTTTACTTATCTACTATTCAAAATTTTCCTCTTAAGCTATAAAAGTCTCTCAAAGTAGACTAGCCAACAAAGAATTATCTACCAAAATCTAATCTAGATACTCTCCCAATGAAGCTGCAGATTTAGCATAAGGAATTAACAAAAGTTGCTCCCCCTACCACATGCCTGCAACACATTTTGAAAGGAGAGTAGTAACTAGGTATAAGACCCATCATTCCTTTCTTAGATACAGTTTTAATACTGGACTTTGAAATAGTTGTATTATTATTGGCACCAACTGTCTTATAGCTCAGTACTTTTTGGGGGGGGCAAGGAGGGTGTACGTCATTCATTAGTCTTGAAAGACAGCCATAAAAATCATAAACTAAAGGAACTCATCTCTAATCACTTTCTTTATATAAGTTATTTTTGCCCTTTAATTGTTCTAAGATTTCTGTTTAAAAGGGGTTACAAGAAGAAAAAAAGCAGAATTTTTCACCTGGTACCAGTTGTAATCTTGTCAAGATAGACTTTTTGAATTTTCTCCCCATAGGTAGAACAGCGCTAAATATACAAGATACTTATTGCTTTGTTCATACATTTTCAATTGTGTTTAGGAGCCAAGTTGTCTACTCTCTGACAGTAATATTGGAAAAACATGGAATTCATTGGCTTGGGATATATTAATCATATGGGTATGGTTATATATAAAAATGCACATACCTGTCAGAACTTTCCTCTGTAAAAAATATGGTCTCCCACAAAGTATTACAGATCCACATCTTATAACAATGAACTTCATTCATATTTCATTCATATATAATGTGTTAGCAATAGCCTAAGTATAATTATTTTTAACCTAAACTCAGGAAGATGTTGAGTACAGACATTCAAGGCTATATGGTTAATTCATTTATTGTAAAATTGAGGCTTTTAAAAAAAAGTGTGTGTATTCCTTACTAGACTATTCCTTAGTAAAGTATGCTTTAGCCCTGCTGGCTGAGAGCACAAGGATTGCCATGATATCTCACCACAGGAAAGGAAACAAAATATGGGGAGTAGGGAAAATTAAGCAGGGCTGTTTGTATGCTTAAAACAGAATCCACAACTTTGCCTTTGCTTCCCCTTCTGGACCAGACACAAACTAGTTCAAAAGGACTATCCCATTAGGTAGAAATCTTTAAAAAGAAGCTCTAAAACATCTGAGAAAGAATATTCTTTAAAATTAGTCATTACTATTTATTATGTGCCCTTGGAGGATGCATGTTATATTGCTATCTATGATGCTTAAAGTTGATCAATAGAGGACCAAGTAGATCATACTTTTCTTCAGACAGAGCAAAGGAAAACTTAATACTAAGTACCAAGGATTTTGCCTTCTGTGGAGAAGCTGTTCAAGGAAAAGAGCTTTTCTTTTCTCTAAAAGCAGTCAGATTGGCAACCCGACTAAACGCTAACTAATTAGTACTACTTGAATGCTTCCTAATCAAGAAACATTTTGGTTAATGTAGGACACCAGGGAAGAAGTCTGGAGGGACCCACTCTCATAGCCCCTGCTTCAGGTTTCTACTGAAGTCTATTTATGAGAATTTAGGGGGATCCCCTACCCATGAATTCTTATACTGTCTTTCATGCATTTAGCCCTAGGCATGCTTTTTGCATTAGGAGGGTGTTCAAGTCACAGCTGTGTTCCAAGTATTATGGGCATCAGAACAATCTGAGATAAGTAGCTCTAGGCATTTACCATACCTCAGCAGAACTATTCACAGTGCATAAAATGAAGCATATGCTTAAAGGAGCAAGGCCTAAGATAACTTTCAGAAACTTCAAAAGTTCTCATCTTCTGCATGTGCAGATGGATGTTGTTTATGAAGAAGCCAGCATTTCTGGCTTCAGTGGCGATGCGTAGGGGGTGCACAGGGGTACATATGCACCTCCTGAGAGTGCTGGTGCACCCCTTGACAGGCCATGCTCCCTGGTTAGGCAATGGGCAAGAGGGGCAGGTGGGAGCACTGGTGCCCCTGCTCTCAGTGCCAGCCAAGGAATGGGAGCACTGAATGAAGTGTTGTGGCCACTTCTGGGAGCATCATGGCCACTTCTGGGAGCACTGTGGCCACTTTCTGTTGGCGCAACCCTCTGCCTCCCCGTCCCTGGTTGCTGACTGGTTGCTGTGAGGGGCACGTGCCTCCCCTGACTAAGGTGGCACTCAGGTGTCACCGGTTGCCTATGTCTGACTTTACAGGCTAGGAGCTACAAATTTTATCAGTACACTTTTAAAACCTACTGAAAAACTTTCAGAAAGTTCTCAGCGAAATGCTGTAGCACAAACAAAATACACAGCTGGTACATCTATACATGCATTTGTGCCAAGATGGGTTCACATGCGAGTAAACTAAGTGCAAGTAAACACTCCCAGGCAGGCATCTACACATGCAGAGACATGGAAACAGATTTGCTGCTCTTAACAGCAAATTGCTCCCATTCCCTGTGGCTCTGCAATGGGCCCCAGCTGCCACCATGGACAGCTCAAAGCTCTGGCTGCCATTGCCAGCAGCTGGTAGCCATTTTGAAAAGCCAACCTCACTCTCTGTTCTCACTTCCCTGGCCAGGAGCACTGTGCACAATGCAGAGGCAGCACACAGCAGCTCTGTTGTCACTGCCTCTGCCTCCCTGCAAGACAGCTGCTCCAGTCCCTGCATCTGGCAGTGATGACCAGTGCCCTGGGCTGCTGCTGGCCACTGTGCTGGCCCTGCTGGCCCACCATACTGACTGCTGGCTTGCCCATGGCCATCTGGGTCCTACTGGGTTCCCCACGCACAGAGACTGCCTGCCCAGCCACACTGCACTGTCCCAGGACCACCGCTGCTGTGCAGCAGCTGTCCAGACCCTCTTCTGCTGGCTGGATCCTGGCAGGAATGCCAACAATGTGTGGCTGGACTCCACTGCCAGGGACGCCCTTGCTCTCCTGGGCCTCTAGGCCCTCTGCCTCTGGGCCTCTCTGGCCAAGCAGGACTGGTGGCTGTGCATTGTCCTGGGATGATGAGCAGCGGCTGGAGGTATGCCGGGTGACCTCGGCCACCTGCTGGGACCTCCTGGAACAGCTCTGGCCACACCTGGCCACACCTGGAGTGGCAGGACACTGCCATGTGGCCACCACTCCCTGCAGACACCTGGCTGGCCCTTGTCCTGCTCAAGCTGGCCACACCCACAAGCCTCCACTATGTGGGCCATCTCTTTGGGGTGGGCAAGGCCACTTCCAGGGAGGCCATCCAAGAGATGTGCAACACTCTCCAGGACATGATGGGGCTCACACTGCTGCAGGTGCATAACTCCCTGGTGGTGGTGGCAGGGTTCATGCTTTGGGATTCCCCCAGTGCATCAGAGCCCTGGAGAGGACCCACATTCTTGTCACCTACCCACCCCATTGTGACTGCCCCTAATACAGCCAGATGGCCTTTCACTCCATCATGCTCCAGGCGATCGTTGACCACCATGATGCCTTCACAAATGTGAGTGCCAGCTGGGCACACAGTGCCCACAATACCCACATTTTTGCAAATGACCCTGCCATCCATGGTGCAGAGTGGGCAATTTGCACCAGGAGAACTGGACCTGCAGCTGGGCACCATGGTGGTCCTGCTCATCCTCATTGGGGCCTGCTGCCTACGCACTCCTGCCCTAGGTCATGTGGCCATATACCAGCCAGCTGGATCCCCACCAGGCCCCCTTTAATCTGTTCCCAGGCTGTACCCATGCCTTTGTGGAGTACACCTTTGGCCACCTTTGGCACACCCTCACCACCCACGTGAAGTTCACTGAGGACAACATCTCCCCCATCATTGTTGCAACCTGAATACTGAATAACTTCTGTGAGGCCTAGGGGGAGCTGCTTCATGAGGCCTGGGTGGTAAAGGTGTGGCGAGCAGAGGATGCCTGGGTGTGGAAGCACCAGCTGTGGCAGCAGCTACAGCAGTGGGAACCTCCCTGAGAAGACCCTGGGTGAGCCACACACCTGTCAGCAGGGGCCAGAGCACCGGGTGTGAGAGGTGCTGGCCACCACCTGCTCCTGTATTCCCTGCTGTAGCCCACCTGGACAACCACCTCTAGACCTCTACCCCACTGTGCACAATGCTCACTGCATACATGTCTCAGAAGAATAACAGTTTTTATTCCCCTTACATCAAGCAGGCTCCCTCCCTCCTCAACAACAGAGTTTCTCAACCACCCCCCAGCCCAGCAATAAAACAGCCACTTCCCTGTGCAAACTATTTACATATGAAGCGCTGTGGTTATGTGCATGCCCTCCTGGTGCTGGTGGCTGTGGAGTGGGGGCACCTAGGGAGCGGAGCCTAGGGACAGATGGCCAGCACCCAGGCCTCTGGCCATTCCCCCATGGCAATACCATACCATACCATAGCAAGCCCAACAGGTAAGGAAGGGGCTTGTCCAGGGGTAACAGCAGCCAGTGGTCCCCAGGACAGGTGGCAGCTCCCCCTCCAGCAGCCAGTGTCCTGGGCCAGTAGTACCAATATGTGGTCCTGACCCCACTGCAAGCAACTACAGCTCTATGCCTGCATGGAGCCAGGGTGAGCAGTAGGCCAAGGCCCAGGCGATGGGGCTGGGTGGTAGGGGACCCAGGGCTAGGGCTGGGGCAGGTTTCCTGGCCCTGGCTAGTGCACAATAAAGCATCTCATGTAAAAGTACCCAATATAGGTTGTTCATACTTTTTGGTATAACTTTCATGACTCTCACAAGCTTTCAGTCATGAATGAAATAGCCACAACAGATGAGAACTGACTAAATGTAAACACTGCATCCTATGAATTCTCTCTTGATAAATAAGAACCTGAGAGAATATATGGACTACATGCCAATTCACTTGCACAAATATTAAATCATACCAGAAAAAGCAGCTGTTGAACAAAATACAAGTACAAGAGAAACATTTTAAATAAATGCCAGAGAGTTAATTATAGAACAGCTGCAGTACCTTTAAGAGAGCAGGAAACCCCAGAGTGTCTAATCAGCTGTTTGATAATTACTTCTCAGCTGTGAGGCTCTTTTTTTGTTTGTTGGGGGGGGTGTTGTTTCATTAATATGAACAATACTATCTCAAGAGGGGAAGAAGTGCCAATCAGGAGACCATGCAATGAGAACAAATAAACTATAAGCATCTCAGCTGTGACGAAAAAGTATTAGACTATTATACAGACCACTAGCCAGTATTCCATGGATTTTTGATGCTGTTGAGAACCTGCAAGTATTGTTTGCCTTAGCTATAGTAGCAAGTGCTTGGTGTCATGCTATCAATACTGCTGCTTCTATATTTAGGCTTGGATGATATGATGGCTTCTTTTAAGAATACATGAGTAAGCAGTTATACAATCTTTGTGAATGACTATAAAGAAAAGCTAAATAGTTGAAAGAACAATTTATTTTTACATAACTATTGAGGAATGATGAACCATGGAGATGTAGCAAAGTGGAAACAGTAGAAGTTGTAAGTTCCAGTAAGTATGCATTTGAAACAATCTATATATTATTGATTCATTACCTTTGTGCCATTTCTCTGCAAATTATTCGGTTATTAATTGAGCATGGTTTTCTCTTTCTCTTAATGGTATTTTTGTCAGCCACATTCAAATTGATGGTAAATTTATGAGGAATAGATTCATGATGATTGCCCAAACTGACAGGCAAGAAATTAAAAACTTGGAGTCTAGCCTATATAAAACATAACTACTAAGGATTTCACTCTTGATGTCCTGGAAAAAAGATCATTTAACACAATAACATCACTCCCTAGGCTAGTAACTGCTACTTCTATATACCAAGAGCCTTTTCATGGAATTTTCTCAAAGGAATAGACAAGGATCATATACTTCAAGACACCTGATTTTTAAGTATTAGTATTTGTGTGGTCCCTTCAACTTGTTTAGTCAAAGGTACTGTAAGCATTGGTAGCGTTTTCTATACACTTTACAGTTTCAGCATCCACTAATATCTGCATAGGGTAGCGAAGAACCAGGCTTATGACTTTACAGAATTAGCACATGCTCCAAAGGGAAGCTCAGTCATTGGTTCCCTATTATCACTGTCAGCTGTTTTATTTCTGAGCAAAGAATAATGTTCTATGCTTGAAGTGGGAGTGGGGATTTTGACACCTTGTTATGCAAATATTCTTCCCTCTGTTTTTGTTCACAAGATCTTGCAGCTCTTTCTACCTATTAACAGTGTAAGTATGTTTAAAAATTATGCTATAGGTTTTAAAAGGTTAGAAATGCTGCAAATGCTTTTTCTGTAAACAACTTACAGGATATATTTTTTTTAAATCAATATAGTCTGAAGGAACTGTCAAGGAAATTGCAAATGGGAGGAAAATTGCTTTGTCAGACAGCAAAAAAGAAAATGATGGCTACCTGATAAGATAATGTATATGTTTGAAAACCATTTCGTCAAACCATTAGTCATGAATATCTTGTGAAAGTAGGTCACTAGGCAGTGTTGCTACCTGAACTCTCTCTATACATCTTGTTTTATTTATTTAGACTGTGGGGAAAATGGTGCTAAATAATTTTTTGTCATAAAATTTACAAAACAGATGCATCGTACCTTCTACCAAAAATGCCAGCACAAAGAACAGTAACAATGATTAATTGAAAGCAATTCCCAAAAGATAAATGACCTTATGTTCTAATTTGTGAAACTTCAGATACTGGTAACTAATTTGATTAGTGTTGTTAGGATGAATTACAGGAATTGTTCCTCGTTTCATAACAAAGCCATTCATAATCAGCTTGTCCTAGTGACTTAAATTTAATTTGAAAATAACATTTTAGAAAGACAATCTGGAAACAAAGTAAAAACATATGGAGGAGAGACCATTTTAAAATAACGAACTACATTTTTTAAATGGATGGAAATGCAAAATGGTAATATTGAAAATGAGCTGCAAATTGACTACCAAGAACTTAGGGCCCAGCCAGAATACTAACTACTAACTATTGATTGATTCTAGTAAGCACTGATTATCTGCACTTCAGTACTAAAGCCTTTATTGTTTAAACCTAATACCTCTAATTTTATGCATTATTCATTTATTTTGTTTTTTTTAAACACTGCTAAAATGTGTGTTCCTAACCAGAGATCAAAGCACTCCTATTTTGCTACTAGCCCCTCTTAATTTCTTTTTGTTTGCATTCATGTATTTTTTTCACCAATAGTTTCTAAATGTCTTTACATTTTCCATGGTTACTCCCAACCCATCCCACCACGGGGATGACAAAAGGAAATAAAATTCACTAAAAATATTTTTTGGGGGGAAAAAGTTATTATTTTAGGAAAATCTAGAGCTAGTCTTGCACTCCTCATATCTTGTATCGTACACTAAGTTGTTTGGATCAGGAAGTTGCATTGCTATGTTTGCACAGAGGTTAGTTAACCCGACTCACAATATGCAAGCATAAGTGAGGCTTCATAGGAAGAGATTTTTCTTTCTAGCAAAAAATTTAAGGTAGCAAAAATGTTCCCATTCCACATTAGGACATAATCAAGACTCCCTCAAAGATTTCAAGAAAATAAAAGAGACCCATCCAAATATTTCAAATAGCGTAGTGGACAAGATATTTGACATAATTGTAGGAGGGCCAAATTTGAGTTGAACCTCTACTTCTTGCTGCATCCTGGTTCCCAGGTAAGTGGTCTGGCAAGCAGAATTCAGACTACTCTGGGGAGAATCTGTTCCCATCTTTGTCTTTGGCCAAAAATTCCAGCCTGGACCCAAGAAACTCTTCTTGAGATAAATTTGAGTCAACACCTGTACGTTCCCATTACAAAATGGTATTTTTCTTTCTTGCACACATATTCTAGGCACCACCTCAAAAGAAACATCTTACATGTAATTTAACATGACAAGGTAAAGGGAAAAATCAGCACACACTGAGGCAAGACAGCTCTTTCAGTCTGCCATAGTGGCATGATGGTACTCCCACAATTCTGTGCATCAATATTTCTATCCAACGGGTTATAGTCTACAAATTGTAATGAAAGGTTGTCAGCTCAACAGAGAGCAAAAAGAAAATACCCGTGTTTGGATTTTTTGTCTCTTTGAGTAGAAATCTGTTTAAGTATCTGGAAACCTGGACTGCTTTTATCTGCTTGATCCAAGTACTACTTTCCAATAAAACTTACAGATATTATATGATTTGTATGTTGATATGAAATATATTTCAAAATGAGAGATGCATTCTTGAAAGTCTTCTGGATTCTAATAATACTTCTTATTTTGAAATCATAAGATCCTTTAGCTCTGTTTGCACTTAAGACTAAAATGCAGATGGCACAAATCCATTAAATACTTTATTGTAATTTAGTTGTTCCTCTCCTGCATTCTGGAGTATAGCATGAATAAGCTGTTAAAACTATACTAATATAACTGCTGAAACTAAGACAAAAGTCTTTTAAAAATCATCTTCTGAGTCTCCTCCCTCAAAATAAAATGCTTTAAAAACCTCTTCTCATTATTTGTTACATTCACCTAACAGAACACTTAAGGAAAAGCTTCTGCTGTCTAGAGAATTGTAGGTTTACAGTTCAAGTGTTTTAAATGTATGGATGGTAAGATGAAAACAGTTTTAGAAGGTTCTAAAATTATATATTTATTCAAAAACTTCAAATGCTATGTTTTTCAAAAACTTGTTTTCAAACCCCTTATTTTGTACACTATTTTAAACAATACTCAATAAAAAAATATCCTACTAAAACTCTTCTCCACTTTAGGTACAGTTGAAACTTCACTGACTTCAGTGGTGTTACCCCACGGTTAAACTTGGCCACGTGGAATTAAAGTCTGTCTCTAAAAATCTGTCTTGGAATCCTGTGCCAGCCTGCATGTGTGCTGACTGCCTGATACTCTCTAGACCAGCGGATTCAAACTGTTGTCTGTTAAATGCTTGCAGGCATTCTGCTTTTATCTCCTAGTGCAGAATGTGAGACTGATACAAGAGGCAGATCTGCCATCCCAGAAAGTTTCAATTCTTGCATGCCTTCTCTTTCCGTAAGAATCCTCTTACAGACCCTTTGTCTTGCCAAGAAGGAACTAAAATGCATTAAGAAGTCTACCTCTCTTGAAGCACCTGAGAGGGACAACTTTAACTATGATCAAGTGTGCTGTAGCCTCCGGAACAGGAGTCAAGGAAGACTGAGCCAAATGTACCCTAAAGATAGAGCAAAAGAAGCTGCAAATAAGTGGAGAAACTTGGTACTAATACATGGAGCAGGAGTTAAATGGGGAACTTGGTACTAATATACATCTCTCTCTCTCTCTCTCTCTCTCTCTCTCTCTCTCTATATATATATATATCAGTACCAAGTTCTCCACTTACATATGTTTCTGCTTCTTCTCGCCTTTGTATAATAATGGCTGTAGGAAATGCATGGAGTAGTGAACAAGGAGATGATTTTAAGTGTCACTTCCTTTGAAAAAGTTCTAGAGCTGGTACAGAATCAAACATTCTCTGATTTAAATAGCAACTACTGCACAGGGACAATCCATTACATAGACAGCTTGTTTCTCAGTTCTGCACAAAACATCAGCTTGCAAGAAGGATGTATCAAGTATGTGAAACTGGGAAGAACACAGCTTTGCACCTCTTCAAAATGGGAGAGGGCGAGGAGTTAATGCCAGGACCAAAATTGCACAAAGGACAGAGACGGTACAAGAGCAGGACTGAACAACACTCATGGTACAGACTCAGCCAAATGGCTTTCTATTTAAATCTGACTGTGAAACCCTCTGAAATCTGCTTTTTAGAAGCCTTCTCTTTGCATCCTACACTAGATTGTACAGCCACATCCACACAAACATGGATCTTTGTTGTGCCACTGCTACTTGTTCCTGGAGAATGCCTGTGCCATGCATCCAGATGAGCCAGGGAGGGGAAGGGGAGGCTGGGGCCAACACTGGGTTGGCTCCAGCAGCCTTACCTGGGGTCCTAGGGGCCTCTTTGGGCTGCAGCTGTAGTAATCCTACTGCTTGGAGCCTGGCTGACAGCCGAATTGTGGCTCCAACTAGCCAGGCTTTAGTTTTGGGTGGCACACACTGTCCATGTGTGCACCATTTCCCCCCTCCCCCCTTCTTTTTTTGGCACAAGTTTTTTTGAACCTTGCTCTGCCACCTTGGAGTGCAGAGAACAGCTGAATGTGCAGTATGTGGTGCCACAGACATATCTGCAGCACCACATACTGCACAGCTGCACTCGTCTGGATGCAGTCTATGTGTGCGTACTCTCTGATACTCTAGACCAGTGGATTCAAACAGTAGACACTTAAATACTTGCAGGCATTCTTCTATCTTCTAGCGCAGAATGTGAGACTGATACAAGATGTATATCCATCATCCCAGGAAACCAAATGGCTCATATACCAGTAGGAGGGGGAAGTCTACTCTCTGCATAATTGTTTTTGCCCTTTCTTTTTTTTTTTTTTGCCTTTCTCAGTCTTATGGGTCAGGTGCTGGTAAATTTTTAGAAGTAAAAATTAATCGAGTAGGGAATGTATGATACTGAGGATAGGGTAAGATTCTGAAATGAGACAGACTGTCACTTTATAGACTACAGAGGGATTCCGTAATCTGTAGGAAGGTTTCAATAGCTATTCACCTGTCCATAATGTGGAATTTCTTCCAGCATGTAACCTTGTACACTGCTCTTCAGTCCTCACAGTCCTGAAGTCAATAGACTTTGATTCATTTGAAAATAGCCGGATTGCAAACATCACTAACTGCCTTCAGCTTTATAGGCTGAACAAAATCTGTGTACCAGATGCCAGATTGCCATCTCTGATTCCCATCAGTCATGTGGTAGAATGAGAAGGAAAATTCAAAATAATCTATTTTGTCTACAAGATCCCAAACCAACCTATTATATGTCCTTTTTACATAAAGCAGTGACACTTTAATGTTTAACTCAGTATTTGCTACTTAAGAAATAGTGGAGTTCTTTAGGGGGCAATATTCAGAAGTGGGGTGCATGTACACTATATATGCATAGATTCATAGATGTAGGGTTGGAAGGGACCTTGTAGATCTTCTAGTCTGACCCCCTACCTGGGCAGGAGAGAAAGCTGGGCTCAAATGACCCCAGCTAGATTAATGTCAAGCCTCCTCTTAAAGACTCCCAAGGTAGGAGCCAGCATCACTTCACTTGGAAGTTTGTTCCAGATCCTAGCCGCCCTGACTGTAAAGTAGTGCCTTCTAATGTCTAGTCTAAACTTACTCTCTAACAACTATGGCCATTATTCTTGTTACTCCAGGAGGTGCTCGGGGGAACAAGGTCTCTCCCAATCCCCGCTGGTCCCCTCTAGTAAGTTTATAGATGGAGGCCACCAGGTCCCCTCTCAAGCCTTCTCTTGCGAAGGCTGAACAGGGTTCAGCCCCCGTAACCTCGCCTCATAGGGTCTGCCCTGCTGTCCCCAGATCATGCGAGTGGCCCTCCTCTGGACCCTCTTAATGCTGTCCATATCCCTCCTGAAGTGCGGCACCCAGAACTAGATGCAGGACTCCAACTGGGGCCTGACCAGATCAACTCCTTGGCCCTGCTTGTGATGCATCTGTGGGTGCATGACAAGGTACAGTTAGCCCTACTGATCGTGTCCTTCCATTGTCATCCCATGTTCATCTTGGAGTCAATAATGACTCCAAGATCTCTTTCTGCCACCATGTTTTCGAGAAGGGAGTTCCCCAGCCTATAGGTATGCTGCAGGTTCCTAGTGCCTAAGTGCAGCACCCTGCACTTGTCAGTATTGAATCCCATCCTATTTTCATTTGCCACCCCTGTAATGTGTCCAGGTCCTGCTGTAATCTGTCCTTCCCTTCTAGCATGCCCACCTCACCCCAAATCTTGGTGTCATCTGCATAACTACCCAATAGTACTTGTCCACCATAATTGATTGAATCCTTGTCCCAGAGCCACTATTATACCTTTGCCATAAATCTGAATTTCTTTCCTACTTAGAATCCCAACTAGACAAGGAATTATGACAGCTGGAATTAATTGGGTACTCCCACACCAGAGTCTCCATGCCTTTCTCCTTTGTGCTCTCACTCTTTTTATTAGAGATGGGGAAGCTTATTTTGCTTTAATTTTAAACCCACTGAAACATTCAGTCACATAACAGAATAGGCTTCATAATGTACCTGTTCTGTTTAGACAGTGAAAGTGGGTTTTGGAGGCAAAATGTTACCGATGTTAGGAAGAAGGCAGGGCAGGGTGACTCCTTTAAAGACTGAACTCCTTCAGAGAGGCATCAGCTTTTTTGTAGACTACAGTTTATTTCATTAGATTCTATGAACTTCTGCTCATAGACGTTAGGTACAGAGACTGGGGTGCTAAATAAAAGGGAATAAAGTCATTTACAGATTAAGGATAGGGAAAAGAAAAGGAAAGAAGGTGACACTGCTGAAAGAGGGGTAAGTGGGTTGAAGAGATGTAAGGGGATAAACAAAATAGTTATCTTACTAAGGGACATGGGATTATGAAAACTGTGGCAGGCCAGTAGGGGGCGCTCCTGCATTGAGCCACCCACCTCCCTGTGCCCGGCCACCTTCCAGGCTCTGAATGCCTCCCTAGGGGCGCCTTACGTCTGGCTGACCCCCTTCCTGGAGCACACTCGCTAGCCTGGGGGTAACGTAGCTGCCACCACCCCGAGAAGGGACTCTCTCTCGGCCCTCTGTCCTCGGGGAAACAGAGGTCTAAAGTCCTACAGGTACTCAACCCAGTACAGGCACTTGGGGCACTTCCCCAAGTCAGGGGGCAAAAAGTAAAGTCTCCCTTAGTCTGCATAATTTAGACCCACCCCTCAATAAGTCTCCCAAACTGGTCACAAAGGAGGACTTCATTGGTTACAGGGGTAGGGTGAAAATAGGGTACAAGATTGACCAATATCCTAGAAATCCTAAAGAGCAAAAACAGTCTGGCTGAGGTAGCCTTTTGATCACGCATCTGAGTTACTGCCAGCTAGATATCTAATCAGATCTTGAGTAGCTTACTCACACGCTTCATCCAGAGGCTGGTGAAATTTCCTTTTGGAGGCAGGCTGTTTCTAGCTCATGAGTTTTGGGGGAGAGAGCCCATTTCAGATGGTAAAGCTCCTCTGAGTCCCCCGCATGGCTGCTGCCCCTTCCTCCTGGGCAGTCTTAACTTATATATCCCCTGTGACCTCATTCACCTGGTCCAATGGAGGCCAGCTCCGGTTGGCTGTTGGCCAACCAATTTGAAATACATCAGTAGTTGCTGGGCAGACTCCAGTCCACCAGGTAGATGCCCCTCACCCAGGTAGCCGATACCAGTCAGGTAGGCAGAGCAAACAGGTTTCCCCCCTCCCTCAGGAATGTAGCCAGCTCAGGTTACCTAAAAAGATAGGCTGAAGTGTGTCCTCTGCTGGGCTCATCCTCATCAAATGGTCACAGCACAGAGATTTATTCACATTGTCACCGGGCAGAGATTTTGGGGAGAAACCAAGGTGACTTTCTGCCACAAAAACTATTCCAAGTAATGGGCTAAAAATCCACAGTCTCTGTTCAGACCATACTTAAGACAACACAGTCTGTGGGTGATTTCTTGTTCTGTAATCTCACGCTCAAGTTATTTTTTTCAGGTTTTGTTGTTTAAGAACACAGCTAACTGCCTCTCTCAGCACTGAAGCTGTCACCTTAATATCCCACCTCCTCTTTATGTGTCATCAAAAAAGGAGATAACATTACAGGAGGAAGAGAAGCACTGTTTTGGAATTTTAGTTAATGTGGGATTTTTGTGTTCACAGACACTTATCTGCCTGTTTCCTGATGCTGTGTCACATGACACTGCTTTTAAAACCATAAAGCATTGGGAATGGAAATATCTTGCACTTTGTGCAACTAAAAACTCAAGACAGATTAAACTAGAAACTTTGCATGTTCAAAGATTGTTGAGTCTCACTATACATGGCAGGCTGTGACAAAAGGATGAATAATTTCTTTTAAAGAGGCAATGTCAGTGTAAAGAGAATTCTCTTAGTGTTCCAGAGATAATGATAAGCAGACTTAGTATATGCATCTTCCTTCTTTTGTTTTAAGACATGTATATACTGAAGTCCATTGAATTGGTGCATTCACTTGTAGTGAAACGTGAATGATGTGAACAATTCCCCAATGCACAAAGTACTTACTTATTAGAAAATATTATGAAAAGAAAATGTACTCTCCATGTGCAGTAGCCTCTTTTTATAACCTTAATTATAATTAAGATAGCAATATAACCCGCATCTGAATACCTCGGGCTCATCTGATTTTACAAGCTAAGCAAGCTCGGATCTGGTTAGTGTAACAATGGGAGATCATGATATAAGCAATAAGCATATCTCTAAAATAAAATGAGTGGCTAAAATACTCTAAAGAGGCCACCAGCCTAACTCGCAGGTTCCAGTCTTGTTTACTGGAGGAACTTTAAAATTAGAAAGTAGATTGGGTGGAAACTGTTGTGTTTTATTTCAGTAGCATCGAGAGATCTTAACTGAAATAGAGGTGCTGTACAAACTGTTGTACACTAAGCACTGTACAGACCTGAGAGATTGTTCCTTCTCCCAAGGGCTTAGGCAGAGGAACAGAAGATGCAGAAGCATGAAGATATGGCCAGAGAAATCAGAGGTAAATGTTACAATAAAGACAGACTGACTCTTAATCCATGCACACTGCCTTCAAAAATAGCTATTTCTGGAAAAAAGGGAATTTTCCTTGTAAACAATTGAAGACTGAACTCTGCAGAAAGAAACTGGGAGTGTCTGTTGTCCATCATGCCTGTTGACTATCCTGGGGGCTTGCAAATGGAGGTGTGAAAGTACTTCAAGGAAATTAAGTTTTAAAATCATGAAGCCTGCTTTATTGCTTTTCATAGTCTATGAAAAGACTGTGGATCAGTCCCTCAGTCCTGGGTGACTGTCAGAATGTCAGGATTGTCAGAAGTACAAATATTTACACATTTCTAGACTTCTCAGTGGAGAAATTCATTTTTTAAATTATATTAAAACACTATCCAGGATTTTTCCTTGCTGCTTTGTGTGTCAGTATAAGAAGTAACAAACTAAAATAAACCTCATCAAAGCAAATAGTAAAGGTTGTGTGTGAAACTAAGGTACACGTGATAGTATTACTTAAATCCTACCTAACTACAAGGAGTTAACTTGGAGGTTTGTTGGGGCAGGATAAGAGGGGAATGAAGAAGAAATTATTGAGAAAACCTTGAGGAAACTATGGACCAGAGAATAACCCAGATCTGGAATATAAGCAAACTAAACTATTGGTAGCCTAGCCCTGAAATCAAAGGAGAAAATAAACCATCAAAGTTCAAATTTTAGTAGGTGGGGAGCTGTACCGTAAGAAGGTGTTGTTAAAGCTATTTGGAAATTGCATTTCTGTTATGCAGAGGCTCATTTTAAGAAAAGCTAATCCAGACATACACTGAATGACACAGATCAGTCACGATCTTTGGCTCTAGTGATTACTAACCAGGACACGGTGCCAAAAGTAAAAACTAACTAAGGAAATGCCTTCAGGCAAAATGAAGTAGTTAAAAGACCCATCGTACCTGAAACTCTCTGAAATGCGGAGGGCAACTGGAGGAAGTGTAAACAGCGCTTCATTCCATACCTATAAGCAACGTGTTACAGAAAAAAGGAAGACAATCAGTCAGAAGGCAGTTTTATTTCTGACAAAAGTTGGTATTGAAGAGCTTAATGGGGTGGTTGTTCCTGTTTTTGCTTTAGTAAACTCAAACTTAAGAAGCGAATTATAAAACCATGTTATATCAAGTGTAATTTTGAAATTTCTGTTAAAAACATATTGCTCATGTCTCAATAGTTTAAAAAACAGAGTACAGAAAGGAGATGAAAATCTAGTTTATGAATTACACTTCAGCTTTATCTCAATCTTACAGATTTGAGAGGCTGAGTGACAAGGGACCAGGAAGCGATTTGAATCTAAGTGGGGAAAAAAATACGCTAAAACATCCATAATTAGCTCTTGGCAAAGCAATTAGAAATTGACAAGCAGAGGAAGTCACCCAGCCTAGGCTTACACTGACACTGTCCACATGCTGCAGAATTGAGAATACTAAGAGAAAGGACATTTTAGGCCTCTTTAAAAAATTACATAAGAAGAGCAAGCTGCTACAATAATTTTAGAAGACCTAGAGGAGAGTAGGCTTTTTTCAGGAGAGTAGGCTTTTTCAACTTATTCTGTAATTTTCCCGGTCCTCCAAAGATTTAAGCCCCTAGGAAAGTTCCTTGCCCTAACACTAAAATTAAAAATGAAGGAAGATGGAGTTTCTTAACTTGGAATCATAAAATAAGTAGATGATCCAACAGAATGGGTGCACTCTAGTAATCTTAAAAAACATAAAATAAACCTCCGTATGCAGCCAAATGAATTCATGTAGATTATTATTGCCATAAGTGCCACTAAAAAAAAAAAAAACCACTGTGGAAAGTAATCAAGACCATTAGCACACAGGGAGGGCATCTATATGTGTGTTTTACTGTGGAGTTGACTGATTAATTAGCTCTACAGTAAAGCATCACCATCTACACATGTTGGTGTACTGTTGGGACAGTACTATCTTACAGTGGATTATTTTACTGCATTGAAATGCACATGTAGACAGTGATGAGGGGCACAAATTGTGCCCGGTCAGCCTATCTGGCTGGGGCTGTGCTCTGCCCCAACTCAGATTGCTGCTATCCTGTGCACACGTGTAGACACTGCACCCAGGAACAGTTCATTCTGGCTTAAAGTGCTCTGGAGTTTATTGAATCACACTAGTTGTACATGTAGATGCACTCAGGGTATCTGACACAGAATATTCTTAAGCTTTTTAATAATTTAAAGGGAAGCTCTTTAAAGGTGCTTAATCACCAGTATGGTGATCCCTAAAGTATCACACAAGAAAATCTGAACATTTTTGATAAGGTTCAAAATTCTGCAAAAAGGGCCAGAAATATTTGATGTGGGCTTCAAATGAACCGTGGCACTCAGCGAAGCTGTTCAGGCATAAAACCAACCCGAAATGACAGATCAAGTCAAATAAAATAGTCCAAGTTAGCAGCATGGAGAAAAAATAATATCTTCCTTGATCAAAGTAGATATAGATTTCTTTACAGTGAAAAATGTTTAACTCATTTTTTACTGAGAGAAACTTTTCAAAAGATACCACAGATAAACAGATGCTAGTGCATATACATATTTGATTGTTCTCTTCCCAGACTTCCTCTCTGTTTTTGTTTGCTCACAGTATCCTACTATAAAAATGGTGGATAATCTTGCTTCTTGTCTATCAACGTTGATGTTGATTTATATATTATTTTTCAAGTGCTCAGAACCCACAGCAATGGGTCAGGTAAGTTCCCAAGATATATGAATAGCATTTGACCTTCAAATTTGACTTTCAAATTCTTGTTTCACTATTAACTTGTGCTGGATTTTGACTTAACTGTGCAAAACATTTCATAAGTGCGCCATTTGAATTGCTGATCATGGATGGCACTCTTTTTAAGTCAATGCACATTTAAAAATGTTTTATAGAGAGCAGTTAAAATCCAGCACAAGTGAACAAGTTATCTGGTGGCCTGTGTGAAATGTGTTGGCCTCAGGCAAATTCCAGTACATACAGTTGCAAACTTCCAAAATACCTAATCTTTATGTTGCTTGGAATCTTAATGGTGCAAGATCAGAAGGCCTTCTGGGTCACTCAGGTGGTCTTCCTAAGTAAGAGATGAAGCAGGTCATCAGAACAGTGGAAGGTCAGAAAAGGAAAAAAACTTGCATTATCTAAACTATCCTCAGAATAAACAAAGACAGGCTTTTTTCCAGCCTGGAACCTGCAGTGAATGGAGTTGTGAAAATAATTGATTTTTTTCAGTTTGCTGGCTGAATAAAAAGCTGGTGGGGGCCGGGGGAGGGGGTTAAAAATATTTTAACTTCATGAATTTGTTTTTGTCCTGCTCAAAACTGACTGGAATGACTCAGTGTCTGTTCACTGGACCTTGGAAGGCAGGGTAGATCTGCCCCTTTACAGGCTAAATAACATGTAGGTAGAGAAAGCACAAGTTTGGTGAACCCAAGTTTACTTCATCAGATGCTGTGAAAGGATATGCAAAAACCAGAGCACAAGACAGACCTCCAATCTTATTCTGTAAACTACTGCATGTGAGCAAACATGTGTTCCTCCTGGACCTTGTCTGTTCTCCCTTCACCTCACCTCCCAAAGCGAAGAGACAGCAGAGAAGCAAGCAGCCCAGGTTTTGTTTCCCTGGGCACTCTCACAAGCTAAGAAGAACCTTTAAGGACTCTAGGCCTTCAGCTTCTAAAAGGCTCTGCTTGGTGGCTGAAAGACCTTCAACATTACGTTATGGAATCCAGAATGCAGACTCAATTGCATGAAAGCCATAGGACTGCACAACACCTGGGTGGTTAGTGGCAGTAATGCCGGGATTCCTTGACAAGTTCTCAGAAATTGGCTCGCTAAGAGGATCATTAGTTTCCCTGGTGTGGACCAGGTACTGACAGCTGGCGCGACATGAAAGCTGGTTCATTGCTAAGCTTCTAAAAGGAGACCCTTTGGTGAGCCCTTTCCCAGGCAAGTTTACAGGGGTTAAGAATTTCGCTGGAAAAATTGAGATGAAACTTCTGAGTTGGCAGCTAGAGGCCCACATGGTAATTTTGGATATCTTCTGGAGCTCTTAACCCCTGGATTGTCTGCACATGAATATCTTAAAGTGGTTTCAAACACTTGTTATGCAGCTTAAAGCTCTGCCACTCCTAGGCAGGATTATCTCTGATCTGCACTTTCCAGCTTCTGTTCCATAAAGGTTTGACCACTGCCTACAGACATGAATGACTGGTGCCTCCCAAGACTGGGGGAGCACCATTTGTAGTCAGAGGTGAGCAGTGAGTGGGGACCATGCAAATGTTGTTGTCGTCAAGTGGGGACCACCCGCAGATGCTGGCAGAGATGTCAGCAGTGTGGTGGTGGGGGGAGAGGTGGTGGCGAGCAGGGACTACCCGCAGAGGCCACTGGTGATGTCGGCGGTGAGGGGGAGGAGGGGTGGCAAGCGGCGCTGCCTGCAGAAGCTTGTGGCTTCGGCAACAGCCAAACTCAGGGGGACCACGTGCCCCCCTGGTCCCCCCCTACATGTCACCTATGCCTACAGATGTGCCCCCCAAGCTGAAATCCTCTAGTATCCCAGGATCTCTCACCCTCAATCACAGAGCCTGTCCTGGCTCACCAGCTCTCTAGTGGCAACTCACAACTACAGCTCCTAGCCCTGCCTCTGCTCACCAGGCAGAGGTGAGTGGCAAGTGGAAAGTCACAGCTGTGCAGGTGAGACAAGTCACACAGTGGCAAGGGAGGACAGCGAGGGTGTGTCTACATGTTGCCATAAAGTGGTGTCGCTACAGCGCCATGCTTTAATATTTCCTTTTGGAAATGCTATAGCATGGCGCAATACAGGTGGTTACTGAGCCCTGCACGGCGCACGGTTAGATTTTGCCGCTGCATCACTGTCGCAGCATGCTATACTGGAGGAGTGCCCTGCTACAGTGACGTAGGTATAGACCCACATGATCGCTACACTGCCATAGCGCGCTGTATGGCAACATAATGCATCGCTATGATGTGTAGACAGCACCATACCAAGACTCCTGGTGGCTCCAGGCAAACTTTTAGTATCAGCCCCCTTCACTAGAGATAATGATAATTATCAGACAACAGGAAAAAAATTACAGATTTCCCTCACTTTATGATGTGCATGCGTTCCTGGAAAATGGCGCATAACTTGAATTTGCATAAAGGGAACCCACTTTACAATGTAACAAATAGGGATACGTTCCAGGACCTCGATTGTACTGACCCCCAGACCCCATTTCTACCACTTTTACAAGATTGTTTTGGTACTCATCAAGAGCAGACAGCACACACGAGCACAGGGCACTAGCATCATGGGCATACAGAAACACGTGCTGCAGACAGCAAACAAGTAGTGCAGATCCACACAGGAGACTATATTTTTGTGCATGTCACTCCCGCAATGCCCTGCACAAAGCAGCTGCTTGTGTGCTTCCACTACACTGATCACATAAGAGTGAATTTACCTTGCATATACCATGGGCGACTGGGGCACCAGATCCCTGATGGGAGAGGGGGGTTCCCCCTGTGGCTGATCACTGAGCCAGCAGCAAAACTGGAAGTGCACTACCACCGGCACTTCTGGTTTTGCGGCCGGTGCCTACAGGGGGTGCACAGCCAATCTCAGGGGCTGCACGTGCTCCCGTGTGCACCCCCTACACATCGCCAGTGCATATAAGGGGTGTACATCAGGGTCTGGGGGAGCGCCTGTTCACCAGAGCGCCCCAAGGGATGACAAGGTCAGACGGTCACAAACTCCTGCAAGACCGTTTCAGGCTGGACATAAGGAGGAACTTCTTTACTGTCCGAGCCCCCAAGGCCTGGAACAGACTGCCAGGAGAGGTGGTGCAAGCACCTACTCTAGACTCCTTTAAAAGACATTTGGAGGTTTATCTTGCTGGGATCCTTTGACCCCAGCTGACTTCCTGCCCCCGGGGCAGGGGGCTGGAGTCCATGATCTTGCGAGGTCCCTTCCAGCCCCAATGTCTATGAAATCGCTTAAACACATTGACTTCTCGGTATAAAAAGGGTCCTTGCGTAAGTGTGAACTGGTACATAGAGAACGCGCATAAAGCGAGGGAAGCCTGCATTCTTCGGGGGCCCCGCTTTCTGTCTGTGCCCGGAGCGACTGCTCCCAGCTGCACGCCGGCCCCGAGCCGGCTCCGCGGCCGTGCGCTCAGAGCCGGGCGGGGCGGCGGCAGGACGGCGCGCGCCGGGCTGGGCGGAGGGAGGAGCAGGTGCCAGGGCGTGGCTGCTGGCCGCTCTCCCGAGCCTCTTCTCCCTTTCTTCCAGCAGAAGGAGCCACTTCTGTGGAGAGAGCGAACGGGGACGGCGGCGGGGAGCGCGCCTGTGTGGCTCCGGGCTCAGACGCACGCCGCCTCTGTTTGTATACAGTGCGCTCTCCAGCCGGCGGCTCCCTGCTCCGCTCCCGGCATTGTTCTCCGCCCGGC
>NW_017728909.1:55666451-55682667 GCF_001723895.1 Crocodylus porosus | reverse complement strand
CCCCCCCCCGGTCTTCATTTTTGTTTGGGGGCTGAAAACCCGGAGCAGTTTGCAAACACATAAACACATCCAGGAGCTCGGAGGAGGGCTGTGGTAACGAAAAGCCCCGTCCATTTCCCTCCTCGCCGCCTCTCCTAACTAGGACAGGCTCCCTCGGAGATGTGCAGAACAACCGGGGGGAGGCTGGAAAGCAACTTCAAGAGCTGGGGGAGGAGGAGCGGCTCTGCATTTCCCAGTAGCTCCGTATCTATATTTATATAGCGCTGTATTATCCGAGTCCTTGTTAATGGGGCGGGGGGTGGGGGGGGGACGTTCCCCCCTCTAGTGTTGGAAGAAAGTTGAGGGAGAGCATCTGGTCAGGAGCCCGCGGACCTGAGGAGGGCTGGGGCTGGGGTCATGAAATAGCAAGTCTTATTACAGGGAGAAAGAAAGCCAGGGCTGGAGGCGGCTGCTGCCGGGGAGGGATCTCGGCCGATGCCGGGCGCTGCTGCTGAGGTCGTTGCGGGGGGGGCGCAAGCGCGAAGCTGCCTGCCAGCCCCAGGCGGCGTGGGAAGGGGCAGAGGGCATCCCCCCCGCATCTGGGGGTTGGGGCTCCGCTACCTCCCATTGCCCCCGCCCCGACCCTCGGGACCCGGCGCGGCCGGAGCTGCTGTAGGTGTCGGCCGGGCAGCTCCTGTGCGCGGCCGCGGCGCCCTCCCCGCGGGGCCCCCCGAGCCCCCAGCCCTCTGCTCCCGCGCCCTCTGCTGCAGCCGCCCGCGGGGTGGGTCATTCCCGCACCGCCGCTCCCTCGGCCCGGGGGGAGCAGCGAGCTCACGGCACGGCATGGCACGGCACGGGGGGGACACGCCAGCCCAGCCAAGGGCTCGGGCATCAGCCTCGGAGTCTCCTTGCTTCTTTCCCTCTCTGGCAGCTGCCTGCTCCAGAGCGCCTGGCAGCGTCTGTCCTGGGAGAGGAGGACGCTTAGTGTAGTGCAAAGCGGCTCCCCCTCCCCTACCTGCAAGCTTTAATTACAGAGCCTCCTCCAATACCTTCCCATGCAAAGTCTTGATAGCTCCCGAGCGCTGCCTGAACTTGTCAGCCCTGGTTTGTATCCAAGGATTCTTCTATTCACATGCCAAAAAAATAAAAATAAAAAAAAAAGAGGAGAAAATGTCCTTTGGGTTAATACACTGGCAGGCACAGGAAAGGTTTCTCCCTTCTTTTCAGCAGCTATCCATGGACCTAGTACGATCTTGGCATGCATCTGGCTAATTTCATTAAGGTTTGGAGTCGGCTCTCTTTATGAATCATATTTTGGGGGGTTTAAAATTAAACCAATGGATCAGTCAAATTTGAATATTTTATTAGCTTGTCAATTATTCAGCACCGCGGGCTCTCCAAATCCAATAAGAGTCCGTATGGTTGCAGCAACCATGTGATGGCTTATGCAATCTGTCCTTGTACCTGCATTTGGTGCCTGAACTCTTGTCAGCAAAAGGTGCTGTATCCGGCAAAGTCTAAGCATTTCATAAATAGTTTGCCCTGGAATTGTACCTGAATTGGACTAATACATATCTAAGAATATTCCCATCTTTACTTATGGTGTGTGCGTGTGTGTGTGTATACACATTTTTAAATTAATCTAATCACTTTTTCTCTCACCTGTTTTGGAGAGACAGGTTCCCCATTTCCCCTTAACTACTTAAATTATAACAGTTAAGTAAAAGGCTTGTCCTTTACTTTAAAAATGTAATAAAAGCTAATTATATTGAGTCATCTTAAAATGATGAAACCAAATAAAATGATTTTAGACAGATTTGATATATTGGTTTAATTTTGCTGGCTGTCATAGCATTCTAATAGACTCTGCCAAAATTATGATGGGTACAATCATTTCAATTACTTACAGCAGCTTAGAAACCATTTGAAACTGCTTTTCAACTTTTTTTTTAATCTGTTTGATTCAACTTTACCTTGTAATCAATAAACATTAACTTGCAAAATGAAAACATGTAGTCATGTCATCACTGCAGTGGTCAGTTCTCTTCCTGAGCTCTTTTTGGGTCAATTCCAGCTGTAGACTGAAATGTAGTAGTACAGTTAATTGCAGAGCTGTTTGCTAGTCTACCATTGCATTGTGCTGGTCTATTTTCTATAGACCATTATTACAAAGTTAGACTACTTAGAAAAGTAGACTGGTATAAAGTATAAACCTCAAGTTTTTAAATGGGATCTGACAAGTGGGGAGACATTTCAGATTTGATATCCACTCAGCTTGCAATGTCTAGTATTTAGGCTTCACATATGCAGCATAATGGTAAATCAGGGAGGTATATTTAAAAATAGTGATGTAAACTAGTAAGTATTGAGTCATCACAATATAAACATTGGATATGTTTCTTCCATTGTCACCAGCCAGACAGATTACATCTTGATACAATAATCTGATTTTCAGAGGTGTTGTTATATGCAAATATATGTACACTTCAAGGGTGTTGTGACCTATAGTACTTAGCTTGCAAGAAAGATGATAATTTTTTAAAAAGGAGGTAGTGTACCTTTTGATATTTTTAAGCGCAAGAAGTTTACCATTATTGCTACTGCTCTTCTTTCTTTAAGCTTTCACATAAGCAAATATGTTCTGTCATTTATTGGCCACCCAGCAGACACGATAAAGAAGAGATCTTATGGTGTAGTAGATGTAGTCAGTCTTATCTGTAGAATCAGCTTAAGCTTCTCTGTCCTGTTTGTACCTATTTTTAGAAATGTAAGAGTAATTTTAAATCTAGTAACTGACCAGTGACAAAAATGTTATGTTTTATATGTCATCATAAATGATCAGAAGACTTAACATTTAAAGGCACGTAAAAAAAAAATTATAGGGTTAATAGTGAATAGTGGCTTGTAGTTTATATTGTGTATCCACTTCTGAATTGCAATAATACCCTGAAGAGAATCTGCATACATGATGTTTGATATTCTCAATATATATTTGTCCTGTGTTTGGGTAAATAAGAATTTGTTTAAAAATATTTTTAAACAGAATCATGTTCAGTTTGATGAAACTCTGAAATGCCTGAAGAAAAGTATGAGAGGCAGGGTGTTTTTGGTAATGTCCTTTATTAGATTAAGTGTAAAGCTGAGAGAGATGTTGGGAAAGCGTTTGGGCATGCATATGGCATTGTTTGTGGTTCTACGCTGCTTTAAAACTGCCTGTTGTTGATCAATTGATAACTCACCAAAAGGTGTCACTATTGTTAACGGAGACTATGTAAAACATGCAGGAGTAAGTCCTCCACCCAAAAATAAGTCATAATCAAATAGGTAAGTTGGGGGGAAGGTTGACTATTTACTTTTATTTTACTTTTATGTTAATATTTTACAATTGCTTTAGCTGTTCCAGATACAGATATTTCATGTATGTTTTATGGTCCATTTTCAAGGGGAACTTCCCAAACACATTCAGTCCACAGCCAATCATTTGTTGGAATTAGACACTAAACTGTACAATGCTCCTTGAAATCAAACAGTTTCTGTTAAGAGTTGCTTGAATCCATATTTACACTGGCCGTGGATAGCATTAGCAATTGTTAAAAAAGTAATGTTTCTGGCCGTGGTCTGTGATTCTGAGATAAAATAATTCTAAATTTCCAACAAACTCCTTTAACTACGTGTTTTCTCTATTACAATGTGAACATTTATTCTGATCAAGTGCTTAGAAGCTTCTGTAAAGCGAGCTACTATAGCTGGAATCAGAGGCATGATGCAGATGGAACATAAGAGATTAAATTGTAGAACATGATTATTCAGATATAATACCAAAAGGCCAGAAATATCACAGACGTTTCTTTTAGATTTTTGTTGTCTTCTGTCTTGGTGAACCTTTTTTTCACCTCTGGACAGCATCCATTTGTCTACAAATAGCTGACAGTGTGACTTAGCATAATGATTTCTCCCTGTTCTTGAACAGGCTGCCTTTGTATTCAAATTCCTGTTCCTGGTAATGTAGTCTTCAGAATGCATATAGCAGGTACGCTATTGTTCCTTGCTACAAGTCTTAGTTTTGGACAACAAATTAGGTCAAACCCATTAATTGTTCCACTGGGAATAATATTTTAAAGACTGATAAAGAAAAAGGAAATGTTAACCAGGTTTTATTTTAAAATATAATCTGTGAAGGATCTCATATTCATCACCATTAACTCAGTAGTAGGCTTGCTCCTCTCTCTCATCTGTAATGTTCTTACAGTGCATGTCTCTATGTCAAACTTCCACAAGCTTAAGAGCCAACAGTGGTGCCAAAATCTTACAAAATGATCATAGGGTTTCATGTAGTTCTGAGAGTGATTTTTGGCTTGTTTGAGGGATGCTTGAGGCTTGGCTTCTTATTGTGTCAGACTGAACATAGACATTTTGGAGGGCTTGGGCCAAGTATCAACACCAAGGCTAGGTACTGACATTACATTTTTACTGGTATAAGTGATGAGAAACTGGTTTATACCCATAACAGAACAGAAGTTCAGTGCACACAGACTGATTTAAAAATCGTGGAACCGGGTCCAAGATTTGACCCCTCCTACCAAAGGGTGAATCTGTGTTCTGTTCATAACCAATCTAAACTACACCAATTACAGAAAATTGCGTAACTTAGATTGCTTTTGCCTCTGACTTTTTGAATGACTATACCTAACACAAATGTATTTCTTTCTGTTTTAAAAACATGCCCTAGGATTGGTGAGAGCAGAATGTGAAATAATAAGAGTCTAAATCCTTTATGTCTGATAACATCTGAGACTGGAAGAAGACTGGTAAAAAGATATTTGAACCAGATATTATTTTGTTTTAAGGTCTGCCCTTCTCAGGGAACATGCACCAGGGTTAGCTATCTCCTAGAAGATTTACCAAGCACAGTGATATACAGCTGCTGTAGTAACCTTCATGTGGCCCTTGCCTATGGCCACTAGCATAGGGTATGTGGTCTGAAGAATGGACATGTTTAGAGGCAAAAAGCATAGTTAGGCACCTCATGCCTCTTGACTGCATGACTTCTGGATAATGTTGAAAGCAAGGAATGGTTTAGTAGGTGAAAGGCCTGAGAAGATTGGGACCATAACTCCTTGGGCTAGGGTTCATAATTTTTGTGCTTTGCAGAGCTGCTCACCTTCTAGGTTCTCAGTGTTGGTCAGAGGGGCTCTGAATGTTGTGGTAATATATATCAAAATTACAATAACAGAAATATATTCTTTGCCCATAAAAATATTTAAATGTTGAAAACTACACTTGCCTTCAGTGCCTATAAACAGATCATTAGCATTGTTAAATGATAGAACATGTAATTATCCAATAGCTGACAATGTATTCCATGAAAACTGTATACTGTAATTATCATATAAAATCCATATAAAAATGGATTAAAGCAGCTATAATCCTCGCAAAATATCTATAGGTCAGATCCTCAGCTGTTGTATTTAGTATAATTATATTGGCCGTCAATGGAGCTGTACCCACATTATACCAGCTGAAGATCTGACCCAGCATTTCTAATTAAAGATATTAATAGTTTTGTATAATGGAAAACGGGATTAGATCATGCTATGAACTCATAAGATAATTCAAATGTCTTATTTCAAAACAGTTATAGAAACCATAAACTGCATCCAAAGGAGCTATACTGAGGCATCTTTTGCTGTTCTTTAAGCTCAGAACCTAATGAACAGGCTCTCCCCCTCCTGCAAACTGCTTATTAAAAATGTCTTTTCCAGACTAAAGCCTGGTATGCCAAGACACAATCTGAAGTGCTTTTTTTATTACATAGGTAAATAATGCCTTAGAATATGTGATTAGAATGGAAATGCCTGTGCATTCTGAACTATAGTATTTCTGTGATGCAGAAAGTAGGTCACACAAAGTAGCTTCTGAAACTTTAAAAGCTTTTGTACAATGGGCCCATAATGTTTTCCTGCTTTAAATGTAGTGTACAGCAGAGGAAAGGCAGGAAGTGGGCACGGTAAAAACTGTCCTTTTTGTGGTTGGGCTCAGTTATAAACATTAGTACCTACTTATAGAGGTGAGCACAGGAGCATAAGGAAGTTGCATGGTTAGTTTCTCTGAAAGAGGTTCAAGCACCATTCATATAGCATGAGGAAGGACAACAACTGTCACCTCTCTTCCTAGGCAAAGCACCTGGGAATGAACGTGAGCATGAGCTCAGAGGAAGTAATCTGTATGAGCAGCGTGCAGCACCTTTTTTGATTCTACGTCAGAGCATCAGGGGAAACAGAGACCAGTTCATAACTCTTGGTAAGGAATTTTTGGACAAAATGGTTTTCTCATTTCCGAAATAAAAATAAAAGCATGCCACTTTCATTAAAACTATTGGGAAATATTTTTCAGCTCCACATCAGAGAGAATTCCTCCAAAAAATAATGATTAGCCTGTGGGTTCAGGACACTTGCATAGGATGTGGGAATCCCAGGTTCAAGTCTGGCCTGAATCACCTGGTTTTCCTATAGTCTAGGTGACCACCAAAAATATTGGTTTTCTTCTACTCCTCCCCCCCCTCCGCTTTTTTCCCCCTTTTTTGAGGGCATGTGGGTGGGTTCAGAAAAGAATGTATTTTAAAAGGGTTTGATTTTCATAGATTGTTAGGGGCTGGAAGGGACCTTGCAAGATCGTCTGGTCCAGCCCACCTGTACTAGGCAGGAAAGGTAACTGGGGTCAGGTGACCGTCCAGTCTCCTTTTGCAGATTTCCAGGGTAGATGACTGCACCACCACTGGAGGGAGCTTATTCCACAGTCTGGACACCCTAACTGTGAAGAAGTTTTTCCTAGTGTTAACAGTGAAACTGTCTTCCAGGAGTTTGTAGCCATTACTCCTGGTTTTCCCCAACGGTGCTCTGGTGAAATTAGTTGCCGAGCCCTTGGTATATTCTTCTGATATAGTGGTGAGCTGCTACCAAGTCTCCTCTCAGCCTTCTCTTTTATAGGCTGAAGAGACCTAAGTCCTTCAGTCTTTCTGCATGTAGAACAGGAATATTGTTTAAAAATTAGTATTTCCTTTCCAGCACTATTACTGATCTGCATTTATGCCCTGTTCTAGCCAGGACACCTGTGGGCTACATGTTACTAAGGCTGGATTGTAAAGTTACAGATCAGGCCTTTCTTTGTGTGCAAGTTAAAAACTGATCACACAACTATTGCTTGTTTTGAGAGAGTTCAAAGAAGTCTGAAGCAATTGATCATTTTAGTCCTTCGCTGGGTTATAGCATCAGTTAATATGTTTTGTCATATACCTATGTCAGGAGACTGATAAAATCACTACAGAACTATTTTTTCCCCTTCCCTTCATTGTCAACTAGAAGTTTCAGCCCTCTATAATTATAGAGAATTATTGCACCAATGAGGAAATAACAGTCATTTTTGTCCAGTGATTCCTGAGGTCCTTGCATACCTCTGCAGAGAATATAGGGATTACTTTGAACTATAGGTTTGTAAACCAAGTTTATATGTTCACAAATTGACACTAAAAGGTATTTTTAAACACTTTTATTTGTCATCTGTCTCTTTTCATCTTTGACAGTTTCAGTCACTGTTGGATATCTTTATATACCTCCAGGCTCTTTAATGAAGGCTCTGTCTGATTTCTCCCTGTTACTCTTCCAGAGATCATTCTACTTAATCAGATATTTTGTTTATGGGTGTTGCGCCTTCCAGGCATGAACATTGGTTCTGAGACACTTTAATTTTCTTGTCCTTTTCTGCCTTTCTTAGTAGTATATTTTTAACTATTTTTAGCCTTCATTGAATCACAACATACTTTCTTGTATGAAGGATTGTTCAAAGTTGCTCAGCTAGGATTTTATTGAATGTAGTAGGAAGATCTACAGCAAAGAAAGATGAAATACCTGGTAAAGCCTCCTGATTAATTTAAGACAATGAAGAAATAGTATCTGAAAGATGATGGAGCATCCAGCATTTGAGTAATTTAAAGGTGAAAAAGCTTGGAATAATATAATGTAGAGGGGGAAAAACATCTTTCTTTGGGAGCATTGGCAAGATGACCTGATAGTTCTCTTCCAGCTCAGCTTTCTATGTCCTTTCAAAGTGACACATTGAACTGTTATTTCTTTGGCTGTCTCTCTTATGGCTCATGTTCTGGTCCACATGTCATTATACAAAAATGAAACTCTGGTTTTAAGTTTTATTTCAGGTCAAATGGGAACTGTTTTTCATAATGCCTTTCATCTTCCCTGTTTAAACTTTTTACTTCTTCCAGCGGGGTCTGTGTAACTTTAGCATGGGCTCTAGGTGCATGTATTCTGCGTTTTCACTTGTACTTCTTCTGCCACACACATGCATACCCTGTCTCCCCTATTCTGCTTCATCCATGGAGCAAGATTTTCATCTTAAATTGTACCCGACTAACAGGGAGCCTTCTCGGGGCTGATTTAACCATGGCCCGCCCACCTTCTCACCCACCACGCCTTGTTGGAATTAATTAAATGATGTAATTAAGTGGGAGGCTGCTCATTTCCTGCCCCAATGCCGGGGGAACTATCCGCAGCTCCTTTCCTCCCCTACACTACAGCCCAAGCCTCGCAGATGACATCTAGATAATATCACGATCACTGGCCCCCACACTGGGCCCCAGAATCCTTCTAATTGAACCCTGCCTGGATTCCTCTCCTCAGGCAGTCTATTCCACCTTCATAGTAGGCAGCATAGCTCCCTGAACTGCTTCCCCTTTGGGTGTGGTCCCCCCAGGACCTCTGGCTACTAGCCCTGGCCCACCTCCAGACCAGCCGGATCCCCAGGCCCTCAGCTATTGGGTGTTCCTTGCAGTGGGCTGCTGGCCCTTTGACCCTTCTGGTCCTGGCCCCAGCATGGACCAGTCAGAGGAAGTTCAGACAGGTGTGACTCTATGGCCTCACTCTTTCTCCATGGGGCCCACCTTCCAGACCCTCCACCATAGGACTAACCCACCCGGTTACGGGGGCTAGGGGTTAAGGCAACCCAACCCGCCTTTCACCGGGGTAGTAACTGGCCTGGCATTTCCTGGGGGCTCCTGCACCACTGAGAGCCCCACCAGGCCACCTGCTCCCAGCAGGTGCAGTTTTAGGTCATACACAGGACCAGGAACCTCCTGACCATCCTGTACAGTTCCTCCCTTACCTCCAGACAATACCAGTAGCCCTACAGCCAGGCAATGTTGTTGCCTGCCTCCAGCAGCAGAACTGGCCTGTTTATATGGCTGCCCTCATCAGGCACCTGGCAGCTGCCAGCTCCAGGTCCTTAAAGTGGCAGGCACAAACAGTGCCCTCCACACTGACCTAGCACTCTGATTTTGTAGCATTCATAAATACTTTGGGCACTTGTTTTGCAGTAGGTTAGGTGATTGTGTAAAAAACAAGGTAGTGTATCAGGTCTTTGCATATCCCATGTCTGCAGTCATCCAGTACCTAGTAGTTGTGATTGGTGTGCTGTCCTCCCCACCACCTTCAGTCACTGACTCTAAACCCATCCTAACAGATATTTGGATTCTGGGCCAGATTAGGGCAGTCTCCTATTTATTCTGACTCACAGGTTTAGCTTGTTGTTGAAACCAGTTCCTTAAACCAACTAACTCATGTTTTTAGCAAATTTGGAAGGAGAAGCCTACCTTGTTCCTCATAACCCCAGTCTGCCCTTAACCTTTGACTTTAGTCGGCAGACTGCTTCTTTAAGATAGATGCTGTCTGGGTGTTGTCCCTGCTGTTGTATTCATCAGATAGGGACAGACATTCAAAAAGCCAGAGCCTGAATTGATTCAATCTTTGCACGTTAGTCTAATCTGGCTAGACTAAATCAGTTTGTAACCAAAAAGACATCCCCTCTGGACTGAAAAATGTAGGCACATGCCTGCAGCGGCTGAGGCTAGAAACGTTATTCCCTTCAGTTGTGAGCTGAGAGGGGGATGGCTAGGTCCCAGTAGGATGCTTTTGATAACAGAGCATTTATTAGCTGTGTTATCAGCATTTAGCACCCCATCAGAAAACAAAGCCTTGCTCATTAGTTCAAGATCTTCTTAAACAGCTTTTTTCCAAAGGAAGGAATGGAAGGATGTTACCAGCTGACTGTTGATTAGCTCCAAAAAGCCCTAAGTGGACACTGTTATACCTGCCTTACACAGATACCTCTCAGCATTACTACATGCTGGCTACGGTCCATGCTGTGAGAGAGGAAGAAGGGATCCCTGTTTAAGCAGCGAGTGGGGGGGTCAGAGGGGCATGGGGAAGCCAGCAGACCTTGCTGTGTGCACTGAATGTCTGTTCTGTTACAGATTTAAACCAGTTTCTGATCACACAAACCTGTGTATAATGTCTGTCCCTAGCCATCTTCACCATGGCCTTTCTTCCTCATCTCTCTTCCAAACGAGATGTGCAAATAACTGACATCAGCGTGCTGGGTAAACTGGAAAATCACTTGCCATAAAATGAAACACTTTGTTTGCTTGGAAACAAAATGTATTATTTCATTTTTGTGTGTGGATGTTTGTATTTATTTTATATATAGATTTCATTTTTTCATTTAAATTAACCGTTTTAAAACACGTTCTGAAAATTCACAAAATTGAATTTATGTTTTCAAAATTAACAGAATTTTGAAAACATAAAATATCACTTTTTCAGGCATAACTACAAATACAGTATACATTTTAAATATTTTCAGTTGACCATCATCCACACCTTTTTTTGAATGAATATTGATCAAAATATTTTTCTTGGCTGTGCTCCCTAGCCTTCTGTTAAGGTTTGCTGCTTCATATATAATTTGCTCTTTTTCACTTTAACTAAATAGGCATTTCTGGGGAGAGGGGTGGTTATTTTTTTTCAGTGGTCTGGAATAGCCTGATGACAAAGTTTTTCTGTGATTAAAAAAAATCCCCAATTTTCAAATTTAAAAAAGTAACCCAAAATCTACATTTTCTGGTGATTAAAATGAAACAAGGAATGAAGCATTTCCACAAACAACACTGGGCAATAGTTGTACCAAGGTCAAATACCAAGGTTAACTCCCATCTCAGAAATCTTACACACAGAAAAGCTTGGGTGAATTTCTAGTTCAGCACTTTGGAGTCACTGTTTCAAGTAAATAGTTAATTCAGTGTAATGGTCTAATTTTTTTGTGTCTTCATGAGATTCTCTTTGTTTTGGTTCCAAACTGAAGAGGTGAAAGTTTTAAAATGCCTATAGCAAATGGACCTATTGCAAATGGGCATGTTGTAAACACAATGTGTTTACGGCACGGCATATGTGTTTGTAACAGTTGGAATGATTTTTAAAACGTTTTTGGTGAAGGAATATAGAACAATATTTCCACAGAAAAGATTCGATTCAGAACAAATATAATTTTGTTTCCTATTTTTTTATTGAGATTTTAGCTATAAAATTACTAGAGACATCTGTTCTCTGAGGGAAAGCTGTAGAAAGAACTTACCTTGCAAAAGAATATAAACATTACTTTATCTTGTCATCCACTAGTCTGTATTTGTAGTCTGTATCTGCTGAAACTGACTTTGTACTTTGAAAAGGCACTTTATAAGAACGTAGTAATTGCATGTTACATGTGAGTGGACAGAGGAGTAATGGCACCTTTTTGTTATCCTGTGTAGCCCTGTACTGTAGAACCTTGGGTCTGGTCATGTAGAGGGAACAGCAGAATCCACATCTCAGTCATTCTTCTGGGCTGACTAATAACATTATTGGGCATATGAGGTAGTACATATGTGGGGAGCACTGAACAGGGGAACACAGAGCTGAGAAGATCATTTCTGGAGTATTCCATTTCATAGTCCTGAAAGAGCCTAAAGGCAGCTCTTATATGTGTGTGTATATAAAATATGTATGTACATATATGCATGTGTGTATGTTGGTGTGTATAGAATAGCAATAGAAACAAATCTTTAAATGCATATATCAAGGAGAGATCAGTAAGTGATTTTTCCACAGATTTCCCATATTTCTTTTTGCAGTGATTACTTCTTTCCTGGTTTAATATGAAAATGGAAGTGAAAGGAAGAGGCTTATGGTGCTTATTTTGAAATATTAAAAATATAAAGAGGAGGATGGTTGCAAAGAGGAAGAGAATCTCACTTTTGATAGGACATGGAAATGATTCACCCAAAAGTCTCTGGCATCATTGGCTTGTTCCTGGGAAGTGATTGTGTTTGTCATTGATATGCTTATAATGAATGTATAGAATTAGTTATTTATCAGAATTAGTTATTTGGCCCATAAATAGCTTTCTGCAGGCTTATAGAGCTATAATGGGAATTGTCACACTTCTCCATTTATCTGACCTTTGGTCCTTCCTTGCCTTGCTGACAAAGTCCTATTCCACCCCCTCCTCCCCTCGTAGTTCTTTATTCCTTATCTCTAAAGGTCTCCCAGTACAACCTTTTTTTTTCTAAATGAGTTGAAAGCTTTCAAATAGTTTTGAAAATTATCGGTATAATATGGCCTAATGGACAAGTACTAGAATAAGCTGCAATCATGGTACAATTAGAGTAGGACGTGTATATAAAAGACCTTGCTGTGTCAAGCTTAGCGTGGTCTGAAGTTGTTTTTTTCATAATGACAGTTTATAGTGGTCCAGAAGAAAGTAAGTAATGACTTATTATATTTTCTACCTTTTTAAAATGGCTTCCTGACCATTTGACTCCTGTAATTTTTAAGTTTTCATTTTACAGCCAAAAACCACAAAATGCTTGAGCATAATAATCAAAAGGATGGCTTGATGTTAAAAATAATTTGGGTTTTTTGTTGTTTCTTTTTAATTAACCCCTTCATGTGAACAGCTTTATATGTTTTATATCTATATCTGGAATTTTACAAAAGCAATCATGCAGTCTCTCCTTAGGGGTGAATTGTCTTATCACTAGACTCTATAGAGAGTCATGCTCCCTTTTGCTTGCTCTGAGAGAGAATTTAGGTGAGTGCAATAGCCACTAGACTATTTTATGCAAATGTTAGGCACAATTATTTATATCAATTAGCTGCTGGTGCTGCTGTCAAGTCAGTGGAGGGATCTAGTGTGCAGTCTAAGACAAGTTCCTATCCTCCAAGAAGAAGCTCATCCCTGTGCCTAGTGTTTCATATTGACTAATTCTATGCGTCTCCCTGACCAGCCTCAAGGTGCTCAGATTCATTTTTTAGAAACACTTATCTATATTAATTATAGGAAGTTTAGATGCCTTAACTCTTTTTATTTGGAATGCCTGAATCCAGACATCTACTTTCTAAGTGAATTTCTACATAGAGACCCCCTACAGCCTGGTCTAGATCTGGCTCTTAAATCCTGATTTGAGCAAAAAAAGTGTTTGTGAAGGACTGCATAGAGTTTCATAGTAGCTAGGGTCAGAAGGGACCTGATCAGATCATCTAGCCTGACCCCTGCCACAGGCAGGAATGAATGCTGGGTTCACAAGACCTCAGACAGGTGATCATCTAACCTCTTTTTGAATTTGCCCAAGGTAGGGGCGAGGACCACTTCCCTAGGAAGTTGGTTCCAGATTTTGGCCACCCTAACTGTAAAATATTGCCTTCTGAACTGTAACCTGAACCTATTCTCCATCAGCTTATTACCATTGTTCCTCATCACCCCAGGTGGTGCTGGGGAGAAAAGGGCTCTTCTTATTTGCTGATGATCTCCCTCTATGAGTTTGTAGGCAGCCACCAGGTGCCCCCTCAGCATCCTCTTCCTAAGGCTGAATAGGTTCAGGTCCCTCAGTCTCTCCTTGTAGGGCCCTGTCCTGCTGCCCACTTACCAAATGAGTGGCCCTCCTCTAAACCCTCTCCAGGCTGGCCACATCGTTTTTAAACTGTGACGCCCAGTACTGGACACAATACTCCAATTGTGGCCTGACCAAAGTTGCATAGAGGAGGAGTATCACCTCTCTGGACTGGCTTAAGATGCATCTTTGGATGCATGACAAGGTATGGCTGGCCTTGCTGGCTGCAATCTGGCATTGGCGGCTCATGTTCATCTTGGAGTCAGTAACGACTCCAAGATCCCATTCTGCCTCTGTGCTTTCAAGAGAGGAATGCCCCAGCCTGTATGTATGCTATGGATTCCTTCTCCCAAGGTGCAGCACCCTGCATTTGTCTACATTGAACCCCATCCTATTCTCATCTGCCCACTTTTGTAGTCTGTCTAAATCTATTTGCACCCTCTCTCTCCCTTCAAGTGTGCCCACCTCGCCCCACATCTTAGTGTCATCAGTAAACTTGGACAGCGTGCTTTCCACCCCCTCGTCCAAGTCACTGATGAAGATGTTAAAACTGTGTGGGCCCGAGAACCGAGCCTTGGGGGATGCCACTTCTCACATCACGCCAAGTTGAGTACGACCTGTCCCCCGCTACTCTCTGGGTGTGCCCCATCAGCCAATTTTTTACCCATCCTACTGTGTAGGCATCAATGCCACAGTCGCCTAATTTATTGATGAGAATGGGGTGAGAGACAGTATCAAAGACCTTTCTAAAGTCTAGAAAGACTACGTCCACGGTGACACCTTCATCCAAGGATTTAGTTACTTGGTCATAAAAGAGTATGGTGTTGCTACTCACCACCTAAGAAATAAAGCAATATTTGCAATAATAGTCAATCTTGTAACAGACTAAATCTCATTGGGATTATGTCCATTGGAAAGTGGGGGTTTTATTTTTCTTATTTCTAGTATGAACTTGTAAAAAATATTTGCAGTAGATTTTCATGTATTCATTGTGGCCAAATGCCATGAGAGCTGTCAAATGAATAAAGTTAGAGTTGAGAGATGATTTCCTAAGCAGAACACCTCAATAACCAGCAGAAGTTCTTGCTATTCACTAGTGTCTGAGAAGGGGGAGGGAGTCTGAGTTCACCTGTTCAAAACTACCACATTGCTCTGCTTCACTATTATGTGTTCTCTATTCTTCTGCCTTGTGCCAATGTATATGGACATATATGGATAGCTACTTAAATCTTCCAAGTTCTGGATTATATATTTCAAATTTAGACGACAAATGTAATTTGGGTGCCTTTGGGCCCTTTTTTACATTGTTTTTTTCCCTATAAAATTGATTCCATGTTGAAATATTTTAGGGAAATGTCTATGTAGAACATAAGTCCAATTTAATCAAAACATTTTTGTATTATTGAACTGGGTGAAGTTCATAATATCTGAACATTAAATCGAAAGAGTTTTACCTAAACAAAAGCTAGCAAAAAACTCCATTAAAATCAGCTGTAATGTATAGCTGCAGAATGGGTTAAACAGTATGACATATGCTGAAATTTGAAGTCTAGATTCTTTGGTTTGTTTTGCAGTATTTATTTTTTAGTCTTGGGAATGTACAAGCTGCTCCTGACAACCTTAACACAGAGATGGATCTTAGTTTTGCATCTGTATATTAAAACTATAAATGACAAACTTGTTAACATTGTAAAAATTCCTTTTATTTTTCCTATGTCATTTTAATATTAAAATTCAAATAGTTTCCTTATGACCACGACTTCTGTAGAAAACCTCAGGTCTTAAATGTGTGGGCATACAGTCATGAGTATGCACACGAAACTTTAAAAACCAGTTGGTTTGGCAAAAGAGATCTCAGATGAAAAGTCTCCTTCTGAGAAGATGAGATTTTCAGATTAGGGATTCAGTGATCAAACAAAGAATTTAACAGCTTCACTGATATGAGTGTTAAGGGAAGAAATTTAAGTAAAATGAATCGATGATTCATTTGGTTGCACTCTGGGGGAAGGCCAGACTTTGTCCAATAATTAATGATCTAATTTAAAGCCTAACCCTTTCTTGCTTAAAGTAATAATGTAGATACTTATGCAGTAAAACAACAAATTTAAAATGCGAAGCACTAGTCTAATGTGAAGCACTATCTTACTTTGAACAAGGCTAGTCAATGGACCACACTTACAGGTATTGGTGCCAAACTTATTAAGCCATAAATGAATGTAAAGTGTTTTGATTTATTAATAAGCAATGGGTAAAATAATGCTGTGCACTGTATAGCAGTCTGCATTGAAACAACAGAAATGAAATATATTTGTGAAGTCAGTGTTTTTTATTTACTGTGACCTACATATGCATTTCATTCTAGATACAGTATCACTGGCTAAGTACACATGTTCAAAAGCCCTTGGCAGAAAGCACTGTATTGCACTATAAGTGCTAAAAGTTTGACTGCATTCCAACTGAATAGATGTG
>NW_017728909.1:55651314-55666351 GCF_001723895.1 Crocodylus porosus | reverse complement strand
GGTGGAGGGAAGGGGGCTCAGTGCCTGCCTGCATTAGCCAAAGTCAGCAGGTGGGGGCACTCCCACACACCTCCCAGGAGACTGCTGGAGTAGCCATCTCCCCCCAGCCCCACCTCCCTTCCAGCTGGCAACTGTCAGCAATGGCTAAGGGTGGAGCGGGGTGGGGAATGGATCATCCTCAAAAGGACCGAGGTCTTTGTGGGGAGCAGACCAGATGCCCATGGCAGGGAGTTCCCTCCCCCTGTCTAGCAAGCTGGGCAGCGGTAGGGAGACACCTTGCAGCAGGGTGGCTCCCTTTCCCTCACCTAAGCATCTTTGCAGTGGCAGCCAGCAAAGGGCAGGAAGGGCAGCCTGGCGTGGTATTTCCCTGCTCTGGGAACTGGACCAGAGGGGGAAGGGAGCCCCTCTGCTATGTGGACCCAGCCTGTCCCTGCCAAAGATCTGAGCTAGCAAGCTGTGTGGGGCAGGTGTTGCAGTGGGGGTGCTCCCTTCCCCACCACATCAGTCTCTTCATAGAGGCAGCCAGCAGCTGCAGAAATGCCCAGCCCCACCTTTTGCTGCACTGGGGGCGAGGGGGAGGGAAGGAAGCCCTATACTGTATGAACCTGGGCTGACTCCCTTACCTCCAAGTCAGCAAGCTCTGGGAGGACCCCTGCAGCTGGGGGGCTTCCCCCCAGCCTTAGGCTGCAGTTACTGGCACAGTGAAAAGTCAGAGCAGCCCTGCTCTGCATCTTCTGGCAATAGCTGCTGGTTGCTTGGGCAGGGGCGTGAACAGAGTGCCTTTGCTACATGGACCCAGCCCCCCCACCCCAATCCCCAAACTAGCAAGATGGGGGGGGAAGGGGAGGGCTTGTGATTCACTATCCCTACACACCCAAATGACCTGGCAGCTGCAGCCAGAAGCATATAGCATAGGGCTTCTCTGGCTTTTCACTGCACCAGGAACTGTGGCTGAGGAGGAAAAGGGATCCCCCTTGTTTCACAGACCTAGCTTGGCTTCCCTACCATCTAAGCCAGCAAGCTGTGGATGGTGGCCTTTGTGGGGATGACTCCTCCCCACTTCCCACCTCCTCCTCAGCCGCTTCTGACAGTCAATATGTAGCAGGGGTGGGCGCCGTGGGGAGAGGGGCCACTCCAGCAGCAGCTGCTTGGAGAGAGATCCTGAACTCCTTTCCCTGCAGCGCCCTCCCTGCCCAACTGGGCTGTGGCATGCCATGGGGCTGGGTAGCTGTGGGGATAGAAATGCCACTTCCCTCACCTCTCCCCAGCCAGGCTGAATTTAGGGCTGGGATCAGAGGCTGTCACTGACTTGGATCAGTGACAGCCAATGGGGTGGGGACAGCCCAGCCCAGCAGTCAAGCACAGAAAATGAGTTATTTCTAAAACTAGAGCAGCCCTGTGCAATGTTGCTTGGGATGGCAGCAATGGTGCTCTAAGTTAACCCTTGATGGGATCTGGCACAGACATTCGATGAAGTGCTCTCACAGAGAAAGTGCTTTAGATGAGTACACATCCATCCAGGGTTAAATTAGAGCTGCCATTTTAAAGTGTTTTATGTGCTGTGAACATTTGTTTTGTTACGGCTATCAACCACTTCCTGTATGCTTAAAGTGCATTAGGTGTAACGTCTGTACCTAGCCACTTACATTTTTTAAACTAATAAATTCCTTGCTGTACGTGGCAGTCTTGTGCTCTTAAGGTGTTCAGCATCCATGTGAATGGCTGAGCACCCTTATTTTTCATTACCTTAACTGGAAATTGAGGGGCTAGTGTTCAGTATATTGTAATACTAAACCTTTTATCCTACTTTGTACTGAAATTTGTAATCTATCAGCTGTACGTCATGAACCCTTCTCCCCACAAAAGTAGTTGGGATAGTTAACTTAAAAATAATACCAGTTCAGTTAAAAATACCACTAGATATCAGTATGCAATTGCATTTTCAATGTATGCACAAGCATCTTTTCTAGCAGTTCACCTCTGTGTGAAAATATGCAATTAAAGATGTAGTTCTGTTTCTGCATTTCAATTTCTTCCTCACTGGCCCTGTGAAACTATTTTTGTTCTGCTGACACTTCACTGATTCTGAAATGAAATCAATGGAATATTGGGTGCAGAGTTCTTAAGATATCTGGAAAAACAGCAGCTGATTTTGTCACTCATGCATATTACATTTGGCAGCAAAAATAAAATATTTGTTTTTGGAATTGTGTCTCAGTGTGATCTTTCCATTGCACAATTTAACATTTCTATTAGCACCTCTGTATCTGTTGCAATTGAGAGTGTTACATTACTTTGCTAATAGCAAGATCACAAGAATTTGACTGAGGTAAGTGACATTGTCCATTTTGTAAATAAATGAGAGAGAAATTAGAATCTTGTCCAGGGACACATGGCAGATTCTTAAAGATCTGGAGATCAAAGAGTGCATGTGTGGGGGAGGGGGGTGGATGGGGCAGGGGTGTGCATAAACACCAGGACCAAGTTGTGGTGAGTGTGGTTCAAGCACGGAACACAGAGGAGGTACTTGTCCCACAAGCACATAATTTAAGGATACGATAGCAGAGGACTAATTTTTTAGTAGGTATTGTAGTATAAGAGAGGGCTTTATAGGAGGTATTTGAAGTAGAACAAAACTTTGCTCTGGTGATGTTTATGCATGGTTCCTACAAGGAAAGTGAGGGTGGGGGAGAGCATATATATTTTTCATAAAATAAGAATGTCTCACATTGAGTCAGTTGGACTTCTCTATAATGACTGTGAGATACTAGGTTGGTTAGCAAGGTAAAAAGGAAAGGTAAAGGCGTCACCACGTAGGCAACTCCTTGCGACAAGCAACAACAGTACATTTCAGGTAGAAGTGATCAACCTGTGTCAGAAAAACCATGTTGCCATCTGGCAAGTAGTGTGTGTAGCTGCCTTATTGGAATCCATGGTGGCTGCTGTGAATTCACAGTTTGGTCAATGTTTCAGCCCCCACTTGGGTTTGAAAATTATTTCCAGTGACAAAGACTTACTACAAAACAGCCATTCAGTTTCAGTAAAGAAATACAAGTCTTCCACTCCTTGTGTTCCAAACTGTGATAACTGGTAAAGTTGTACAAGCAGTTGTAACTTTGCATATAAATGAGGAGGAAGCCATTGGCCTGTAGTTCAGAGAGGAGTTTTTGGACACACAAAAATTGTACTATGCTGCTCTCAAGATCAAAGACCAAAACTTTGTTCCTGATAGCCTTTACACATATATCTGTTTGATATTGTCACATCTTAAAACTGAAATGGAAAAGGAATTGGCAAGATTTAAACACATCCTGGGTGGGAGGACTTGGAGAGGTTGTCATTAAAGATGGGCCCAAGCCACATGCAGGATGTTGGTGATAGATTTCCTGAACACATGAACATTTTCAGGATTAAAAAAAAAAAAAAAAAATCTTAGTCCTTACTAGGTAGAATCCAAAACTTTTAAAATATTTAAAAAGAGAGAACGAGAGAGCCCACATCACAACAGCTAAGATGATGAAGATAAGGGCACTTGCCTCATATGATAAAGATCAGTCTCTCTTGGCTTGTCCTTTGCATCCAGAAATGCTGTCCTGACTTGAAAACATTTCTTGTTAGAAAATATCAATTATATTTGTTGTTGTTTGGGGTTATTTTAAACACAGAAATGTATGCATCTCTTCCAATTAAAAAAAAGTTGAAAAAAGCTCTAACAAGTCCTTGTCTAATGCAACTAAGAAGGAAAATTGAAGGGAGAGCCTGTAGGTCAGGATAGGTTAAAAGTTCTGTGTTATCCACGTTGTGCCTGAGTTGATCACTTAAAGGGTGGAACCCTGTGGGACTGTTACAAAAAGGGGAGAATCAGGAAACACACCAAAGGATATTGTGTTGGGAGCATCAGGAAAGAGATGATGCCAGACCTACCTTGGGCTCTGGTTACCCTGTTGCACCTCATCCTGGCTAATTGAGCGGTAGGTCTTGCTTTCTGGGGAAACCTGTTCCTCCTTCCCTACATCTCCCAAGTCTACCCCCTTTAGTGGAGTGCCAAGAGAGGACTAATTTTGAAGAGGAGGAGCATAGTAAGCAATCTAACATAGATTTCATAGACATTAGGGCTGGAAGGGACCTTGGGAGATCATCGAGTCCAGCCCCCTGCCCAAAGGGCAGGAAGTCAGCTGGGGTCATAGGATCAGGTAGCTCAAGGCATATCGAGGAAGATAAGGACGGAGTACTAGCCCACTTTTTGTGTACTCCGATGAAAAATGCATATATTATTTAAGTGGCAGTGCAAGAGTGAGTTTGTAGCCCTAATGGTCCAGAAATTGAGGGACACAATGATTTCTTAGGGTGATGTCTTCTATAGACCAACTATGTAGTTGGGATAGAGTTAGACAAGCTTTCAAATGCAAGTCTGAGGAAGAATGTCTTGCATTCAAAAGCTTGTCTAACTGTATGCTGACTATATAGGTGGCCCAATAAAAGCTATCACCCTAAGAAATTCCTGCATCTTGCATAAATATAAAGTGCTCTTAATAGTTACCTCAGGAAAAAAATCGTGTTTCACTGATATTTCTTTTTTCAGAAACACTAGGAAGAGATATTCCAGAGGACTAGAAGAGTGATAATATTATACTAGCATGCAAAATATGACCTCTGTACTTGGCATCAGTTTGGGGCAGAACAACAGAAAAGCTGGTATGAGAATAATCTGAAAATCTGTCTCTTTACCTAGATTTTTGTCAAAGATGAAAGAGGTCTTACATTCCAGCTTGTTCTTACTAAACTTTAATCATGTTTAGTTTCTCTCCAGATAGATCTGGAAACTGTTTTGTTTCAAATTTGTTAGCCAAAACAGAGTGCACAAAGGTAGAGGTAGGCTTGCAGACTGGGTAGTTGAATCCTAATTGCTCTGAATTACAAGTGGCTTAGATTTGTGGCTCCAGTTCATGCCCCTCTCTTAAGAAAAAACATGCATGAAGGAATCTTTATTTTCGCAAATATCAGAGCAAGAACTAAGCACAGGAAATTGAAAGGAAGGAAAAATCAACTTTTGAATACTTATCCACAGTGTACCAGGCGGGTGAAACGTCCTAGGGTTGCCGTGCTCTCCCCTAGCACCCCCTACCGTGCCAAGATTGGCTTAAAGCACCCTCGTTCTCGCCTGCCACATCTTGATCTTATACAAGTTAAAGGGAGGTTGCCTTGGGGTAGCAGGTCACGGTTCCTGCTACCCCGATCCTTGTTTATATAATGGGGTTCCAAACACCCCAGCCTTATGGGCTATGCATGGCTCCAACCACCCCTGTACCACGCCCCAAGCCTCATAGATCTACCAGACGTTGTTTGGTCTTAGCCGCAGCCCTCGTTACTCTCAGTGCCCTCTGGCACTCGGGCTCCCTGCAGCCCTCGTCACTCTGGGCGGAGGTTTTAAGGAGCCTCCTACCCGTCTTTTCCCCAAGGCGCACCGTGTGGGATTTATTGGGAATTACCCACCACAGGTAGTCTCCCCATATTAGCCAACCTTGGTAAGTTGCACTTTTCACTGGTCAAACTCCTGCCTACTTCTTGGGTTCTCTCCTCCCTCCCTTCTCTGGCCTGTCTACCTGGGTCTCTTTCTCCGGGCAAATTGTAGGTTCTCTAGTCTCCCTCTGACTCCTTGGAGGTCTTAGAGTCTTCCCCATATCTCCTACTGCTTCCTTAGTGCCTTCTGGGCATATTCCTCTTTCCAAAACTCAATCTTCCCCTGGATTGTGGGTCTTCCTAGTGATCCCTTGTAGATCTTAACATGTGCTACTCCTTCAACTTTCTCCTCCTGATGTTTCTCAGCCTCCACCATGTGACATGCCTAGGGATGTTATTTATGTAGACCTGAGGTCTTTTCTCAGGCATGGATCCCCTTTTGGCTGGTTGTTCCCTCCTCATCTCATGCTCCTGGGCACAATTTACTTGCTGAACTCAACTGATTCCCTTTTTGCCAGACCTACCTTGGGCTCTGGTTGCCCTAGGCACCAGACCATTTGCACCTCATCCTGGCTAATTGAGCGGTAGGTCTCGCTTTCTGGAGAAATCTGTTCCTCCTTCCCTGTCACCCCTACATCTCCCAAGTCTACCCCCTTTAGTTGCCCCTGACTGGGCCCTGTATTTCCTCCCTTAGCTTGTGGTAGGGATAATTCCCTCAGTCGTTGCCTTAGCTGGCTCATCTTATTCATGTGATGACTCTGCCACTGGTTCCACCTCTGGTCCCAGTATTCTAGGACAGCTGGCAGGATCTCCTCTTGTAAGACTCCCAGTTTCTCCTCTATAGGACTCTCCAACCTGATACTTCTCCCCAGCTGTCCTGGCCCTAAAGAGCTTCCTCTTTAGGACCCTGCCAGTGTCAGGAAACTCCTGTCTCTAGGAGTTTCATAATCCTAGACCGGGTGTTCTTAATTATGCCTCTGCCTGCTTCAGAGACTCCTTAAGTTCTTCCCTCTCTTGGGATTCAGACTTAGTGGCTACCAAGTACTCAGTTAATTGGACCCCCAGTGCTTCCAACCGTTCCCACACCATGTCCGAGGTCCCCAAGGTTTGTGGTTTTGGGTTGGCTTCTACCAGGGTGGTTATACCCTCTTCTTCTGATACCTCTACCCCTCCTGGGTCTTGGGTTTTCATGGCCCCCAGGTCACTCACTGCCTGCAGCCTTTCATTTTCCTGCTTCAACGCCTGAATTTCCTGACTCATTGATAGTATTTCTCACTCTAGCTGCTCTTTCTCTGTTCTTATCGCCATTTCTTTAGCTAGGCTGTTTTCCTGGGAGGTTTCAAGGGACTGGACTTGTCCCACCAGCTGTTCTTTTTCTCCGTCTACTCTCTATAGCTGGTTGCTTAACTCATTGTTTTCTCTCTCTAGCTCTTAGATCCTCTTCCAGGGATAGCTTTTGCTCATCCAACATCTTATAATCTGCCATGTAAACTGTTATCTTTTCCAACTCCTGCCAGAACTTCTTATCCAACTCTACTGCCTGAGTATGGCTCTCCCACATCTTATCTTTCATTTCTTGCACCAGGTCTTCTGCACATATGCCTCTCTGTTGCCATCTCTCTAGCCCCTCTTGTAACTCCCCTATTTGGTCTTCCTGATTTCGGACTTGTTTCTGAAGTACTGCTATCAGGCCCCTCACTACTTCTAATTTCCATAGCACCTCCTTGTGTTCTGCCGCCTGTGCTATCACTACCCAACCTTATCTTTCTGTGTCGATGCCTCAGTCTTATTCTGTAAGATCACAGGCAATGTGGCTTCCACCACACCTAATAGCTACTGCCCCACTGCCTTCTACCAAACCGTCCATTTCTATCCTAGCCCCTGGGTTTGCTCTTGCTCCTGATTCATGCACAGCTGAGCGTATCCTGGCCAACGCACCAAATTATGTACTAGGTGGGGGAAACGTCCTAGGGTTGCCGTGCTCTCCCCTAGCACCCCCTGCCATGCCAAGTTTGGCTTAAAGCACCCTTGTTTTCACCCACCATGTCTTGATCTTATAAAAGATAAAGGAAGGTTCTCCTGGTCACGGTTCCTGCTACCCCGATCCTTGTTTATATAACAGAGTTCCAAACACCCCAGCCTTATGGGCTATGCGTGGCTCCAACCACCCCTGTATCATGCCCTAAGCCTCACAAATCTACCGGATGTTGTTCGGTCTCAGCCTCAGCCCTCGCCACTCACGGTGCCCCCTTGCTCTGAGGCTTCTCATGCTGCCCACACTTGGGGCTTCCCACTGCCCATGCTGTTGTGGTTCCCCTATGAGACCTCCTCCGTCCCCTTCTAGCCTCACCTGGTCCTCCAGTCAAACAGTAAACAAAACAAAAGCCCCTTGGCTATAACATAACTCTAAGCCATCTGGCTCCAACCTTTCTCTCACCACATCAGAGATGTTCCATCCATCCCCAATCTCGAGCCGTACCTGCAGTTTGTCCTCTACTCATTATTCACTTCAGCAGAGTCCCTTCCTCCTGGACTGACAGCAGGGAAACCTACCTGCCTGCCTGGCCTCAGCCTGGGAGTTATATAAGAGCCAGGCCCTGCCCCTTCCAGTCAGCTGACTTCCCCTGGTTACCCTGGCAACCAGCAGCTGGGCTCTCTACTTATGATTCACCGGTAGCAGGCACCTCAGTGCCCTACTACACGTAGAAACAAAATCATGTTAAATAAAACAGAATAACTAGAAAAAGAATTGTTAACAGATCATATCAGCATCTGCTGCCTCTAAAAGAAAAGAGAGAGAGAAGTGGATGTTTTAATTGAATTGACTTGTTGGAGAGCAGCTTACTTACAGCTGTATCCCTGAATATCCTAGATGACCTTATAGTGGGAGGGTATATTTGATATCAGAGCATGCAGGGTGTGTCAGGGGAGCATAGGAAGTGGAAGAATCTGACATGGGCTCAAGCAACTTCATAATAAAAGAGAATCCTTTTCAAGAAAACAAATAAATAAAAGTGTGTGTTGTGTGTGTGTAGCGGTGACATTATTATTCTTAACAATAACTGCTTATTCTTCTGACTGGAAAGAAGCAGCATGGCTTATGGGACTTGGAAGAGGTCAAGAGCTCACCATCTGGGACAGAGTGCTTACTGCAGGCACAAATGGTGACATGGAAAAATATTCCAAATGGATCTCTGCCAACTTTTAGATTAACTGTAAAGCTTTGCATCCATGCTTTATTGTGAGGTTTTCAAAGCTTTCTAATGAGAGCCAACTTGATTTGAGGGTTTAGCATCTTTTTGTCGCTCTGAAAATCTCCTTTATTTCATAGAGTCACTGTGACACCTCAAGAAATGAACACCCGCTTCTTTTTTTTCTCTACAGTCCATTTTTTCTATATTTTATTGAAAAATGTGTTTTTTAAACTGTGATTATAGTAAGTGGATTTGGCCAACCTATCCAGAATAACTTGCAATCAGAATTATGATATATATTATATTATATTTAAATCAGAATTCATATTTCAAAATACTAAAATATAGAATAACCTCTACACATTTATGTACAGTTTACCTACACAAACGAAGAAAGGAGATACACACTCAAGAGAATATATATATGTCCAGTTGTTGGAAGTAGTTTCTCAGTTAATGAACATTGGACATTTTTATTTTTAGTAAAAAGACTCCTGCTTCCTGGTCGTCAATTATTTTTAAAACAATATTGTCAGGTATAAATAAAATTAAAACTAGATATAGATTAATATTACAGAAAGAGGTTCATTTTTTCTGATTTGTTGCAGAAAACTGATTGACTTTAATAAGCACTAGTTTTTTTGTGCATTTAAAAGATTAGAACTGTGCAAAGTCTTAGCAGATGTTTTCATCTGACAGAAACACTACATCAAGATAAAATATTGTTCAAGATCCATCATTGCCACTTTGTGTGGTACAGAGATTCTATCCCTATTATGGATATCATCCAGCTTTCGTTACAGACAAGGAAATTATTTCTATTCCATTTAATGGGTGCAGAGAAAGAGAACCATTTAGGACAGGAGGCTGCCTTTGCCCTCTTCCCTGGGGGCATCTACATGTCCTAGCCAGCATTATTGTGCAGTCCCACCACTGCATGGTTGTTTTTAGCTTGTTCCAGCATCGGTGTGACAGCTCATGCCAGGCAACAGTATGTTGCCATAGCACTGAGCTATGGTGCAGTAGCTCATTGCTACAGCAATGTAGCATCTCGTATACACACGCCCCCTCTCTACTGCCCATATATGTAAGGCTAAGGTGGGACTCATGCCTTAGGGACTGGGACACATTAGATGTTGGCCTTTGTGCTCAGTAAACTTCTATTCAACAGACTGAAAAGGATCTAAAATGAATTGCAAATATATTTAGGGATTTATTCCCGTCAGTATAATTCCCTGCAAGTTAGAGTCAGCATGCTTGTGTTCCTCATTTCCAATATCAATCAGATAACTTTTTGATGTGTGTGTACCTTCTTAGTGATCTAAAATTGTATAGTAGGATGTTAGTACATGGCATGATAGCTTTCAATCTTAAGAGAGAGACTAGAAATATTTCAAGGCGCTGTTATTTTTTAAATACTGAGCAATTTCATAGTAGTACCAAGGCATTCTAGAGTGTGATGATAATGTGGAATCTTATTGCACCTATGCTGTTTGAAGCATCAAGGTGTGAAGATATTTCACAGAATCCAGGAGAGAACTGTTGTTTGATCAGCAGACCTCATGTTCTTTAATACCATGTACATTTACTTTTTTGTAAAGTTGGTTGCAGCTAAATTTGCTATAAATCAGGTGTCAGGATATACCAGTCTCAAAAAGGTATATAATAAAGTTAGCACAAGGGGACATCTGAGTTAACAGTGGACATGAATAAATTGTAGCATGTTAGCTGTTCTTGTCTTGAAAAAACTTCTTTTGATGGTAGAAAGCTCTTTCTTGGTTTAAGAGTAAAACATTGTGAGTGTGAGTGTGCATGTTTGTGTATATGTGTTTTCCAGTTTCAGAAGAAATGTGAGACTGATATATGGAAAAACATGAGACTGCTATATGGTTATCATGGAAAAACTTTATTTCTGTCTCCTCTTTAATGCATTTGTGTATTTTCAGCTGACTATACTATCATCCAATATATTATTACATGATGAACCACAGAAACTGTGACATTGGCAGAATGCAGCCTTTAATTTTGACCTTGGCATAAAACTTTCCAGATCATGTAAAATGGAATGGCCAGTAGCAGAGGCGAGTGGAATATGTGGAAGTCAAAAAGTTAGCTCCACTGGTGACACATGGGGGGGGGGGGTGCATGTGGGTGTACATGCATCCCCTGAGATTGACAGTGCACCCCCTGAGAGAAGTGCCACCAACACTGCCAGTGGCACCTGCGGGTGATCGGTGCTTGCTGCCTTCCCACCCTCCCCCTGGCTGCCGACACCACCGTGGCCACCTACAGGAACTCCCTGCTGCCATGCCTCCACCACTGCCACCTCCTGTGGGTGGTCTCCACACTCCCCCCCCACCCCAGCCTCCTGGGGCATGCATCGTTCCTGGTAAGCTCCATACTACTTGTTCTGGAAGAGACCTAAAAGTTTCTCCTATTCCCCTCCCCCACCCCACCCAACCCCTCCAAATTCCATGCAAAGTGTTGTTCCTTCCCTAGGGATACAGAAGCTTGATATTGTTACAATTTTTTTTTGGTTAAAGAAAACAAAGGAGTAAAGTTATATTATTTTAGAGTAATTAATCTGAGACATACTGTTATATCATGTTTTAAGCAAAAACCTCATTGGATTCAGGATGCAGTTCTGCCTAAGAGTTGATAGCCTGACATATTACATTTCATTTCCCGGGAAGGTGGACTGGATTGATTCTAAGCTTCCGCCTTCAGTTGTCTACCACTGTTCCATGTATGACTTTGTTCCCTCACTAATCCCTGATCGTGGAAAGAGCTGGCTAGGAACTGTTGGCCAGTAATGGTGAGTTTATCTATTTTTTTGTCGAACCCTTATTTTTCCTCACTGTGCAGCCCACTGAAACCAATTTCTGCAAGCTAATGTGTACTCTCAACTCACACTGACTTTTATTGGAAGCTAAGCACTTTCTGACTTGCTGTTGGCCATTTCTATATGAGACACTGACTGCACAGTAGCTCATTATTACTGGGCAGTAGTGTTGCATGTCACATAATGCTATAGCGCAGTAGTAACAAGCTACTGTACAGTCAGCAACACCGAAGAGCCATTCAGCAATGCTACTGCACAGTAACTCTGGTTACTGTAAAGTCATTTAGTACTTGTTTTGTAACAAATGTGCAGTCACCGTCTCATGTAGCTGAGGCCAACAGGAGGTTTTCAGCAACTTGCAGGAAGTGCTCAGCACCTTTCAGGTGTGAGTTTCAGGCATGCAACTTGCCTCTCTGCTAGTGTTAGAAAGGTACTATGTGTGCTCAGTATCTAGCTGATTAATCCCTCTACTACTGATTACTGCCTGTGGAAGCTATGATAAGTGAACAGGACTTCAGTGTAAAAAGGAAGAGAGTTGAGCTAACTTGCTCTTCCATTTTTTTTGTTTGTTTGTTTTAACATTGGAACCTGCAGACCCAAGATGGGCATAGAGTTTCTGGAAGCTTTGCTCTCTATGCTTAGGATACGCCTAGGATTTTGTTCTGTATTTGCCTTTTTTGAGGAATTCTTTCTTAGTGGTCCCAGAATAAGTAGCAGCACAGCTTACGAATATCCTTGGGGATACTGAAGTGCATATCTACAGGGTTTAGAGACTAGCCTTGCATTTTCTAGCACTCACAGACATTTAGGCTCTGCACCTTTATAGGCAGAGGTTTTAAATAACACTCCACAGATTTCAGCTGTGACACAAATGCTTTTCTCAAAGCTGCTTTTTTATTGCTTTAGGACTTCAATAGCTATAAAGTTAAGAAAGTAAATCAAACTGATTACAGGCTTCTGTTACACAAAAATATGTAATTTTCTGCACAAGAATTGAATCCACATTTCACTTTTAAAATAAAGAAGGTGTATATTCTGAAAAGCTTTCAGATTGCAATTAAGACCATTGAATGATATAATAGTATAACTGTTAAATGAAAATAACTTTAAACTTTCAAATAAGTGTGTTCAAATGAGAAAATAATATCTTTCTTTCAGCAAAGACAAAGCTGCTGCATTTCCCCCCTAACTTACAGCAAGGGATTATCTGACAAAGGAAATGAGTTGATTTCTTGTAAGATGAAATATGAAAACATAGCATGGCACATAGATCAGCAGCCTGGCATCAGAGTTCTCTACATTTTAGTTAGTCCTTTATAGCTTATGTACTACATTACTTAATGACCACTTGGCAAATAAAATGAAAAACTTGGGTGCATTTGACTGTATAAAAAGGTGGGAGGAGGAGCATCTCATAATACTATGAATGTATTTAAAAACTTAATAAAATATTTTTGGCCACGCCTTAGGATGGACATATTTAGCTTAAGAATTTTTCCATACTAAGGAGTGATGTGATTTTTTAAAATTAAACAGTGCTGATATAATTCTCCAGCAAAAAGATTTCAGTGATCTGGTACTATTTCAGGGGGTAACTGCTACAGCCCAAAAGCTTCAGGACATCAGAATTATTGAAATGAGCCAATGGGAAGAGATAAGTTAACAAAATAGACACTAATCATATAACGTGGCTTTTAAAATAATGTAATTATGTTTCCATGCTTTATAAACAGAGGGTGTGTATACATGTGCATTCATGCTAGCTTAAATTTACTGTGCAGTGAGTTACTGTGAAGTATGTGTGAATAGGCCAGTGTCTACATGTGCAGGCATTAAAGCTCACCAATGCTGTGTGTGGACTGACTTGGGACTGAAGTTAGTCCCAAGTCAACCCACACACTCAGTGTTACTGTGCAGTAAGGCATCTATATGTGTGTTACTGTGCAATAACTAAACGGGTGTAAATTTAAAAGGAATCAAATTTACACTTAGGTTGGCATAAGTCACTATGTTCTTGTACAGTATGGGCATGCATATACAGATGTGTGCCTGTCCTGTGCAGTAATTTTGGTTACTGTGCAGTAAATGCACATGTGTAGATGTGCCCAGAGATAGCTAGATATTAAAATTCCACTCTCAGATTTTGCCTTTCTTCAAAAACAGTGTAACTCTTTGTAATATGAACTGTTCAATTTGACAACCAAATTAAAATTTGATATCAAACACCAAAGAATTAACCAAAAATAAATGTATTTATATAAGTTCTTTGTATTATAAACAGAGAATCTAAAAGAGCAATTTCTGCATATTTGTAAAAGATAAGGTGGCAGTGGATGGCGCTCGACAGTATACAGTTCTGTTTCCAGTTTTTCTAGGATCAACCAATAAAATGGCTATGAATGGCTTTCGTTATGCATGTCTTTAAATCAGGTCCTAACTTAATTATCAAAAAGTCAACTGTTAAGTTAATTAAGGCTGTAATTAATTCCACGATTGAGTACAAGTATTAGGTAAGTGTTATAATTAATGAAAATAAGTTGGTATAAGTGCTACATTTGCTATTTCTAGCTCCTCCACTTTTCCTGTGCTGGGACTGTGTCTTTAGATTCAACATTTTCATAGATTCCATAGATTTCATACATGTTAGGGCTGGAAGATCATCAAGTCCAGCCCCCTGCCCCAGGGGTAGGAAGTCAGCTAGGGTCAAAGGACCCCAGCAAGATAAGTATCCAAGCATTTCTTGCATAAGTCCAGAGTAGGTGCCTGCACCACCTCTGGAGGGAGTCTGTTCCAGGTCTTGGAGGCTTGGACAGTAAAGAATTTTTTTTATGTCCAGCCTAAAATGGTCTTGTAGGAGTTTATGTTCTTGTTTTTCTTTGGGGTGCTCTGGTGAAGAGATGTGTGAGGGAGTGGGGCCTAGGAGCGGCCGTGAACTCCCTAGCGCCCCCTACCATCATGTTAGGGTGGACTAGGCACCCTCGAATCCTTGCCTGCCACGACTTTGATGACAAATAAGTTGTATGGGAGGCTGCCTCTGTTCCCCTAGTTGACGGCACCGATGTTCCTGCCCCTACTCCGAAATGGGGTATCTCTATGCGCCCCACCTTAAGGGCTATGCGTGCCTCCAACCTCCCCTTCAGCACGCCCCAAGCCTCGCAGCTGTTCCGTGGGACGTACAGTCCCTCACCCCTCTGGTGCCCTCTCTCTCTCTCTCTCGGGCACCCTGGGCTCCTCACCCGCCTGGCACCCCCTCGGGCCAGGCTCCTATCCTTTAGCCCGCTCCCTGCGCCCTGGGCCTGTCTCGCCATTGTCCGGCTATTGCTGGCACCCCCTGGGTCTGGCTAAGTACTGCGCCCCTGTTGCTGGCGCCCTTGGGCCTGGCTCGCTACCGCTGCCCTAATACCGGTGCCCTTGGGCCTGGCTCGCTACCGCCGCCCTAATACCGGTGCCCTTGCTGGTGTTCCTTGCCTGCTCGCTCTCTTTCTCTGCCCCCCTCTGGGGCCTGGCCCTCGCTGGGGCCGACACCGAGCGCCTCGCGCTC
>NW_017728909.1:55638819-55650697 GCF_001723895.1 Crocodylus porosus | reverse complement strand
AGGCCCGGCCCTGCCCCCTTCTGGCCATGTGACCCACCTGGTCACCCTGGTAACCGGCACCTGAGCTGCCCGGGTGATTGGCAGCTCTGCCAATAACACTCACAGTCACAGGGCACTTATGTGACTCCATGACAAGATGTTCTCCCAGATCCTGATGAACACTCCTTGTGTACTTATAGATAGCCACCAGGTCCCCCCTGAGCCCGCAATTTCCAGACTGAAAAGTCCCATGGCTCTTGTCTCTCTTCATAGGGCCTATTCTCTTGCCCTCTGATCATGCACATGGGTCTCCTCTGTACTCTCTGAAACTTCTCGATATCCTTCTTGAATTATGGAGCCCAAAACTGAATGCAGTATTCCAGATGCAGCCTCACCAAGGCCGAGTACAGTAGAAGGATGACATCCTGAGTTTTACTTGAGAAGCATCTATAGATGCAAACCAGAGTTTTGTTTGCTTTACCAGCTGTGACATTGCATTGGTGACTCATGTTCATCCTGTGGTCAATCATGACTCCCAAGTCTCTTTCAGCAGTGGTGCTAGCAAGCGTATCACTGCAAAGCTTATAAATATGCTGCAGGGGTTTTTTCCCCCGAAGGTGGAGTACCTTGTATTTATCAGTATTGAACATCATCAGGTTTGTGTCTGCCCACTTACTAAGTTTATCCAAGTCAGCCTGGATCACTAGCCTGTCCTCAGGTGTGGATGCTATGCCCCGAAGTTTAATGTCATTGGCAAACTTAGCCAGTGCGCTTCTGACATTAATGTCCACATCGTTAATAAAGATGTTGAAGAGAACTGGTCCAAGGACAGAGCCTTGGGGGACACCACTGGTCATGGTGTGCCATAATGACTCACTGCCATCAACTACTACCCTCTGGGTCTGAAGAAGTTCCTGTTTCTTCTCAGAATTCTTAGCCATGAATTATAGACACATAAGCCAGAGAGAGGCTCTCACCACATTATATCTAATAGCCCAGTGTTTAGGGCACTTGTGTGGAAGATGGGAGACTTATTATCAATCCTGACTCTACCTCTTTTGGAGCAGAAACCTAAATTCAGGTTTCCCTCACCACAGGAAAATGGTGTAGCTCTCAGACTATTGGACATTCTGGAGTTTGTATCTTTGTGTTTGTATGAAGTTGTTCCACTTCAATAAATAATTAAATATTAATGGCTTTATTGACAGAGAAGAACAAGGAGTGGGGATAATGGCCTAGAAAGTGGGAGACATGTCTTGAAGTCCCTGTTACAAATTGGGCAGAGTTGGGTCATGACTTGGATGGTTGTATGTATTCTCACTTGCAGAAATATAGAATATCCTAATCCTTGAAGCCTGAGCATTTTAGTTTCATAGTTGGTAGGGTCAGAAGGGACCTCAGCAGATCATCAAGTCTGACGCCCTGCCATGGCAGGAAAGAGCAAGGTATTCATCTAGCCTCCTCTTAAAGATCCCCAGGGTAGGAGCCAGCACCACTTCTCTTGGAAGTTGGTTCCAGATCTTAGCTGCCCTGACAGTGAAGTACTGCCTCCTGATGTCTAGTCTGAATTTACCCTCTGCCAGCTTGTGACCATTATTTGTAGTCAATCCTAGTAGTGCTCGGGGGAACAGGGACTCCCCCCAATGCATGCTGGTCCCCTCTGACTAGTTTGTAAACAGCCACTAGATCCCCCTCAGCCTTCTCTTGTGGAGGCTGAACAGGTTCAGATGCCTTAGCCTCTCCTCGTAGAGCCTGCCCTGTTGCCCCCTAATCATGCGAATGGACCTTCTCTGAACCCTCTCCATGTTGTCCACATCCCTCCTGAAGTGTGGCACCCAGAACTGGATGCAATACTCCAACTGTACTAGTGGCCATGTCTACATGTGCGGTTTAATGAGCAGTAGACTGGCACTGTGCCTTTCAGCATCACGGCAAAAACTATGCTATTAGGCTACTGTGCGGTAGTATTAGTCTACTGCGCATCAATTTTCATAAAAAAGTGTGCAATTGCACTAATGTGCAGTAGTTGCTTACCATGCATTTATTTAGTACTTACTTTTGCAAGTACTAAATTTAATGCGTAGTAGGTATTGCACATTTATAAACATGTAGACCTCCCCAGTATTACTTAAATATGAGATTTGGGTGCCTAAAGGGGTAGTTAGGTGCATACTCCCTAGGAGATTTAAGTGCCAACTAAGTGCTCAAGTTCCTTTGGAGAATTAGGCATAGGTCCCGCTGTATCTCTGGATGCTATCTTTTGTATTCTCTTCAGAATGGAGGCCTAATTAGGACTAGAGGAAGGAAAGAACCAAAAAAGCCACAATTAGATATTTATTCTCTTTTCCTAAAACCTCCTTACAAATAGTCGAGAAGCCTAAAGGGAGTTAGGCACAGGAACTCTGAACTTGAAAATAATTAACTTCCAGCATTTTCTTCAATTATTGCTTAATGTAAAATACAGAGTGTTTGTAGCCTGATTGTCAGGACACTCTAGGGAGAAGGGAGGTTTGAATGCCTTAAGCAGAGAATGGAACTGAACTTGAGCTTGCCACATCACCCAGGATTCACTACTGCATTTTGTATGGCGTTCAGGACTCAAGATTCTATTAGTGGTTCTGAGACATGAACTGATCCCTCAGGAGAGACAGGTAGAATACTACCTAGTTTTTGGACTGTGATCAGACTCAGGTTTAAACTAAGCTACTTAGCCCTTGATGACTGAAGTGTTTCTGTTTCCACAGAACTTAAGCATAAAAACTAGGGACAGGAGTTGCACATAAACTGGTGTAAGAGATCAGAAACTGGTTTAAGCCTGTAATAGAATAGAAGTTCAGTGCACATAATCTGGTTTCAGTGGCTGAAATTGGTTTTAGATAAACCTGGTTGAATGTAGTATCAGACTTAAATAATTTAGGTAAAACCAGTTTTTGAAACTTGTCCCAGACCCCTTCCTGGTTCAAGTTAAATCTGAGTTAAGCATCCCAGCATGCTTTTCAGCCCCAGGCTGGGCTGGGCTGTCTGCTCCAGACAGCAGGGCTGGCCCTACCCCTCTGTTCCCTAGCTGGAGCAGTGCGGGCTGGCTGACAAGTTGCTGGAGAGCAAGCCCAGCTGGAGATGCAGTTCAGTCTACAAGGAAGGGACTACCCCCACTCCGCCTAGCCAGCTCCAGTTGGGGGCTAAAGCTAAGGAGAGGGTTTAAACACTCCTTCCCCTGCTCAAACTTATTGCTGGCTGCTACTGTAGACTACAAATCCCAGAGGCACCTGGAAGCAGGAAGAGGAAGTAATGAGCAACCCTACTGAGGTCTGCTGTAATTTTGGACTGCAAATCCCAAAGACCTCAGGGGCAGCTGGAAGAGGAAGAGAACATACAGCCAGATACCCCTTTCTCTAGCACCCCCTGGCTTCTGGCCTGAACCACTGCAGGTATGTGGCTGCATTTTGTGAAACAGAGGTAAGTATCTGTTCCAGGCACAGTTGGTGAACTGACACTGGTGGGGCAATGGAGCATCCCATGGGAGTGGCAGTGGGGTTTGGAGCCTCCCTGCTACCAGTCAGAGTGCCCAGCTGGCTGCAAACCATCCTCACCCCCCACTCTCCTGGCCAGCTGCAAATCCCACCCTGCTGCCAGCTGGCTGCAAACCTCCCCCGCTCCCTTCTGGTTGCAAATCCTACCCCATTGCCGACTGGCTGCAAACCCCCACCTTTTCACCTAATTCCTGTGGGACAGTCCACTTCCCCACTAGTCTCCATTTACCAGCTGTCCCTGGTCTGTTCACTTCTGTTTCAATTTAATCTATGCAGTTTAAACTAACCTGCAAACACTGAATTGATTCAGTCTCAGGCTTTTTGACTGTCTGTACCAAGCCAAAAAGAAGTTGAAGCATCTGTGGACTTTAGGCACCTGTACAGTCAAGGATGTGAATGTGTCAGAATCACAATTTTGAATGCAAGTGGAAATTACATGATTGCAGTGTGTCTGCTTAGTTCTTACTGATCACATGGAGGCTCTCCTTTTTTAAAGGTAAACTGTATTTTTAACTCAGGACGTGTGTTCTTTTGCCCTCTGAACATGAGTTCAATTTATGGTTTACCTTGTCAAAATGTAAATGTATTTGGTTTGATCAGGATCATGAAGACTGAAAACCACCACATAGCTTGGCATGCTAGTAACATCTTTGTAAAAGAAGTTAAGGCCCAGAATAATATGTTGCCAGTCATGTAAAATCTACCTAACAGTATTTTCCGAGGAAATTTGCTCTTGGTCCTTCATCATGTTTGATTTATGTCAGGGTCAGAGTAGTAATACTTTCTTAACCACTAAAATGCTCTCCTTTCTTGTGGTAGCAGTACCAGATCTGATAAAAACATTAGACAAAACCACTGCTGCCAGATGGAGAAGAACAAGATTACAAAGGAAAGAAACACACAATTAAGAGTAGTAAGACATAAAAGGCCAACCTAAGTTAAACGTAAATATATAATACAAAAATATAGGTAACATTTGCTGCGTCTTAACTGTTGACTTTATATAATAACTGTCATACAAATATTTAGATACTCTTATTTAGCATGCTCTGTCAGTTGCACTCAGCTTCTCTTATAAGTAGCTGATCAGATGGAAGTCAGCAGTACTGTTGTGAAATGAGTTGGATCCATAAATATTCTGAGCTGTAAAGTTTGTCATTCAAAACAGAGCAAGAAAAAAAATGATGATGACACTTCAAGGGAGAAATGGAAGAACAGAGATGCAAGTCTTTTAGCACCTTTTCAAGCATTTTAATCTTTGTTAAATGTACCCTTGATGCATATCAATACACACAGTGGAAAAAATTACACTGGACTAAACTGACTTGCACCAGCGCAGGAGAGAGAAATCTCCTTATATTGCGGCAAAGGATATTTTACTACACCAGAATAGGTGGGCTGAAAACTTGGCTTTACCCCTATGCCCCAAGCCACTGAAGCACAGTTGGATCTGGGTGGTAGTATAATTCATTGTGGTATGTGCTAAAGGCAAACTACACGCTCTGGAGCATTGGGGAGTCAGATAGGAAAATGTGTCTAAAGGGTTATGTCATCTGCACAAAGCTTCTACTTAGAGCTACTCCTCATTCAGGGCTGTGACTAAAGGCACAATCTAGCTCTATGACTTCATTTTCTGTTCTTTCTAAGTAATGTTCTCATTTCTCCCACCTGTGTGATATAATAACGAAATTACGGTGGTGTTTACAGAGGAAACTCATATAGTGTCTTGGGAGGAAAAGTTGAAAGCTGCTCAGTGCCAAGTGCTTAGAAGTAGTGAATCAGCAGGAGGGCAGGACTGCCATAAAGAGCTTGCCAGGCTGTTTCAACTATGTAAAATCAGAAAGCTTGTCAGGTTGCTGAACAGCAAAGCAGTTTTCACAAATCCCCATACCATCTTGCAATTTACAAATCCAATCAGAATATAAAACATCTAAAGTAATACAACATGACCAGTTGATGTGAAATAACTGCTTTATTTATTACTTTGTTTTAAATGTAAAATTGGCAATTAGTCATTCTGTTTTACAGAAATCTATACACTGGTGTAAAGGTAAATCTTAATACCATGTCTGTTTTTTAATATGTATTCATTATTAAGAGCTGGCTTCTTTCTAAACTTACTTGGGCTGGTGGCTGTGCTTAAATTATTCAGTTTCTTACTGTGCAGCCATGATTCATGTTTCAGTGAATATGTAAGTCTCAGCAGTTTGTTGTCCTTTCTGGTAAACTGATAGTCTTGGTGACTTGAGGGTTGAGATGTCAAAGAGTGAGACAAATTTAATAGTCAGAGAGCATTCCTTATGCAGTACTTTGGTCACTCACGGGGATATGTGAAATGAATAAAAATAAAACACTCAGTAAAATTTTCCACATATAAGCATTTGGGATTTCCTTTATTTTATTATAGAAATGACTGGGTGTATTTTAGAACCTGAACTGGCTAGTAATGTTTGAAGTATAAATATTATTTTAGAAAAAAATATTATTATTATTGTTGGTGTTATTTTGGTATAGAAAATGCATCTAAATATAACAGATGCATGGAGTGCTTATGCATACAGTAATCTATGTAATTTATGTAACCTTGCCATTTGTATTCTATTTAATTTTGGTATAATTTGTTTTCTTGGTTATTTAATTACTGTTTAGCTATTGAGTGCTAAACCCGAATAGCCTCGTGTATGTCTTTCTATACATCATGTGGAAGTCACATCTGTGTGGAAGGATTCTCTACAACCATGATACTAGAAAATGTTTTTAAAAGAACAGAGATTTGTCATATACTTCCCTAACTCTGGGAGCTGGAACTTCCAGAAGAATAACAAATATTTTGAGATTTGCATCTTAAAAACAAATTCACAAGAATTGGCAACAGCCTAAAGTTTTGTGTAAATTTTGCATTGATCTTGTGCTGATTCTTTGCAGGGATGGGTATGTCTAATTTATCCAGGCTATTTTGAAGTCAAAATTTCACTTTTGTTAGAGAACCTTCTCCCTTGGGTGGGTGGGTGAGAATTGTTGCTGGTGGATAATGAGAAGTTTACTAGGTCTCAGTTCCCAATGGGACTACTAATGTTACTATCACTATGCTTAAGAGCAACTATCTGCAGCATTAGGAACAAAGACTTATACAGGCTTGCTGAGGAGCATTAAAGCAAATCTATTAGAGGTCAGGTCTGTGTGTACATCATGGGGTGCTTCATGATGGGGTGTGGGGACAAGGCCCAGGGTCTCAGGTGTCCATGTCTGGGGCTCATGTAGGGGACACAGATGCCTCCCTTCCCCCTGATGCCTGCCTGTGGCTGACAGATGTCTGGAGGCAGAAGGTGAGGCTAGGGAGAGGACCAGCCAAGCTTGGGTTGAGTGCTAGTGTACAGATGTGTGCAGTTTGGTGCGGTGGTGGAGGGAGAGGACTCAGAGCCTGCCTTTATTGGCCAACAGTGGGAGGTGCTCTCATATGCCTCCCAGGGAGCTTCTGAGTGAGCCCCTCTATCCAGCCCCACCTCCCACCGGCTGGCTGCTTTCAGCACTGGTGACTATGGGGTAAAAGGGGGAGGTAGAGCGTTCCCCCTGCCCCCCCCCCAAGAACTGCTCTAATTTAAGTGCCCTCCCACCCCCGAGCACATTTAAAAACACCCTTAGTTCACCTCTACATGTGCAGAAGGGCTGCTCCAATGTGCTGTAATTACAGCGCTTTAGAGGAGACTTGATTAATTGAGTGGTAATTACTGTGCTTCAGCAGCCTCCAGCATCACATGTATCAGTGTCCTTGTGCTGAAAAATATCAGCAGGGGCACTTTTACTAAAGTTCATTCAACAAACTGTAGTTAAGTGCTCTGAGCACCATTTTGCAGCATGGGGATGCTGATGCTCCGGGTGCTTTAATTAGAGTGGTTTTCGGAGCTGCTTTAATTACAGTGGCCCTACCCCCTGCTCCTGGAGCACATCTATAAACACTCTTAGTGTGGGATCCAACATGTTGAAAATGCTGTGTGTTCCATGACTATTTGTTCTGTTATGGCTGTAAAGGGCTTTCTGCACACTTAATGCATGCTAAGTGTGACTTCTGTACCTAGCCTTGGACTGGTTTAAGGTTTAATGTCTGTATTTATCTCATGTCACAATGAATTGTTATTTTTACAAAGCAGAACAGTTCCAGCAGGTAAGATTGTGAGTTGGAATCAATCAGAGGTTTGAACTGAGGACTCCCTGGTGAGTGTACTGACCACCAGACTATGGGCTATTCTGGAGCCAACAAGTGTCTCTCTGACCTCAGATTGCATCCTAAATTGAGAATTCTTTTCTGGCAAAACAGGTGTGTATAGTCCCATGAAGTTATTTTTAAACCATCAACAGCTGGACAAAAACAGTATTTTGGGAAAATTTACCACAAACTCTGCTGTGCACTAAGACAGTTCTGCTGCTAGAAGATGTGTGAGGGTGCCTGACCTTAACAAACTGGTACATAAGATAGGTTTGGTGACCAGAGGATCCACAGTTAGTATACATAAATCATACTTTCTAAGTTCAAATTGATTCTAGTGCTGCACTGCAGACACAGTGTAGGAGGGCTAGGGATAAGCCGTGTAAACTTCTTTTTTTAACCCAATGCAAACCTCCTGCGTTAATCCAAGCCAGGGAAATTATTCTGTGTGTTTGTGTGGGAAGTGGGGGAGGGTTGAATCCAGGTAGGGGTGGACTAGCACAGTTGTATTCCCTTTTAACTGTGTAGTGCACACACAGTGGATACTCTGAGAGCTCTGTCCAAGGCACTGTCTCTGCTACAGGTTGCATCAACTCACACACCAGCAAGCTATCTGCTGTACTTCCATTTATCAAAATCTTAGGTCCGCTCCTGAGTGTGTATGTATTACTGTATTTCACAGTGTATTAAGCCCGATTTTTAACAGTTAAAATTCCACCTCGATTTTTACACCATATTACCATCTCCTGTGAGCAGCACCAGGCTCGGCTGGCATGGCCCAGGCAGTGGGGCTGCACCAGCCAAGCACTGAGCCTAGTGCTGTTCACAGGGGATGGGACCAGGGTCGGGCTTGGCACTCAGCTTGCCTGTGAGCGGTACTGCCTGGGTCATGCCAGCTGAGCGCCAAGCCCAGTGCTGATTCCAACTCTAAGAGGACAGAGCCATGTCAGCCGAGCACCAAACCCATCCCCATCCCCATCCCCTGTGAGTGGCGCCAGGTTCGGCACTCAGACAGGGCCAGGCTCAGCACTTGGCTGGTGTGGCCCAAACCCCTGTGAGTGGCACTGGGCTTGCAGGGGATGGGGCCATGCCAGCAAAGCTCTGAGCCTGGCTCTGACTGCTGTGAGCGGCACTGCCTAGCACCGAGCCCAGAGGTGTTCAGCAGTGCCACTCATAGTGGACGGGGCAGAGATCAGTGCTTTGCTGGTGTGGCCCAGGCAGTGCTGTTTACACGGGATGGGGCTGTGCCAGCTGAGCACCAAATCTGGACCCAACTTTTACACTTGTGCTTATGAAAATCCTAACTTTTTGCATAGGAAAGCTGGCATCAACCTATACACTGTGTCAATTTATACCCCGTGAAATATGCTAAATGCCTTGTTATTCAGCCAGATAAGCCACAGCTTCTTCAAAATGCTTCACAACACAGTGTATGACTGTTAAAAGAAATGGATGGTTTGTGTTCCCCCCAGTACTTCTGTCTGAAGGCCGTTCAGCATTTCTCTCTTCTGATGGTTAGAAGCTTTCTAATTTCCAACTGAATTTATTCACAGCCAGTTTTATACCAGTTTGTTTTTGTGTCAACATTGTCCTTCAACTTAAAGAGCTCTTATCTCCTTCTTTCTCCAGTTTTTCTCTCAACCCTATCCCTTTATATAGAAAACAGTTCTGTTTTTTTCTCAGCATTTGTTTAGCTAAGCTACAAGAGACACGCTCCGTTATTTAGTTTCCTTTCCATTCTTCTGACCACCTTTGTCATCCTCTGCACCAGTTTTGAAATTCATTTTCCTTGAACATGGGTCACCAGAATTGTGCACCATATGCCAGAGGAGGTCTCACAAGGAGATACTTTTCTCACTATACTAGAATATTTCACCTGTTATATTTTGGGATAATATTCACCTTTTTTTTTGTTGGTGATATCACATTAGTGGCTCATTTCATCCTCTGATTGATTAATAAAACATGAAAAACATGTCTTTCTCTTCCCTCATTACTTCCAAGTAACAAGTTTTAGTAGAAGCTCTTGTCAATCCCTAAATCCATGACTTTATACACTTAGATTTCACATCATTCCTATTAATTCAATTTTCTAATCCTTCCTTTGTATTTACAAAACGCCTCTGTATTGATGAAGCCCCTCTTTTTGTGTTATCAGCACCTTTCATTAGTGCACTCTATTTTTTTATCAACATTGCTAATGAAAATATTAATCAGTCCCAAAACTAATTCTTGAAGACTTCATTAATACTATCACTGATAATTTCCTTTCAACACAACCCATTTCCATCTCCTCTTTAGTCAGCACGTTATGCATCTTAGAGTTCTAGTACTAATGAATTTGCTATCAGCATATTACAAATTAGAAGATAGTGTCACAAGGTTCTGCAAACTAAATACAAAGTTAGTGAAAGTGACTTCTATTGGTTGTTGTGTAAACTAGCAGCTGCAATGAATAATTTTGAGGCTAATGAATTAGTTCACTGATATGAGTGAAAGGTTTGATGTGTGGAAAGAGGGAGTTCTGAAGATGATTCTTTTTCATTTGTGTTAGAGATATTGTGGTTTTATTGCAGGTATCTCAAGTCCAAGACCTGACATTTATAATTAAACTAAAAGACATAGGCTGTCTGTTGCCACAGATATCATTACACCTGTGGTATATCAGGACTACAAGGCAAAACTAAATGTCTCTAATCAGTCAGGGAGAGCCAATATTATATTACATATTACAATATATATTACATATTACAACATATGTACATCAGTGCCTTGTGCAGTTATGGCATAAATTTGAGATTTGCTGGGAAGAAAAAAGGTAATTTACCATATTGTATGAATATTATTGTCTTCCGTGTTTCAGGAAAAGTTTAATCAAGTTAAAATATGTGTAGTGCAACAAAAGAAATGTTCTGAAATATGCTTTCCATGAGAGGATTTTGTTTGTTTTTTAAATAAAAGCTTTTCTTTCTAATATTAGGTTCACAGGTAGTTTTTAGCTTGATCTATCTCTTTGCTATAGAAAGGGACAAGATACAAGCAGGGGAAGAGGAAAGAATGAAACAGCACTGTTTTGCCAAAAGAATAAAAAAACAAAAGTAGAAATCAGCAAATCCATTAAAGGATATACCAGTAGCTCGATAGAAGACATTTTAAAAATAGCTGCCTATCCATCCTCTTCTCATGATTTTGAGTCTCCTCCCCTGGCATTGGTACAACATCTTTGTTCCAGTAGTACTTCTCCCATGACTGTGCTGTTCTTAAGTGGTGCCACCTTGTCTCTGGCACAGTTCTTATCTCTTATTATATGAACACTGGGTACTAAGTTCTGCAAATTCTGGACTTGAGAAAGGCTCATCTCCCTTCCCCTCATCTCTTTATTTTTTCCATGTTCTTTCTTTTGCTTGGAATGACCTCTACCAGACAGCTTTGCAATGCCACATCAAATCCCCAGTAAACCATTTCCTGCCCACTATTACTTTCTTAGATATCTCACCATATCCTGTTAGGTGTCTCATGATTTCCTCCCCACTATTACTCTTTTCCGTGGCTCTGTGAGTCAGATAAAATGTTCAACCAAAAGACTTACATTAAGCATAAATGTTTGTGTTTTACGTGTATGCTGTTTTCATGTTTTCTACCCAATTCTGCAGCCACTTCCTTGACAGTTTTCAGTTAGGGCTGTGTGAAGCTTCGGGTGCTGATTCAATTCAGAGGAGGTTTGGCCTGATTCAGTGTCTGAATCCAGATCAAATCAGGGGACCAATTAAAAGGTCCGAATCAATTCGATGCTCTCCAAATCGATTTGGAAAAGATTCAGAGACCTTCAGAGATTCAGGCAGTCCCTGTCCTCTGCAGCAGAGAACTGGACCTGGACTCTGAGCTGATAAGTAGGAGGGGGAGACTGGAGAAGGGTAGAGGGGACCATGGCGGGGACCCCTGCCAGGCTCCATCTCCTGCCTGCTCCGCCAGCCCACCTGAGCACCCCCTGACCACTTGATTTGGTGGCAGCCGAAACTCTGAATCAGATTTGGCCAAATCGATTTGGGACAATGATTAGAATCACTGTCTCCCGAATTGGCTGAATGCAAATCTGAAGTGAACACTAGCCACTTTGCACAAGCCTAACTTGTACACACACGTGCGCGTGTGCGCGCGCGCGCGC
>NW_017728909.1:55534943-55638719 GCF_001723895.1 Crocodylus porosus | reverse complement strand
ATGGGGGGCTCTCCCATGAGACCCCTGACTCCCCCTCCCCTGCTCTCCTAGCCTCCCCCATAGCTGTCCCGCCCGCCTCAGCCCTTTGAGAACCCCTCCCCCAGACTCACCAGCTCCTGCAGTGGCCTTGGGAATTCTCGGGGCTTGTGCAGAGCCCCCCACACAGTGCAGGGCAGTGGGAGGAAGTGGGGATTGCTCCCTCCACATGGCAGCACCTGGTGAGTTGGGGCTTTTTTTGGTTTCTTTCCTTAAAGGGCCAGAGCTGGGGCAGGCAGAGCAGCCATGGGGTGGGGGGAATGGGAGAGCGGGTGGGGTTCAGGGTCTCATGGCAGAGCACCCCATGCAGCATGAGATAGGGGGGTGGATTGCCCCCTAACAGGCAGCAGCTGGTGAGTGAGGGCTTTTTTTTTTTTTTCAAAGAGCTGGGAGCTGGGGTCAGGTGGAGCAGCTGTTGAAAGTGGGCAGGGGATGGGGCCTGTGTGATTCAGAGATTCAGCTGATTCAGCAGCAGCCAAATCTCCAAATCAGATTTGGCCAAATTGATTCGGGACAGCGATTCAAATCATTGAATCAAATCGCTGTCCTCCAGATCAACTGAATCTGAATCCAAAATGAATACTAGCCACTTCGCACAGGCCTAGTTTCAATCCCTACTTTAAAGAAGTAGTCTCACTTAAATCAATAGAATGATGTAAGAGCTTCAGACATGAATTCGTTTTCAGGTGCTTAGATTATAAGATAACTGCATGCATCTAAAGTGCCTCATACTTCCAAGGCACAACATAAATAGTGATGATATTTAACACTTTGTAGAGGGCAAAGTGCTATAAAAGTGACAGTAGCCTCACAATTTAACATAACTTTTTCAAAAGTAAATCTTTTTGAGTATCTGTATGACATTCATTTATGCTTCTCCATGTTTTGTTGCTGTTGACATTTTAAAAATACTCCTCTTCCCAGTAGGGGAGAATTAAATGTCACTTTTCTGATTATATGTGCTAGTTTTTTATGGCCTTTTTTTTTCAATTAAAAACAACCATAATAGGGTAAGCCAATGTCTTTTAGGGCTGTGCGAAGCTTCGGTCCCCAATTCAATTCAGCGGAGATTCAGCTTGATTCAGTGGCTGAATCTCTGTATCTGAATTGAATCAGGAGACCCTTGAATTGCTCTGAATCAAAATGGAACCCTCTGAATCAATTTGGAGAGATTTGGAAAGATTTGGTGATTTGGACATAAATACAGCTTTAAATGATTTTTCTACATACCTCGTGAATGCTGCAGTGCTGGGGCAGATGGAGCGTCCCACAGGAGCACAGGGGGCTGTCCAGTGTGCTCAGCAGCAGACTTGGAATCAGACAAGAAACACTTCTGGTCACTTCTGGATCCACTAGGGAGTGTGTGAGAGCCTCCCCTATGCCCCACCAGCTCTGTGACTGGTGCTTCCTGTGTCTGGGGGGGGCGGGACCTGGGGTCCCTCTGCAGCTGATCGCTGGGCCAGTGCGGGTGCAGGGAGCCCCCCAGAGTGTTCCCTGGTGGACCTAGAAGTGGACCGGAAGTACTTCTAGTCCACTTCTGGGTTCACTATCGAGCACATGGGGGGTCCCAGCCACACTTGTGTGGCATGCTCTATCTGCCCCACTATCGCAGCATTCACGAGCCATACCTGGTACATTGAGGTATGTAGAAAAAACCTTTAAAGCTGTCTATGGCCAAAATGGTGATTCTCCAAATCAGCATCAAATCTTCAGATCTGAATTCAGCCAAATCGAATAGGGGACAGTGATCTGAATCAATTAATTGAATCACTGTCCCCGGTTCAGGCCAAATCCAAATCTGAATCGAATGTGGCCCATTTCGCACACCCCTAATGTCTTTGTATCAAGGAGTTATTCTGAGGTTGGGAGGGAGAGTCAGTCTGATATACAACAAAACTAAGGAAATTAAAGACTGTCAAAACTCTGACCACCGTCTGCTACAAGAACAGTTTGACTTGCTTTCTCTAACATATAGTCATATGTATATTTAAACAAATTAACAAAGAGTATTCAGAAGCAGAACCCAGCCAAAGAATTTTAGTGCATACACGATTCTCTCTAAGGATATGAAAGCAGATATGAACCGTGTTTGTTTTTTAATACACTATTGGAAAACCCTTGGATTTTCTAGTGATGTGGGCAATATGAGAACCTATCCAGTATATAATGAAATAGGGAGGTACTAACTAAATTGGCATATTTATATTTTGGTGGACATTATATTGTGCTTGACACAAATAAAGATGGTTCTGGACATAGCTTACTGTTTAAGCCCATATTCTGTATTCGCTTAGTCACATTTTAAATTAATTCATGTGGAATCATGGGCTATTTGTGGGGAATTTAAGTTACAAACATGCTCTGATGTTCTCCAGGCTCTGAAGAGCAGAGGTCAGATTTGGATATTTCACTCCTATTGCAACTCTTTTGCAGTTATTGACCTCATGTTACTTTCATCTCTGCTCTTTCACCAGTTGTGTTGCTAGTAGGAGACAAACTTGAAGTAGAACAGACTGTGCAGGTTATGTGATATGCACTTGTGTTCTTCATTTTTGGTGTTGCTTTCTTTGGACAGAAGGATTTAAGTAAGTTGCAAACTTGCTTAATAGAAAATAATCCTAAAATATAATGTTAATATGAATCTGCTTTTAACCAATTATCAAAATATTCAAATAAGCATTAGCAATGATTCCAAATAGTGCTTTTATACATAGCAAACCAAAAAAGGTAGGAAAATAAAAGGAGGACACTATATTCTGACCAGAAAAACTGCCTGGCTGTTGAAAGAGGTGCATACTTATCAGGAGGTGAGGCCTACAGGGGCTGAAACCTCAGCTGTGGGTAGTCAGTAGTTCATGGGCTGGCTGCTCTGAGTCACCTGCAATGGATGGCAAGTCAATTAGGATGAAGCCCCAAAGAGGCTTAAAGGGCTTCTGTATCCCATCCTTCAAAATGGTCGCGGAGGTGCTTTAACTAAGGCTTGTTTGATGAGCTTTAGTTAAAGTGCCCCTCCCACTATTTTAAAATGCAGGAATGCTGAAAACATGTGACATGGAGGGTGTTGGAGTGTGCTAATTAGCACATTCCAGCAGACTCACAGTAGACTCAATTAACTGAGTGCTAATTGAGCAGAGGTCTATCATGTGTATAGGTGTCCAAAGGCTCCAGGAGCAGAGTGCTTCCAGGAGAAGGGAAGTTGATATGTTGAAAGACAAGTGGAAAGCTTGAGTGATTCCTTTCCGGGTCTGGCAAAAACACCATAGGTTTTGGTTTTGTTTGTTATTTGCAGATTAGCTTATTCTGTTGTTGGCTTTATTTTGTGTGGGGACAAGGTTGCACCAGGTAGAATAAACTGACTAGAAACCTAAACCCAGAGCAGGTTGGCCTTGATAAGGAAGCTGGATGGGTGACCTGATTACAATACTGCATATACCTAAGGTAGTGATGCATAACCTATGGCCCGCAGGCTCGAGTCATCCTTTGGAACTATTATGCAGTCTTCCTGACTCCCCACTGATCTAGATATCTGGCAGTGGGAGTGCACTGGCAAGGTTTATCATGGTGTTAGGCTCTGCTGTGGCCATTAATATTGCCACTGCTTCCTCACTGCCAAGTTTCTGGTCCTATTGGGAGGCTATGGGCTGGATGACATTGTCCTGAGTACTGGATTGTGCTGGGGTATAGGGGATTGTGCTGCGGCCAGATCCAGTGCTTGAGGCCAGACTGGCACGCCAGGTTGCTTTCACAAGTGTGATTTAACTTAGCTCTGCCACCTGACGACTGATATACTTAATGATGTGATCTGGCCTTTAATGTTTAAACATTGCTTAAAAGAGAAGGTGGAAATATGAGGATTTAAAAAAGAAATCATGAAAATCTCTAGAGTCTAGAACCTTCAACTCTAATTCAGTCTCAGCTCTCAGAGTTCTTGAGATAACAGACCAAACTTATTTAATCATTTAGTCCATCTCCCTGTCAATGCAGGGCTGTTCTTCCACTGAACATTCATTAATCCTTAATGAATTTATCTAGTTTTAAAAATCCTAAATAATGTGGCTGTTGTCATTACCTTTGTAATCAATTCACTATCAGGAATTTCTTTCTGTTTATGTCTGAAAAAGTTAGCCAGCTTTAGAAATCTACTTTTGCTCATTGAATAAGGAATGGTTAGTGTGAATATAAGCCCTGACATTGAGAAATTCTCTAGCCCTTCACTAGCCGAATCTCTGCTTAGGGAATACATGAGAGTAAAGGTCACCCAGATGGAGAATTGATGCCAGTCCCAAATATCTGATCTCTGTTTATCATTTTGCATCTGGCTCTGTTGTGTGTCTTTAGTTTTGAGATTAGCACTACATTCTGCCATTTCTAAGTCACTTTTTATTCTGTTGTGATTCTAATTCAGAGTTGAATTATCTAGCTTGTTTTTATCTTGAACATGCAGTGATATGCTCTATAGCAATGTACCTTTCTGTGTATCACATAGATCATCAGAAGGGGCTTTTCTAGTATCGGAGATAAAAGAAATTATCTGGGGTCTCATACTCCATTTCCGGAGGACCAGCCTGCTTTGTGGCTTCAAGGACAGGGATTCACAGATCTGGGTTGTATGCACATATGTAAGTAAATTGTTGAAATGCAAGTAAGAAATGATTATGAGTGTGGTGCTCTTACTACCTTTTACCTTTGACTTGGCATCCATGTCATGGGGATATCTTTTCAAAGAAGACTCTGTAGAGATAGCAATGGCTAAAAGAATTATTGGAGTTATACTGTCAGGAATATAAGGGATCATATTCCCTTACATAACCCCATATAAGACATGTACTTTGTTTTTGGAAGAAGGAATGTAGACATCCTCCCCAATATTCTTCCCTCCCCCCCCAAAAAATGTCATAGCTAACTGTGTTTCTAGAAGGACTCCTTTTGTTACACAGAGGGTTATTCAAAGAGACAGTCTGTAAGGGGAAGGAGGAACTTTCTGGTGTGACAGGAGAGCAACAAAGCTAGACACCAGTCCCTTGCAAGAACAGTAGCAAGGTCTTTACTTCTTTTCTGTAAATAATACATTTTATAAGTTCCTGAAAATAATAAAGTGTTGTTTCCCAATCACAAGCCTCATCAAGATACTACAGATGGTATGTAGCAGCTCACTTGCCCTGAACCAGCTCAATTGCTCCTTCAGGCACAAGCTAAAGCTATCAGTCACTAGCTATGGCTGTGAAAGGGTTATATCAGATTCTGCACGTTCTGTTTGCTAGGACCAGAGATAAACAGCAGCCATTTTGGTAGCCATTATAGCACAGTATCTGCATGTTTTTATTCTTCCACATTCTTTTCCAGTGAAGAAAAATCAGCTTCCTCACTTAAGACATACACCCCAATTTTGAAGGCCTGATTTTGGGGACGAAAAAGATGCATGTAGTATACAAGTAAATAAGGTAGGTAAGGTGTTGACAAAAGCCAGAGATGCAGCCTAGACATGAATTCTATCCAGATAGCCTTAGAAAATGTCTCAGTAGCCCCTGTGATGTATTATGGGATTGGAAGCAAACTCCATCTTTCTTCTGGAAGAATGATGGAGGGAACTTATCAATGGAGGCTTCTTCTATTTCAGAGACTTCTTCCAGCTGGCAAAATGTGACCTACTGCAAGTATTAAACTGTACTACACCAGTAAATTGGGAGTTGAAGTGTTCAGAGCCTTAGCAGACTTCAGGGAATGTATTGTGAGAGAAAGGCTACTTAGGGTCCTACTAGTCCAGGGCTTACAGGAGCCAAGTTCAGGTCTCTGCTCTGTTCCAGGCTTCCTTTGTGGCCTTAATCTTCAGTTGCCATCTACAGTATGGAGATGAGAATACTTTCCTTCTTTACTGGTGATTTATTGCAGTAATTATGTTACAGATTGGTAAGAGACTCAGTATATTATACTGTGCCCCATAGATAGATTCCTTCCCGCACACCTTAAGTGTGAGCTAGTTTCTCTTAGAAATAAAACAATAATTGTAGACAACATTCTTTTCAAAGTATGGATATAAGCTCACTCTAAACTATCGCATTGCTAATGGATTCTTAAAACATTAATTTTAAGAGTACAACTATTTTCTTAAAACATTCATTTTATTTTCTCCCCCTGGTTACAGTTAGAATCAGATTTCAGGAATTCATTTTATAATTTGAAATTACTTTTACAGTTTTAGAGTTCCTTTTTTCTTCTTTTTAACTCACTGAAGGTGGTTGCAAATATAGTCATACAATTAGCAGGATAATACTCAAGGATTCTAAAACTACTTGAGATTACGAATTTATCTCTAGGCCTTTGGAATCCACAAGTGTAATCAATTTAATTAGTTAGATGATGCCTCTTTGAAGAATGTTAAAATTCCCTAAGCACTGGGCTCTTCTTGCTGCTCTACCTTAATTTGCTTTCCTAAACAAGTGTATTCCTTGCTAGTGCTTCATTCTCAGCTAGACATGCAATAATCATGGCTTTATAGAATGTTTTTATGATTTTAAACCAGGACAGTCAAAATGGGGTTAATTTGCAGCCCCTAGGCTCCCATCCAGCTGTGGATGTAGCATCAGTCGGGATTCCTATGCCCCCACATGCCCCTCCCCACGTCCTCCAGCTTCTACTTCCTGCTGCATCTGCTCACCCTGGGGGTAGGGTGGGATGGGATGGGGTGGTGCAGTGCAATGCAGCCTGCTGTGCTAGGGGAGCCCATGGCCATGCAGTACACCAGGTAGCCCACAGCCAGGGTGAGGCCAGGGCATCTACCCTCCTGCAGGCAGTGCACCTCTGAGGGGAGGGGAGGGGCAGTCATGCACACAGTGCAGTGGGCCCAGGAAGCCTGTGGCTCAAGGGGCCTGTGACTCAGGCTGGTGCAGCTTCTGGTGCCTTAGAAATTGGACAGCTCTGGTCTAAACTATTTTTCTTCTTTTAAAAGAGGGCGTGGGAAGTTTCCATCTTTTAATTTGTTCTTGATCTGCAAAAGGCCTTTGGCATTCTCCATATCCAATTTACTAAACATGTTTGGCTATATAAACAGAAAATGCAATGTATTCTGTAATGCCTGTGTCAATATTATAGTCCTCTTCCCACTCACTCAGCAACACTAACGTTTTATATGTGTGTTTATTACGCGTGAACAAGAATGTTAAGTCAAAAGAAGAATGTTAAGGTTTTAAATGGAAACTGTTAACATCAAAGTTTGCCTATGCAACTTTGATCTGGACTTGTGTGTGTGGATTCCCAGTCATGAGTTACACAATCGCGTGATCTCTTTCTCCATAGGACCCTTTCTTCATTAATTGCATGGGATGAATGGTGTCCCTTAATAAGTAGCAGTATTGCACTTGTTCTTCATTGTTTGGTGCATGGGTCGCATGTTGCCATGTAATAATCTAAGATTATGTGTATACTAGCTTCATACTGTTCTCAGTTACTGCTGCAATTAAACCATGTTCACCCACTTCCACTCTGCATACTCCAAACCTGGAACTGAGGTGGTAAGAATGCTCTGGTATCTCCACTGCTGCTCATGAGACTTCTGTCCATCATTGTTAAAAGCTGCATCAGGGAATGCTCTTCACCATCCTGAACGGCTGTATTTCCAGGTTTGGAGTGTACAGAATGAAAATGGGTGTCTGGGTTTATTTCTCAGTGGTAGTCTTCAGTGTGGTACAGAGCCACTATAGACATACTGTAAGAATACTGGAATGTATAAGACTACTGAGATGTAATTTGTATACATTTTCCACATCCTTGATCAATGAGGTAAAGCTGCTATATGATGTGTTACCAGACTTCTCTGTCTGAATATATTGACTTAGTATAACAGGAAACTGGAAAGCAGTGAAGCAACACAATGGCTTCCAGATGGTACCATCCAGAAACAAGTTGAAAGACAGCGGAGAAAGCTATTAGTTTGGAGATCTGATATCCTGTCTACAATGTTCTTATATGCCAGGGTGTACCAGTATGGGGAGTTGAGAGATCAAAAGACTATTAACAGTTTTAAAATGAATTATTCTTTGAGAAGGGAGGTGATAAAAAACTGAGGAGGATTTAGGGCTTCAAGAAGGAGAATGAACAGAACAGATTATGCCACCTGGCCTGTAGAGTTGAGGTGGGGAGCTATAGGAAATTTAGAAGAAGTCCTTGCTGCCTCATCCAGGGGCCACTGTGGTGGTAGCTGCCTCAGCATGGGCTTCCAGCACATGGACGGCACAATCCTTGGGTGCTGCCGTTCTGGTACCCCCCTGAATTGGCATCTGGGACTGATTTCTCTTTTGATCACTCCCAGTTGCTACTGAGCATTAAGTATATAAAGAATACAATCAGGAACCACCTCTGGAAACTTTCAGTTAAGTGATTTGACATCATCAGACAGAAACTGTATAGAAGAGACAAGGGTTGAATCCAGTTCTACACAACAGAATTTAACTGCTTTAACCACAAGATGATTTTTCTTCTGTCTTTAGTTTTATGCCTGTTACTACGTCTTCAATTTCTGCAGACCAACTGTTGTGTTCTTTAGATGGCTATGTATATAACTGACTTTGGGAGGGAAAGAATGAGGGAAAGGGATTGTAGCCAAAATGCAAAATAAATGAAATAAGAATATATTTTTTAATCATTTTAGGTCAAAGAAAATATCATATATAATTTACTTTCCTTCTTGAACATATAAATCATCATGAACTTCAAAATAAAATGTTGTTCCAAATTAAAATGTCGTGTTATTTCAACTTGTCCAAATTTCCAACCCTCCTTCCCCCTGCCAAAAAAAATAATAATCACCAAACTGTATCAGAACAGTTCATAAAGTTTGGCTGTCCAGAATTAGTTTTTCAGTGACTAAATCATTTTTGACCAAAAAAAGACAGAAAAGTAAACCCTCTTCCAAGTCTGAACCATGATTCATCCTCAAAAGAGTTCCTCCCTGCACAGAATTTGTCCATAGTTTCATTTTCATGGCCGAACCATTAAACAAACCACAAAACAAACAAAAAACTTCTCTGAGGCTGACCCCTGGCATGAAACATTTCACTCCAAATGGTTAAGTTTGGCATGTATAAGCAAATTAACACAGTGTTATATAATGGGAAGTGTCCAATAACTTTGGTAATAGATGGCATTATTAGCTTTGCCTACGTATGCAGCTATCTATATATAATTATCAATGCAAATATAGATTGTCTTTAAAAATTTGTTCTAACATAGTCTATAATTGTCTGATGCACTTTAATATAATTTAAAAGCTGTTTCTTACATTTCAGATCTCATAAATAATATTTCCTTAGCGCAAGACTAAGAGCCCCAGGGTATTATCATCATATTCAGATTCTTTTTGCTGTCATGCATGTTTTCAAGCTGTCCTACTTAAAATCTGGACACACTTCAGTATGAATATTAGCTAAGCAGTATTCACAGTAGAGAGGGAATATTTTGGTACACATCTCTTCTATTTTGTTTCAACGGTAATAACAGCAAGTAATTTATAGCATTCACAAGAAGTGTTTTTTGATTTGCTATTGTTGCTGCCCATTCTTCATTTTTGACTAGTATGTCCTGTGTTCCCCATGAGGCTGCTCTGTCAAGAATCCTGAACTTTAGGTGAGACTTGATTGTCTTGACAAGACTGTGTTTTATGTAGTGCCTACCAAGCTGAGACATCTTTGTTGTTCACTAAGATTGGAGTAATGTCAGAACACCTCTGAGAACAGTGTTTAAGTGCTGCAGCAAGGCTGTCAGGAGAATCATAAATTCAGTGTTTTGTGAGCCAGTGGAAAACAGCTTTTTAAAACCAATGAAACAATGGATTGTTTTTAAATACAAGAGGCCAGATTCTGCCATTTTGAAGGGGTACTGGGAAGACAGAAAATTCTGGGTGTTTCTGAATGCAAATAGAATGGAGATGGATGTTTTTCAAGCCTGTTCATCTTTTCTTACGGATGCCTCTACTCCCATTCTTGATAGCAAGAACCAGTTCTCCCCATTAATAGTTGAGTAACATCCATGTAGTAACTGTATCAATCATTTATATGAAAGACCAGTGTTGTTCTTTGTGGCCTGAGCAGCTTGCCATTTTTAAGGGTCACACAGGTTGTTCCTATTAGGAGGATAAATTGATGGTGGAATAAGATTCTAACTTTGAATCATTGTAAATTGAGTTTCATCCATGTGAACATTTTCCATTGAATACAGTAGGAGCCAGTTACTCTGATCACACTTTCTGGCATGTGTTTTCTGCTAGCATTCTGCAAAAAAATAATCTTTTTCTCCCCACCTTTCTCTCAGAATTGTGTTGTTTTCAGTGCCTCTCTGGCTTTTTCACTGTTCTATGTTTCTAACATGCCTCAGCCCCTATTTTTGCAATAAAGTCTTCAGTCCACATGGCTGGTCAGTGGCTTCTCTTGTTTCATCTGTCTAACTTCATAAAAGAGCTTAATTGCTTTTTCCATCTAGCCAGGGCAGCTAGCTTCCATGAGATCTATAATTTCTTATAAACAAGATATGCTTACTTGTAGTGGCAACATCTTTTCCAGTGTAACAATAACATTAGGCTAGTATGTAATATGTATTAGGTGACTTTAGTTTAAGGGGAGCTAGCAGATAGAAAAAAAAGGTTTACTGAGATGGAAGTGCTTATATTAAATTCACAGGTTTTTTGTTTGTTTTTACTTTCCCCCCAGAAGTCCAGTTTCTCTATGGATATCTGACTGAGATGGGGTTTTTGAGGAGAATTTCAGAAATCCACATCTGATACAACTACTAATATGCAGCCCTATGTCTAAATCCAAAACTGAGCATTTACGTTTCATAACATGCTTCCTAAGTACTTCCATATAGTAGAGAAAAATAGAACACCAGAAGGGATTAAAAGCCATTATGGGTTGGATGGCCAAAAATTCTTTGTGGCAATGGGAAGAATGGAAGGAACAGGGGTATGGCCCAACACACAGAACATGGGAAGAGTCAGGCACAAATTCATGAATTTAGATTCTCTATACAACGGGCTCATCTACAGTTCCTTCATTCCTGGCAGCAGCATCTAAATTTAAACAGTTTTGCTGACACATTAATGTAATTTTTTTTAAAAAATCACATTACTTGCTGACATAGTGCTTTTGGCAGAAACTCAACTGAAGATGCAGTCATACCATCAAAAAACAGTTTAATCTGGTCAGGAAACTGGTTTAAGTATCCTGGTCTGGGGAGTTGCTGACAAACACTTGTGTGTAAACAAGCCTTAAATTTTAAGTTTCTATCCAAAGTGAATTGATAAACTTTGGGGAAAATAAGTCCTATTAATGCAAGTGTGCAGTAGCTGATGCGTTGATGGTCTTCCAGACATCCCCTTACAGTAAAACTGACAGCCCAAGTTATCTGTCATCCATATGTGGCTCTGTGTGTGTATGTTAATTAATCCTTTGAAGGCTGTAAACTGCTTAGCAGGAGTTAGCTCTGCAACATGTTTTGTTAACATATATAGCAATTACCTGTGTATATGAAAGGCAAGTGCCAGTGGACTGTGCTACAGGGAGCAGCTACTGTCTACACTTGCCCCCTTTTGGTCAGCCTTGCTGCAAAGTTGTAGTTTTTAATTTTAGATTCCTCAAAAGGATTTTGCAGTAGGCTCCCAGGCAGAAGACAAACTTTCTTTCCTAATAGTACGTTTTTCTGAAAAATCCAGTAATACCTGTGAACCTGAGGAAAACAAAACTATTGCATCTCACTTACGGTTTTGCTTCTCTCTCTCTCTCCTTCTTGCCTCCTAGATGGGGTGTTTTTAAAGATATGGTGAGGTGTGAGGACAGAAGCTACTTTGCACCATATCTCCTTTGAAGTTTCTTTTCTGATTGGCTATTGCTGAGATTTTCAGTCACAGCTAATGATTAGATGGCCACCTCAATATTACCTATGTTAACAGAAGGGTAATATGATAGTGACTCAATGTTTTTATGAAGCAACTTCACAAATATCTTCTCTAAATAAGCATATGGGGTGAGAATATAATGCAAAATAGCTGGCATACTACCCACCCTAGATGTGCCTTCTAATTGTGTATTATATTCATAAGAAGAATTAGGTCTGAATGGGTTGCCAGTCTATTGCCAGTTAGGACTGTGCAAAGTTTCAGTCCCTGATATGATTTGGTGGAGATTCGGCCTGATTTGATGGCTGAATTTCCTAATCTAAATCAAATCAGAGAACCCTTTAATCTCTCCAAATTGAATCAGAACCCTCTGAATCAATTTGGAAAGATTTGGAGATTTGGACCTAGACACAGTTTTAAATGTTTTTTCTACATACCTCTAGGTAGCAGGGATCTTTTGAATGCTGCGGTGCTGGGTTACATGGAGTATCCCACTGTCCCAAGGGGACAGCCACCAGAGAGTGGAAAATGCAGTTGAGCTAGGGAGAGGGACAACCCGCCCCCACAAGAAAAGCCCCAAAACCAGGGGCCACTTACTTTTTTTAGGTAACTGGGCACAGGGTGAGCTGTGCTGGGAAAAAGCACCCACGCAGTTCATCAGCCATACTTATCTCCAACTGGAACTGGTGCAGGCAGATGATGTCATTGATGGACACTGCCCAGCCAGGATAAAAGCCATCACTGGCACTGAGATCGGAAAGTGGGAGAAGACAGCTGAGGCTGTGGGAGCAGTCCGCACTGGTCGCAGGCAGCACCGGCAGGTGAGTGAAGATTTGGCTCTGGGTGGTGCCTCCTGGGCTGGGGGGGAGCACCTAGGGTCTCCCCGTGGCCAGTAACTGAGCCAGGGAGGCACAGGGGGACTGCCCAGTGTGTTCCTCAGTGGACCTGGAAATGGACCAGAACTACTTCTGGTCCACTTCTGGGTTTGCCACCAAGAACATAGAGGGACCCCCTCCCTCCCCCCACTCCTGTGGGATGCTCCACGTGCCTTAGTATCGCAGCATTCACAAGCCGTGCTGGTACCTCGAGGTATGTAGAAAAAACATTTAAAGCTGGGCTAAATCCAAATCAAATGGGGCCCGCTTCACACACCCCTATTGCCAATCTATAGATTAGGAACATCAGTTTCAAAGCTGCTGCTCATTGGTCTCTGTTCCCACTAAATTTAATGGAAGGCCTCCAACACTTTTGTGTGTAAAGTTGGAGTAATGATAAAGCATTGTTATTCCTCATATGAGACTTGTGTTGTCTGTTGTTAAATGACAATTACGTGACAGATGTGATTACTAGTTGTGCATCAGAGAGATAAAGGTAAGGTACAGACATTCAAAAAGCTTCAGGGAGAATAGCTCCAACCTATGCAGATTTCTCTAAGCTGCAAAGATTGAATCAGGAGTGAACAGAATGTACATTCACTCTTGGGTGGGGGTGGGAGCAGAGGCCCCCGAACTGTGCTTGCTGAGGTCTGGGGGAGCTGGGGCTGGACCCTCAGGATGGGAGTCTCTGGTCCCAGCTCCCCACCACTGCAGCTTGGCTGACATAGGTAGTCAGGAGCTGGGACTGGGAGTCATGCAGGGCTGACAGTCAAGCCAGGCAGCACCTGAGAGGCAGGGGGAGTGGAAGCCCCTACCCCACAGCCTGGCCCCTCCCCCCCCCCACATACCTGAGCAAGCACAGCTGAGGGGGTGCACAGTGAGGGGGTGCTCTGCTTCCCCTCCCCCCATGCTGCCATTGGCAGGCACAGGCAGGACACAAAGCTGGAGAGCAGAGGCTTTGCTGCCTTGCTCTGTGACAGCCCAAGGGTGGGACCAGCTGGGCACTCGGCTGGACTAGCCGAACTGAGTTCCCTGCCTCCGTGTGAGGGTGGGGGAGAGCATGGGGGGCGGGGAGGTCTGCAAAGGCCCTGGGAATGCTGGTAAACAGCAACCTAACTTGAATCAATAGGGATCTGGTGCAGAAGTTCGATAAACCAATCTAACGTAAACTGATTAAGCCTGATACTACATTCATTATTAGACTGGGTTCTCCCATTTTTAAACCAGTCTTTGTGCCCCAAAGTCCTGTTCTATTACAGGTTTAGATTGGTTTCTGATCACTTATAGTGGTTTATGTGTAATGTCTGGCAAAGTGCCTTTGAGAATATCATCACATTTTTAGGCTGTGGTTGCTCCTGAAATGAGGAACCTATGGTTTCATTTCTTTGTCCAGAGCCCTGTGGGATGGAATTAATCCACAATACTCCAGTGTCCACATAATATCTTCTTGGAATACTGTACTGGAGATCATTTACTATATCAGTGCCAAAAAGCATTTGAATCTTCCACTGCCTATGTAATGTAATGCAAAATGAAAGCCAGATAAAAGGGAAATGAGTCTATATCACTTGAATAAATGCCTTTGAAACTTCCCAGTAGCCCTCACTATGAAAGTTAAATGGTAGTAAAGGTAGTATAAAATTATCAGTGGCTGCATCTACATGAGTGGCACTGCAATAAGCAAGTACTAAATGACTGTGCAGTAACTGGTATTACTGTGCAGTACCATCCCCACGTTTTTTTTCCAGACACTGCTGTGCAATAGCAATGAGCTACTATGCAGTATCTTGTTACTATTGTGCAGTAGTGGCATGTCATGGTTAGTGCCTGCCAATGCTACTGTGCAGGCTGCACAGTAGTTACTATATTGTGCACAGTAGCATCTCATGTAGACGGGCCCAGTAGTTAGTATATTGTGTCTTCTAGCTGAGTAATCTGAAACTGTCTGGTGTTGCCCCTGTGTGGTGGTGGTTGTGCCTCTTGTACTGACATCCTGTTTTTCTGTGACCCAGTTTGTTGCCATTTATACGAGGTTTGCCCTTGAGCTAACAATTGTTTTATTATTTTACTGTTCCCTGCAGAATAGATTCACTGTGCCTGAGCTTCTTCCATGCTGTTCTGTTCCATTCCCAATTTATTTGTTGGTGATGTTATATGATTCATTGATACTGTAATATCATTGATGCAGCCATTTCTTCTATGTTTTAAAGCCAAACTGCTTCATTTTGTATGATACACAATAACTTGCCCTTTTTTAAGGCTCTCTCCAATCTAAAAATAAACTTCCTTGATTTATCCAAGTGTTCAGAAACTGGTGGGGATGACCAGCTCCTGGGATTGTTCCTGACTTCCCAGGCCTGTCATTGCCAGAATGGAGAGGAAGGGGGAAGAGAGTGACCAGAGAAGAGGCTGACCACTTTTTTTCACTGAACAAGGAATAATTAGGTTTGGCCTCTTTCTACTCCTCTTCCTATCCTTCAAAAATGGTTTGACCATTTTACAGAGAACAGTTCTCTGCCTCTCCCCACTGTTCCAAAACTCTGATTTCTTGAAGGGCATGGAGAGAACTGGGCGTTGCTGGTAGTGCTGTAAAAACTGACTTCTTTTCATCCTCAAAAGCAGTCATTCTTAGAGGATGATTGGAAGGTTATGGAAACAAGTGATAACAAATCTCTGAATGGACTCTAGTGATGAGGTGATTCTAATGATTCTAATGTTACTGTAAATCCTAAGAAACTCCATTGACTGCACAAGTGTAACTGGATTTAGGCTATATCCCAGCAAGTATAAAGGAAATCTCTTTCCATGTAAATATATAGTAGTTTATAACATTTTCCCCCATCATCTCTTTTCTCTCTTGCAATTATTGCTAGATTTGTCTTTCAGTGTAGATTCTATATTGAACTGATGGCAAATGTAAATTTGAATTAAATTTCTTAATAACTATAGCATACATTAATAGGCACAGTGTTGGATGAATTTGTTTTGAATTAGTCATCTTCCTGGTGACACACTGATCAAGATCTAGGCAATTTGCCTCTTACTGCACAAGTAAACATACAAACTTTTTAGCAAAGCTAGCAGATCATATGTTGTTGAGAAGAGAAATGAATGGATGAAGACAGTTTGCTTATACTCTGTTCTCAAAAATGGTAAATAGTTGGAGCCAAAGAGCCAGAATTATTGCAAAGTTCTTCTGATAATGTGTATCATATTTTACTTCCATCAGTCATATGGGGAATATTATGAAACATGTAGTCAAACATTATTATTTTATTGATGTCCCTTACACAAAGAATAACTTTGTGTATAGATAAGGGTAATTTACTTATTAGCTTTCTTTCATAGTTCCTCCAGCAAGTATGGCAGTGCCCATACTCTATCTGAATCATGGTTTGGGATTTAGATTTCTAATGTACCACATTCCTCCGTGATCCCTGTCTGCAGCCAGTGACTACTCCAGGGCTGGCACAGTAAATGTAAAATAGACATATTTTCTTTCTGGGTGTTCATGCGATTTGGTTGTTTATTTTTAGGTAGCAGCATAGATATGTTTCCATTATCAGCAACAATCTCTGTGAATCAAACTACTTTCCTTTTTTAGGTTTCTGGTGTCATGATTATGGAACTATAGAAGGTTGAAATGCACTTTTTGGGAAAGTCAGAATGCAGCATTTTATCCATCCATGTATTAAGTTTCAGAGTCCCCAAAAGTATCCAAATCTTTACAGAGTTACACCTCAGTAAATCTATGGGGAAGTATTTAATCATGTGACATTATTTAGAATTGAGAGTTGTATTTTCAACCAAAATGTTACCTGGAATCTACAATGTTGTTCTGATGAAAGAGCAAAATAATTATCCATTTGAATTTGAAATGCAGTGTATATCACAGAACCCCTCTCCCCTTCCCCCCCAGACACAAGCATAAATAATGGATGTAATAAATACAGATAGCTATCAGTTACTATTTTAAAATAAAATTAAGCTTTTCTTCAATCTAATTTTAGCATCATTTTTCAAACGCCTCAGCACAAACATTTTACTTGTTTTGCTTTGTTTAATTATTTGTTAACTTAAAGCTCTAGTTTAAATAAGTATTAGGTTAAAACCACCTGCCACCAAGTTAAAAAAAATCTATTTTGCCTAAAATGATACAAAGCAGACAAAGTAATTTTGAAGTTAGGCAAACCAACATGAGACTTAATACAGATGTAACCTAGCCTAAAAGATTTTTAATGCAGGGGAATGGATGGCTTTTCCTGACCTAATTGTACAGCAGCTTAGCACTAGGTTTCATTATCCTGTTTTATACAGCAAAGCAGGGAGCTGTGAGAGGGATAGTTCTTTGCTTGGTCCCTCCAGCTTTTGCATCAGGATCTGTAGAGGACTGCAGGTATTACTGGAGCCATTGATCAGGTGGCTAGTAGCTTGGCTTCAACCACCCCCATCATCACTTTTTCTGAAACTAAAAGGGGAAGTGCACCATTTTTGTCCAGGATTACAGCAATTTATTTTCCAAGGGAAGCAAGGGAAAATAGCAATTATGAATCCCAAATGCCTTTTTGAGGCGCTTTCTGATATAGAGCTGTTACTAACTACTCACAAGTAGAGGCTGAACTTAAAGGCTTATTTTGGCACTAGACAATATACAGTCCCAGCAAAAAATTATAAAAATAAAAGTTTGCTTAATTTAATATTTTGAGTATAGATCATACAGTTATTTTAATTTCAAGAGTTAAAAAAATAAAGTACAAGAGTAGAAGTTTTGAGAGTTAAATATTCCAAAAATATACATCCCAACTTCTATTAACTGTAATGAGAATAACAGAAATGAGAGAATATTTGATGTTCTATTTAACTCAGCAGTCTAGTGTCATATGTATATTGCCCAATTATTGTTGATTATTTTATTTTGAGATGTAAATCCAAGCTTACAAAGATTAGAGTTCAATTAGTATGTCTACTAATTGTATGGATATTTGTGCAAATCTGGGAAGCCTAGTCAAAACTGTTGTAAGACTAGAAACACATTAATATGAGTCTTATTTTACAATTTCAGTTACGTTAAGAACTGGAGAGATGTTCATTAAAATAACCGGTGAGCTAATCACTCATAACAATATTTTTGTCATTATTTCAAGTTAATTGTGTTGAACTTATTACAAATATTAATTTTCTAAAATGAATATCTGATATAAATTTTAGAAAAAAACATGAATACATGTACGAATTGGGGCATTTGTTTGTAACTCTCATGTCATTTTGCTTTAGGGACACATTGAAAAATGTTACACTTAAAATAATCTTTTTATACTTCTTTGAGAGAGGACAAAATTATTGTTTATTCATAAATTATAAGGAAAATATTTAAATCATATTTTTAGTACTGTAGAATGAAAATATCTATCCAGTACACTAAATTCAATACATTTGACCATGGAAAGTGTAAGTGATTCAGGAATAGTATCCCCTAAATTCAGAGGATATTATTGTTATAGTCATTTTATTTCATTAAGCTTTGAGGGCTTTTTATTTTGCCCTTGCAAGTCATTAGGTAAATAATGTGGAAATTAAAGGCACTTATTTTAACTTTGAGGTACTCCATACAGCTCCTGATTGATTTCTAAAGAGGACTGCACTTTACTTCATATATGTTAGGTAACTGAACCATGATTAGACAAATAAAACCTTTTCTTGAGGCCTGTGATAGTAATGTTTCACTGTAGTTGTTCTTGGCTTAGCTTATTCAATAACCTGACCAATTGGACAAGTGTGAGAATAGAAAACTTAGGACCAATGAAATCAGTCTTCAGTGTCCAGTTTGAGTTTGACAAAGGATACCTTTCTACTGCTTCTAAGGAGAGTGAATGTAGCCAATACAAATCCTATAATACATGAGGCCTAGGGTCCTTATATAACACTGATACATTCTTTGCTAAATCCAAATTGATTAAAGATTTAAAAAGAACAGGGTCCATTTGACACAAATACAAATCACCTTTGCCTCGAGTAGCTGGGCTGTAATAAATTACAAATGCTATACAAATTATCACTAACCTTACCTGTCTCTCAAAAGCCAGCTTGATCTAAATGAATCCGCTGTAAGAAGAATTTGTCTAATTGTGAGATTATCAAATTGGATTGAGACATCTGGCAATCATTCTTACCAGGTGGGCTAAAGTTCATCCATACAAAGAACATGGATAGAGAGTTCTGGAACTGATTGCCGAAGAAGCAATTAAAAAAAAACCTCTGATACTTTCATTGTAAAGTACTGTTCAACATCCTTAAAAAAGTTTATACTGAAATCCTTGTAAAGAGCTAAGCAGTTGGTTCAAATGAAGTGCTTCCTTGTTCTTGGTTTTCTCATATATCTGCATCATATGAGCTGATTTTTCATTTTTTCCTCTCTTCTCTGTGTCCTAAAGAATCCAACAACTTACCAAAATAAATAAATATATATCAATTTTTTTTTTCATGGATCACTGGTTTTATTCCCCAAAGTATGCATAAAATCACAGAGAAAGCTTTGATTGCCATCAAAGAGGATGACTAGCATTAATAACTGAGTTGATTAGGCCAGAAACAAATATAACATTTTAGGTTTTTTTCTGTTGCAATGGGAATAGAGGGAGTTTTGATATTTAAAAATTCAACTCTAACATCTGATGTGGATGATCTTTTTATGTGCAATATGAAGTTAAGTATGCAAATCTTTCTCTTTTATTGGAAGTCAGAAGGCACATGCTACATGCTGAATAATTATTGCACATCATATTACTTAGTAGTAATTAAATGTGAAAGAATCATTTTTGTCAGAAAGCATGATGGCAGTTTTCAGGCTCCAATGTTTCTGCCCACCACCACCTTTCCCTGCGTTCCCTCCTGCAGGCTTGCCTGCTGCTCCCTGCAGCCCCCACCAGGGCCCACTGCCTGCTGCAGCCCCACTGTGACGCCGCCACCTGCTGCAACCCCGCCAGTCACCATGGCTCCACAATCTCCCAGAGCCCCACACGGCTATGTTGCCCACTGGGGCCCACTGCACCTGCGCCGCCACTCACTGGGGCTCTGCTGCCAGCTGGGTCCTGCCTTGGCCCAGCCACAGCTTTGCTGCCTGGTGGGGCCTATCACCCACAGTGGCTCTGTCATCTGGGGCCCGTCACCTCCCCACTGACCACTGGGACCCGGTTGCGGCTCTGCTGCCTGTTGGGGACTGCCGTGGCCCCACTGGGTCTCTGCTACCTACCAGGTCCTGCTGCAGCTCTGCTATCCACTGGCTCCCGGCTACAGCTCTGCCGTCTCCCTCTTGCTACTGCTCCACTACCCACTGCAACCCCACCAATTGCTGGGGCCCAAGACAGCTCTGCTGCGGACCGTGGTTCCGCTGCCTCTCGGGTCCCACTGCAGCCCTGCCACCTGCTGGGGCCTGGCCACGGTTCTGCCACCTATCAGGGCCCACTCTGCTGCCTGCTGGGGCCTGCTGTGGCCCCACTGCCCACCAGGGACCACCATGGCTCCACTGCCCGCTGTGGCTCCACCACCTGCTGCACACCACATGGGTCCTGCTTCTCCGCGCTGGCCTCCTGCTGCTGCACCGCTCCCCAGCACTCCCCACAACTACCAATTCCAGGCACTCCGTCCCTCCAATCGTACCTTATTTTCCACTCAGATGGACGGAGGGGGAACAGCTCCAGGGGCACAGAGCCAGAAGCTGCAGAGGCTTCTGGTTGGTGGCTGAGGGCAGGAAGAGGGTGGCGGGGCGGGGCGGGGTGGAGCCAGGCTAGCCTTGTAGCTCAGTCACAAGCTCCTGCTGTGTCTTGCTGCCACTGGCCACCTGTTATCTTCACCAGGCAGCAACAGGCAGATATAAATTAATTTTCTAAAATTTTTAAAGGCCCCTCAGGTCAGATAGAATGGACTGGCAGACCAGATCTGGACCATGGACCATATTTTGCCCACCCCTGCTCTAACCTACTGCAGCTGGGCTCCAGCCCCAGAGCCATGTACCTTGTACATCCTATCAGCATATATATGTGTGTAACATTAGGTATTACCACTCAGAAGAGAGTTCTTAGAGTTACTGTGTGGAGCTCAGTAGCTGTCAAAATGGAAAAAAGAATGTTAGGAATTATTAAAAAGGGAATTGAAAAGAAAATGGAAAATGCCATTATGCCACTGTATGAAGCCATGGTATACCCACATCTTGAATACGGCACGCTATTCTTGTCATACACTTCTTATGTTCTGTCTTACGTTGTGCATTAGCATTAACAAACTCGTGTGTGTGTGTGTGTGTGTGTGCGTGTGCGCGCGCGCGCGCACAAGTATGAGGAAGAGAGAGAGAAAGGAAGAGAAAAATAATTCTTGCAGTCACTGGAAAATTAACCAATTTCTTTGCATCTTATTCCTCTCCCCCTCCCCTTCTAGGCAAGACATACAGATGTGCATACTGTAGAAGTGCTTCATTAAGAAATATGAATGATTTTTTTGGAAATTGAATCCCTCCAAATCATTTTTTCTAAAGTTTCATCCATTGCAGATTTTGAACTGAACAATTGTCAATAGTTACATAATGAGTGAATAATAACGTTAAAGAGATATAATAGAAAAAGAAAAGTGTTGTTGTTTTTGCTGCAAATCCACTTATGTTAAAAATAGATTCAATATTGTTGGAATTTTCATGCTTTTCAAAACAAAATTTTAAATGGAAAAAAATATTTTGTGAACGGCACTGTTTATAAATGTGATATTAGAATACTGTGTGTCAGTATTCAGTAGCCTGTACACCCATCTAGCTTAATCTCTTTAGAAGACCATAGTCCTATTAACTGAATCGATTTTTCAATTTGTTATATATGCTGCAGCAGTCAGTGTTGCATATACATGTTTGTTTATGCTTTGAGTTGGCTATATGTCATGTTGAAAGATTTAGTTTTTGACCAGCAGACTCTGATTTTGAAATCTAGTATCTGTTTTCTAATTATCACAGAGGCATTGAGACTTGCAAATAATTACAGAACCAAAGTATAAATAGACAAATAGTGATACTATATCAAAATCAAATATTTTCTGTTCAACTTTCATATACAATGAGTATTTGAATAAAAGTAAATATAACTTTAAAGTCAACTGATGTAACAAGAATCCTCAATGGAGAAAGCTGATGGTTTACTGTATACAGACAAGACACCAAATCAAACATTTATTGAGATCCACAGGGAAATCTTGCCTCATTTAGCTAGTAGCTTACAATTTTTATCTAAAAGGGCTCACGGGAAAATGAACGAGAACAGTAATATTACCCTTTGGGGGTGATTTAAGTGAAAAAGTGATAACTGCTAAATTTAACAGAACAAATGAGGCAGGAAGTAGCAGCATAAAATGGTGGCAACACAGACCACCAAAAAAATAAACCAACTACAAACCCTGCAGGTCACTTTTCATCCTTGAAGGAATAATGTACAAACTGAGTTAAGAATATTGTTTGTTTTCCATATTTTCTTTTGTTCATTTAAATCATTGGAGAACCATGTAGATAAATAACTCAATATTATACCTCAAAGCTATATCAATATCAGCAAACTACATACAAATTATACTGTACTTCTTGGCTTATACTCTGCCCCGAACTGATGACCTGCCTATACAGGGAGATAAATAAACTGTTTGAGTCTGGAAGGCAAGAAATAAGACAGTCAAAACAGGAGGATAGACTGTACATTTTAAAAATGGCAGATTGTATTTGTAGTTTGAAGTACTAAAATGAAGCAGCCTTGTGACATGAATTTTACTTGCAAGACTTTGGGGTGCAGTTTTTCCAAAGTCCTTCCATCTATCTCCTTGAAGCTTGGTAGGCTTCATGTACTCAGAAGGGGATATCACTCTTGCAAGTTTCATCCAAATCAGGCCAGAAATGATAAGGTTATAGGCTGTTTCAACCTTCCCCATTATAGTCTATGGGTGAAACATCCAAACAGTGTTGAAACAGCGAAACGTTTTGACTTGCCTCATTTTGTTTCAAGGATGTTTGGACCATATCTGTTTTGTTTTGATTTTTCTCTTTCGACCTCGAAACAAGCGAAACAGTGTTGAAACAAAACTGGCAGCCAAATTTCACACAGCTCTAACAGCTATAACTATGATCCACCACAAGATGGCAGAGGCTTCTGCTGCTCCGAGGAAAATGGACTCCTTTAATCCTTCCTGGTAATACAGTGAAATGAGCTCTGAAAAGCTGCTGCAAGCAATATTTTGTTTCCTTCTGAAAATACACTTCCTGCAAACACTAGTAATTAGATGTCCTCTCATATACCCATGCTGGTTTGTATTCTCTCAGCCCACTCCCTCTTGGGGATGTCTTCCCCTTCAAGCACATCCCAGAATAGACTCCTGGTCAATTATAAAGTGCAACAAAACCCAGAATATATATTTGTTGGGTACCAAACAAGTACCCAACAATGGGTATTTTTCATTGTTCTTGGAGTTTATACAAACATGTGTCATGTGTCTTCTGTGTTTGAAGTTGAATATATTCTCTTGTTAAGACCCAGTGTTTTCAAGAGAAAAAACTCAGTTTAGATAGATTATTTTGTCTGGGATTGGATCCCCAGATTATGGAAATTAATGCAAGTGCTATTTGCTTTCAACTTACTGTAGCCAAATAACTAACAGGGACATAGAAATTGTTTGTACTCAAAGGTCAAAAAATGACCATCTTAAAATTCTCTTGGAATACATAATTTTATCAGTGGAATTTTCAGAAGGGCCAGATTATGAACCTGTAATACACACTTGTGGAAAAAATTACTCATTTGTATAATGCAATCAGTGCCACTGTCTGGGTGAAGTAAAGGGTTCACAATCTAGCCCATTCAAAGTGCACCCGAGGTTTCAGGTGTAAAACTATAGTCTTGTGGTTATATAAAAAAATAATACTAGAATTACAAGAGGGATTCCTTTCCTCAATTATTTCTTCATAGCCCAATAATTCTTAATATTTTTTCTGCCAGCCCTGTTTTTCCTGGTCATTGACTCCAGTGTTTATTATTCAGACTTGCTGCTCTGATGAGAGTATGAGCTACTGCAGAGATAAATTATTTTGCTCTTTCCTTCATAGAGCAGCTTCAGTAACATATTTGCAGTGCATGTTTCATATGACCTATAAATTTTGAAAATAAGAATTGTCATAAATTTAATTGTTAGTTCTTTGTAAAGTAATTACTACAGAGCAGACAGCCTATCTACTCTGTCCATTACAAGCAATTATTATTTGCCTGCTCACCGCACTTATTTACTGAGTGGAACCTGACTGAAATCAGTAGGACTCTTCATGTTGTTAGATATGGAGTGTTGTAAGGGTGGAAAACCTGAACATGCTGTCTAAGAGCAGTCAGTTTGGTCAGTTTGAGATAGGTTCTGCATGGAAGCAGCTCAGTACATAGCCTGTTCTCAGAAGAGACAAAATTTGGAAATTAGTAAGTAAATCTGGTAGATTCCCTGAAATGCTTTTGGTTTAGAATACAGCACGAATGCCTCTTTTTTCCAAGGTGGAAATGTTTCAAGTCCCCTTTATTTTAGCAGGTGTTCTAATGAGGTCACTGCAACTTCTAGTTACTAACTTTAATTGGCAAGATTAGACACTAACTATTATGTACAGACAGAAAAACTATGCATTTTAGTAGATATTACTTCTAAAAAATCACAGGACATGATAAAGGTTAAAATGGATTTTCATGTCAGTTAAATACTATTGCCAACTTCAAATATTCAAAAAATTATGAACCAGGCCTCCCAAAACTAAAAGGTTAATTTGGATCGATCGGTTAGAAGAGAGGATGTTATATGTTATGAATGGACTCAGCTCCATTCTCACACCTACTTGGCAATGCACATTGGTTCATGGCAGCTAGAAAAGAAAATGGCATTTTAATAGTTGTACACTTTACATTATAGGAGTCACAGATAATCACGGTAAGTAAGAAAGATTAAAAAAAATAGAAGCATTCTTTGAGTTGTGGATTGGAATTCACATACATTATGTAACTCCTAGGGCTTAAATAAGTAATGCTATCCTTTCTCCCTGTCTTTTAAAGACATTCCTAAAAATGGACATATGGCAAATGGATTCAGTGGTTCATTCTTTTATCAGTGCCTGACACTCACCTTCGCATTTATTTGAATGTAGAGCTACACTTCTGAGTAGGTTTATGTGTGGGATACTGACACCATCCATCACCTGGGTGTTCCATCTGTACCACTTTGTTATGAAAGTGCAGAGTAATATTTAGGGACTGAGACTATCAATAATATAGAAAATTCTTGTGGACATGATCACCATTTCCAATACATTATTTATAGATTGCAAGTTTTTTGTTTTCTAATTGTCTAGTTTTTATATAATGCCAGTTGCCAATTACTACTTCTGATTGTGTTAAGCTAGAATGAATGTGTGAAAATATTTCAGAAAAAGAATAGTTTGAGCCCATATTGTAACCATCCAGGGAATTCCGCAAAGATTACTTCTGACTGGAAGAAGACGAACCTAGGGAAGGTGTACAAATGGCTTGGTGTACAAATTCCTTGGAAGAAGGAAATGGTAGAAGTTTATACATTAAAATATACAAGTCTATGGGATGAGGTAGAACTTGTGGTAAAGTCCGTGGTCTGGAAATCTGTATTCAGTTCCTGGGACTGCCTCAGGTTCTCTCTGAGACATTAAGCATTCATTAATTAATCTGGGGCCTGGTTTCCCATATGTAAAATGGAAATAATATTTCCTTGCTATCAGGGATGAGGTGAAGATAAATTGGTTGGTTATTGTGAAGTGCTTGGATAGCATTCACTGCTTGCTTTTGTAATCTCCCTAAATATACTCTCTGAACACTTCACAAATATTAATTGTGTACATAGACTTACTAACATTAATAAAATAGTAGTGGCTTCTTCTCCAGATTCTCAGTGTCACAGTATAAATAACAAAAACAATTAAACAGACATAGAGCAGTTTAAATGAACTTACCTTCTCAACACTAATGTAAAGAAATTCTACTCTAATTTTGTAAATAGGGAATTGAGCTACAGTTCTTAAATAACTACAATCAAGTTATTGTTATTGTTGTTGTTGTTATTATTATTATTTGTATATCAAAGGTAGGAAGTAAGCCAAGTTCAGTGCATTAAATACAGGACTATCATTCTTCCTTGTGGAATGTGTGTACAAATTTGAGTAATCTAGGTTCTGGTAAAATCCCTTCATTATATGTAGATAAATATAAATGAGTTGTATATAGTTTCAAAATAAAGTCTTGAAATCTGAAGCAAATTAGTGATATGATGCACTAGCATTTACATACCACACTTACTTGAATAGAAGACGACCCTGATTACCCCCTGATAATTAGATTCTATATATTAAAAATGTATAAATTTGTAATTACAGCGTGTCAGAGAGCATGTCAGAGCAGACTTGATTAATCAAGCTTTCACCCTTACTCAAGATTATCTCACAAACCCAGCCAACACAGTCAAGCTTCACGATCTCACACCAGTCTCCTCACACCAATAGACACCTCAGTCATGCCCAGTCACACACCAGTTGAACACAGCTACACCCCACTTGCGCGCACTTTCTCCTCAGTGATGGTCTTAAATGCTTCTCACAGGACAGCAGCTGTCACTCGTATTCTTGACCAATCGTATCATGAGGTGACCTCTCACTCAGAACCTTCGCTGTCCTAGCCAATCACGATTCCTTTCCACTCATGCAGGTTTTGTGTACCTTTTCCCATGACTCACCCTGTTGCCAGGTGGTCACTATGTATACTTACTACTCCAAAAATAGGTCAATACCTCACTGAGGTTAAAAGGTGAACTTCTAGAATCTTCTCAGCATCACATCCACTGTGCATGTGTGAAAGACTGAATAACGATGAGCCATTCATGGCCAACACTACAACAATGTAACAAGTCTAGTTTTCATGTAATGGGTCCCTTAGCAAGATCATCATTGCTTTCCTTAGTTTAATCACTTTGTAGTTCCATCTTCACTGAATGACACAGAACAACCATCCTTTCTTCTTTTCAGATCCACAGGGCAGGAATGACAATATAATCATGAGTCTAATGTAGAAATGTCATGTTCTAAGATTTTCCATGCCCTATACATTTGTACTGGTTGTTATATCATGTGCACTGGAACTACATTTAATAAAAGGAACAGGAGATTTCTGGCATGCACAGTTTCACATTTTACTTTAACTGCTGTGCCAGCCCGATAATTCTATTTGACTTCTGCTGTGGGTAGTATAATAATGAGAGCAAATGTGAATTTCTCTATTCACTTCTTCATGTTCAGCTTAATATTCATAAGAAGGGAATATCTAAATAAGAAGAGACGTGACCTGTGGAAGAAGTAATTTCACCTGGAATCACAGAATCACTCCCTGGGAAACCAGTGGGAGCTGATAGCTAATATTAATTCCTGTGGATTCCCACTCTCGCTGGCAAATTCCCCTTGAGGAGCTAGAAGAATGAACTGGGTGTAAGCAATGAGCAGTAGTAGCAAGGCTCAAAATAAATGAAGTGATCAGTAATTAACATAGAAGGGCTTACCCTCAATACAGGAGCGCACGCTCTACAGAAGTCCTGAGATCTCCATGACTAACCTGTGGCTGTTAAGCCCTGGGTCAGGGAGGCAAATTTCAGTCTACAATTACATGGTCCTTCTAAGCCTCTAAATAGAAATTTGTGAAAGCTTGGTTTTTACCTCCTAGGTGTTTTGTTTGTGTGTGTGTGTGGGGAGGGTTAATGGGAAGGCATAAGAAATCCTGTCCTACAATTGTCAACAAAATAATATTTGGTGATAACACAAGTCCAGAATGTAAGAGGGAGCAAATCACTTATCTGTCACAATTGACTGGAGGTAATAACTTGCGTTTGCTCTGGATTCTGTGGGCAGGTGGCAAAGTAGTTCACTGTCATCTGAGAATGTGTTCCACTGAGTGTCTTGCTCTCCTGCGGGGTGAGGAGGCAGGGGAGAAAGAGGAAGGGTGGAGACCTGTTTTCTTTCTCAATACTTTAAGGACATTCCTATTGATTTTACTAGTATAAATGAAAGCAGAATATGTAGAAATATGTATAAATTTATGACTACTCGGAGGTTGTGGGAGGGGGGGAACAACACATTCCCAGACAGCTGCTCTAGTATAACGGCTTAATGTCATGTGAATTAAGCCCTCTCCCCCCACTTCAAAATGGCTGTATGGCCACGTTAAATAAAGCTTGTTCAATTAGGTTTTTTAAAGGACATCAATGGCCATATTGAAACATGGGAGGCTTAATACAGGTGACGCTGAGGTGATGCTAGAGCATTCTAATTAGAATTAGAATGCTCTAGCTTAATTAATTAGAACATATTAGAACAGACTTGATAAATTAGAACATATCAGAACATATTTATAGGCAATCTATATGTCCACATTTAGAGAAAAAATCTTTTTAAACTATAAAAAAATCCTATTTTATTCATGTAAAAGGCATCTGCCAAAATTCTGCAGATTTCTATTGCCATGCTGTTCACAGAGAAAAATATGTTTAAATTTTCAGCTTCTTTGTAATCCTATATATGAGGTAGAAATGAAAAAAATCAGTTTTACCTATTTTAAATGCTGTAAAATCAGTAGAGAGATTGTATCAGTAAAACGTGAACGTGTATTGTTTGTGCTTGTTTGAAAGATGGGGACCTAGTGTATTATGATAATATATGTAACTAGGTCACTTTTTGCCTTAATACCAATATTTTTTTCCAACTAATACTCTTGGCAGGTCAATCAAATATGCCCTAGTGCCACATACAACTACCCATAAATGACTATAATGTTCCTTACACAGCAGTAAGTAACCCTGAAATGAATGCAAATTTGCCTACAGTTAGTCACTCAGTAAAATGTGTTCCAGTTGGACTGTTAAATAATAATGGCCAGGTATAATTTAAATTCAAAATCCTGGGGAATAGTATTGTACAAAAACTTATGCCAGAACGGTGGCAAATTAATGGTTCTATAATCAAATTCCATCAGTAGCATGTACAAAACAAGTCAACTTCTGTCTAAAACTCAGGCCCTACATTTTTAGTGTATATAAAATTTTAATAATTATTATTAATCCTTCAGGGTGAAAGTGCCAATTACAAAATTCCAAGAAAGCCTTGCAATAGAAGTATTATTTCACACCTACTATCTGACTCACTCTCTCAATCTCAATCCCTCTTTTCTTGCCCTGGCAATGAAAAGTGACAGCATCTTTTCCACAAAAAGCAGGATGCCATCATTTTTACTGAGTTAACAGTGTGCTGAGTAAGGTTCCTTACTTGGTGTTCATGCTTAGGGCCAGACAGCAACAACTGTAAAAATGAAAGCTATAAATAGTTTGCTTTACTGGCAATTCCCGCAAAGAAACTTTGTGTGTTGTGTCACATGTTTGCATGTAACTTATGCTTAAACCATTATGTATTCACCCTATCACAATGCAGAAATTATAAATTCACAAGTTGTAGATCTGTAGATACTAAAACATTATTCGAATGCAGCATAACATGCTCAGTTGAAAAACAAGAGGAAGATTTTTATTTAGTTGAGTTAGGTTTTTTCAGCTAAATATTTCTCTATAGGGAAATGCCAATTTGTCAAAACCATTTTTAAGGAAATCTATCAGTTTCAACAAAAAAAAAATCTTATTGGAAAGTTTCTCATGCAAATTTCGCATTTTGAAGAGGAGCATGCCAGGTATAAGTCTTCACTTTTTGAGGTATTCTAGAATGCAAATGCCCCTAGGTACTTTTTTCTTCATTTATTTCCCTTCAGAAAAAAATAGAGAAAAATAGAGAGAAAATTCTACATTTCTTGTGAAAACAGAGTGAAATATGTATCAGAAGGGTAATGAAATGGAAGTCTTTTTTCCAAGTAAGCAATCTTTTTTCATTGTTGAAATACATTTAGAATTATACATTTAGAATCTCTATCTGTCTGTCTCTGTCTCTAGGTTTATCCTGAGAGGAGAGGGAAAGGGGTTTACACTGATAAGAAATTCTGGCCCAAATTTTTTTTGCCAGCAAAAGAAGGTTTGCACACACATTCAGTCCAACCAGAGAGTTCTATACAGCTTTTGACAAAGATAGATCCAAAATAGTCTGAAAAAATAGACCCACAAAAGTAAAAAATGATGGAGAAAGGCAGAGATTCTGACTAATGCAACATGGGTTCAGTTCCAGACTCTTCTACAAACTTCCTGTATTATGAAGCTGTCAGATTAATGATTCTTTTGTTTTTCTCATCTTTGTTGGATTAAGTTATTAGTAGGGATGTGCAAAATGGGCTGTATTCCATTCGGATTTGGCCCAAATCAGGGACAGTGATTCGATTCGTTGATTTGGATTCAGCCCAATCTGAGTCCTAAGATTCGGTGCTGATTTGGCAAATCAGCAATTTGGCCATAGACACAGCTTTAAATATTTTTTCTACATATCTTGAGGTACAAAGTGCTGCTCGTGAATGCTGTGATGCTGGGATGGATGGAGCATACAACAGGAGTGTAGGGGGGCCCCAGGATACTCTCTGGCAGACCCAGAAGTGGACTGGAAATGTTTCTGGTCCACTTCTGGGTCTGCTGCTGAGTGCTGTGGGGAGCCCCCGCATGCTTCTGTGGGCCGCTCCATCCACCCCAGCATCTCAGCATTCACAAGCTGCTTGGTACCTTGAGGTCTGTAGAAAAAATATTTAAAGCTGTGTCTATGTCTCAAGAGTGAAGAATATAGTAATTTTTAGGATGAGGCCTTTAATCCTAAATCAAGTTGGAATTTATTGGTTCACATTCTGAACTAAAGATGGTCAGACAGTTTTTGGCTTATGTCCACAGTGGGCAACAACTGTTATTGGTGACACTTGTAATTTTCTAAGTATTCCAGGGTTTGGCTAGTCTACCACAGACTTGGCTATGTACTGTCACCAAACCTGAAATAAAAATCTTTGCATGCATGCAGGTCTTGTAATTGTTCTGATTTTTTTTTCCTGTTGTCAAACTCATGCCTCCAAATTATTTATGTAGTACCAATAGCTTCTTTATGGAGGTTGTGTTCATACTTTTAGTAGTGTGTGGACGTGTCTACATGTGCACTTTAATTTGCAGTAGCCTATTTTACTGCACATTAAAGCAGCACATCAAAAACTGTGCTAATATACTAATGCACAGTAAAAGTAGGCTATTGCACATTAAGCATCACTAAAAAGCATGCATTTTCACTACTGTGCAGTAGAGCAGCCTAATGCATATTTATTTAGTACCACACGTTAGAGTAACTAAATTTTATGTGCATAAGGAAAAATGCGTTAATGAGCATGTAGACTCGCCATCTGACTTCAAATTATGATAAAGTTGATCTATCCTCAATGCAGGGATCTGTCTCTAGATATTAAATGGAGGATGCAGAGTTTTGGTAATGCACTTCATTTGGTGGTTTCAGTTTTGTCATGATCAAAACATTTATTTTTTTTCACAACTGAACTATAATCTCAGACTAGAGAGTATTATATCTTCTAGAGCAGGGTGTGAAACTCACCTCATGCCTCGAGCCAGATCCAGACCATGGGTCTCCTTGTTAGCTGGATTCAACCCAGAGCATATAGCAGCAGCTCTGGTTCCAGGCTGGGGCATGCAGCAGCAGTCGTGGTGGTGGTGGCAGCTCCAGCCCAGGGTTTGCTCCTCAGCCACACCTCTGGCTACTGCCACATGCCCTGTGCTGGAGATAGAGTTGCAGCAACATGCTTCATGCCTTGGAGGCATCACTGACTCTGATATAGGCCATGGTGCACAGGGCATACAGTGGCATCTGTAGCTTTGGCTCCAGTATGCTGTGGCAGCAGGTCCAGTAGCTAAGGAGACAGGGACACAGTGGTGGCAACAGGTAAAGTGGTCAGAGGATGACTGAAGTTAAATCTGCCCTTACTTACTCTCCTGCCACTGACTGCCATGCACTAGAGCCCAAGGGCCCCAGATTCTGTGGCAGACCAACCCCAAGACTTGCCCCCGCCCCAACTCCTGTTTGCCCAGCACGCCAGATAGAATGGATCTGCAAATCAAATCCAGCCTGCAAACCGTATATTTGACACCTTCTTCTACAGCTAAAGGTCCCACACCCTTTCCATTGGAAGGTTTCAAACTGCTTAATGCAGATAATCATCTAAAAAACTTGTTAATGTTTTGTGTATTCTGGTCAGTTTAGTGTGTTAATAGCATGAGAGAGCACTGACAAGTCATCACAGAGACATTTTACATAATTTGAGCAGAAAATCAGTAACCTTAGAAGATTAAAAGCCATTTGGTTTGGACCTTGTTAGAAAATAATTTGGTAAAAACCTAGCTAAAGTCTTTCACTCTGTAGGCTATTAAGGTTTACTACATATATCCCAGTCTATTGCCCTCTTGACCTCTGAAAGCAGGCTAGATAGATCATGTTCTTCCTACTTATTCTCATGAAACCAAGCTTCCAAGATGCCGTGATACAAGGGAGGTGAAAAACAACCCACCAAACACCTTACCAAACTTCTCTTGAGGGACTAATCCCTTTCTGACCTCAGAAACTGACAGTAGATCAAAGCCACAGTGTCTTGATATCATTTAAGCTGCTTCTTCATTACATGGCAGAGAAACAAGTGATAATAGTTGTACAAAATGGCTGCTGTGCAGCAGGGTGAGAAGTTAGAGTGGGAAAAAAGGCACAAATCTTTTTTTCCCCCCTCTTCTCTGGGAGTCTTCCTTGCCCATCTATTATTTGTTCGTGGATTTCTGGTATCAGGAAAAAGAGAATGGAGGAACTGAACCAGAGAAGCTAAATCTTTCCTTTTATTTCCCTGTTACCGAAGGACTTTAGAAGCTGTATAACAGGGATTTAGAACTGTAATTTTTAAGGTGTTCAAAAAAGTCTTCTACATTGGTTGTTGCATATTGTACTACTTACACTTTGATTTTTCTGCTACCTATACTGTTTTGTTTTTCTTTTAAATTCACATGACTATATTTATACGGAGTTGAAAGATGTGCTGTCTTCATTTCATTACCAACAAAAGGGGCTTAATAAATTTAGTTGATCATTACTATCCTGATTTAGAGCTTGTTCCAAGAAAAGAATTCCATTCATTCTGCAAGAACAGTAGCATCTTGCTTTGATTTTCCTTTGAGTACTCAAGACACTTAGTGTTGTGCTATGTGGATTGCCTGTAATAATTATGCTGTTTGGATACTGTGTTAATAGTACAAAAAGCATCCAAAGTTAATTTTCCAGCTTGCCTGGGGCCAGCTATGAAGAAGGGTAAAGTAAAATTATTCATTCCTGCATTGCCTTTCTAATTTTCAGTCCACAACTAGTGCAGCTATGAAAAGAAAAAGTATGTTGTAAAATGTAGAGCTCCTGTTGTTGCTTTGTTTAAAGTGCCTTTCTTGAGCTAACTCTAACTTCCTGGTCCTTTTAAATTAAAGTTACCTTTTTAAATTAATCAGTTCACTCCTGAGAAATGTAGCAGGGAACTTTGTCAGATATCCTTGTCCATAATGGAATGAACTTTCCCTAGGAAAAATGCTTAGTGTATTCTAAATGTGCTCAAAGGGTTAAGGAGAATTTTATTGTCCCCTGTTCTTCAGACAGGAGTGCATGTATATAGGTTGGTGATTAAACAGGTCAAGCAGATGCCGCTGCAGCAATTTATGTCTTCATAACCCAGCAATCATAACACAGGGGCCGTATGCTAGTAAACTCTTTTAATGATTCAAGAGTTTTAAGAACTGCTCGTTCAGCTACTCTGTTCGCACGATTCCTTACGATAGTCAAGAAAAACTACTTAGCAAGGAAATAGTAGCAGATATATAGGACAGAAAAAAATAGCATACAATGTATAAGGCAAAAATTAGCTGTCAACTAAAGTCTTGGACTAAGACAACTTGAAAATGATAAACTAAGAAATAACCAGAAACTTGTGAGAAATGAAAGCAAAATTAAAACACTTCTACGTTAAAATATAACATAAATGAAAGAAAAATAATGCCAGAATAGAGATGCACCTTATAGACTAACTGAATCTGAGATGCATGAGCTTTTATGGCATTAATTTGGATTAACATGAGTAAAATGGAGGACAATTTGGATTTGAGCCTACACAGGTGGTCTTATCAAAATATGTTACGTGGAAGATACTGATGTAAGCAACTGCATAACAAAGACTGAGAAGCCAGCCCTTGACGTTGGCCCTGAGGGAAGGGAGTGCAAAAATAGTAGCAACTGTACTGCTGGCCCAGCTGCCAGCAGCACAGCCATTAGCCGTGTGTCATGTTCAGCTTCAACCCAGGGCATTCGAGCACCCAGTTAGTTGTTTGGGTCTAAGCCTAATTTCAGCCTCTTGGGCTGTTTCCTTTTCAAAGATGACAGTGGGAATTTTGCCTGTAACTTCATTGAGAGGGTGATCAGGCCCTAAAAAGTTTTGGAAGCTGCAAGCATTATGCAAGTAACATAGCAACAAAGCTTGTACAAAAATAACATCTCTACCTTGAGCTCAGGGAGAGAGACTAACTAAAGTAGGAGACATTCTTGGCTTCAGATAGGGAAGTGGTTGAACCCTACTATACTCCCAAAAGGCTGTTGACAGTAAATGTATAACTGTCTTACAGTGGCAAGGGGTCTGGGCCTAATACATTTCTGATGCCATGGGTAGTGCTAGGTCACTTGGAAAAAAACAAAAGAAAAACTTGTTTGTACAATATCTATCTTAATCAGGTCCTGGTCTGTGAATAGGGCTGCTAGGTGACATAAATAATCAGAGCTTATGGGGAGAGAAAGAAGGAAAAAATTCTCCAAAAAATGTAAAGCTGTTCAATGAAAAGTAGAGACGGCAAATCTTCCAATTGGGAACAAACAAGCATAACACGTTAAAAAGTAATAGCTGATTCCCACAATGAATCTCATAAATACATGGGAAAAAATGAAAGAATTCCCTAATGAGCTTCTGTATTCTTAATAGGCTATTTGCAAAGAAATAAGTCGAATCCTAGCTTCTACTTATCAGTTTTATTTTAATCCCATTATTTGTCATGATCACATACAACTAATCTATTTGCGTATGCACAATAACTTTTTTTTGTCAGTGAATAACGAGGTTTCTCTAATCACATGTTTGCACTCCAAATACTGTGTTCTAGGCCTTCTGAAGAAATTATGGTAAACAACCAAAAAACTATAGTTTGTATCTTGAGCATTGGTTGGATGTGGAAAATTGTCTGAATTATGTCTTTGGGGAGAGAGAACAGATTTAGGTTCACTGCATGAATATATTCCAGTACATGAATACATTTGAAAGTTGAATGGATATAATCCTATGTCATTTGAATAAAATAGGGGTTTGGAGATAGATGTTTATTCACACTGTGGCCAACTCACAACCAGATGTTGATATCTAATAGCTATTTTGGTGGCCTTTCTCCAATTCTTACTGGGAAGGCATTCACATCACCAAAACCATCATCACAATTATTGGGATTAGTTGATAGTATAGACTCACAATTATTGGGATTAGTTGATAGTATAGACTTAATGTTGATCTCATAAGGTCAAAAATTGAAAGGACATAGAGAAAGGGCTGTTTTCTGCTTCCTGAAAGTTAAGGTTAAGTTGGGTTGGTAGAGCAATACAGATGGGCTTGTACAGCTAGCTACCAAAGTTGTGGTGCTGATGCCTAGAAACCTGGATTCCACTGTACCCACACTCTACCATCCTGTGACCAAAAGTGGATTCCTGCCTTGAAGAGCGTACAATATATGCCTGTAGGCAACACAAATTCAACAGACAAAGAAGGAACACAATGAAATCCATATTGATCAGCAGTGGTCCCAGCATACCAGCTGTATAACCACTGCTAATTTTTTTTAAAGTACGGAGGGTTTTGAAGGAGGAGTTAGAGAGGTGTCTTTACAAGGAGCTGTTCTTATACATTAGGGGTGACACAGGAGACAGAGCAATTATGCTTTTAGACAGCAGATTGTATATATACTGGAAATAGGGACTTTATATTTGGTGTTGTCAATTAGTTGTTTGAAAAATTTTCAACTGCATTTTTTCTGTCAGAAAATACATATTGATTTGTCAAACTTGAAATATTTCACAGTAGTGTACTGAAATTTCATTTAGAGTAAAAACATATTAGAAAGATCTAGTTTAACTGCGTGAGAATAAATCATTTTGAGTTTTCATACTGAAATGGCTTTTGGTTTGATTTTTTTTTATTTTCCTACTTTGTATTGTCTGATGGTACTGAAGTCATTTAAGAGTTGGTACAAAAAATCTGTTTGCAACCAACTAGTAATTGTTCTTTCTTTATGTCAGTTGTTCTTTCTTTATGTCTCCCATAATGTTCCAGTCTGTAAATGTTAATAATAGAAAGTTGGCTTACATAAACTGCTTAGTTGTATTCACTGTGAGGAAAATTATTCATATTCATTGCTGTTTGCACTATCAGATCCTGCATCCATGCTGAAGGTACTGAGGACTTTTAGGATTTTTTAATTTAAAAAAATTCAAGAACAACATTTTATATTTAAGCAGAGTAACAAAACATGACTGAAGGAAGGAATGAAATTAAGGGCCTGATCCAGTTGTTTCATAAGAAAAGGGGATCTAAGGATCTAAAGCATACTTGAGTGCATTTGCATTATATGTCTTAGCCTTAAAGCCTAGCTTTTGCTTTTATTGGTACTTAAAAATCATAGATGACTGACCAGCACAGCTCTTGGGAAACTGAAACTGAAAATTGTCCACTTATTACTATCATTACAGAAGTCTCAAAATGGTCCAGTCATTCTAGGCATCACCTTGTGCTAGACAAATGCACCCTCTTCTTGCCCTGAAGAGCTTACAGTCTAATTAAAGATAGTACAGCAAAAGTAGAAGAAATGATAATAAAATTGCACAATTACATAAGCTTATCATTTTAAAAGTTTCTCTATTAAATTATAATCCCATGGCTTCCTTTAACATTTATTTTTCTTTACCCCATTAAAACTGTTCTTATGCTCATTGCAAACTATGGCCTTGCAATTAATTTTAGCTTCTTTTATTTATACTATCCTCAACTAATTCTTCCTATTGTGATAGTTTTTTGGGTTTTGTTTTAAAGCCTGTATAAACTGTGTCCATTTTTATTCCAGACTGTATGTTGGGGATATCCTGTACACAATTTGCCATCTTAATGCTACCTGAAATGCAGCATCAGGTGCAACTCACAATGCAAAAAACAAATAACCTGAGCAGCACAACAGATCAGATGGCTAAATCATACATTTCTTGTCATCTGGTGGAGACCACATTCAAAAGGGACTTAGATGTGGATTACACTGAGCTTTCCTGCATCTAACTGTAAGTGCCCAGCTCTTAGAATGGAATCCACAAATCCAGGTTCCTATCTTTCATATACTTTACTCAAGTAAAAATGAAATGCACAACATTCATCACACTAAGCATGGAAATAGAAACCTATGCTAACCAGCAGGAAATGATGATGCAAGGAGTCAGTATTAAACCCCTGCCTCTTTTCTGTACTTAAAGTTAACTCTCTGTTGACCGGAATTAGCTGATTTAGCAGCACTGAAATCTGCAACCTGAAACACATGCTTAGACTTAAGTGCCTCAGTTGTTTTGTCACCTATGGGCAGGGATAGATCCAGGGCATGATATATTTTGAGGTGCATGTAGGAATTTAAGCCTAACTTTTGTTTGTTCAATCTGTCAGTGACAATTAATTCTTAGTTTTACTTTCCATTCAAAATGTATATAGCATGGCAGCAACTCTTACCCACACATGTGGGTTGAATCACCTTATCTATGACTGCATTTGCACAAACCCAACAACTGGCAAGAAGGATGGGATCCTACAAGTGGGGCATGCGTTAAATTTTCCAGAAGAGTCTACTTAGCTGTGAGTACCTGAAATCTGCTGGAAACATAACGGCTACCTGTATTGGAACAACAGGAGCATATGACAGAAGATTGGCCTAAATATACGCAGTGACTAGAGCAGGGTTTTTTTTAAGTAAATGAGATTCTTCTATGGAATCATTGTACCACATAACTGAGTTCAGGAGGAAAAACATAATTTATTGCACAGCCTTCTAAACCCAGAAAAACAAGCAGGCAAAACCCTTAAAGACATAGTTCAAATTGTTCAAAGATATGTATGACACAAGTAATTGATTATTGCAGAAAGATTTGGGCTCCATAAGAGAGATTAACTTGAAGATGAATCTATTTAATCTTTTACAACAGAACTTCAGAATTTCAGAAGATTGAAGTTTTAAGAATGGACTTAGGCTCTCAGAGACAGATTTTTGTGGGCTACTTAATGAAGCCATACAAAGGAAGCTCTTCACAGAGCAAAACCTCACCTTTAAATGTGCTATTGAGATTGGTAACTGCAGCAAAGGATTTTAAAGAACTGCATGGAGCGGCTATAGAAATAGGAATAAATGAGTAATTAAATATATATTGGGAGTGCCAGGGCATGCACCAGTGTTACTGGTGTGGAAACAGGCTGCACACCCTAGCTCCTGAGGAATTATATTGTATATATAATAGAGGCAGTAAAGATGCTGAAGATGAGAGTGGAGTATCTAGTTTGGATCTGTATAATGTGGTCAGGGATGCTAAATCAGCAATTTGGCTGACACCCCAGTTTTCAGGGAAGATGCTCAAAACGGAGTTGGATATGGTCTCCATCTTGTTTGCATTCCATATTCAGAATATGGAAAAACTATTACAAATTTGAAATTAAGGAAGATGCCAGTGTTAAACATATACAGAAGTATATACAGAAGAGAAGAACATGAAAATGGGTATGATGGTGCTAGACTATAATAATAAATGTGAAATAGACCGATATGTCATTGAAAAGGGAGGACCCACCCTATTAAAAATATTCCCAAGACAGAAATGCTGTAAACACTCTGTAGACAAATTGTAAATGGATTTGGTCACATGAATGTCAGAAGACTACTAGAAGCAAAAAGACTGGTTACCTTAGATAGGATACTTTTTCTCTTTAACCCATTGTTGCCATCAAGTTGGCGTGGGATGCATTCTTGTATGGAAACGGGGCTGTTATGTCACATACCATGCCCAATGACAGTGAACATCCCATAGTATTTACATCCCAATTGCTCATGGCAGTAAAACTAAATTATCCATAAATAGATAAAGAATATTTAAGTCTGGTTTAGAACATAAAGAAATTTAATTAATACCAATGGGGAAGAAGTTTTACATTGGTCATAAGTGACCTGACCAACCCTTTGTATCAATTCTCCATCCTAGGAAAGGAGTGTCTGCGACAAGTACAGCACTGATTCAATGGGTGGGCCCTCTTTTTAGTGGATTATACTTAGAAAATTCAATACAAAACAACAAAGGCACATGGAAATGCTGATGGACTCTTGTGTTTACCTGTGAAAAGGCCCCCTGCAGTAAAAACAAAATCTGCTGAAATTATTAACTTAATTTCAGATGGAGTAGGCCCCAGTGACATGTAGTGTGATTGGCAAAGGTACATGAAGCCACCCTGGAAAGCTGGAAGTCACCTTATTTATGGTTGCATTTATACAAACACAGCACAAGAAGTGTGCACTGGTACAGCTGTACCCTCTCTTTGACTGTGTAGCTCTCCACCGTAGAGATCTGATCTTTGCTGCAGGTCTCCAGTACCAGTCATATCCTCTGTGCCACTAAGCTCTCTGCTGCAGACCCTAGATCTGCTTTCAAAATCCTAGATCTGCTTCTGTGTAAGGGTAAATGTCTTTCTCCTTTCTTTTAAAGGCCTGATTGTGTTTACCTTTTGACCTTTTGTGTAATAGCCAAGAAGGATGTCTGACTTCCCTTCTCAGCCAGAGGGGGTGTCTCACTCATATCTCCCGTTAGAGGACTACCTACTAGGCATGTGCGAGTCAGCAGTGATCTGATCCGGCTTCAGATCTGGCCGCTTCACATGGCCGCAATCTGATGTGGAGCTCCGGACTGGGTCTCCACCTCGATCCAGCTAAAGTGGCTCCAAAGCTTTGGAGCCACCTCGGAGATCTGACCATAGGGTATAATGGGGAGTCAATGAAATATCTATAACTTTGTTGTTTTCTGTCTGATTTTGATGACACTTGCAAGGATGGTAGCCTCTGCTGAGAGCATGAAACCAACCTGAAAACTTTCAGGAAGATCAGTGCAAGGATTTGGGGCGAACTGTACCCCAAATTCTTGAAAGCCAAACTCATGTTACGGCTGTGTGTTATACTACAGAGGGGTGAAACTGTAGGGGTGGTAGCTCTTACTGAGACCACAAAGCCTACCAAGTTTCAAGGAGAAAGGTGCAGGAGTTTTGGGGAGAACTGCACCTCAAGCTGCGGACAAGCAAAACTCATGCCATGGGTGACGCTGCGTGTGTTAAGGCACAGCAGGGTGACAGCTGCAGGGATGGTGGCCCCTGCTGGGGCCACGATGCCTGCCAGCTGTCAAGGAGATCGGTACAGGGTGGTTGTGGGGCCCTGCACCCTTAGCTGCTGACAGACAAAACTTGTGCCAAGACTGTGTCTGTCTTGGGGCAGTTGTTTGTCTGTATTGATTCTTTCCTCTCCTTACCCTGGTTTTGTAGGTGCTAATTGATGCCCGTTAAGTCGTTATGTAGTAGCTAGGTCCTGTGTATTGAGCTGCTCCCTGAGTCCCTCGTTCCTGAGTGAATCATGATTGATTGATTGGTAACTGGTAACACAGTAGCTTAGCAGCCAGGCCTGCAGTAGAGTCTCCCATGCCCCAATCCAGAGACAGTCAATCCCACAAGCACCCATGGCACGAGTTTTGCTTGTCCACAGCTTGAGGGGCAGTTCCCCCCAACCCCCTGCACTGATTTTCTTGAAACTTGGCAGGCTTTGTGGCCTCAGTAAGAGCTACCACCCCTACGGTTTTCACCCCACTATGTTGTAACACCTAGAAGTGACATGAGTTTTGCTTTCAAGAATTTGGGGTACTGTTCACCTCAAGCCCCTGCACCAATCTTCTTGAAACTTAGCAGGGTTCATCTTATTTGTAGAGTCTACCACTCCTGAAAATTTTATCCAAATTGAACAAAAAACACCAAAGTTATAGATCTTTTATTGTTTTCCCATTATACCCAATGGCCAGATCGCCAAGGCAGCTCTGAGGTGGCTCCAAAGCTCTTCAGAAGCTCTGAACCATTTTAGGAAGCCTAACAAGGCCAGCACTTCAACCTGGATGTGTTTCTTCAGACTCTGAAGCATCCGAAGCTTCTTCAGATCCGGAGCTCTGTCTGAAGCCTCGTGCAACCCTACTACCTACTCCTCTGGCTACAGGGTAGACTGTGCTGAGAGAAATCCATATCTTAACCATGCAAATTGAATGCATAAGTCCAGAACCCAGCAGGGGATAGAGCTGTGAGGCATGCTTACATATTTTGTGTTAAATAGTCACGAACAACTTTGGGAGCAGTGATTGTACCGAGTATTCCATCCCTCCCACCAGAACCACTTTGAAGGTTTTCAAAGCTTTCAGGATGATAATGATGCACTATATAGTTATATCAAAGGGAACTTTTGAGTAACTGAGTCTAGACCCATATGACTGCACACAGCCATATACTCCTTTTACTTCTAAACTAAAACTTACACAAACCAGCTTAAATTTGTATCAATACATGTTTCAAGGTGCTCTCCATGGAAAAATCAGAGGCATAAATCACTCATCAACAGAGCTCAGTCAGTGTTAGCTACATCATCTGAGATAATCAGAGTCACTTCTTTATCTCAACTGGCAGCTGTACGGCCATTCTTATTCTACACATGAGATGCATACATTTTCATAATGTCATTATTAACCTGGAAATGGCAATGCCATTTTCCTATAAAGTTGGAGAAAATTTGGGAATTAGATTAAGAAAATCAGCAGGAGTACTGAAAAAATTAAGTTCACTGAGGTATCTTGTGTACAGATGGGAAGCCAGCAGTCGTGGATTTATAGTTATGTGACAAAATGAAAAGGGATGGAACAAATAACATGACATTAACAAGCAATTGCTGGCAATAGGGAATCGGGGAACAGGGCACAGCAACTGCAGACATTTTAATATAAATGGAATCATGTCTAAGGTAAGCCTATTTTTTTACATATATATCTTTTAAAAATGTAGCTTAGAATTCATTTGGGAAATACAGCCCTGAGAACATTCCATGCTAAATGCTTTCTGACTGATTCTGTATTTCAGAAGGCTATAGTTTTAAGACCTATTTTGCATTTGGGAATATCCACTAATCTGAAAAAAGAGATGATTCACGCATTTTAAAAGTGCATTATACCATGACAGCTGATGAAGTCTATGGATATGCATGTATGTTAATATATGTACTTGTGTATTTATGGGTGTATATTTTATAATTGGGGCATGGTGGCAGAGTAGGTAAGACATTTTGCTACAACTCTGCAGGCATAACTTCAAGCCCCCTTCCAGATTAAAGCTAAAGGCTGCTTCCAGTTGACTCAGTAGTAAATGTGTTGGCTGCAAAGCACCAACTCACAGGATCATCATAAAATTCTAAATTATTGGACAGATGCAAAAGTCAGACCATAAACCTTGGTGCTGATCCCCTCAAACACACACACATTCAAGCAATACACACACACACACACACACACACACACACACACACACACTCACAGTAGCTGGCTCTGAACACTAAGCACTGGTGTCAAGATGTACTTACCCCCAAGCACTGGAGTCCACCGTTGATGGCCAGTCGAGGCTTCTTTCAGTGCAGTGTTGCTTCAGAAGGGGGTTGCCAGCTGGGTGCTGGTCAGGTCAAAGAGGGCGCCCTTGGGGGTCATTCTTCACTGCCTTTTATCCCTCTCTGGCAGATTTTGGTGACTCCCCAATTCTCGGGCTTACCCAATCCAAGGGTCATTGACGTTGAGGCACGTCCCTCTTAGTAGCTGCTGGACGGCAGCTATCAGCCCAAGGGGTCACGTCCGCATGTATGTGCAGTCTCAGGAGTCCATTGCTGAATTTTGATTGATTCACTGCCATGATGAAAAGAGCTCTGGAAATGGTTGATCAGGGGGTATTTCAGCCCCAAGGGCCTGTTTCCAGCATTGATTAGTTCAAAAGGGGGCTTTGGAACCTTTAACAATGAACTTTCTGGGAATTCCTGGCTCTTTATTGATTCTTTCTTCTTCTTGGTCTCTGATTTTGTAAGTGTTAATTGCTGCTCATTAACATGCTTATCCAGACTAGCTATTGTGTTACACAATCAACCATGATTCATTCAGGGACCTGCTCCATACAGAGATTCCTGCTCTTTGCTAATATTGTTACATGATGCAACTTACTTTTAAACTTAAAGTATGTTTGTATAAGTATCTACAAGATGTATTTTCACTACAAATACACCTTATATAAAAATAATTATGATATAATAAAAGAAAAAGAGAGAAGGAAGAAAAGGTAGAAAAGAGAAAGCATCCCTAAAAGGGGGCAAATACTAAAAGAGAGGCTTTTGCCATATGGAGGAGCTTCACATTTGAGGGGGACAGGGGGCAGACAAAAGGGTTTCTTGCTACAAATGGGTACCTGGTCATTTGGGCTAGGAATCAATGGCAGACAGATGAGATGCTAACCACATTGTTCTTTTGTGTGTTGTTTACTATATAATCTGACATGTCTTGATCTCACAATTGCTATATATAACTATTTCAAGAGTTTCAAAGTAATTAGTACTTTTTTTAGATGCCTTAATTCATGTTGCACAATAAAGCAACCCATGTTTCAGAAAGTGCTGAATACTCACCATTTAAAAATCAAGCGCATTTAGGTCCTTCAGGTACATAGGCAAACAGAAGTTAAGGCATGTAAAAGTGGATACTTTGGTAAGGATATTATAAAGTCCATGAAATATATTTGTTGGACATTTTGTTGATAGGGGAGGTTCAGTTGGGAGGCCTACAGCAGGGCAGTTCAATTTCTAAGCAGGTGGAGGCTGCACACCCCTGGACCACATTGGTGGGAGCTATACAGAGTAGGAGCCAGGGACCCTGAGGAGGATGCACATTGCAAGTTTCTCCACTGCATATGTGCCTACTCCCTCCCCTGCTATGCTACACCACACACCTGGAAACCTTTCCTCACCATAAGTTCTCACACTGCTCAAGTGCCTCAAGCTACAGGTTTCCATCCCCAGCATTACAGACTACACTGAACTGCACCACCCTTGTCCTGGGGTAGGAAAGGAGAAGTTAAAGGAAGAGGGATCCTGGAGATCTCATAGCCATGGGGAGAGGACCAGGGGCCAGCTTCTGAGCCCAGGAGCTTCAGTTTAACCCCTTGTGGGCCACATGAAGCCTGCAGTCCTTCAGTTGACAGCCATGGCCTATAGTATGGCCAAGGTTTTTTGCAGGCAGCTGGAAACTGGTGATTAACTGAAAAACAGTGATTTTTGTTCTGATTACATGTATTATGGATAGACAGGTACCATTTCTGACCAATATAACATGCATACATTTACTTGGTGCTTGAAAAATGCTAATTTTCTAAAAGTGAAGAAAATTATGACCAAAATATATTGGGAAGAAAAAAACTAAATAGCTGAAAAAAGTAGGAGTTTTTAAAGAAATGTTTATTAGATAGCCAAAAGTAATATTTCAACAATCAAAGAAAATAGGTCAGCTGTGCCTTACTTGGTGAAGTAAAGATATTAACTGGAAAATAATGAAAAAAATGAAAACACATAAATATAAAACAAGTTTAATAAATGTTTCATAGAAAATAGGACAGGTTAAACAAACCTGATAAAAGATTTGAGATTACAAGTTTAGCTGATGGCTGATATAATATACTTACAGGCATAGGTAAAGAATTTGATTTCATTAGCATTCAATATTTTGATTTTAAAAAGTAGAATTTTACAGTGGAGCATGTATTAGAGAAATTAAAATTGGCTAATGGATCAAGGAATTGTGTATGTCATCACCTGCATTCTGTGAAGTATGAGGAATTGCCACCTGATGAGGGTGTTACATGGAAATTTTACAAGTCCTAATATTAAGTATTTTCTTAGTGATGTAGATGTAAATTATAAAATTGCTGCTGATAAAATGTGTCGATGATTCAAAGATCGGCAGAATAGTTGATAAAAATGAAGGGAGGGCTGCTATATAGGAAGATCTGGTTCCTTTGGTAAGTTGGAACTATTCAGACAAAATGTGTTTTACTGCAAAATTATACTTCCCCAAAACCAGGAGCACAGACCATATCTATGGCATGGAGGACTGCATCCAAGGAAGATATTACTCTTAAATAGATCTAGGGTTTAGAGAGGACTAGTAATCTGAAAGTAAATTTATAGTACTATACCATGGCTATAAGAGGCTTGAAATAAGGGAATAATGAGTAAAAGAAGGTGAATTTATAACTCTCTGTATGGACAGCTTAGGCCAAAGCTAGTTCACCCACCCTGCTAAGCATCCTAGGATGCTGGGGGACTGTGAGTTAATTTGAATATGGAAGGGAGCTGGGACAGAAGTTCAATAAAACAGTTAAACCTAAATCAGTTAAGTCTGATACTACATCTCTCCAGGTTTATCTTAAACTGGTTTTGGCCATTTTGAAAGCTAAAATGTATTATAGAATTGAACAGGTTTCCAATCACTTATACTGGTTTATGTGTAACTTCTGTCCCTAACCTTTATGTCCTCAGATCAAGAGCCAAATGCTTTTCTGGAAGTTGTGTGTAAGGAAAACACAGGTTATTTGGTTCATTATAAGGGTAATTGGGTGAAATGTAAGGACCTGTGGAATATGAGAGGTTAAAATCAATGATAAAATGTTCTATTTTGGTCCTGTTTTTTTGAACAGGATCAAAAATCGTGAATCTGCTCTGATTTCAATGAATTTAATCTTTTATGAGAATGACAAATGATTTCTATGAATGTTTACAAATATTTAGTAACAAGGAAGGCACCAAAAGAAGTCTGAAATGAATTTGAATTTGAATATTTGTGAATGTTGTCTAAATTTTTTGCTAGCTCTGCTGGGCATGCAAATACACAGTGTGATAGATGATTTTATTAGCAAGCATTTAGTATATTTGAGTTAATGGCACTGACAAGTGCAACAGCTATTTGGGCAGAAAAGTATTATTCAGTTTTCATAATAATTTATGACACCAGACTCAAAGTAATGTCTATCAGTCAAGCAAGAGGGAGAAATCCTATCTTTTCTGATGAAGGGAGATCATTGACTAGATTGCCTTCTTTAGCAAATATGGGCTACTTTGCTCATTAAAAGTATTGTTTTTTTATCCTTTCCTGCTCATTATAAAAATTTGCAAAAACGATCTGGAATTATCCTCCTTCAGTCATGTTTAAACTGTTTTCTCTTATTTTATTGTTAATAAAGTCTTACATTGATAGGAATACACCCTGTATTCAGGCCAGCTTGACATAGAAGTAGACTCCTAATAACCTGCAACAGAACATCAGATATTTGAGAAACATGCAGTGCAGAAGACTGAGACCTTATTTCGTATTCAAAATAATAAAGTAGGTGTTACCATAGTTTTGTAAACCTAGGAATGAATTAAATAAAAGTAATGTTTTACATAAAGGAAAACTGTATGTCATAACATTGCTATAAAGTTTTCAAACTAATCCTCATACAATTAACTTACTGTTAGATCATTATGCTGTTAAGCATTATTATAGTTGAAGCCAAGGTTAGAGCTGCCTTTTCACTTGGGGCAGTTGTTCCAGTCTCAGAGCTCCTATCTGTGATTCTGGGAACTGAGAAAAATTGGTGAAGAGGATGGAAAGCCTTAGGCTAAACTGCAACTGGGAACAGACAGTTAATTACTAGGGCTGTGTGAAGCTTTGGTTGCTGATTTGATTTGGAGGAGATTCATCCTGATTCAAATCAGGAGACCCATTAAAAGATCCAAATTGAATTTGAAGCCTCCAAATCAATTCAGAAAAGATTTGGAGATTCGGATTGGTGGGGGAGAGGCAGGCATAGCTGCATGCCTGCAGGTTATCCCGGGGCTCCTCCAGCTGTGTCTGTCTATCCCCAGGCAGAGGGATCCACACAAGAAGCCCCCATGGCTGTTCTGCCTGACCCCATCTCGCATCTGGCACCAGCACCCTGGCACTTAAAAAAAAAAAAAAATAATAAACTAAAAAGTCCTGCACTCACTGGCTGTAGCAGGGGCTGTGGGGGCTTTGAGGCCTCCTGGCAGAACCCCTCTGTGCAGCCCCCATTTCCCAATCGCGCCCCACCCCCAGCCTGGCCCCAGCAGTCTGGGGGAGGAAAAAAAACACACTCACTGGAAGTAACAGTGACTGTGGGGGCTCTGGGGCCATGTGGAAGAGCCCCCTCTAAAGCCCCACCTCCCTCATCTTTCCCCTGCCCAGCCCCATCCCCAATGGCTGCCCTGCCTGGCCCCAGCATCCTGGCAATAAAAAAAAAAAAAGCCCTGCACTCACTGGATGCAGCAGCAGCAATGGGGGGCTCTGGACACTTACGGCAGAGCCACCCCCATACACAATATGGGGCAGTGGGGGGGGTGGAGATCGCCCCCCCACCTGGCACCTGCACAGCAGGTGTTGCATCACATGGGTGTAGTGCAGCTCAGCAGGGTGCCGCACACTGTTCAGGAGCTGGGGCTACAGAGACTGAGTGTTGTCAGGCTCCAGCTGACACCTGGAGCCACCTCAGCTCCCAGACATCGTATGGCAACCTGCCAAGCCATGCTGCACCCATGTCAGGTGGCAGCTGCTGTGTGGGTGCCAGGTGGTGGGGGCAATCCCTGCTGCCTCCCACTGCTCTGCCTTGCATGGGGGGGGCTCTGTCACAAGCACCCAGAGGCCCTGATTGCCTCTTCCAGAGCCAGTCAATGGGATGCTTTTTTAATTGCTGGGAGGCTGAGCCAGATGGGGCAGCCATCAGGAGTAGGGCCGGGTGGGGGCTGCAGGGTGGGTGGCTCTGCCAGGAGGTCTCAGAGCCATCACAACCGCTGCTGCAGCCAGTGAGTGCGGGCCCTTTTTTTTTTTTTTTTAAGTCCTGGGATGCTGGGCAGGGCAGCCATAGGGGCTTCTCTTGAAGCTGCCCCAGCCCAGAGAGAGACAGGCACAGCCAGAGGAGCGGTAGGATAACCTGCAGCCACCCAGCTGTGCCTGCCTCTTCCCAGCTAATCCGAATCTTAGAATTAGTGCCAAATCTCCAATTCTGATTTGGCCACACTGAATGGGGAAGTGATTCAAATCACCAAGTTGAATCGCTGTCCTCTGAATCGGCGAAATCCAAATTGAATACTTCCCTATTAGTACAAGCATATTAATTACCATAAGCTTTCCTCTTTCCTTTTATGTCCAAACCTGCAGTGAGGGAATGGATTTTTTTCCCCCCATATGAAAGTAAACTTTTTTCCTGGATCTGATAAGTTATTGTGGCAGGACACTGTGTGTGCCTGCCACTTTAAGGGCCTGGAGCTGGCAGCTGCCAGGTGCCTGATGAGAGCAGCGATTTTGAACCTAGGGCTGCCCATATAAACAGGGCAGTTTTGCTGCTGGAGGCCAGGCAACAACATTGCCTGGCTGCAGGGCTGCTGGTATCATCTGGAGGTCAGGGAGGAGCTATAGGGGATGGTCAGGAGGTTCCTGGTCCTGGGTATGACCTAAAACTGCACACTGCCAGGAATGGGTGGCCTGGTGGGACTTGCAGTGGTGCGGGAACCCCAGGAAATGCCAGGCCAGTTACCACCCTGGTGAAAGGTGGGTCAGGGCGCTTTAACCCCTAGCCCCCACAGTCAGGTGTGTTCCCCACTTTGTAGGGTCTGGAAGGTGGAACCCCAGAGAGAGAGAGGGAGGTCATAGACTCGCACCTGTCTGAACTTCCCCTGACTGGTCCATGCTGGGGCCAGGACCAGAAGGGTCAAAGGGCCAGGGGCCCACCACGAGGAATGCCCAAGAGCTGAGGGCCTGGGGTTCTGACTGGCCTGGAGGTGGGCCAGGGCTAGTAGCCAAAGGTCCTGGGGAGGACCACACCCGGAAGGGGAAGCAGTTCAGGGAGGTATGCTGCCCAGGATGAAGGCAGATTAGGCCGCTGGAATGGAGGGATCTTAGAGGGGTCCTGATTGGAGAAGTCTGAGGTCCAGTGTAGGGCCAGTGACTGTTGAGAACATCTGGATACCATCTATGAGGCTTGGGCTGCAGTGTAGGGAAGGAACGGAGCTGCAGATAGTGCCTCTAGCATTGGGGCAAAAAAATGGGCAGCCTCCCACTTAATTACATTAATGAACTAATTACCAACAAGGCATGGTGGGCAAGAAGGTGGGCAGTAAGCCCAGAAACAGAGGTGGGCCCCAGTGAGATTGGCCTGGAGCAGGCCTCTTTTTACACTTATTAAAAAATAATGTGGCAAATTTGAATGTCTGAGCCTTTATGGCTTTCACTTCATGTTTTCAACCTTCTTTTCTACAGCCTTGAAAGCTGAGATTTGTATTCAGTTTCTTGACTCCAATAGTTGAAGCTTTCTGTTTAAAAAAAGAATCAACAAAAAACAAACCAAAAAACCCTTAACTATTCTAAGGCCTCTAAAATCATAAGCTGGGCATGTTCTTATTAAGGTTCTTATAATGGTTTCATTTGGCTTAATATGTAACAACATGCAGTCAACAGGGACAAATTTTATGCACGCAAACCCACGATTAGTTATATTGTATAATTTACTGCATGTATATATTTATAATGATTTTATACATAATATTAATTATTTGGATCCTTCGTCATATGCGTTCATGTTACAAGATTAGCAAGACAAAATAATCAGTCTAGTTTAAATAAAGTCAAGGAGAGTATATAAAATTTCTAGGCATCAAAAACTTAGCTGCCTTCACTATTAAGTACTCAGGAATCCGAAGTAATTGTTCAGATGCCTTTTCATCTTAGGAAATAAATCAGCCATTTAGCCAGTAAGTCAGAATAACTGCTTACATATTTGTTAAAAGATTTACAGAGCTCATTTGTTCACATGTTTATCTGTTTGCATCTCTGCACAGGTGTATCTTCAGCATGATTTATTTATAGTTCTTATTTGTACTGTTTCAGCTGGAAAATGGATTTGAATGTCAGTGGTTTGCTAATGATTCTGTGCATCAGAAAACAATTAAAGCAAACTTTTATTATCCAATAGTACTCTGTCCTTCTGAAATCGGGATATAGTGATATATTTCATAGCTGAGCCTATTCTTTCACAATCAACAACATTCATATTGATTTCATAAGGAATTTGTGAGAAATGATGAATGGATCTGGTTCTTCTACTATTTGGTGGCCACCCAAAAGGTGCCCCTAGATAATAAGTGAGTCCTTTCCTCAGGGAAGGGAGAATTAAATCATTTTATTTCAACATGGTTTTAGAGAGATTTTAAAATTAAGTTCCATTTTATAGTGGTATCTTAGAATCTAGGATAGAGACATAGAGACTGCCATATTGGATCAGAACACACTGGCCCATTTTTTTTGATCCACAGTTTCCTGCAATGGCTAGAACCAAATTCTATAGTTGCATTAAAATGACTAATTTATCTTATTGCAAAACATGCCAAGAAAGGAGTTTTTTTTCCTAACACTATCCAGTTATCTATGCAGTACTTCTACATCCTATAATGTGGAGATTAATTTAATTAAAAACAATTGTACTTGCACATGTAACTGCAGCTGATGTCACTGTAATTCAAATGAATGTTTAATTCTTTTAGGAATCCTATTAACCACCTTCATTCAATAATATTTTGTGAAGAGAATATTTTTTGGGTTAAGAACACACCTAAAATGGACTTTTTTAAATGGTATTTTTCTTTGTCTTTTTATTTATTTCAGTGTCCTCTGTGTTATATGAAAGTGATGTCTTTTATCATTCCCTTTTCATCCAGTTGTGGTAAATGGATGAAATATCTATTGGATATTTTTCACTTCTAAATTTTTTTTAAAAATTAGATACATCTGCAGAGTGATCTGTGTTTGTTAGTCAAAGCTGACTAATCTTGGTAATTTTACAATTTATATTTTGTAGAAGTCCTTATTTTATATCAGGATGAGTATGAGATGGTTCCTTTCTATTTGCACAGTCCATCCAGTTTGGCCTTCGTATCACAAGATTGTTTTCATAAAGTTGCAGTGTTTGTGTTCTTGACAGAGATTGATGGACTCACTGTTACCATCATGATGCACTGCATTATTTATATACAGCAACTGAATTTCCTCTTTCAGGTTGTCCTTTACTGCCAACCAAGAAACTGCAGTGTTTTGTAAAGAAGGGTTATACAATGATTTGTAGGATTTTATAAAATTATAACAACATGCTGCTTAAAATGAAAAGCTGTTCAAGGTCTAGCACTGTAAATTTGTTCAGAATCATTTTTTCCCAGAGTAGGAAAAGAAGTGAAGTTCCCAACTAAAAAGTATTTAATAAATGTAAATACAAAGGTTATAGTTTACAGCTGGCTCTGTGCAGGTGCGCTGAGGAAGAAAAAAAGTATGAGCCACTCTTCTCCTGTATAAATTATGTGTGTAATTTTATTGGCTGTGCCCAGCTGCGAGGGACAGAGCTAAACTAGTGTTGCCGTCATAGTCCCCTTTCTCACAACCCTCACACTCCAGTTCTGCTGTCAGAGATTCAATCCATGGATCACAAAGGTGTGGTAGTGTTTTCTCCTTAACCTGATTTTTCTGCCACTAAAATACTTAACATACCTTCTAATGAAAGTTGTTTGTTGGGTTATATGTCAAAGAGCAGAAATGGTATGAAGAACCAGAGATTTGTTTCTTTGGAAATGAACATAAGACTTGTATCTGTAAAGTGCATTTTTGGTGCAGAGTCTCAACAAGCATATAAAAAAGCATGTTGTACAGTTTGCAAACAGTCAACCAATTTTGCGTGTTTTGTGTTTAAAAGGAATTTATTGGAAGTCAGGTTTACACAATCAATTACAAATAGGAAGTGACACATCACTGATGAAACAGAGTACAATAAGAAGTACTTGTAGTCTTGTGGTGATGTTTTTTTCTGTAGGCTCTATTTCTCTCTGCAGCTCACCCCGATTACAAGATTATATTCTAAACCCATTGTGCTGTATTAAAAGTTATGTAATATGCAATACAGACAGTATATTATGGTAACAAATCCCATCAGCAGTTTAAGCCAGAACAAACTGCATCCATATAAGCTTTTCTTATTGAGAACTGAGCCTTTAAAATCAAAACCTATGTATCAAACTGAATCGAAGGTATAACAAATTAGATTTCAATATTTCAATATAAATGGCCTCTCAAGAGGCACAAATGTAAATTGAGAGGCATGCTGTTGATTCAAAAGTGACATTTATTTTGTTCTTCACAGTTTCAAAGGCAGTAAGTTATAAGGGTGCTAACATTTTAAGGGAATTTTACTAATTTGAGTATGCAAATTTGGATGAACTTTATATCAAGTTTTAAGTAGAGTTATTGCTCACTAGTGTCTTTTCAGTTTGCTCATTTCTTTGACTACACTGTATCATGCCAAAATCCAATTTTAATCATTGCTGTCCACAACTACTATAATATATTTTCCCTCTTTAGCTCTCTGCTGTTCTATGCAAGTCAGTCAGCTTAGGAAGATTTTTGTTGGGGTTCTTTGTCTTTTATTTTGTCTTCAGCTTTGCCTTGTGTCTGACACCCTAGAGATTCATAACTGAAACTGGGTTTATAGCCCACCATTAAAAAATGTACAACAACAATAAAACATGATGCAGGTTTATCCAATTTAGTTTGCTAGAGTCTAAACTAATAGTCATTAAAATAGCAATGCATTAGAAAACCAAAGGTTCATGTCCTTGAATAATTTTACTAAGAAGCAAATAATTAAGAGCTAAATTTTGCTTTGGATGTGCTTTTGTGCGATTGGCCAACAGCCAGGCCTTAAATGAAGAGTTACAGGGTTTGTGTAGACAAAATGGGGTCCCTAAATTGAAGCAGTGAGTTTTTAAAAACAATTTAGGGCTGATTAGACCCCTGTGTCATGCAGACACCCAACTTACCTGCCTCTCCAGTGGTGGGGAAGGGAGGGTGAGCTGCTGGCAGGTGGAGCAGTTCCTGGGTTGTGGGGTGGGGAGGGATGGTGCTTCCCTTCATGGCAGCAGCACCACCCCCCGCCAGCAGCACCCACCCACAGGCACCTGGATCGGGAATACTGGGGGTGCACCACAGCTGTGGAGAGAAGCACCAGGCCCCTACGCAGCTCAGACAGGCAGGTTCCAGGGACAAAAAAAAAAAAAAGAGAAAAGATCAGGCTTGCCGATTTTTCTTGGGTGGAGCCTGTCTTTCCTGGACTGCTGCCAGGCTGCCTGCAGGACTTCCTTCAGAGACCCTGAGCTACACAGAGCACAGTGCAGCTTTGCTACCTTCACTCTGCAGCTGTAGGGGCAACAAACTAAAAACTTCTCCTTGGAGTTTTAGTTTGCTGAACGCTGAGTCATTTAAGATGAATTACGCTGCCAAATTTCCTACAGCAGCTGGAATTAATGCCCAATACACCACCAAGGCATGCAAACACCAACACCATTAAAGTGGTGCAAAAGCATTTAGTCCATTTGAAAGTGTCATGCATACATGCCCTTCGTTTCATCTGCACACGGCCATAGTTAACTTACCAAAAGTTTCTCCTGAGGTCACAAGAAGTATCTAGTGCTAGACCTGACCAGGTTTTGGAATTTTGCTGTAGCATGGGAAACTCCAAGAGATTGAAAGCACTCCCCCTTCCCACCTCTACACCCAGTTCAAAATGAAAACTAGAAATTTAAATATTTCTCATGAAAAGGAAGCACCAACAATTATTTTAAAAATTGGAAATGTTTTTAGTTTTCTTTCTCTGACAACCTTCTTTCCCTGGTAACCAGGGCACACCACTTGCTACCCTCCATAATTGTAAGAGCTGAGGAATCGATATTAGTCCCTTGAGGCTCCCCTGAAGAATATATTGAGATACAGCCAAGATACACTGACCGCCTTAAATCCAAACAGAACTTCCAGGATTTCCCTTTGGTCTCCAATCCAGTTATATTTAGCAGGGTGGGACTTACACAGAGCTGCTTAATCTTGAAGCCTTATCTTGAATAAACTCACCTACCACATAGCTAGTCAGAAATCAAGGCAAGTCTCTAACAGCACCCTGCTTATTTTCTTGGAGGAAGCACATAAACCTTTACCTGACTTCCTGAAACACTTCTTGGTTTTGACAAATTGACATTGTTCGCAAAATATGTTTGGTCAAAAATTCAAAACCACCTCAGCTTAGTGAAACGCTGCCTAACTGTACTATTCCTGAAGATTATTTAAGATAGTTCCATTTTTGCTCACATCTAACTCCACTAACCCAAGTGAAATAGGTCATAGCCTTGAATCTGTTTTTATGTAACCCAATTTCAGGCAGTAATGCCCATAAGGCATTAGAAAATAGTACACTATAAAGTACATAAAGGGGGAAAGGTTCTAGGCACTAATCAAGCAAATGACTGTTTACTGGCCATAAAAGATCATCAGTTTTTTACCTTTTAACACATTACCTATCCAGGTGTAATGATTTATTCAATACTTATTTAGCTGTGAAGAGCTGAGCAGAATCTTTGGAAGAGTTAAATACATCACTGTTTCTCCCCCAAAATACTGATAGTCTTATATCAAATCCCTCAAATCTAGTATATGAGCAGACAGAGTACTTTCCTTGTTCTGAATAGAATATACACACCATATATAGCTCAAATTTATCATCTTCTGTGGTTTTGCTTTGAGAACTCAAGTATCAATAACAGAACATTGACATCAACTACATTTTCTTCTCAGACTTAGCTGTTGATATATTTCCCCACAGAATTTCCCCTCTTTCACACCTATGTCTGTGCAAAAAGTAATATAACTCATTGTTTCCTGGATGGCAGTTAACAAAATCCACCTTCGCCTTGATACAGTAATGATTCTTTAGTGTTACTTAAATTTAAACAAGGGTTTAGTCCTGATCGAAGAATGACTATTTCTCTACCTATCCACTCTCATTTGCCTCAGTTCCCAGAATCTGAGGTAGGAGCTCTGAGACTGGAAAACTCTCATTAAAATGTTATAATACTTCAGTAACAATTAGAACAGGAGAAATAGAAGGAGTTACAAATACACGCAGCTGGACAAAATGCACGGAACTCATTATGATTCTTGTTGGCATTTGTTATTTCTCACAGGTAGGTCACAAGTGTAATAGGTATTATATAGATCAAGTACTTCAAAATTACACTGGTATGAGCCAGGGCAGTATTTGGCCTTACATGATTTTGTGACAAGTGAATCTACTGAATATATCCATTGTTTATTCTTTTAGCTATCACTACAGTCATCGTTTGTCACTGCTGTACTACATTCATCATTCTTTTACAATCTAATATTGCATTGTTAAGAAGTGTATGCCAGTGACTGACAGCATATTTGGCCCAGGGTTAGTGGGTGGAAAGAAGTTCCATAAAAAGATAATTTGGTTAATGCATATCTTGGTCATGGGCAATAATGATTGTTGCTATAGACAACACTCACATCTCTTCTATTGGTTCTATACAGTAGGCAGGGTTACTAAGCATCTTGTATATTCTAAAAAATGAGCGGAAAATGTCAGTAACAGTTTTCAGACAAATAAAAGATGACTAGGTAATTTTATTCAGTCCTGTCATAGTATTAGATATTAAGTAATGTCCAGAAATGGAAAACCTAGGGAGGTACTCTGTTTCCTTTTAAGGTTAGTATTAAAGAACTCCTGGAATTTAGTGAGAACACAATTGGGCCTTTAATCCTATGAAGAATTTCTAGGTCCTTGATTTCTGAAATAAAAGACCAGAATACAAATTGAGGAAATAAATTATCTAGATCCAAAAGTCTCTTGTCATTGTCACTGGATCTTCCATACAGGTTTGTACAGGTTTGTAGTCTCCAAATTTAATTGTTGATGGTGTGGAGAATACACATCTCAGAGCCTTCCTCCTCTGAGATTAGTATTAATTGGAACCATATTACCTTATTTGCACTGAAGAAATACTTAAATGAACTCCATAAGGTCTAGCAGTCTTTACTCTCCAAATAAAGCTCTGGCTATACAAGCCTCAGGATGAATTATATGCACGTCCAAATCAAGAAAGTTCAATTCTTTAAAAATGGGAAAAGCAGCTCATTACCTTTCTCCTTGAACCAATATACTTCTTTCCTAGATGTAAAATTGGAAAGATATATTGTTAACACCAAGCAGACCTAAATACACAAGTTTTCAGGATGCTCTAGTCCAGCTATTGGCAACCTTCACCAATGCTAGGCTGGCATCATAGGCAACCAATCTATCCCCAGCAGGTGATACCTTCCAGCCCACCCACAACGCTGCCAGCAGAGGTAGCGTCTGTCCTCTCTTCAGTTCAGCCTTATGTCCCCCCACCATGAGAGAGAACTCTGCTGTGGGAAAAAGTGTCAGCACAGCCAGCAGCATGAGGATTAATGCAGCAGCTGCCAGATGTAGGAATCTTCTGGTGTCCCCCCATTACAGCCACTGCTGACTCATTGAAAACGGCAATCAGCAAAGGTAAATTCTCAAGCAAGAATGGCAGCAACTGCAGTATCAGGATCGTGTTAACCCTTTGCCTGCTGGCCATGCTGAGATTTCTCATACTATAATAGTGTCTCCTACAGGGGTGGCTTTGAGGCTGATGATGGGGACCACTAGCCTCTAGCTGCCGAACTTGCTGCAGATGATCCCACGGCAGGTTGAATCCAATCTCTTTGTGGGGTAGATCCAGCCTGCAGGCTGTACATTGCCAACCTCTGAGTTATTCCATTAAACTAGCTTAAACTTTCCATATTCAAAATTCAAATTTAGTGGGGTTTTTTGGTTTTTGTAGAAGTCATTAGCGGAAAGCCCTTTAATTGCTGTACATTGAACATTTCTTATATGATCATTCTATTAATTTGGAAATTTCACTTGAGACCCTAAAGCTAATTTGCATGATTAAAAGGTGTTTTAAGATGTTTGAAATCTTCCCCCTCCCTCCTTTACACCCTGACATATGTGATTAATAATGCATAATATAATCCACTGACTAGTTACTACTCTCTGGCATAGACCAATACACTTTCCACAATTCTCTTTGAACAAGTATTAGATGCAAAATAAGACACCCTTGTCACTTAAAAAGAAACAAAATATTATAACCTGTAAATTAGAGAATATTAGTCTTTCCTGATATCTTTTAGAACTAATCTCTAAGGTCTTTCATTTAGAAGACATTAGAATGATCTGCCTTATTGCAATAATTGTCAATATTTTTAAAGCTATAATTAAACCCAATGGAAAAAATGAATACTAAATGATCACCTGCCATAAATGTAATATCACAGGTATAATTATCTCCTTCAGATTTATGAATTTGAATGCACGAGTAGCAACAGTTTTGATTGACACACAAAATTCCATGCCATAAAATAGAAACTGAAAATGTTTGAAGTACAAATTAGCATTATGTTAAAACATAGCATATGAAAACACAGCATACAAGGAAATGTCAGTGTTCTGATGCTAAAATACATGAAATATTTTCCTGTTGTTTATAAGATCAGATTATAATATGTAAAATACATTTTGAAGGGTGGATCTACTTTACATGGTAGAAGAGAGCAAAACAATTTAGTAATGTAGCTTAATAACTGAAAAGCAAACTAATATCTCAGATCTGGCCAAAAGCCTACTAAAACCAATAGGTGTAGTATATTTCCATTGTTTCCAATGAGCTCTGGAACACTGGTACTTTATACAATATTCTCCTGGGACACGCATGCATGTTTTTCTGAGGACATGGGATTGTATTATATGACATGGAGGAAAGGTGTGACCTAAAGCCAATTAGTAATTGGCTTCAGATGTGGTCCCAAATTTGCAGTATGTGAAGTGTATACTTAGCAACTCAGCTAGGTTTAACCTATAATTCAACCCACAGTGAGCGCATCTAAATGGGATGCCTACTGCACAGTTATTACTACATAGTCATTTAGTACTTGCATAACCAAGTACTAAATGACTGCACAGTAACTGGAATTACTGTGCAGTATTGTCCCAGAACGTTGTCTGTCTAGTGATGCTGTTATTATTGCACAGCAGCTTGTGATGCTACTGCACAGTAGTAATGTCATAGTTTGTGCCCAGGGATTTTACTGCTAGGGCTGTGCAAAGCGTCAGCCCCTGATTTTATTCAGTCTGATTCGGTGGCCAAATCTCCAAATCGAATCAGAGGACCCTTTAGATTCTCTGAATCGAATCAGAACCCTCTGAATCAATGCAGAGCTATTTGGAGATTCAGACACAGACACAGCTTTAAGTGTTTTTTCTGCATACCTCTAGGTAGCAGGCGGCTTATGAGTGCAGTGATGCTGAAGTGCATGGAGCCTCCCACAGAAGCAGAGGGGGCCCCCAGCATGCTCAGCAGCAGACTCAGAAGTAGACACGAAGCACTTCTGGTCTACTTCTGGGTCCACTGGGGAGTGTGCTGGGAGTCCCCCTGCATCCCCTCCAGCTTGGTGACTGGTGCCTCCTGGGTCTGGAGGAGCACAGGGGGGTGGGCTCCTGTAGGATGCTCCATGCACCCCAGCATTTCAGTGATAACAAGCCATGCTGGCTACCTTAAGGTGTAGAAAAAACTTTTAAAGCTGAGTCTATGTTCAAATCACTGATTTTCCAAATCAGCATCAAATCTTCAGATTCAGATTTGGCTGAGTCGAATCAGGGACAGTGATCTGAATCAAAAAATCAAATCACTGTCCCTGATTCAGGCTGAATCCAAATCCAAATTGAATAGGGCCCGCTTTGCACACCCCTAGCTACTGCACAGTAGTAATGAACTACTGTACTGTAGGCATCTTGTGTAGATGCAGCCAGTATTTATTTAATTTTGTTGCTAAAGTAGCCATGTTGTGCTTTCAAACTAGTTCTATCCATGGACAGCTCTGGACACATTCTCTGTTCCAGCCTTCATTACATGAAACTTCACATGCCTTGCATAGAGCATTTTGGTAAAGGATGTTATTAGCAGAGAAAATCAGTTTAATATACTATATGATGTGTAAAATATAAAATGACTCCATGTGGGTACTATTTAAGTCACATGCAAACAGACTAATACCCCAACTTTTTTTACTTTTGCGAACTGTCATTTTCCTTTCTGAATTTATGTTATAGTTATGTACTCGGTGCTAGAGTCTACAGTAAGGAGGACCAGTTGAGGGTACGTCTTCACAGAAGAAATAGTTTTTGGAAGATAAGTCTCTGAGTTAACTTAGCTTGGGTATAAGCAGTCGCATTTCAGAGACGGATTTAAATTTCCTTATTTTCACTTACCTATATGTGTCACTAGGACTTCTGAGGGCATATCCCATTTCTCTTCATGCAGTAGTAAGCTTAGTTACTCTTTGATTCTTTCCTAATGTATTGTTGAAGGACTTAACTGATTTTTCTGGGCATATTGGGAGAACTGTGGGAAGATAAAGGAAGACTAAGAACACTCAAAAGGCTTATTTTGCATTCTTATTGCAAAAGTTTACCAGCATGAAGGAAACCCTGACTTCATCTTTAGTTTATAGGTGCAGGTGAGCCTGAGCTTGAGAGTACCACCACATTTAAATGAGAGTTTTGTAGGTAGACAGGAGCCAGGATGGGGAGAAATACCCAAAAGCCCAGAGCAATCTTGTATCTCTCTGAAGTAGAGGGGGAAAGGAATTATCTTCTGCTGTTCTCATCCTTGGGAAGAAATTTTGAGGCAAGTGGTACGACCTGAGACTGAAACAGCAACTCTGAGCCAGAGTGCCGAGCGTGGCTTACAGGGTTATATATGGTTTACAAGATACACCCAAAATATTTTAGGGAATCCATAGTGTCATAAAACATCATCTTTCTTTTGTGGTTTTTCTGAGTTCTTTGGAACATAAGAATTGCTTGATTATTTTTTCCATAGTCATAAAATTAGCAAAAGTTAAAAGCTAGCATTTTCTAAGGGATGCCTTGAATCTAACAATGGGTATCTTGAGTCTACAAAGGTTGAGAAGCACTGCTTTAACTTTAAAAAATATGTCAAATTCATTAAGATCATAGGTGTTCAGAGGAATCTGGAACAGTTATTATGATATGTCTTGGGTTGTCAATAATTTAGCTGCATTAAAATTATCATGCAAAGTATTTGGAAGTATATATGAGAGATTGAGCATCTTTCTGTTATTTGCAGGGGATGTGTGTGACTCCAACCCATGTAAAAATGGTGGCATCTGTTTGTCCGGGTTGGCTGATGATTTTTATACTTGCGAATGTCCTGAAGGCTTCACAGACCTCAATTGTTCTAGTGTTGTGGAGGTTGGTAAGTGCAAACATAAAAAGTGACAATAACTGTATAATATTCCTATAGTGCGTGATCGTCCAAACAAAGAAGTGTCTTTAGCTTTGTGTGTATAATACTTCAGTCTACATTATTCATTTATTGATACTTTATGGCTCTTTCTAACATTTCCATAGTCTTCATTCATGTCTATTTTCCCCTATAGCTATCTCTAAATTACTTCTGCAAATAAAAATCACTCATAAAAGTTTAATAATTTATTTTAAAGTGATGCAAACTATCTGTTTGACCAAAAAAACCCAAAACCTAACTCTTCAATGGTCACAATAATATTCCAAATAACTTGCTACTTTTTTCTTTTTAACAAAGGCTGCAAAACTAAAGTCTTTGATAATACAGCTTAGTCTGTTTTGCCCTACTCTGTTAAGAGTATCTACAGTGAAGCAAGATAAGTAAGATATATGTAAAAGCAGTGTATAAGAGATCAGAATGAGACCCATTTGGAAATTTTTAAATTTAAATTTACAGTAAGCCAATTAGTGTGGGCATAATAATAGTCATTATGCAAGGACAGAGAAGGGGAGTGGGATAACTTTTTTTTCAATATTGGCATGCTTCCGAGTGACCGAAAATACAGCTGGTATTAGTATACCAGCCCTCAGTATCCCATTATAACATGACTTGTAAGGAAAACAGCAGAGAAATGGGAGGGTAAGTTGGGGACATACAGACATAAATCTCATTATTTTACATTGAACAAGAGATTTTTTTAACCTGGCTAGTCAAGATGATGAGTTATAATGACATATACATAGAAAGGGACAGACTATCCTGTATACTTATTGGATTCTACCATTTGGAGTGGGAGCCCTTTTTTAACCTGCCTTTAAAATTTGCCAATCTAAGAGATGGTTAAAAAAAAATTAAAGGACCAAAAGGCAAAAAGGAAAGAAAAGCCAGACATTGACAGAAAAATAGGGTATTATCTATTAAAATAAGACCTATGTATATAAATATATTCTGAAGTGTAACGTGTATAATTGGGAGAGATGTTGAATAAGCTTTGGGGCACAATGTGCCATTCCTCAGGTCATACTTTATGCCCAAAAGTTTGTCCAAAATCTCTCCCAACTACAGAGTTGGTTTAGTAAAAGGACCTCATAAAAATGCCCCAGAACCTGGCATATAGGATCACACCCCTGGTACCTGAAAGACCCTGGTTCTGATTTAAGAGATTCTGAGAACTACTTTGAATTTGTGTCTCCCACATTGCAGGTCAATAGCATTAGCATCACTTCTTTATCATTGTTTCTGTGCATGGTATCTAAATGTATATCTACACCACCTCTGGACCATGCCAGGGAGTGGTACAATGAAGCACAGCATGCTTGCACTGTAAATACTAAATTCCAGACTGGATTCAAGTAGAGCAGATTTGGGTGTATGCCATAGAGCACTCTGATTTGGATAATCTTACAACATCACTCTCAGGTGGCTACACTACCTCAGGTAGCTGTGTTGGGAGTTAGTACATGCTAAGCAGGTATGCCATACCCTTCCACAATCTAGAGGTAATACAGAGCATGTCTACATATACATAAATGTGCTTTTCCTGATGCGCACTAAATTTAGTACCTCCAATATAAATACGCATTAGACTGCCCTAATGGACAGTACCAAAACTGCATGTTTTTTAAGTGATGCTTAATGTGCAATAGCCTATTTTACTGTACATTAGCATATTAGCTTGTTTTTTTAATTTGACACTTTAATGCACAGTAAAATAGGCTACTGCGCATTAAAGCACAGGTGTAGACATTCCCACAGATATGTTCTAAGTTCTCCAAATACTTTATTTAGCCACAACTATTTGCAAAATTGAGCTTAAATATGTAATTTCGGGGTGTTGTCTGTAACTGCATTGTTTAGCAAATAAAAGTATTCACTGAAAGAAAAAAAACCCCACCCTAACTCTAGTCAGGAACTTGCTTTGAGACTCTATCCATGCCTTTGTGCTATGTGTTCTAGTTGTGCCCTGGCACTCAAGGAATACAAGAAAAAGCTACTGTCTTTTCCATCGGTTTCTGCAGTATGCTTGCTTGGTCTGAATGTGGTCAACAATTATAGAAAATGCAACCATAGAATGCTTTTGCATAAATTTATCATGAGAAGCTCAAAGATTAACTAGGTATTAAGTATGTGCAAAAATCACATTGCATGTATCTGGGAAGAAGTGATTCATGATTCACAATTTCCAACCTTGGAATTTTTCAAAAGCAGGTTAGACAAACACTTGGCTGGGATGATTTAGTCAGGGGTGATCCAGCTTTGAAAATGGAGCTGGACTAAATGACGTTATGAGCTCTCTTCCAGCCCTACTTTCCTGTGATCCTATGAATGAGCCTGAGCTCAAAGCATATTGTAATAATGTGTAATTTTGGAACTTATTTTGAAATATGAACAGGGCTTCAGAGATTTTTGTTACTCATCTCTTAAAACACTTCTATAATGTCTATGTTTGAGTAATATATCAAATATAAATAATTTGGAATGGATTAATAATGCTAAAATTTTAATTTGTTGGCTAGAGGGTGAGATTGGTAAATAACCAAGTACTTATTAATATTCTCGTATTAGGTAGTTTTAGTGCAGACATTTTCATTAACAAGTAAAAGAAATACAGTCTAGATGAAAATACTGTAAGATGAATACTTAAATGATTGGGTCATCGTGCTCAACCACTAGTAATCAATGACTCAGTATCTATCTAGGAGGAGGTATCAAGTGGGCTTCCTCAGGCATCTGTCCTGGGTCCAGTATTTTTTATATTTTCATAATAATTTGGATGATGGAATTGAGTTTACACTTAGCAAATTTGTGGATGACCAAGTTGAGTGGAGTTGCAGATACTCCTGAGAGTAGGGGTAGGTTCCAGAATAACTTAGATCAACTGGAGAAATGGTCTGCAATTAATCAAATGACATCCAACAAGGACAAGTGCAAAGTCCCGCATGCTGCTTGCATGAAGGCAGTGAGACTGCATTGTTGCTCTTTGTCAGTATGATGTATAGTAGAAGATTTAATAGTGAAAATAGGACTGTTCTTTTTAGATTTGTTAAAAGGCATTTAGGATTACAATTAGAAGCCTGATTTTTTTTTTCTTTGTAAAATCACCCTGTACTTAATTCCCCATTACCCTGCTCTTGGCTGACCTTAGGTATAACCATTCATATTAATGAAAACATGAGTGTATAAAGGTACTATTCTGATATGATAACATTTTGCAGTCCTTTTACCACTGACAAAAATGACTAAAAACAATGTAAGCTAATGTACAAAGACTCCCTAAATTCAATTTCTAGACAGTTTCAAATGGAGTTATCAACTGAAAGATATGTTTGCTGCCAGTACAGCACAAGGGTTCAGACTTGCTGCCTCTGTAGTTACACTTATCATAATTCTCAATGGTCACAGGAGTAGTAAAACTTCAGTAGTACTGCTTCTCCTTGGTTTTCTGAGTGAAAGTTGTTTTTTTTTTCTTGATATGTTTGGCATTAACCTCAGTAGAAGATGATGCAAATTAATTAGTGAGGAATAGGTTTTGTATACGTCTCGATGAGCTGAGGTTTAAGAAGCTCTAAATATGATTTCTGATTGTGGTGGAGAAAAGTAAAAAACTGGCAGAGATATTGTATAGTTGGTTACATTGAGATCTTGTGGAGAAGAGGCAGGATGCATGGGTACAAGTGGGAGGAAGAACAATAAAACCATGACATTTCTATCATGACATAGCAAAATTAAGTATTAAATATTTTGTACATATTTTCCTCTGATATTAGGAATTATCCACTATTGAAGTTTCAATGTTCTGATTATTGGTTTCTACAGTCGGGTAGAGTCCAATGTTCTGTATATCTCAACCAATTTCAAATACAGAGTGAGTTGATAGACAACAAAATGGAGGACAACAGAAAAGATCAGTAGGACTTTGCTAATCATCCAGAAGAACCACTCAGTAGAAAGGGATTGAGTTCTTTATTTTATATATTGCCTGTGGCCACCGGACTTCGAATATCTATTCACGTGGAACTTTTGCCGTGGTGGTAATTGTAGGGCATCCTATGGGCTTGTGTCAATGACTTAGCAGGTGTCTCCTCCTCGAGTTGCCGCCCTGGTTCTCGCCTGCCACGACTTGTTGTTCTTCAGTGGATGGGATCAGTTGTCGGGTTTGCTCGGTGGCCCATAGTTCACCTGGTGGCCCTTTACGGGGCTCTGCCACCCCTACACCCGAGCCTCACACCACCTTGGATCCATCGTCCTTCCATTGGCTTTGGCCCTTCCAGTGGAATTGCTTCCCACAGCTTGACATCTATATGCTGGCCGCCAGCAATCGGGTTCACCCATATGGGTCCGCCTATCTGTTTCCTCATCTCCACCCCTTCCTATGGGGAAACACAAAGAAAAACTCTGAGGCTCTCCCTTGGCCCTGTTCCATGGGGTACTCGCTATGTACACTACTTCTTCCCTTCACCCACGGCAGCCAAACAGAAAATCATCAACATAACTCTAAAGTAACAGGCCACCTCCTGATGTGGCTTCCCTTATGCCCCCTGCTCTGGCTAGGGGTGTTCGTCTTACTGCCTGTCACTTCCAAGCTTCCCTCCTGTTCCCTCTCTGACCCAGCCAGGACTGGCAGCAACACCCGCCTCAGTCGCAACCCCCCTCAGGGCCTTCCTCAGGGTCCTTTTCTTCAGCATGTCACACGCTTCGCCGTGGTCATTCCGCCACTCCCACCTGGAATTCTCCTGAGTATCAGCTGCTCCTCTGGCCCCATCTTCGGGTCTGGAGACCCTGCTGCTTCCCCGCCTTTCTATCAGCACCCCTGATAGGCTGCCCTTCCCCATGCTGTCTGGGTCTGTCGCCGGCTTGTCTGGCTCTGCGGGTCCCATAGGAGAGGTCCTCCTCATGTCTGGTGGTGGCTGCAGCCCCCTTTCTTCCCTGCTCTCTCCTCCTTCCTTGGTGTCAGCCGCCATTTTTATCGTCGGCGCTCAGGACTGATGTCACTAGCTGGCCCTAATTGAATAAGGTGGCTGACAAGCCATGTGGGCTCTTCTTTCTGCCCCTGCTGTGCTGCGTCTCCTGTTGCTGGTAAGTACCCCTCATTATTTCTTCCCTCTCCATTCCCAGGACACTGCCCATCCTGACAAAGGTGCAGAGTAGCTTAGAGGGAGGGAGCAAAACAAACTTAAAAAATAAAAAAAGTGAAAGCAAAACAAAACAAACTACCCCAAACAGGAAAAGTTATGAAAACCAATAGAGCAGGAGTGGGAAAAATGTAGTTTGGGTGCTGGATCTGGCCCACTGAGGGATTTTTTTCCATCCCATGGCAGGTTTCTCAGTTCCACCCAGCCTAAGTGCAGGGGACAGCCCAGGCCATGGCATGTGAGGCCAGTCCCACCACCCCTGGGTGTGCAGTGGAGCTGGGGTGGTGCAGCAGCCAGACTTTCTTTCCAGAAGCCCCAGTGGCAGTAGCTCCTTTTGGTTGCTGGTGCTGCCATACCCATCCCCACTGCCCAGGCAACCCAGCAAGTCCAGCCTGCACCCACCACTGAAGGTGGGATGTATGTGGGCAGGGCACATGGCCAGGCAGATGGTATGGGGCAGCAGGCAGGTGGGGAGTGGTGTTATTGAATTATTCCCAGGTCCCACTGGCAGTGAGATAGGTGGGCAAGGCAAGGATCACGGGGCAGTGACAGCATGGGGGCAGGGCTTGGGGCACAGCTGCAATCCACTTCCTGCACGCCCCTGCCCACAGAACCAGCACCTGTTACAAGAGTGTGTGGGCAGCAGATTATGGATGTGTCTTGGCCCCACACTGCGATCACCCTGCACTCCCTTACCCTGGGGGTCCTCAAGAGGAGGTTATATAGGTATCTGGCTGGGGTCATCTGAACCTAGCACTCTTTCCTGCCTATGCAGGGGGTCGGACTTGATGATCTATAGAGGTCCCTTCCGATCCTAACATCTATCAATCTATGAATATATATATATGTGTGTGTGTGTGTATGCGTGCGTATAGGTGTGTATATGTATATGTGTGTGTGTGTGTGTGTGTATATATATATATATATATGGGTATATATGGGTATATAGGTGTGTGTAGGTATATATAGGGTGTGTGTGTGTATGTGTATACACACACACGCACGCACGCACCTATATATCTATATATAGATACATAGGTGTGTGTGTATGTGTATGTGTGAGTGTATATATATGTGTATATATGTGTATGTATACATGTATGTGTGTATATGTATGTATACATGTATGTGTGTATATGCATATATATGTGTGTGTGTATATATACATGTATGTGTGTGTGTGTGTATATATATATATATATACACACACATACACGTATACATATGTATACACATATATATTCACACATATATAGGTGTGTGTGTGTGTTTACATAAAGTGTGTGTGTGTGTGTGTGTGTATACACACATACACATAGGGTCCCACCTGCTGGCCTGCAGAGGTCCCAAGGGGAGGGTAGCGGGGTGGGGAGTTTGAAGCTCACAGTGGGCAGCCTGCCCCCCACACACAGATCTGGAGTCACATCCCCCTCCCCCCGCCACCCGCAGGAGCATGCACAGCAGTGGGGAGGCAGTCCCCCCCAACCCTCAGATGAGCTGCCCACAGTCCCATCCCACTTTCCACCAGAGCCCTGCAGCCGCACATGGCCCCAGGCCCTATGCATAGCCTAGCTGGGCAATAGTCCCAGCCCTGCCCTCCCTCCATCCTTCCCTCCCTATGGGGTCTCAATGTCTGCCACCCGCCCCCGCTAGACTTCCCTGCAGGATTTAAAAGGGAAAATCTACCTTTTTTCCCATTTTTCCATGGGAAACAGAAAACCCGGATCCCTGGTAATAACACTGAATGAATCTTGAAAGTTGCACAAAGCAATTAGATTTTTGTAGCTATTTAAATAACCCACTTGTCTGAACAAGCCACATGCTATGAAGTCTTTACAGCTTCATAGAAGAGAGTGAACTACTTCTGTGAAAAGCTGAAGAACCATATGAAAGAAAATATTATTTTGTTTGGGGCCCTATCAAGGCAAGAGAAAATCCATCTATGAAATTCCTGAATCTGGAACACTTCCTTGGAACACATTCTTCCAAACAATTCAGTGTGACAACTTAATTCTGTTTAACTTGAGAGGAGGTTTCTGAATCAAACTCTAAGGATGCATTTTATATGAACAAAATGGTTATGCCTTTAATCTATTTTGAAATAAAAATTGGGGAAATAATTTAGAAAATAGATCCTTCTATCTGATTCAGTGCTTTTATTTTAGCATTCACTTCTGCCACTGTCAGAGACAGGGTACTTGGCCTAGATGGATCATTCATGTGACCCAGTACAATACTCTTTGGGCACCTGTACATGAGTCAGGAGGCTGCTCTGACACACTGTAATTACACAAGCTTTAGATAAAGTGCCCCCACCAACATTTTGAAGTGCGGGGATGCTGATACACAAGACACTCTGGGCACTTTAATTAGAGTGGCTCTGGGTGCTGCTACAATTAAAGCACCCCCCAGAGTATGTGTAAAAATGACCCTTATGTTCTCCTGCTCTTAACGTTTTACTAACTACATAGTAAATGTTGGTATGAGACTATAGGCAAATGAAGAGATTACAGAGCTTGGTAAGTAGGGCAATATTGCAGTAGGGCAATATTCCATATGTGACCTTTTTTCAAGCAATTCCAACTGGGCAAGACAATATGACTTAAACTATTCATTTCTGATCTTAGCATTTTACATTCCCTAGATATCTGTGAGGATGGATGAAGACCATGTTTAGTTTATATAACAGAAGAAATAAAAGATGTACAGTGACAAGGAGGGTAAAAGAGCAGCAGGTACATTAAAAAAGAATGGAAAACACTTGGCAAAGCTGCATTTTAATAAGGCATTGGGACCTTTCTGATAGTATTTACCTTTGTATCAATTCACAATACTGCACAGCTAGGATCTCATTACTGAAAAATACTTGAAATTCCCTGAACCTATGTGAAAGGAATGAAAGCCAAAATGGATAGCATAACAAGGATAATGTAGGCAGATTGGTGGCAGGGTGCTAAATGGCAACTGGTGGTAGGGACAGAATGGTAGAGATCCTGGAGGGAAAAATGTATGTTTTAAATTATAATTCTGCTGTAAGAAGTTATTTTAAAAATGAGAAAACAAGCAAGCTAATAAGCTAGTAAGCTATGAGATCCTATATTTATCATATATCAGCAAAGTCCATATCAATTTTCCCTGATCCAAGAATTATATATTCACCAGTCATCACCTCTGAAAACTCAATGTGTGATGTATGAGTCATGTGGGTTTTTTTATGCACCTTAACCAGTAAATATATGTTCAACAAACAAAATTAGACCCTTCGTGACAGTTCTGCAGTCCTGATGCCTTTGTGGCTTGGCAGACAGAACCCATCCTCTTTCTTCCTCTCCATCTCTGTTGTGCTGCTATGTTGGCTTCTTAAAGGATTAAAAAACAGTAACAAGAACCAGTCAAACAAAATGTCAACATAAACATTTGACAAAAAAGATTTTCCAGTTTCTGACCAAGTCTAGGGGAAAAATTGTCAGTGGCTTAAGCTGGAAATACTGAATAATTATTTAGTATATATTTATAGTTCCAACAGATGACATTTTAACATCATTTTGAATTAAGTGCAGATTTTAATATTTTTAATATTAAAATATTTTTGGAGGGGGTAGGTGTCAGGTAATGTTCCTTTCAGATCTTTCTAAGGACTTGTTGGAACAAGTGGCTGGACTAAGCTGAGGTTCACATCTCGCAATGGTGATTAGTTATAAGACACTAAATGAAATAGAACTCTATTAGCCTCCTTGGGTGTGTCCATATGAGCAGTCATGTATGTTTCCCTGGGGACAAATACCAGTGCCACTGCTAGTTGTCCCCGTGGAATGCCCCTTCGCACGTTCTCTGGCATAGGGCAAATTGCCCTGGGAGGGGTAGGGAAGACTGGGGCCAGCACCTGGGCTTAACCCAGCAACCTTACCTGTGCTCCTGGGGGCTTCCCAGGGCTGCAGCAGGTGCAATCTGTGTGTGTGGAGCCTGGCTGGCAACCAGCGCATGGCTCTGGCTGGCCAGGCTCTGGTTTGGGGCAGCACCTGCTGCTGCCACATCACTTTTTTTCAGCATGCTTATTTATTATTTTTTTTACCCCGGGGTTTTCCAGTATTTAAATTTGGCTCCACGCTGCTGATATGCAACATAGAGAACCAAATCGTGTGTGTGGTGCATTTTGCAGCACCCCAAAGACCTTTGAGGCACCGCAGATCTCAGGTGCAAGCTTGTGTAGATGCACCCGTTGGTTCTGAGAAATTACTGAATAACTCAGTGCTTAGGCTAAATACCTACAGGGTTTTTCTTGCTTGTCAGTGAGTAGGTACAGTCACTATCCACCATGGAGAATAGATGCTTAAATCTATTAAATTGTACATCTACCAAAACTGAAGTAATAGTTTTTTTGGTATTTTTCCATACATAATATATTGATACATAGTGGGTTGTGGGTTTTTTAATATAATAATTTTTAAAATACCTCTTTAATAGGAATTATCATTTAAGCAATGAATTATTTTCCTACAGTACTGAGGATGGGGTAGAAATTACTGGATTTTCATTTTTCTTTCATCCCATTACTAAAACAACATAGGTATTCTTGCTATTTTTAAAAGTCCAAGCAAGATAATGTCCAGTCTTAAGAAATGGTTTGTCTTAAAGCACAGGAGGAGTTGTAATGGTTTACATCACTGCTTTATGTAATGTTCCTATGTGTCCCTCGATATTTATTCAGTGGTATATGACTCAACAACTTGAAAACAACTCACTAAAATAAAAATGCCAGAAAGAAACTAATTCTTTGCTGAAAAGGCAAGTTTGGTCTTTAATGAGACAATAGGTCTAGCATCCTGGAGGACTTGCAGCAAAAGATTTGAAACTTTTCAAGTAGGAGTGATCAGACATAGGACCTGGAGTGATACTGGTTAACAGAAGATCAAAATGTAGTGCAGTTACAAAATAAAACAAGGAACAGTAGAAAAGCTAAATAACACAACTTATTGTGTGACAGATAGACTATGATTTGTTTCCTTTCTGTAGGTTGTTTTTAGGTTTTTTTCCCAGCAAAATATATATTTTTGTTGGGTTTTTTTGTTTTATTTAATAACTTATTTACAAAGCCTAAAATTCAACATAAAGTAACTTTGCAAGACACAGGCTAATTAACACAATATTGTCTATGTTACAGATGAGAAATGTATCATTCTGAATTCTTGTTATTATAGCGAATTCTTATAATACCCCTTTTACCCAGAATACCTTCCTTCTCAAAAGTTAGGATGCCTAACCATCAGTCTGAACAAATTTTGTGTTTGTGACTGAAAAATGTCATAGTGGGGTTGGAATAACTTGGGAAAAGATTATTTGTGTCTGAAAGCCTGTCTAACGTCTCTCTCAACTCTATAGTTGGTCCCATAAAAGATATCCCCAAAATAGTCCTTGCCTCTGAAAAATATCAGTATTTGTAGTTAAAAACTTGTTTATATTGTGTAATACTTTAGGCCACAAAAATGTTTCTGTGAATTTCTTTCTCATTTAAAATGTATGGCAGTTTTGCTTACAAAAACAGTACAGGATTAGGCTCTTATGGTTCAGCATGAAGTTCTACATCCAAAATTATTTTCAGGTTGCATGAACAAATGAAGAAGAATTTATTACTTTACTGTCCACACTCATCTCTTTCATGTCTTTTCAGAATAATAAACATTGAATCAAATATAATCAAAATAAAGTTTTGAAGGCCTTTAACCTGAATATGCACTGGATTTTTAGAACAAAAATATTTTCCTTAAATCTATAAAAATGGAGAGTTGGAGTTTGTTGGTGTAAACTGACATAACTCTGAAACCATGAGAGCTATTGTGATATATGGTGGGTGAGAAATTGCCTTGTTTTTCAGCAAAATAATGGACTCTGACAACAGATTCACATTTGATTTGAGCTGAGGGAATAAATCAATGTTAGCTTTTAACATTTTCAATGTGTTTTGAAGTAGACATACCCACAGAAATTTCACTAACAACCTCCATATGTAACTTTATTCATATCTTGGTACCAAATAACCACAAGATACCAATTTACTACTAGCAGTAAACAAAGTAGTTGAAAAATATGCCATAAAAAATAATTATTCATTAGTGGGTGTATGGTCAGGCTCACCTAACAGATCTTTTCCATGTCTTATGTCTCTGTTTCTAAGATAATCAGTTCATTACAAAATTCCTTTAACAATATTCTTGTCAAGAAATTTGCAGGGGTTTTAATTGTTATTCATTGGCAGACAGTTTTATGTCATACATATTTATGATCTGTTTCATTCACTAATGGGAAGATTTTCTAGTATTTTATATCTAAGAAATGCATTTTCCATCATTTTGCTAAATAAGTATAATATAAATGTCATATATAAAATAAATGACAATATAAAATATTATATAATATAAATACCATATTTACTCAAATCTAAGATTACCTTAACTTTAAGATGACCTTCCATTAATTGGATTCTATATATGGAATTTTAAATTAATTATTATAGTTTTCCAGGTATAGAATCTTCATATTGCAGGGTTGTCTTAAATTTGTACATCCTCAACTGCTACAGCAGGGAAAGCAGTGGCTGAGGAGATCGGGTGGCCCCTTTGCCCCCCACCGACTCTTTTTCCTGCCTCACCTGCCTCCCCCCACAGCCTCTATCTCTTGCCCCCCACTCCCTAGTCTCTGACTTTTCCTCCACCCCACTCCCAAGTCTTTGCCCCTTCCCTGCTCCCCCACCCCATAGTCAGTCGCTGCTGGGACTGTATTCCCTTCCCAGAGCACAGCCTATTGAAGTGCGGCCCCTGCAGGGCCACACAGCAGTATTGGTGCTCCTGATTGGTCAGGCAAGGGCCAGAATTCCATGTGCTCTGTGCCTTGATAGTAAGGTTGGGAAAGGAGATGGGGGGGGGCAGCTGCTGCAGAGGGCAAGAGGAAGGGGGCAGGCAGCTGCTGTGGGTTTGACTCTGGCTTGAGTCAGAGGAGCCACAGCAACCACCTACCCCTCCCTCTGCTTTCTGTGTGACTCGAATGTGAGGGGCTTCCCCCCAGTGCTGATGGGGGGAACGACCTCACTTCAGATTTGAGTAAATATGATATATGTAATAAAAACAATATATGGCAGAGATCCTGGTTTTCTCTCTTTCGAAAAAATCCAAAATTTTAATTAATCCAAAAATTTAATTAAAAAACCCCAAATCTGCATTTTTCATTATTGAAATTAAATGCCACTATATGTATATGTATATGTAGGTAGGTAGGTATCAGTTGAACCCAATGTTTTCCTGATATATTTAAAACAATTTGGAAGCCTATCAGTGCCTCAATCATTACAGTAAAATAAATTCTAAATACATATATATTTAGGCATTTGATTTTGGTTTTTTTATCATGGAAAATAAGAACTCCCCCGTCCCTTCGCTCACCAGGACACAGATCCAGCTGTGGCCACCTGCTCTGCTGCTTGTGACACTGAATGGCTCTGATATGCCAGTGCCCTTTCCCTGCTCATGTTATTGCCCCTTGCTCCCAAGCCACAGCCCCCCTCAGCCTTGCCATTGCCCCTCACTCCCAACCCACAGTTCCCTGACCCCCCCAACCATGCCAGTGCCCCTCACTCCCACTCACCACTTCCAGCCTCATAGACCTACTGATGCTCCTTATTCCTAACCTGCAGCCCCCTGCCTCCCCAGCCTTTCTGGTGTCCCTCTTGGAGGCCTTGCCTCACTTCTCTGAAAAAAAAGTTCAGGAAAGTTAGATTTTTTGCAAGATTTATCAAAATAGAATTTGGTATGAATGGGGAAAAAGCAGTATTAGGAGATGCAGACATAAGGTGAATTATGAAAGATGGTACCACAGTTTTGGGATTCCATCTACAATGCTAAATAAAAAAAAACCCAGTTTATTGCTTGAGCTGATCTTCTATTTGGCTATTGCTATTGAGTCAGAATAATATCGTCCATGACACACCCCACTGAAATTTAGTATTTTCTGCTGGGCCTTTCTGGCTTACAGTTCTGTTCACGGGGGAAGTTTTGCACACCATGTATGAATCTACACTTTTCAGACTTAAAGTAAGTAATGTAGGTTCTACATGTACGCCAGGGTTTGACTCATTTGTGTGCATACAGGATTTTCCACCTGTACATGTTGGTTCATTTATGGGCTTACATAATATATTGTGTATTTCCAATAACTAGAAGTAGGTGTGTGTTCTTGTGCATATGCTCTCTATTTTTGTGCAACTATAATATATTACATTTGCTATCAAAAGATATACATATCTTTCCAGAGTTTCCCCCTTGAGGAGATGAAAACCAGGAATTTTGTCAGCCCTTAGATAAAAGTACTCATCTTTCATTTTACATTAAGACCACAACTGGGGGCTATATTACTCTTCCTTAAAGTACAGAAGTGTAATTAAAACCAGCCACAATCCAAAATTCAGTATGTGTTATTGTAGGCACCAGGGAGAACTTGTCTTAGACCTGAAAATTTCTGTAGATGGCATTTGATCTCACATGTCATTTAGCTCATTTTCCTCGTTGCTTATTAGAAAGCATATAAATAGACAGATAAAAGACCCGTGTATAATTTTGGGATCTTGGCTGTGTACACATCATACCTTCTGAAAAGTGGCATTGGCAACTGAGCAAGTATAATGAGACTTGGGGACCTTCATTCCTGATAAAAATCCCAAGATCCATCAAAATACCTGGACGCTTTTCCTGGATCTCAGCCTATGCACCTACGACAGGCTGCTATCAGCTGACTTTATGTAGGTGTCTTTCATATCACATCCACAATATAGAAAGAGATTTATTTTATTTTTTTCTCCTTAGTGCCTTTCACAGCCAGGACTATCCCTAGAGTGGGGCAAATCAGGGTGACTGCCCTGGGCCCCTGTAAAGGCCCTGTCATGGCCGCTGAGTGCTGCCGGCTCTGCTGCCACAGCCGAGCACTGCCAGCTCCAGCTGCTCACCACCCCCTGCCCACTTGCCAAGCCCCCATCTCTGTTGCTCTGCCAGCTCCAGCTGCTCACCACTTCCCACTTTCCCCACCCTGGACCCCGCACAGGCTGATATGCCCTGGGCCCCGCACCCCTAGGGACAGCTCTGTTTACAGCTATGTAGAATAATGCCTGAACTAATAGATGCTTTAAAAGCTCCTTTTCTCCTGACCAGCACCCCATCTTCATAGAACGTACCTTAAATTCTCCGTGAAGTCTGAAAATAGATTTTGAATGTGTGCATATGCTTCTTTTTGAAAGGTGGTGACATGCCTGTTGTGTTGCTTGCTGCACACACTCACAGCTGACAGTCTCTGCTCCAGAAACTTTGGGTCGATACAGACGTTACACATATCACGCATTAAGCAGGCAGAAATTGCTCCAAATCTGTACCTGAACAGACATTCACAACTCTGAGTCTTTTAAAAATGGTGGTTCCTGCTCTAAGTTAACACTTGATAGTTGTGCACTAGCCTAAAACACTTTCTGTTAGAGCACTTTATCAAACATCTATGGCAGATCCCGTCAATGGTTAACTTAAACTGTGATCACTTCCATCCTAGGTAGTACTGTGTAGGGATGTGCTTTAGCTTTGGCCAGAGCTTGTTTGCTTTGCCCCAGCCTGGGCTGGCCCTACCCCCTCAGCTGTCATTGACCCCAGTTACTGACAGCCTTTGATTCCAGCCCCATGTGCAGCCTTCCTGAGAGGGAGGTCAGAGAATGAGGGATTCTGAAGGAAAAGGGTTCTGGGGTCTCTCTCCTTCTGCAGTGCAGCCCAGGCAGGGAGAACTGTGGGGTCAGGGGTCTCTCTCACCACAGCAGCCCAGGACAATCAGTAGGGTGCTGCTGCTTGGGAAGGGGGTGCTGCAGGGGAAGAGCCAGAAAGCTATGGGGTCTTTCCTCCTCCAGCTGCTGCTGACAGCAGCCAGTAAAGGCAGGCGCTGAGCACCATCCCCACCGATCAAACAGTGAACTTCTGTTTGATTGGCTTTTGCTCTAAGTTGTAGCACTTTAAGTAAAGCACAATAGTTAGAGCACTTCTGCCAGGGGCTATTTAAAATGTCTGTACTTAGCCTTTGAGTCTAAGTCTAAGAAGAAATTTGGCTACAATAAACAGGCAGGCAGGACACAATCTGTATGTGAAATGATTATGAGTTGGGTGGTAATAGGTCATAACTGACAAGCACTGTACCAAATGTGCCACTCTGATATACTGGCGTCTTCTCTGTATTGCAGGAGGGAATGAAGGAGCTCATCCTTAAAAATCTTAAATGCATAAGCATTGAGCTGAAAGTTAGCTCTTGTGTTACACTATTTGCAGTCAGTAAGGCTAACTGCACCTTGTGATGCATCCATAGATGTGATCCATAGATGCATCACAAGCAGGGCCAAGGAGGTGATCCTCCCCCTCTGTGACACTGGTCAGGCCACAGTTAGAGTACTGCATCCAGTTCTGGGTGCTGCACTTTAGGAGGGATGTGGAAAGCATTGAGAGGGTCCAGAGGAGGGCCACTCGCATGATCATTGGGCAGCAGGGCAGACCCTATGAGGAGAGGCTATGGGGCCTAAACCTGTTCAGCCTCCACAAGAGAAGGCTGAGAGGGGTGGCCATCTGTAAACCTGGTGGCCATCTATAAACTTACCAGGAGGGACCAGCGGGTAATGGGAGAGACCCTGTTCCCCTGAGCACCTCCCAGAGTAACAAGGAATAATGGTCATAAGTTGTTTGAGACTAGGTTCAGGCTGGACATTAGAAGGCACTACTTCACAGTCAGGGCAGCTAGGATCTGGAAGCTGGCTCCTACCTTGGGGGTCTTTAAGAGGAGGCTTGATAATTACCTAGCTGGGGTCATATGAGCCCACTATTCTCTCCTGCCCAGGGCAGGGGGTCGGACTTGATGATCTACTTAGGTCCCTTCCAACCCTACATCTATGAATCTATGAATCATTCTTTTAGGAGTCAGTTTAACAACAAATAGAGAAAAGACATTTTTCTGCACAAAGTACATATACTTCCTACTGCAGGGGTGAGCAAAATAGAGCCCATGGGCTGGATCTGGCTTGTGGAAGGGCTGTGTCCAGCCCATGGCTGGTCCCTTGGTCCTGACTGGCCCAGATGCTGCCCAGCCATGGCATGTCTTGGTACCCCCTGGGCATGAGGCAGGGTTGGGGCAGCTCTGATGCTAGACTGCCTTTCCAGACAGTCCAGGCAGTGTTGGCTACTTCTGGCTGCCAACACTGCTGGCCCCAGCCATGCAGTACCAGCAGAGACCCATATGCACAGCTCCAGCCGGGTGCACCCAATGCCTGCTCCAGACTCACCCAACCAGGCTTAGCAGTGGCAGCTGCAGGGCAAAAACTGTTGCTTGGTGCAGGGGAAAAACAGACCCTCCCCATCATCACTTCTTGCTGCAGCCACCTGCTGTCACCACCTCTTCTGAGCTGCCCTGAGGGAAAGCAGTGACAGTGAAGAGACTTCCACAGGGCAGCCCAGGCAGTGGTGATGGAGGCAGAGATGCAGGGCAGCTCAGCACAGCACAGGCTATAGGATGCTGCAGCAAGAACCATCTGGTGGTGGTGAGAGGGAGGGGCCACTTTTCTCCTGTGATGATCAACAGTTTTTGCCCCTCAGACACCACTGCTGCTGCTGAGCCTGGGAGGCAAATCTGGAGCAGGCATGGGGTGTGTCAGGTCTGGGCTGCATGCGTGGTTCCCCACTGGTATTGAAGGGCTGGGGCCAAAGCCAATGGCAACCAGAAATAGCTGCCGCCACCTGGGCTGCCTGGAAGGGCAGTCCAGTTTAGGAGTCGCCTCAGCAGCAAGACCGAGGATGCAGGGCTGTGTCCAAGGGGCAGGGCTGCATGCTCAGGGAGCAGCAGGATGCTCCACACCCAGGTGGTGCGGAGCAGGCACAGAGTGAGCTGGGGCAGTGTGCTGTTGGTGGTGGCAGGGAGGCACCACAGGGTGTGCAGGCTCTGGCTGTTGTGGGGCAGAGGCGGGTGCTGACTGGCTCAGGGGAGCATGCTGGGGCTCCCATGCATACCCCACTATACTGTCAAACCCTTTCCCAGCATACCCTACAACCACATCCTCCCTCACACACAATCACACACCCCTCAAACACTCCACCACCCCTAGATACACACCCATGCACCTCTGGGGAGATGCCCCAGTCACTACTACATACACACACCCCACCACACACAGACACTTTCCCTTCACATGTTCCACATCCCTCGCCACAAACCCCACACCCATACACATATACATACCCATCCATCCCCACAAGTCCCCTATACCCACATCCACAACCTTCCCCCACACCACATATACACACATACACACCCACAGCCCTCCACAAACCCCATACCCATCCACCGACACCCACACCTACCCAGACCCACACATACTTCCCCACATCCATTCACACACCCCCAATATACAAGAGTAAGACTTCATTTTGATCTATTATGCAATTGCACAATGCAAACACAGACAAGTCAGGACCAAAAAAAGTATTTAAAAATAAAATTAAAATATGTTATTGTAGATGTTTGATTTTTAGTATATAGTCGGGTTTTTTCTGGTTCCAAGATGACAAACCCCTTTCATAAAAGGAGTACTTCTGGGAGCAAGAAGGGACTTCTGATGGCAATGGTCAGGGGTTAGGAGGTGGGATTTCCAGACCCAAGATAGTGACTAGGGACCAGGGCACTTATCCAGGGGCAGGGCAGCCCTTGACAGCTCACAAAAACTCATTAAGCAGCCCTCCAGTGAAAATAATTTCCTGCCCCTATCCTTCTGTATTATTTCAGTGCCATTCATAATAATAAAGCTATGCATTTAACAAGCCTTTTCTAATACAAATACTGGGAGGGCGAAGTTAGGAAAGTTAGATTTTTTGAAAGATTATCAAAATAGAAAATGGTATGAATTGGGAAAAGGCAGTATTAAGAGATGCAGATATAAGGTAAACTATGAAATAAGGTGCAGTGGTTTGGGAATTCCATCTACAATGCTAAAAAACAGTTTTCTCCAAGTTATCTGGTGTTGGAGCTAATGAAATTCTACAGCAGAAAAGGTGAACAAAGAGAGAAGTATTAAAAAGGGGTATGCTTTTTGTATTGGGGGAACCTATTGATCACTGAACCTGAACAAGGGAAGGAAAACATGTTGCCAGGTCAGGGAAAGAAGATTGTCTGACTAGGAAGACAGGATCTTGCAATAAGATCTTGCAATCTTAGCAAGGTGAGGACACTCAAAAGAGTGTTTCTGCAGGTGTTATTTTGTGCACAGGAAGTTCAACCAGGATTTTGAGACAGAGTAAAAAAATTAAGTGCTCCGGAGAGTGAAAGGGAGAGGAAATATCAAGTCAATAAAAACACGAGTGTCATGAAATACTTAGGCAAGTGTTGAAAATAAGCACAGAAGAAGTTTAATTTAAAAAAAAGCCTGAGAGTAAAGTGCAATTCACAAATGGGCAAGACAGAGGAAAACTGCAAGTCTCTTTTTCAGTCTTATTTTGATCCAAAGAGGTAGTAACTTAAGCATAACATAAGCATTCATTAAAAATGCTTATTTCCTAGATGATGCAGCATTCCTACTCACTAGAGGGTTAGAAAAAAGTAATAACATTTGGTTTCCAGGCATTTATGTGCAAAGCAAGAGGTTGTTTTCCAGAGTGGAGAGGCATTTAATTAAGAGGAAAATTAGAAAAAGAAAACCTCTATGAGGACATGAAGTCATTACATAAATCAGCCTTATGGAACTTCTCAGTGGAAGATGTTTGCCTAAGTGTTACAGCTGTGCAAAAAGTGATCCTTGCTGATGAAAAATCTTTTTCAGAGGTTTTTGCAGGAGTGCTTTAGTTCTCATTCTTACCTCACCTGCTGTATGAAAAAAGCTATCATCATAAGCAGCACAGCAGTTCTATTATGTAGAGATATTCACAGTGTTAATGACAATATGAGCTAATCACATTTTCACGACAGCAGAAAGACCAGTTAACCAAGATGACACTCCTGCCCTGTGATACCCACAAAGGCTAGGTACAGGCATTACACGTAAACCAGTTTAAGTGATCAGAAACTGGTTAAACCTGTAACAGAACAGATGTTCAGTGCACATAAACCAGTTTGAAAATGGCTGAAATGGATAAACCTAGTTGAATGTAGACTTAACTGATTTGGGTCAAACCAGTTTATGCAATATCTGTCCCAGACCCCTTCTGGTTTAAGTTAAACCAGAGTCTCCCAGCATCCCAGATGCTTTGCAGCCTTGGGTGGGGCTCTCTGCCCCAGAGAGCTGGGCTTCCCCCTCCCCTCTGCTCCCTGGCTGGAGCTTCAGCAGAAATGGCAGGCACAGCAGCGTCTGTCTGGCTTCCCCTTGCTTCCTCACCACTCCCACACACTCCCTAATCAATCAGGGATTCCCCCCTCTCCTTTCCCACAGCATGGACTTAGCTAGTATGTGGTATGCTAGCTAATGCTGAGAGGTGTCTGTGTAAGGCAGATAGGACAAAGGCAGACAAGTCAGTGTGTGCTTAGAGCTTCTTGGAGCTAATCAACAGGTCAGCTGGTAATGTCCCTTCATTTTATCCTTGGAAAAAGTTATTTAAGAAGAGCTTGAACTAATGAGAGAGGCTCTGTTTTCTTGATATGGTGCTAAATGCTCTTTTATTAACTCCCTGCTGGGCTGGTCAGGAGCAGCAAAGGGTGTGTTGGGGCGGGGGAAGGAACCCCTCCCTAATCAGTGTCCTGCCAGGGCCTGTCCACACCCCCCTCTGCTCAGCCCTGTAGAAGGGAAGGGAGGTTTCACAGATTTCATAGGTATGTTCTAGCAGTACTGCAGGCATGTGCCTCCATGTTTTCAGTCTAGAGGGGATGTTTGTGCAGTTACAAACTAGTTCAGCCTAACCAAGTTAGATTAACCTGCAAAGATTGATTCAATTCAGGCTCAGGCTTCTGGAATGTCTGTCCCTAGCCAAATAGACTGTTATACCAAAGTGGAGCCCCAGTGAAATCTGAGGTTCTGTACTGGCTTCATATAGTCAGCAGTGAGATCAGGGCTTAAAATTAGGAGTATCTCTGTGGATGAAGCTTTATTGCTCTGAAACAGAAAACCACAAATGAAACTCCACCCAGTGGAATGTTGTCACATGAACAACAGAAGTTGTTGTGTTCATTAATGTGTATTGTGGCGCTATCTTGAACTAGATAGAATTCAGCAGCACTTCTGTGACTGTGCGCAAATACATATGAAATTAAAATTAATTATTTACTTTTGCCTACTTCGTTTACATTTTTTATATTGTTATTGCATTGTTTTGTTTTTTGCTTTTGCTCCAAGTAAAAAGAGTATCTGCAGGAGGGAACTGATAGAAGACAATGAGATAGACATGAAATCCTTTAAAGAAATTATGCAGATGTACTTTTCTCGTAGGGGAGGTGTATTTGCTTAGGTGTTACTTCTTGTTATTTGATTTTTTTAAGTCAATTGACATTTTTATTCTCTGTTATAGTTTACCATAGACACTCTAATGAGGCAGAAATTTAGCCCCAGTAAGATTAATTTTGTGGATGGGGAAATTGCATTGTCAGTGTCATTTGATTTCCACAAAATATGGTTAAATGGACAATAATTTAAAAAGAGAGGTGTAGTGGCTACAAAATGAAAACATTCAATTTTGACTTCTGTTTTCGCTGGCAAGAGAGAAGAAACATCTGCAGCAGTCATTAACTCATTGCTGCACATATTGGCTTAGGTCAGCAACAAGAAAGTACGCAATGGATTAGCTATGCCCTTACTAGCAGTGTCATTGGGATTGATTTGAGTTGTATGGAAACAATGCTGCCTGATGAAAGCAAAATAAACAACTTCATTAAATGTACTAATCTGAATCCATGTTATACACTTTCCCAAAACACTAATGCATTCATCATATACCCTTGGGGTCAAGGAATGAGAAAAAAAGATTTAGACCTAAAATGAATCAATAATCCAAATTTAAATTATTTATTAGTTTTAAACCATTAAAACCAATCACATACAATTCTAGAGTTAGTGCCTGAAGACCCAAAGGTCAAGAAATGAAAGGATTTCTCGAATGATGAGAGAGTGACATATGCTTTTAAAAATTCAAGATGTTATGAATGTTTCTGTTACTCTAGAATTGTGAAGCTTGCAACATTCCTTTAGTACACACTTTACACAAGTACAAACTGTGCCATAATATTTCCTATAACAAGATCCACCCAGCCTTTTGAAGTCAGTGGAAGTTTGTCATTCAATTGAATAGCATTGTATTTAGAGTAGAATCAGAAAAAAGGGAATTTGAAGTGTTCTACCTCAAATTTAACTGGTTAACCAGAATGAAATGAGATAACATCTTTTTTCCCCTTCTAATTTAATTTGCCCCTTTGAACTTAATTTAAGACTATAACAAATGGGATTTGATTTGTGCTTCTTATGAGCTCTATTCATTCAAATAATGGTCCATAGTAGCTCTACTGTTCCTTTTGATTTGGCAGCTCTAAATTGCAGCCCTGTTTGCTTCCTATATCCCCCTCTTTCATTTTGTGCAAAGTCCTTGTCTGCTTTAAAGTTGATTGCCCTGTTAGGAGTGAAGTCAAAGAATATCTTCAGTATGTACAAGATGACAGTTAATGCGGGGGAGGGGATTGTAATGGAGGGACTCAGCTTGATTTGATAGAGCCAAATATAATAACTGCATGGAACATGGAGGGAGGAATACTGAAACCAGGAGGCAAAAATTTGGAGGGAGGCACAAGAAAATCATTCTCTATGCATATGCCTAGAATAGTAGCTGAAGTCTTAGCAGCTGTTTTTCTTTGAAAGGTAAAGAGGAACTGCTTTCATATTACAAGTATTAAGTTTTCTCATGCTATTACCCAGAAAACAGAACATGAAGTACAGTGGCAGTAGTCCAGTAGTACCTCCCTCCATTCGCTCTACAAAAAGTGAAAGTTGGATTTCCAGAACAAAAACCTAACACAAGCATGGAAAGTGTGGAACAAGAACTGAATCTGTATTCAGAAATGACTACTGAAGAGAGAGATAGGACAACAAGGGTAAAACTTGTTCACCATCTCATTTGAGAGGAAAATGGATAAGAAATGTGATACTGTTATCTGGAATAGATTTTCTAACACTGAAAAACCAATAATGGTGTTTTGATGAATACTGTTAATCCAGAAAAAGATGATACTGTAGAAATAATCGATTTAAAAAATGAAACTAAGAAATGGCATATGGAATAAAGCATTGAATAACAGAACTGACATCCCTGAGGTTTACATATACTCATGGGGACAAAAGACTGAATTGAGACAGGATCATTTATAGGACATAGAATGCCATTCTTTTTGGGTCAGGAAAATATATTGATCACTGGACCTGAACAAGGGAAGAAAACTTGAGAGAATTCTAAGTAAAGTTCTCCTGATAACAAGCAAGGAGTGAGAGATCAGGAAAATTTATTAAAAATGGTGAGCTAGTACAGTGCCAAACTAAAGGACCCTGGAACCAAGGAGACAGCAAATGTAGGTTCGGGAAAGCAGTATACAGCTATATACAGACATTCAGAGTGGTTAGCTTGCATTAAACATGCCCACCTGATCTAAATTAGTTCAACCAGACATGGACCTTATACTGGTTACACTAGTTAGGTGGCTTTACATGCAAACTCTGTTTAGGACCATTAGACTGGTCTAAAAGTGACTGACCCGATTTAAGTTAAGTGTACCTCTGAGGTAGTCTAACTTAGCTTAGATCCAGCGACACTGATTCAGCTGAGTTTCTGTACAGTTCCCAGCTTTTCTCACTCCCTCTCTGGCACCAGGCTATTTTTAGCTCCCCCCACTCCACGCTCAGATAGACAGCCCTCCCTATGGATCAACCAGTCCCCCACCCCAGCCCACCAATACCTCCACCCTGCAAGCCACTCCCAGTCTTGGTTTTATCAGTGTTCACCAATGCCAGGAGCCAAGTAAATTGGAGTGGAGGGAGGGGCTGGCAGCATGTGCGTGTGGGGGGGTTGTTTGTCTGGGATGGGAGGGTGGGGGAGCTAAAAGTAGTCCCTGGCCCAGGGTTAAGGGAGAGACACCCCATCCCCCCAAGACTCCCCATAATGCCCTCTGATCCCTCCAAATCCTCTCAGACCTCCCCCATGGGCCCTCAGTACCTCTTCATGCACACTCTGCCTGTCTCCCAAAATCTTCCCATGAACATCCTGAGCTTGCTTGTTCCCCTGATCCCCCCCAGCACCCTAACTCCCTCTTCTTGACTTACCTTAGATCAGGTGGCCATTTTTGCCTCAGTCTAACCTCCTACTAACCTCCCCAAATGTCTGTACATAGCCTTGTTGGCAAAAAAAGGAGAATGCCTAGTCTGGGCAGTAGAAAATATAATTGTTCTATCCTCAGTAAGGACAAGAGCAATGTCCTGCACTGAGGATGGAAGAATCCCATGCATGGATATAGGCTTGGGACCAACTGGCTAAGCAGCAGCTCTGCAGAAAAGGACCTAGGGGTTACAGTGGACAATAAGCTGAATATGAGTCAGAAGAAGGCAAATTGAGCTGCACCACTAGGAGTGCTACCACAAGATCAAGGGAGTGATTATTCCTGTCTCTTCAGCATTAGTGAGGCCACATCTGGAAATGCTGTGTCCAGTTTTGGCCCCCCCACTACAGAAAGAATGGGGACAAATTGAAGAATGCAGTGGAAAGCAATGAAAATGGTGAGGGGGCTGAGGCACATGGCTTATGATGGGAGGCTGAGGGAATTGGGCTTATTTAGTCTATAGAAGAGAAGACTGAGCTGGGATTTAATAGCAGCCTTCAACTACCTGAAGAGTTGTTCCAAAGAGGATAGAGCTAGGCTGTTTTCAGTGGTGGCAAAAGACAGAACAAGGAGCAATGGTCTCAAGTTGCAACAAAGGAAATTTAGGTTAGATATTAGGAAATGCTTTCTCACTAAGAGTGTAGTAAAACACTGGAACAGGTTACCCAGGGAGGTTGTGGAATCTCCATCCTTGGAGGTGTTTAAGACCCAGCTAGTCAAAGCCTTGGCTGGGATGATCTCATTGGGGATGGTTCTGATTTGAGCAGGGGGTTGGACTAGATGACTTCCTGGGTTCCCTTCAGACACCAATTTTCTTTATTCTGTGCTTTGATACATGGGTATGCTGGGAGGAACTTAGGGGGAACAGCAGTACATGCATCCAGTAGTATAACGTTTTTTTGAGTGAGCGAATGGGACACGTGCCCTGAGTGATGCCGCTTAAGAAGAGGGGCATCTTCTGTGGCTGCTGCCTACCTTTCAGCTGCAGGAAGCAGGTGCTTTTCAGCTGCAGGAAGCAGATGACAAGCAATGTGTCTCATAGAATACAAGTTGTTTTGGAAAATGTAGTTCTGTAGTATGGCAATGGAGTTTGCTACTCATAGGGGGAGAATTGAGCATGTTTTTTTCTGCCAAATTCAGCATTTTTTTTGCCCTCTGAACATGCAATTCGAGAAGAAAAAATAAAGGGAAAGTTTTCCCTTGACAGCAGAAAATTCCAGTGCCACTCTATATAACTACAATTCCCAGAATACCTTGCATTCTATGACTGTCTGGCTGTGCTTGCTACTGTTCTTAAACCTGCAATGCAAAAGATAGGGGCAGAGGGAAAAGGGGAGAGGAAAGAAGGAGAGCTGCTTTGTGTGCATTTTTTCCATGCAAGATCTCTGCATGAGGCAAATAAAGACGCATTAATTTATGAAGAAGAGGATAATATCCATAGTATGATTTTAATAGATACAACCATTTTCCTGTGCATGCATTATGGAAGGTTGCTGCCAGCCATTTAACTCCCACTATTTGCAACTATGCTACTGGATCAACAAACAAATTATTACTAGCTTGAGTATAGAACTACCTACAATATTTCATAAGAAGTAAAGGCCAGAAAAGGTTATTAGATTATCATTTTTACTTTGTATATGTTGCAGATCACTAACTTTTACCAAGGCCAACAACTTTATTTATTTGAGATCATCAAATGCCTCAGGAAACTAAAGTGTGCCACAGACAGATGAAAGGAGAAGCCACCAGTAACCCCACAATGGCAGGGAATTGATTAAATGAGAGTAGCCCAGATGATTAAAGCAAGCAACCCATTCTCCATTTGCAGAGGAAGCTGAAAAAACTCACCTAGGGGAGAGGAAATTGCAGAACTTACCTAGGGGAAAAGAAACTCTTCCTGACCCCAAATCTGGCCTTTGAGATGGTACAGTCTATAATTACATTGTCATTTAGAATTTACATCATTGTTTTGAGGTTTCATTTCTCTGATTTAAATTTCTAACTGTTGGATATTGTTATATTTTTCCCGGCATGTTTGAAAATCCCACAGCTATCAGATTTTCTTCTCCCCTTTTTATATAGTGATTACATCAGTTCTTCTCAACCATCTCTTCCATAAGATGAATAAATTAAGGTTTGTTTTTTAGCCCCTGGATCCTTTTTGATTCCCTTGAATTCTCTCTAAAGTTTCTTGATGGGTAGACATTAGAGCTAGACAGTTTTCCAGTAGTTGTCTTAAACAGATCTTTCATGCATAGGAAACATTACTTTTATTCCCATTTTTCACAATCAAGAATTGCATTATGCCAGCAACAATGATGCACAATAATATTAAAATGGATAAATGTTACCAAACATTGAAGATATTCAAATAAATAATTCTGAGATCACTTGGAAAATGCAGGTTGTTTAGAGATCCATGCAACAAATAGGGCTGTTGCTTCAAGTTAGCATGTGAGATAGCAGTCACTGTTGGCCAAAACTGTTAGCCATAAATTCTGGATTGCAGTCCAGAACAGTTTTCTCAACAGAAGAGGGGCTGGAGAACAGCCACTTGACCCCTCTCAGTATTTTTACAGTATATAAGGACATTTAAAAAACATGGATATTCAGAGATCAAACTGAAGCCACAAATATATATGTCCTTGGTTATGTCTACACAAGATGCTTTACTGCAAAGTAGTGCAGTTTACCTGGCAGTGAGCATGTGCATCTACACGTGCACATTTTTATTGGGCACAGCTACACAAGTTGCTATGGTGCTGTAGCGATGCACTATGACTCTGTAACATCTGTTGGCAAAACCCATGATGCTACCACTACATCATTGTAGCAATGTGCTTCCTCATTATAGCATGTTGCTACGGCGATGTAGTAGCCAAAAATAACCATGCATGGCCAGCACAGCGCAATACAGACTGTTAACTACACCATCTTTTAGTACTTCCAAAAGGCACCATAAGACTACATGTAGCCATGCCCACTGCACAGTAAACCTCACTAATAATGAGTATATTTGCTACCTGCAAATCTGCTCCTAGTCAGCCAGCTACCAGGGGGCAGGAGATTACTCCCGGCCCCCGGAAGCTACCTGCTGCTGAGCCAGGCTCGACCATCGGGGGCCAGATGAGGACTATGTCCCCCTGCCTGGCAGCAGAGAGCTCCAAGTCCCCCCTCCAAGATTGCAGTTGGAGAGCAGGGGGATGGGAGATCCCTATCTCCCAGTGCCAGTTCCATGGTCACAGGACCGATGCTGGGAGATCCTTATCTCCCAGTGCCAGCTTCACAGTAACGGTGATCCTTATCTACCAGCACCAGGCCCATGACCATGGAGCTGGCACAGGGAGCTCCCTGCTGGCAAAGGCTGAGGAGCCTGTTCCACACCCAGGTCTATGATTATGGAGCTGAGCAGGGAACAAGCTCTCCAGCCTCTGCCCTGTGGCTGCAGAGTGCAGGCTGGGACCTGTTCCAGTCAGGGGCAGGTCCCAGCCTCCCCCTCCAATTAGGTGATCCATGTGCAGGGCTTAGAAAGAGCTGCAGGGGTGGGGCAGGGGGCAGGAACCTCTCCTGCAGCTCTTTCCAAATCCCCTGCCTTAATCATGGAGCCAGGTCTGGGGGCTCCCTGCTACTAGGGCAGGGGGACAATGTCCCTGGCCCAGCTCAGACAGCCCCCCGAGGGCAGGAAGCAATGTTCCAGCTCTGGCTAGCAGACAGCTGTCTCCTGGCCTGGTGCTTCCTGCCAGTCTCTAGGCTAGCACCCAGGGAGAGCCAAGAGTTCCCCCTGGTGGTGGCATGGGCTCATTGCAGGGTCCCAGGAGGCGAGATTAGTTTGAGTCCATGAGTCTACTGAAATGTAAACTCCCATTAGCTCTGGTTAAACCATTAAGGAAGGAATTTGCAGTTCTGAAAAGTATTGCTACACCCAAGGGTGGATCCAGCAGCAGAGGTGGGAGCATGGATGTATCCCCTTTCATTCAACCATGCCACAACCAAGTAAGAATCTTTCACTCTGTTTCCCCTTCCGGCTCAGCAGTACTTTCCCTACTCACCACTGCTACTGTCTCTGGCTGCTCTGGTCTGGGGAGGAGCTCCAGAACTGTTCCTGCCTACTCCAGCTGGGTTCCCTGTAAAGTTAGGGTCAGCTGGGGACAGATGTAAGTGGGTTCTGCCTCCCTGTCTCATCCCCCCAGTGTTCCCTGCCAGCCTGGGAGCAGGCACAGGAGAAGGGAACCTGATGGCTGTCACCATGGGTGCTGTTATCTCTAGTGAAACCCCACTCTACTTGCAGTCCCAGCTGGAGTGGGACAAGAGCTCTGGGGCACCCATGGTCTACTATCCCCACAGGTCATCTGGGGATAGTAGCAGCAGCAGGCAGGGGAGGGGGAGAATGAAAGGGATCGGGAGAGGACATGCTGCTGAACATGGAGGGCAACAGAGGGAAAGAGGGAAGATTTTTACTTGCTTGAGAGACATAAAAAGGGTCCCTGCTGCTGCTCAGGGGGCATGGTCTATCCCTGGGGATGGCAAAGGGGGGACTGGAAGGTGGTCACTACACTCACACCCCCTTTTATAAAACCCCAGATCTGCTTATGATTACACCCATTAAATCTGGCATAAAGCAAATCAGCACCTTAACAGTAGTTAAGAGAGGGCAATACAGAATGATGTTATAAAATGCTGGCAAAATCCCAAATGGGCATTAGGAAGAGAATATTAGGTTGACTACGAACAAAATGAAACTCAGAATAATTTAATTCTCCTTTTCTGGACTGCTTTCGACCTTTAAGGGTCTCAGGCCAGAACCTGAGAACCATTAAAGGAATTCATAAACTAAAGGGACCTCAGTGATTTTATGGAATTACTTTCTAGATTTTACATGTAACTATTGGAAGAATTTGAAATCTTGAGAAAGTTAGCACAGATTAATGCAGAGTAAAGGACAGTGAGAAACCCAAGCACTGGCATTTGAAACAGTGTAGAATACCGTAAGTGAGGCAACAAAATTAAAGTACTAGAACTGCTTTGTGATGCTTCAGACTGAGGCTTATGAACAACAGTGCTGGAAAAGCAGCAGTACTGAGCATTTGCTAGTAGCCTTGACAGACACAAAAAGAGAAGATACTGAGATAGAAAAGGCATTTCCTGCTGTGCTTTCTGGAATGGTCTGATTCTACCACTTCTCTTTTTGGCACAAGGGCTAGAGACAGAAGTTACATGTAAGCCAGATTAAATGGTCAGGAACCAGTCTAAAGCTGCAACCAAACATAAGTTCAGTACACATAAACCAGTTTAAAAATGGCCAAAACCGGTTTAAGATAAACCTAGTTGAATATAGTATCAGACATAACTGATTTGGGTCAAACCAGTTTACGAAACTTCTTGAAAAAGACCCTTTCCTGGTTTAAGTTAAATCAGAGTTTCCTAGCATCCTGACATGCTTTTTAGCCCTGGGCTATGCTCTCTGGTCCAGTGGAGCAAGGCTGGCCCCACCCCCAGCTGCCAGAAGGGATTTTTCCATCCCCAGCAGACAGGAGTGGGGCAGATTCCCCTCCTCTTCTGCAGAATTGACCCAGCTCCCAGTTGGAGTGGGGGAGTAAAGCCCCCACTGCCAGCTTCCCCCTTCCACCAGGCATGGGGTGGGCATTTCCCCCCCTCACTCCCTTCTCAGCTGCCCCACAGGACCTGGCAGGCTGCCAGCTATACTCACTGTGGAGTCCTGCACTGCAGAACAGTCTGGGGCAGGGGAGCTGCAGCCTGGGATGCGAGCTCCCTCCCTCCTCCAGTGTCAGTCGCGCTGCAGCCCTGCTACAACGTGGCAGGCAGACCAGACTGGGAGCTGCAGAGGCTGTGGCAAGCAGGGCTGATGGGCAGTGGGGGCTGGCTCTGGCCATGCAGGGGGAAGGACTTGCCTGACACCTGCCAGGAGCTCAGGGTAGGGCCAGATCCCCTGCAGAGGCAGAGACAAAGCACCAGGCAGCCCTGATGCTCTGACCCCCCCAGGCTGGCTTCAGTGAAGCGGCAGTGCCAGAAGCCATGCTTGCTCTGCTGCTCCTGAGGTGCAACAGGGTTTAGCAATGGGGGTGGAGGAAGGAAGGGGAGGAGGCTGCTGTTTTCCTCCCAATTCCCTTCTCAGCCAGCCTGCCAGCCAGAGAGAATATGTCACAAGGTGATCCGCCCATCTCCCGGCTGCAGGGAAGCCTGCAGTCCCCACCTAAACCATGAGCCAGGCTCCCATTAGTACAAAAAACAGGCAGGACCCAGCCATGACCCATCCTTGGCTGGCAGGCCACCTGAAGAGAGAGTGGGGGAGAAAAGCACCCTCTTTCCTCCCCCCAACCTGGCTTTGGACTCCATCCAGGAATGGGAAGACCACAGTGGCGGCCATTTTCCCCCTGAATCTCTCCTCAGCCAATCTGCTAGCTGAGCAGGGGGCATGGTTGGGTGATTGGCCTGGCTCTTGCCTGCGGTAAGGGCTTTACTCCCCTGCCTGAGCCAAGAGCCAGGCCAATCACACAGCCATGCCCCCTGCTCAGCCGGTGGGCCGGCTGAGGAGGGAGTGGGGGGGGAAAATGCCCCCCCATGGGCTTCCCACCCCCTATACTGGACACAGCCTGGCTGGGGTCCATGGCTGGGAGCTGGATGGAGGTCAAGCATTTGTCCCCCCTGCTGCCTGCTTACAGCAGCACCAGGGATTTGGGGTGGTCTGCTGAGGGCCATGGATGTGGGTGGCAGTGGAGGGAGGCAATAGACCACTGCAGCCTGGTCCAGCCTGACCCCATGGCCCAAGAGCACAGGCAGCAACTGGGTCACAGCAGCCCATCTGGAGTGCCTGCCAGTGAGTGAGCAGGGGTAGGAGGACTGGGGATCCCTGACAAGGGCTGCTTTTCCCCTCTCCCTCCAAGCACACCTAGGCTGGGGTCTGCAGGCTAGGGTGAGGGTTTAAACCCCTCCTCAGTCACACTCAGGCCTGCACAGGTCTGTCCACACCCCTTACCTCATCTTAGTTTCCCTCCAGCTGAGGGCTTGCTCTAGCACCCCCGGCCTCTGATCTGAGCCTCTGTAGGCATGTACCTGCATTTCTATAGTCAAAAGTGGATATCTGTCCATTTGCAAGTTGGTTAGACTAACCTGCAAAGACTGAATCAATTCAGGCTCCAGCTTCTTGAATGTCTGCCCCTATCCATGGTGGTCATGAAGTCTGATCACTAGCCTCATGTGCTGAGATGACTGCAGTGCATATTTGGGCTGCAGAATTATGATGTCAGTATAAGAGGCTGCCCAGGAAACTGATGATGATGATGACAGGTCCATTGATCAGGACATACCTTTCAGAATATAATGCAAATGTCTATATGCAGTCAATCACCATGCTATCTACCTTTGTGTCTCTTATGAATGGCTCTTGGCAAACCAAAAAACCAATTACTACATTGAAGTTCTACAGGTAGTAGATGGGCCAGCTTACATGGAACAAGGTTAGAAGGTTATTTGCAAGTGAGGGAAGAGCTGTGCATACAAAGGAGGATTTCACTCAAGGCAGATAAGCAATGATCTTGGCTGGTTTATGAGCTGATGTTACTAAACCTGTGCATCATATCTGGATATGGGTGCATGTATGGGAAAGCCATACAGTGTATTTTATGACAGGTATGAGTGACCAATAGAAAAAATACTGGAATTGTGCAAAGTGTGCAAAGAGTGATCAGCAGGAGAAATCCTAATCTAATCCTGGGAAAAATCCCTGCTCACACATGCCAAGTCCAGAAGTGAAGCAGAGAAGCCTTTTCTAAGGGCTGCTCCCTGGGGTTTGTCTTGAGACCTTTGTCTCCAGTGCTTGAAAACAATACTCCTAAGGAAGCCTACTGTTGTATTTCTGCATTTGGCACATGTAAGTGGGAGCATCCCATTAAGTCCCTCTATGCTTAGAGAATAGTCTCCTGTAAACCCACAATTTAATGTAAATAACAGTTGAGAACAAATAGGAACCTGACCAAATAGGAACTTGAATAGATATCTTCCTTGGCATACCCATGAAGAAACAAGAAGGTTGGTTTAGTAGTAAACATAGCCCAGAGACAGATGGCAAGGTAGAACAAGACAAGAAGGTATCAGGAAGCAAGACAACTGAGATGTATGGGCAATGAAAAGAACAGCAGAATACCAGTCAGCAAAATAGAGGTGGGGAAAAGATGATATGATATCTTATAATAACAAAAAGAAAATGAAAACAAGTACAAAAACCAAGAAATAGTGAACTAATACAACACTCAGCATGTTTGAAGATTTATGAGACTTAGTAAGATGAAATTGTCCAGTGGTGAAGTCTGTACTGATATTTTCAGCAAGTAAGTACATGATTGCATGTAAATACCACAATATAAAATGAAAAATATGGAACTTAGTAAAAGATGGGTAGGTTGCAATAGGAAACTGTTTGAAGGAAGCACCATGGAAATCTGTCTGTATTGCACAGTAGAATGATAGTTGCATTTGCAGCTTCTCTTTAGATGGTTGTTGTAAAACTTAATTGAATCACCATTAAAAGCATGGCACTCCTGTTATTACCCAGCATGAAGTACATGAAACACAGGGCAATTAATGTAGCTCTAAGAAAAGATACTTTGAAGTGCACAAAGTCATAAAACTAAATAATGACTATGGTCAAAGACCTTCCAAGACATAAGGGGAATACATATTGATAGAAAATATTACTTTTTTTAAACTTAATTTTAATGGTAACACTTTTTGGAACTATTTTTTCTTTGGCCACCAAATTCTGTTGCCACAGGAGACAGTCCACAGGAAACATTGAACAAATGCAAATCCAAAAGCAAATCGCTGATCACCTAATGAATCACCTGTTCCTCAAGTTGAAGAGAGAAAGCTTGTTATCTTGAGCAGCTTTCTTCATGAGGATTACTGCAGCCTGAGATGATATAAAAAAGAAGACCATTCTTCCTCAACCTGGCTGCCCTTTCTTCACACTTAATAGCTTGCTGCACACCTAATACTAGTGACATTCCCCGAGGCTTGTGAGGCCCTACAGAGAGTGGAGAGCTAAAAACTGTTACACAACACAATGTTTTGGAAAGCAGGCTAGAGTTTAATTAAGTCTCCTTTTATTTACCTTCTTCATTTGTCATGGCTAAATGGTGATACAATGTGCATGAGTACTTACAGCAAGAAAATTCTGACCCAATTACAAAGAAATTATCTTGGAGTCATTAGTCCAAAGTCAGATCTGGAATTAGCTAGCAGTTACTACTGAGTATCGTGGCAATCTGTCCACATACTACTAGATCTTATTTGGCCTCTATTGGTAGTAGAGAGCATTTTACATCTTAACTTACAGAGAGGTGATACAATAACAGGTACAGCCAGTGCAAGGGAAGATAAATTTATATTACACAGATTTGTTGCAGGTCACTAAGAAATAACAAAAAATTCAGTCAATCATTTTCATGTTTACAAAGCACTTCGCATGTAAGGACCCTAGTGCACTAAACAGAATCAGTAAAATGACTGAGTTGAATGTTGGCCCAAAATACAACAGGTAGCATGCAAGTGTGCTTTACAACCCTGTAGTATAATGAGGGTATGCTTATGTGTTTGAATATGTATATATATTAGTCCATATCAGTTAGTGACACACATGAACTTTTGAATATATACATTATAATATGAGCATGTTCTCATATATACTACATGCTGCCTATATAGCATTGCTTTTTTAAAAATGAATTGGAGTTAAAATCTGCTAATTTAAAGCATGGAATATTTATGATATGGCAATATTTGCCCATCTGATGAATATTTTGTGCCCATGATTCATTTTACTTTCTTGACTATGTCTCCTGTTTAGTTATAATAGGCTTTGATGTAGTATTATCTACCTGAATACTGTAGGTATTTACATGGTACATGTCTACATGAGATACTTAACTTCACATTAGCATAGTTTACGGCAAAGTAAGCATGTGTGTCTACACGTGCATATGCTTACTTTGCAGTAAGCTTCCCTAATCCCGAGTAAATTTGCTACCTGCAAGTGCAAGTAGCAAATTTACTGAGGATTAGTAACAGTGCTGTAGCTCTCGAGTAGACATTGGGAGCAAAAACGGTGCCATAGCACTCACAGAGTTGCGGGGGAACAGGCTGGGGTGCTTGTTCCCAGCCCATCCCCCCAGCTCTGCACTCATGGAGGTGGGCAGGGAACAAACACCCCAGCCCCTGCCCTGTGTGCCCAGATGGGGACAATGTCCTTCAACCCCTGTTCCCCAATAATGACTGCAGTGTGGGGGCTGGAAAGATTGCAGGCTCGGAGCTTGTTCTCATCCCCCACTCCATGATTGCAGTTTTGATCATGGAGAAGGGGCTGGGAGTTTCTTGCATGGGAACAGTTCTGTGCAGGTGGCTGGGACCTGCCCCTGATTCGGACAGTTCCCAGAAAGCCCCAGGTTGTGCACAAAAGCATGTGCAGCCTGGGGCTGGCTGGGAACTGTCCTGTTTCAGGCTGCACATGCAGGACTTCCCCACACAGGCCAGGGTTGGCTAGGAACTGTCCCAACTGGGTGATTGGGGCACAGGGCTTGGAAAGAGCTGAATGGGTGGGGTAGGTCCTAACCCCCAATCCGACCCACTGGTGAGGCAGCTAGCTGCTAGCTCCCCACCAGCAGATAGGGGCAGGGGGCTAGGATCTGCCCCTGTCCTGCAGTTCTTGCCAAGCCCTGTGCCCCTGATTGGGGGGCCAGGGCCAGATGCTCCCTACTACCGGGGCAGGTGGGCATTGTTCCTGCCCCAGCAGCAGGCAGCCCCCTGGGGGCAGGAGACAGCCTTGCAGTGGACCCCTGTGCTAGTACCAAGGGGGAACCTAGAGCTCCCCCCCACCCAGATGGCTGCAGGGGCCCATTTCAGGGCTTCAGGAAACTGGGTGCAAATTTGCTCCCTAATCCTGTATGTGGAGATGGCTGAAAGGGCTTACACCAGATTACTTTATACCAGTGTAAATTTAGGCTGGAGTAAATGCACATGTAGTAAATGCAAAGACTCACAGAGTGTTAAAACACAATTTAATGTAAAATTTAATAGTCTAACACAGTGGTTGTCAACTGGAGGTAATGTATACTCGTTGGGGTACTTAAATGGGTCATTGGGGGTATGAAGAACTGATGTAGCCAATAACTGACATGTGCGAGTGCGCGGCCCACAGCGCAGCATGCAGGCAGCTTGGAGTGCTGCCTGGCCATGTGGAGAGCAGCCAGGTCCAGCTGTTGTGGAGGAAGGGACGTGAGGGAAGGAGTCAGGCTGGGGGAGGAGCTGTCCAGCCGGGGTGGGATGTGAGACTGAGCCATGGGGGGCGGGAGGGGGGGAACAGCTCCTGCCACTATGTGCAACCCCAGGAGGGGCCATGTGCCCCAGAATCTGAACGTGGGGTGGGGTGGGCTGTCACTGCAGGCTGGGTCTGTGGGCTGGGGGCTGTGTCAGGCTCTTCCCAGCAGGGGTGTTTGGCCAGGGCGGCATCAAGTTCTTTCCAGCAGGGGCTGGGCTGCACTCAAGGAAGTTGCTAGTGGTGCTGGGAAGGTGAGTTGGGGGTGGCTATGGAGAATTCTGGAGTGGTTGCAGCCCCCCCCCCCATAGCCCGACTTTCCTAGGCCCCTGTGGTGAGGGAGGGAGTGGGGTCAGGGCTGGGGCTGCTGAGCCTGGCAGGAGCATGGGACAGAACAATGAGCAGCTTGTCCAGAGGGCATGGGGGGCGGAGGCACCTGCCACTGCATGCACCCTGGGAAGGCACAGGGAATATGTGCCCCCGGATGTGTGCTCAGGGCAAGCTGTGGGCCACTGCAGGCTGGGGCTAGGTGAAGCAGCACCAGGCTGTTCCCAGTGAGGGTGTTGGACTGGGCTGCACTGAGAGGCAGGGTTGCGGGGGGGCTATAGCGAATTCTGGAGTGGTTGCAGCCCCTCTCCTGTAGCCCCCTCCCAACACGGCCCAGCCCAGCCCCCACTGGGAAGCATCTGGTGCAGCCCCAGCCCCAGTCTGCCCCACGTGCAGATTTGGGGGCACACACCCCCTGTACCCTCCCAGGGTGCGTGCAGATGCAGGAGCCACCATTTCCCATGCCATCAGATAAGCCATGGCTCTGTCCTGTGCTTTGCCCCAGCTGGGCACTGCCTGCCCCAGCCATAGCCCTACATGGGGGTATATGGGAGTGGAGCTGCTGGAGTAGCTGCAGCCCCCCAAAATCTGCTGTAGCTCCCCAAAAACATCTCCCAGCACCACCTCCACCTGCCCTGAGTGCAGCCCAGCCCAGCCCAGCCCAGCCCCTGCCTCGAAGAACCCAGTGCCAGCCACAGCGAGCCTGTGCCCCACATACAGATCTGTGGGCACTCACCCCCCCATGCCTCCCGGGGGTGCATGTAGTGGCAGGAACTTCTGCCCCATGCCTGCCCCAGCTGGGCAGTCCCTGGCCCAGCCCCATTCCCTCCACTACTGCTGGGACCTCGATCTGCTGCCCCCACCCCCTGCACCCCATGCAGATCCAGGGGGACATGCCCCCCATGCCCTCCCAGAGTGCACACAGGAGCAGGAGCCGCTCTGTTCCATGCCCTGCCCTGGCTGTGCAGTGCCTGCCCCTCCCCCTTAATAACATGTTAAAAATATAAAGGGGTACATGAGCTGAAACTTTGAGACAGAAGGGGTATGTTTGTTAAAAAAGGTTGAAAGCCTCAGGTCTAACAAACTTCTCTAAGGGGAATACTTTCTGCTCATTTAAAATACCATAACAACTTGTTTTGGGGAGAGAAAAATAATTTAACTTGCCAAAAAAGCTCAGGATAAATATCTCTATCTCTCTCTGTCTGTCTGTTTCTCTCTGGGTGTTGGCAGTTATTCAGATGAACTGATAGCAGTTAAGTAGTTTAATTTAAGCAGTTGGAAACCTTATGAGTAGAACTCTGCACATACATTCATTTGGAGTGGTTGCATGCTTTGCAGGCAGCCTATGTTTCTGATGGCACCAAAAAAGGGACACAAACAGAATGCATCCCAGCAAGCTTTGAAATTTCCTTATTCTGCCTAGAGACAGAAGAAAGCATCTAAGGAAACAGGTCAGGGCTTATTGGCTGGCCCATGTCCCTGTTCCCCATAACATCCCTTTGTTCTTTCCTTCCCAGCTGTTCAGGCATTCAGAGCAGCCTGGTACTGTTTCAAGCTTATCAGGTTCCCCTCTTGAAGCTGAATGGATCTTTACTGCTCTGACACCAGCTGAAACCCAGTTCCAGTACATGTCACAGATTTCATAGATTTCTAGGGTCAGAAAGGACCTGGTAGATCATCAGGTCCAACCCCCTGCTCCAGGTAGGAAAGATGCCTGTCTAATCTCTTCTTAAAAATCTTCAAGGTAGGGAAAAGCCCCATCCCCCTTGGAAGCCCATTCCATATTTTAGCAAGCCTTACCATAAAGAATTTCTTCCTTATGTCCAATCTAAATCTGTTCTCCTTCAGTTTGTGGCCATTATTTCTGGTATCCCTGAGGGTTGCCGTGGTAAACAGAGTCTGCCCTATTCTCTGCTGACCCCCTCTGATGAGTTTGTAGGCAGCCACAACATCACCTCTCAGCCTTCTCTTGGAGAGTCTGAAGAGATTTAGGTCCCTTAGTCTGTCTTCATAGGATCTTACCTGCAGGCCCTCAGCCATGCAAGTAGCCATCCTCTGAACCCTCTCAAGGTTATCCAAATCCCTCTTGAAGTGTAGCACCCAAAACTGGATGCAGTACTCCATCTGCGACCTCACCAATGCTGCATAGAGGGGGATTATCACTTCCCTAGACCTGCTTGTGATGCACCTGCTGATGCAAGAAAGAGTGCAGTTAGCCTTGCTTATTACCTCGTCACACTGGCAACTCATGTTCATTTTTGCATCAACCAGGACTCCGAGATATGTTTCCACTATTGTGGTACTCAGAATGGTATCCCCCAATCTATAGGTGTGTTGGAGATTCTTTCTCCCCAGGTGTAGCACCTTGCACTTATCCTTATTAAATTGCATCCTGTTCTGATCCACCCACTTCCCCAGTCTATCCAAATCCGCCTGAATTCTCTCCCTGGCTTCCAGTGTGTTTAGTATACCCCATAGTTTAGTGTTGTCAGTGTATTTGGACAAGGTGTTTTCTATACCTTTATCCAAATTGCTGATGAAGATATTAAACAGTACTGGTCCCAGGACAGAGCCTTGGGGGACACCATTGCTCACATCCCTCCAGGGAGAAACTAACCCATCCACCACCACTCCCTGGGAGCATCCCATAAGCCAGTTTTTCACCCACCTTACTGTGAGAAAATCCACATCACAGCTACTCAGTTTGCTCATAATAATTGGCTGTAACACTGTCAAAAGCCTTTTTAAAAAACAGATAAATAATGTCTACTTCTGCTCCTGCATCTAAGCACTTTGTGACCTGGTCATAAAAAGAGACCAGGTTAGTCAGGCAGGATCTGCCTGCTATAAATCCATGCTGGTTGCCCCTTACCATTTTGTTACCCACTGATCCCCTGCAAATGTGATCCTTTATGATTTTTTCTAAGGTCTTGCCGAGAATAGAGGTGAGGCTAACTGGCCTATAATTACCTGGGTCCTCTTTCCTCCCCTTCTTGAAAATAAGGACCATGTTGGCCCTTTTCCAGTCCTCTGGGACCTGTCCCAAGTGCCATGAGTGCTCAAACAGTTGCACCAGTGGTTTTGCTATGTTACTGGCCAATTCCTTTAGTACCCTTGGGTGAAGATCACTGGGGCCTGCTGACTTAAATGCATCCAACCTTTCCAAGTGCCCCTTCACTAGGTCAGTGCTAACCATTGGTGGATTGGTATTACTCTCACTCCAGACTAAAGACTCAGTGGGAGGTGTATTTGTATCCATGTCCAGGATAACAGATGCAAAGAAATTATTTAAGAGCTCTGCTTTTTCCATCCTATCAGTTACAAGTTGCCCTAATCCATTCTGTAGCAGTCCTATGTTACCCTGCACCTTCTTCCTGCTCTCTATATACTTATAGAAGGACTTTTTGTTATCCTTAATCTTTGTTGCCAACATGAGTTTTGTATCTTCTTTGGCCTTCCTCACTGCTTCCCTGCAAGTGCGAGCCAAGCAGGTATACACCTCCTTGGTGGCTGCCCCCTGCTTCCACAGCCTTTAGGCCTCTTTTTTCCTCTGAAGGCTCTCCTGGATTTCCCTGCTCAGCCAAGAAGGTTTTTTGGGCTCTTTTACCTCCCTTTGCACGTACTGGGATGGTGTCCGTCTGTGCCTGTAGGATCAGTCCCTTGAGGAACTCCCACCCTTCTTGGACTCCCATCTCACAGATGTGACTACCTCTCAGTCCCACCCTAACCAATCTCCTGAGCTCATTGAAGTTGGCCTTCCGGAAATCTAGCACTACTGCCCTACTAGTTGCCTTTCCCACCTTATGCCAGATAGTGAATCCTATCAACTGGTGTTCACTATGCTCTAGGTTAATTTGTACCTGTAGATCCCCTACCAAGTCCTCCCCTGTGGCCAGCATCAAGTCAAATAAAGCATCTCCCCTAGTGGGACTGCATACCTCCTGTGTTAGATGCCGGCCCTGTATGAAGGTTAAGAACCTATGTGAGTGGGCAGACCTGGCTGACTGCTCCTCCCAGCAGATGTCTGGATAATTTAGGTCTCCCATGACAACTAGGTCTTTTGAGCGTACTGCCCTTGAGAGCTTTTTTGAGAATTCTAGGTCTAACTCTTCCTCCTGGTGTGGGGGTCTGTAGCAGACCCCACTACCCAGTCCTTTTCACCCTTACCCCCTTGTAATCTGACTCATAGGACTTTGATTTGCCCTTCTTCTGCCCCATCTTTATTACAGAAGATTTATAATGCTCTATAATATATAGAGCAATGCCTCCTCCCACCCCCTTTTCCCCAGTCTATCTTGCCTGTATAGCCTGTAGCCTTCAAGTGAGTCTGGTTGGGGTTCGGTGTTTCTGGGTGTTGGCAGATCTGAGTACAGGGTTCTGGGTCAGGCCACTCTGGTTATGTTGGGGGAGGCTGAGTCTAGAGTGTCTGATTCCATAGTGAGGAGATCTGGATGCTTCAGGAATAGTGATGTCAATGCAATTTGGGTAGGGGGTGGAATCTGATAGCCCCACCCTTCTACCCAAGCAGCCTTCAACTACCTGAAGGGGGGTTCAAAAGAGGATGGAGCTAAACTGTTCCAAGTGGAGCAATGGTCTCAAGTTTAGGTTAAATTCTAGAAAGAATATTCTCACTAGGATGGTAGTAAAACGCTGGAACAGATGACTCAAAGAAGTGGTGGAAGTTCCATCCCTGGGGGGTTTCAAAACCTGGCTGCACAAAGCCTTGGCTGGGATGATCTAGTTGGGGATGGTCCTGCTTTGAGCAGGGGGTTGGACTAGATGACCTCCTGAGGTTCCCTCCAACTCTGACTTTCTATGATTCTATGATCCTCAGAGCATGTTAGTCTTGCCACTGGGATCATACCTGAGGGGCCTGTCTGTGTTGGTGATGGGAGTCCAGGCACTTGGGAATTGGTGGGGGTAAATGATGTTTGGGGAGGGAAGACAGGCTCAGGCAACCCTGCCTCTTCCCATATCCAAAGCACATTAACACCTGCTATTCTTAGAGATTTTGACTCTCCATTGTTGGAGCAGGCCTAATTAAGAACAAGAAAGGGCCAGAAAGGGTTAAAACTGACATCATTGTCACTAAAAAGTCTGACTTCAATGGACAGTGCAAGTATAGAGAAGAGATTAATAGCTAGGTATAAGCTGAACAGGGTTTATTGAATTAGGGCTGGGCAGAATGGTGGAAAGATACAAAGAAGAACAAATGGGTAGAATAGGGACAAACCAGCGATATAGTTACAAATTCAATCTTCCTTAATCGGTGCTTGAAGTCCGGAGCTCATGAGGTGTGGTGCATGCGCTTGATGTGGTAAGCAAGGCAGGTAGTGACACTGTTAGACTGATAAGCTTTTCTATGGACTGAGATGCAGGTGGGTGAGAAGAACCGTATCATCTCTTTGGACTCAGCACCACATAAGCTGACAGACAATTCTCTCTATTTTACTTATCCAGCCTGTCACAAGTGACAGACTTTGGTTGCAAACAGGGCACTCAGCGACTCTCTCCCTTTGTCACTCACAGATCCAACCTCAAAGACTATAATGGACACCCACAGAAAAGGAGAGATACAGACAGCACACCCCACTGATCCTTTACCAAGATGCACACCAGTATTACAGATTTCAAACATACACTGCAAGGACAGGCGTGCACATGTGCATGCCCCCACAGGCTGCATTGTTTTCTTATGACCTCGGAGAACCTGATATCATCAACTCATTGACGCCCTCCAACCATACCAGGGTGGCAACAACTCTTGTCCAATCATTCTTTCCTGCCAACAGGACCTTGTCAATCATTCAAAGTGCCGCATTCATCTCACTCATCACCAGTCAACTTTGATTCTGTTAGCAACATTCACCTGTCCATCATTCCACTCCACACCAAAACCAGAGCAGCTACTGTGCATGCTCTTCATTCTTAAGTAGGCCTCGAGGTCAAAAGTTCAGGGTTTTTAGGCTCTTATCAGTTGAACTCATTTGAACAGATCAAAATCTAGGGGCTATACCACCACCAATACAGATCCACCTCTGAATTAAGGTCTATATGGGGGTAGTGGTCATGGAGTACTGAAAATAGCGGGGTCTGGAGTTGGATGGTCTGTGCTTGTGGGGAGGTGTGGATCTGGCCCAGGGTCTGTGGCATCTGAGTCACTGAAGATCCTCCAAGTTTACCTTAGTGTAAATTATAGTAAGATCTGTGCTTCTAATGTTATCATAATTTCTTTTAAAATAGCCTGTATTGTGAGTAAAAAGCATGTAGTTTATTCTGACTAGAGCAAAATCTTTTTCTGTGAATAATATACAATCTAAAAAGTTAGTTTCAAAAGGACAAAAGAAATTCAGAAAACAATTTGGCCAAAAAAAAGTTAAAATGTTTTAATGCTTGAATTTTTCCATGTTGTTAATGTTTCATTAACCCATATTTTAAAATGGGACAACCTAAAAATGAAACAATATTTTATTTGAAGTAAAAAATATGCTGAATTAACCCCAAACATTTTTTTTTCTTCCTTGAAAATGGAGACAGGGGGAAAAAGGAGTGTTTTGGCTTGTTCCAAACCATTTTTAAAAATTGTTTTTGGTTTAGCTGTCCATCCAAAATAATCAGTTAATCTATTGACATAAACATTGGTGACTGGGGGGAAAAAAAGGAACAGATCTCTTAACAGGTTCCTTAAAGGAACAGAACCTTTTCCTTTCTGAAAACAGCTGCTTGATGACAGTGAAAGGTAGAATAGTCTAAAACCCGCTATTCTCTGCAGGTCTCACTGCACTGAGTATCCTGTAAATATATGCATCCATGTCTGTTAGATCTTAGAAGGCAAAATTCATACCCACTGTCTCTTTGATATATCATGTCTTAGGTTAACTTGAAGATATAAGACTTAGTAGGACAGAGATGTGACTGAGATGATAAATGTTGTTTAATATAGTGATGTTAATGTAATAGTAAACTTATACATGCAGCAGGAGACAAAATACTTCATACTTTATGGAAGTAGGGATACTTTAATTTACAGTATGAAAATCTATGGGAATACTGCCATTGAATACAAACTGTTGGGTAATCAGGGAAGGTGTTTTTTTCTCACTTTGCCATTGCTTGTTCTGATCGTCTTTCTTTAAAAAAAGCCAAGTTGTGGTTCTAACAGTCAAATGCAAGAATATTCCATGTAATCCTTTTTGAATGGTATTGTACACAGTATTTTAAATATCTTGATGACCTGAAGTTTAACTTCATGTTACTATAAGAGAGATTCCTTGGATATCTATTCATCCTGTATTAATAACAGAATTCCCATGGATGTTGGCTCATAAAAGGAAGCTATGTGTGTGAGGACTGGGGACAAAATATAGTTTGATCCAGTATTTTCATATTTCCCTAATCAAAAAGAGCATGGGGCATTGCACTATATGATTAGGATTGTATTGATTATTATTGTAGGGGATTATTATTTTATTGATTCACTTCCTATGACCTGAGCTGATCACAGTGGGAAAGAATTTACCCTAAGTGCTAATGCAGAACGTATGGTATGAACAAAATAATAATTTATCAGGAATCTGGAAAAAGAGATTTTTTCATCCTTTTACATTTGGTTAAAAATGTAATTTTGCTGGTCTATAAATATTAGCGTTGTGCAAAATGGCAGCATTCATTTCGACTTGCATTTCAACGTTTTGATGGAACAGCATTTTATTTCAGATTTTGTTTTGATTAGAAACCACTGCTCCATTTTGTTTCATTGAAACAGTTGTTTTGTGTTTTGCTTATAGGCTATATTGGGGAAGTGCAAAACAGCCTATAACTTTGTCATTTCTGGTCTGATTTAGATAAAACTTGCAGGCATGCTAGCCCCTTCTGAGTGCATGAAGCCTGCCAAGTTTCAAGGAGATAGGCACAGGGTTTTCAGGGAAACTGTACCTCAAGCTGCAGACAACCAAAACTCATGACAGGGGTGACAATTTGTGTGTTAAGGCACAGCAGGGTGAAAGCTGCAGGCTTGCTAGCCCCATGGTGAGGCCACGAAGCCTGCCAGCTGTCAAGGAGGTAGGTGCAGGGGGAGTCTGGGTTCTGAGGCCCTGCACCTCTAGCTGCTGACAGACACTGTCTCTCACCCCGTTCTCATTAAGAAACTGGGGGGCTGCGGTGTAGACACCCACACAGTCAAATGGGTCGCCAACTGGC
>NW_017728909.1:55510220-55534308 GCF_001723895.1 Crocodylus porosus | reverse complement strand
ATATTCTTTCCTGCCATGGCAGGGGGTCGGACTAGATGATCTGCTCGGGTCCCTTCCGACCCTAGAAACTATGAAACTATGAAAACTTATGACATGGGTGAGTGACACCGTGTGTGTATTAAGGTACACCCTTACTCAACTGACACTGAGGCAGAAAGCAGGGCAGTTCAAACAATGTTGCCTTTTATGCAATTTTTCCATCCCTCTCTCAGAGCACTGGGATTAGAAGGGACCTCAGGAAAGGATGACAGTCACTGGCCAGCTACACAGTCAATAATGAGAGCACTCCTTCCCCCCCGTCCCCTCTTCCCCCTCCCTCTCCTTATTTTAGTTTCTGTTTCCCTGCAGGCAAACCCAGCCTGAGCTTTGAAACTCAAAACATTTAAAAATTTTTTAAATGTTTCAACTTGCCTCGTTTCATTTTGACGCTGTTTCAAAGCTCTCTGTTTCATTTTAATTTTCCTGTTTCAAGCTCAAAATGAGTTGAAATAGCATCAAAATGAAATTGCCAGCAAAATTTCACACAGCCCTAATAAGTATACTTCAAATTTGGTCAGTCATCACTTAGAATAGGGTCAATCACATGCAGGGCTGTCTGTCTGTTTTCTGGTCTAAAAAAGGGGAAGACCTCATTGTTAATAATTCTGAGAATCATCCAACAGGTATTGCTGCTTTCAGCAGTTCTTAGACTGAGACATATTGTGGTTACTAAGTGTCTTGGGGAAAATACAGTGCTAAATTAAAGATAATGCACCAAGAATTATAAATCTGCTCTTAAAACAAAAGGAAAAAATAAAACAAGCACAGCACAAAAATATGGCTAAGTATATGGATTTTGTGATATCTAATACATGTATGAAAGGATCTAACAAATCACATGTTGAAATCAATAGGCCTGACTCCTTTACTAATGAAACTTGAAAGCACAAACAAGTACTGGAATGCTGACTGACAGTTATATTCAAAGTGCTCTTAGTAAAGGTTAAATCAGTGAAGCTGATAAACTTTTGACTTCCAGTGACTTCATTAAGATAAAAAAAACAATTAAAATTATCTTCACTTTACCTTCTTATGAGTAATAGTTTTGAGACCTTGAGCTTTAATTATTTAGAAAATTGCATTAAACATGTATAGATGACAAATTAAAGAGACTCCTTCATTCCTTAGTAATGTTGTAGGGCCTGATCCTTGTGCAGTGTTTTGGCATTTCTGGGAAGTACAAGGAAATATGAGCTGTAGAAGTGCTGAGTTCATTATAGGATGAGGGTTCTAAAAATGCATCCTCTTTCTTAAAATATCAATATGCATTCTATAGCCATAGGGTACTCATTAATACAAACTTTTCTAAACCAGCAGCTAAAAAACAGAAAGCAGCAGTTTGTGCCCTTTTGCCTTAGACTTCAATATTTACTGTTATTTTGGTTACCATCAGATTATACTTATGTAATTCAAACAAGATTTTTTTAGTGAATTGAAATAAAATCAGTGAAGGACTTAAAACTACTACCTTAGACACTTAGTACTCACAGTATTGCCCAGCTTAAGTGTTCCCACTGAAAGCAACAACCTCAAATGTATTAAAACAGTTTTAAGTGCCATATAAGGTTTAAGGTAGAATGGCTCAACTTCCTTGCATCATTGACATCTTATAAAGAGGTAAAGTGGTTTAGTAGACTGTGAATTATTCTGTGATTTAGCAGACCTGAGCTCTAGTCCCTGTTCTTCCTGCTGGCCATCTTTTCTTAGGCCTTAATATCCCTATGTATATAAGAGAGAGGTAGTCAGCTACTTTAGTATGAAGTCAAGCAGAAAGGAGGGCAGAATGCCACCCTGAACTATTTATGTAATGGGAACTACACTATTGCTCTTCATTATCAAGTGGTTTGAGGCTCAAAGTCTCAGTCAGTCAGCATTTGCATAATTGCCAACCCATGCAATAGCATCCTCAGCGGCCATGTTCAGTTCCTGTAGTCCACCACTGAACTTAGTCAGAGGGCAGTCATCAACAATATGCCACACGGTGTGTGTTTTGCCACAGCTACAGGCTGGATTGTCATGAAGACCCTAACAGTAGAGGTTAGTTGCACACAGACCTTGCCCTATATGGAACCTATTCAGCAAGGCCCACTGACAGCATGGCAGATTGAAGCCAGGTGGGCAGACTGTAGGATCTGTGTGATAAGGAACTCATTTGGTGGCAATGTTCCCCTCCATTTCTCAGACCAGACGATCTCTGCCATGCGGTCATGGTGTGGCAATTTGGACCACAATGGATGTTATGATGGTAGATATGAAGAAGGGGATTATAAGGGATTGTCATACCACAGCAGGCTTGGATTGGCACAGATCTTCTTTGGTAGCTTGCAAGTTGAAACTTCCCATCAGATATGAGGGAAAACAATGTTTCTCAGGACTAGAAATCATTGTAGAGGGTTTGGTCAAAGAGTTCCTGAGATGATGTGGATTGTTATATGTAGCTGCACATCAACAACTTGGGTGAGTGATGACTGGTTCCAGACTGGTGTGTAGTACTCTTCCACTGAATACGAGATGGCAAGAGCTGACATCCTTCAAGTTAAGGCTTTTGCACTCCATAATGACCCAGCCAGTTTGTTAAGGAGGTTGTTACATGTCTTCACTTTCATTGATATCTTTTTCAATTGTTCCATCTAGTATTACACTCAAAGTGTTAACACTTCTGTATAAAGCTAGGTATTACTAATAATACTTTGCATTATTCCATATCCTATATATTTTTCTATGATTTCCTATTATAAACCACAATGTATTTGGCTACATATAGGGATTATTTCTAGAGGTGCACTGATATATTGGTTCATTATTGGATTGGAACCGATATGAAGAAAATTGTGTATATCAGATATTGGCCCTATGGGTCTGATAATTTGGCCGATAAAAGCCCGTGCTGCACGCAGCTGCAGTGCAACACAGAGCAGAGCCAGCAGCATGGTGAGTCAGAAGGGGAGGGGGGAGGGAAGGAGTGTGGGGGCCAGATCAACACCCAGCAAGGTGTGGGAGGGGACAAGGGCAGGAGCAGGCATTACCCAAGGTGGGTAGAGGAGGCATAGGATGGAGCTGCAGCTCATGGGGTGAGGGTGGCTCCTGCCACTGCTTGCACTCTGGGATCTGCGTGGCGCAGGGCAGTCTGCAGCTGTGGGGTAGAGCCGGAGCCAGCTCTGCGCGGCTCTTTTTCCTGGGGAATGGCTCAGAGTAGGCTCTGGCAGCACTGGGAGGAGGCTGCAGTCACCCCAGATATTGCCACAGCTCCACTCCCAGCCCCGTGCCATCACCTGGCGCAGCCGTGGCTGAATGCCCTGCCTCCACCCAAGTGCCAGGAAAAGCCGTGGCTATAGTGGGCAGTGGTGCAGGGTTGGGAGCAGAGCTATGGCAAAATTTGGGGTGGTTGCAGCCTCCTCCCAGTGCCATCAAGGCCTGCTCTGAGCCCAACCCCCAGCAGGAAAAGCCCTGTGCAGCACTGTCTCTGGCTCCACCTGCAGCTGCAGCCTGCCCAGGCCCATGCAGATCTGGGGGCCCATGCCCCCCCTCCTGGGGTGCAAGCAGCAGCAGGGGCAGCCCCTCACCTCATGAGCCATGGCTCTGTTCCATGCCCTCTCCCCCATCCCACCTGGTTAGCACCTGCCCCTGTCCTCTCCCTCACTGCGGGAGACATTGATTTGCACCCCCCCACACTGCTTCGCTCTCTCCTCCTCTTCCACCACCCCAGACTTATAGTTGCTTCCAGCTGGTTTAGGATGTTGAATCGGTATCGGCTGATATGCCTTCTTAAATATCTGCTATCGGTATTGGCCCCCAAAATCTCTATCGGTGCACTCCTAATTGGTTTTATCCAACTAAAGTAAAGCGTAAATACTATTGATTTCAAAAGGAATAAGATTAGACCTTTTGTCAGCAAAATCAGAAGAGAAAGTAGGACAAAGCATTGTCAGACTATATTATAATTGTACACTTTCCAGCTTTTTCTAAATTTAACTTTGGAAACATAATAATGGAATAATGCATTTTAAATACCAATTTTAAGTACATCTGATGCCTGTAACCTACACTCCAGGACCTAAATTTTCTCCTCAGTGCCTGTCTGTTCACAGTCTAGGTCTGCAATTGGGTGAGACTCATTCCTTATGGCTTGAAATGACTCAAAAGATACTGAAGCAATAGAATCTACTATAGCCCTTCCCTATAATTCCCCTGACCCATATAGGAATTGTCCAAGTCTGCAGCCTCCATTTCTACTGCTATGTATGTGTTCCTATCCAAGAATAAACAAGATTTACTCTTGGCATGTTATACAATTTATAACTAAAGTTTTAATGATATCTTAGGCCTTCAAGAAACCTTTACAGAGTTCTAGAAAACTAAATAGAAAGGGATATTTTTTTCTGTAGTATCTCCTAGTAACTATATACAGTTTAACAGAGAATGGTATCCCTACAGTGCTGTTCTAAATTATTACATTCTGTTTGGCTTTAAATCAAGTTATTTAAAATGTATTACTGAATTTCTCTAGAATCCAGTTAATTTCAGCCCTCTACATTCTTTCAGGTCTTTTCTATAATGGTGGAGTTGTTGCTATTATTTATTTGGAAACAGTGTGTTGCTATATAGATTCCTTTCCCATCAGTAAGTAGTATCTTTGCAGTACAAGTTAAAAACTCATAATTTCCAGGAGATTATCAAATAAAGTCAAAATTTTGAAAATAACTCCAAATTGCAAGATTCAAGATGTCCTCTTTCTGTTTCCAGTTTCTCTGCCAGGTTTTTAATTTGGGAGTGGGAGACAGAGCACCAAGACATTAAGGAAGCATTTTCTTATTTCATTCCAGCAGGAACTTGATATCAGCTCTCAGTTGGATCCATGGCTGAGATACTTGATTTTACACAGTGGAAAGGCATTATGACACAGTAATATCACAAGGGAGCCAGAGTTTGGCTGCTTTGAAATCAAAGCCGGTGCCTAGAGCATATAGTCAGAGCTACAACGATGTTTTTAACTTCAATTGTTCATGTAGTTCTTTGCTTAAATCTTTTTAATTTTTCAACATCCACAGGAACTAGAACTAGGCACAGCATTCTAGTATTCTAGTCTCATGAATACCCACTCCAGATATAGTAACACTGACCTACCCTTTCTTTCCCTACTAATACATTCAGCATATTACTGTCCTCTCATCTGGTCAGTATCCATAGGTATGTTTTCTTTGCTTATTGGCTTAAGATGAGAGTGCTGGAATACAAACCCTGTTCTACCACTTTTCTACCTACTAAAATCTGTATTTTGAAAGCTGCAATCTGAGCAGTCATGACCTTTCTGTTCTGAAATGGGGAGAAGTTTTTCTTCTCTTTTTCACAAGAATCAGCAGTTAGAGTTAGGGTGTATTTACCCTAGAGTACCCTTTTCATTTTTTATTGTTTTTCCACAAACCCAAGGCCACTAAACTTCTGTTAGAGGTGCTGGTTCTAGCCGTGTTGGTCTAAGAACATAGGCAGACAAGGTTCTTTGGGTAAATCTGATAGCCTTTTTAATTAGTTGGTCCAATAAAAGATATCAGATTTACCCAAAGAAACTTTAGTTAGAACACTCCAATTTTTTTTGTTGTAGTCTACCTGGGGAGAGAAAGTGGCTGTACAATAAAAGTAGGATGCTTTCACAATGGGGAACACTTTTGTGTTTCTGCAATCACAAAGAAATAGTTGAAGGGTTTTTGATAATTTTATATCTAACACATGCACACAGAAATGGAAGCACATAAACAAATGGAACACCTTCAGGTATACACCAACATGGAAAATTTCAGCTTAAGTAAATGCTTTCATGTGTGAAGATGTAGCTATATTGAATATGGTTTTGCATCCCTTACTCTAACAGATGCTACTGGGTGTCTCCGCAGCTATAATTACATTTTATAATCCTTTCTTTATTTAACTTAAAATAGCATTTCATTGTATACTAAAGCAAATTGTATAAAAACAGAGAGGCTTGGGAGCTCCTTTCTATGTTACAGTTTTATGTTCATAGCAATTAATATGAGTTATTTGAAATGCACTATATGTAATGCATAAAGGGGTTGTATATTTTATGTGCTCTTCTCTTGCTCAACTTGTTTAGACTTTGAGCATCTTTTCACATAACACACAATGATGTTTCAGTCATGACCAACAGTTAGTAATTTCAGAATTACTATTCTAATATGGTTGTATATTTAATGAAAATATGGGAATTGGTAAAACTTCAGTAAACTGGATAATGATTATTAAAACAAATCTCGTTATTTTTTTTTTATCTTAGTTGGGGCATCATGCAAATAGTCAAGCCAGGTGATTTCTTCACTAGGTACCAGATTTTGCTCATGCAGTTGTCTGTATGAGACAATATTAATATTGATGTTGTTAGAGTAGTAGACAGAAATTAAAAACTAGATGTTTAACAAAATAGTTTTAAAATATGGAAATGGTAAGCTGATGCAATGTTCATGAAGCTTTTAATAGTGACCCAGTTCTTACAATTCTACTTTAAGTCTAGAAAACACATGCAGTCACCTAAGCCAGGGACAGAAATTATACATAAATGAGTATAAGTAATTCAGAAACCAGACTAAACCTGTAACAGAACAGAAGCTCAGTTCACATAGACCAGTTTGAAAATGGTGGACCCAGGTTTAAGATAGATCTGGATGGATCTAGTTTAAGATTTAATCAGTTTAGAATAGACCAGTCTGTCAAACTTTTGTCCCATATCTCCTCCTAATTCAAACTAGGCCAGCATCCCAGGATGCTTTGGGACCTCCCACTAACCCTCCATCACAAGGTGGCCTCCTGGAACATGGCTCACATTCCACTGCTCCAGCTTAGCACCTAGCTGGCCCTGTCCAGCTGTCACACAGTTACCCACACAGCTTCTCTTCCCAGCTGTGTCTTCCAGCTGCAGACAGCAAGCAGCCCAGAGCAGGAAGGGGAGCCAGGGTCTGCACAGTTCCAGCTCAGACAGCAGTGCAGCCTGGAGCTGGGGGTAGTGGCAGGGGGAGCCAACGCAGAGCCTTCCCTCAGGGTCAGTGGCCCGCTGACATTTTGACATGGTGACCCACTGCCCATCTGACATTTTAATCATATCCAAACTCTTACTCTCATTTCCAAGGGACTTAAATAAAAAACACAAGGAAATTTTTACTATAGAAATTGCTGTACCTATTTTCAGAAATTGAGGCTTGTCTTTTCTTAGTAATAACATTCATTAAGCTACAATAAAAATATAATGCTGGTGGGGCAGAGACTTCCTGGGTGCTGCAGTTAAGTGAAAGCATTTTGCCACCTGAAAAGCTGACTGTTAGGGCAGTTCTTCACTATCTATTTTGTGGCCCAAGGAAAGAAGCGGTCCTTATAATAGGGGGTAAGTAAACTGAGCAGGGTGGACTTATGCTCCCATCCCTTGCTTTCCTTACACTTTCTACCTTCAGGATGCAGCCAGCGCAAACACTGGGCATCATGGAATTCAAGTTGTACTGGGAGTTGTTATTTTGTAGAATGGCAGTGGAGTTTGCTGCTGCTGGGAGGGAGAACTGACCCCATTTTTTGCTGCCAAAATCAGCAATTTTTTTTCCCTTTCAATGTGGCTTCATTGGCAAAAAACAAAACGGAGTGAAAGTTCCCCCCCCCAGCAGCAGCAAACTCCATTTACTCTTTAGAAAACTACAATTCCCAGGATACATTATACTCTTATGCATATGCTACCCACCTCTGCTTGCTGCTTGTCTTGCACACTGCCTCATGCTGAAGCCCAAGGTATGCAGGGAGGAGTAAGGGTGAAAGAAGACTGTCTTGAATGTTTTTTCACTTGAGGTACTCAAATACTTACTGAAAACTCGGGTATTACTTTTTAAGTATAGCTGCAAGTATAGCTTAGGCACTTGAAAACAGAAATAGGCCCTTCACTCTACCTGAGAATCCATGACCATTGAATTGTTTTTCCCAGGAGTGTTTACCATCTGGCAGGAGTGTTAAATATACAGAGCCACACTACCTGGCCTGTAGCACAACCAACAGGCCAGGGAATTTGTGAGTGTGGGTATGAAGTGATATGCCCTGCCACAGAATCTGGGACTCTGGGGCCCTGGGGAAATGGCCATCAAAGGCAGAGGGGCAAGCAATGGCTGTCCAACATAGCTCTCAGTCACCCTGTGGCTCTCTGCCCGCTTGCTTCTTGCCCCTCTTCTTCTGGAATGGCCACCAATCCTGTGGTGTCTGCTCTTAGGGCCACTGTCCTGTGCCCTGGACCAGATCCATCCTGCAAGGATCCCCATGGTCGGACTCTGACCCAGGACTCAAGTTGAATTTGATACCCCTGCTGTATGGAAAAAGAATGACTGTGTACTTTCAAGAGAAGGTTAAAAATGAACCGGGGTGGTGGAGGGAAGGCTTACAGCAATGGCTATAGCCCTCAAACTTGCTTAGAAGCTAGCAGAGCAGGAAGCAATATAAGCTAGTTTTGATTAACAGGAGATACATAATTGAGTATTAGCCCCATGGCCTTCATTGCATTCCTGAACAATATGTCAGTATTATTATATACATATGGAACAACAGCAACAACTAAAAAAGATGCAAGCAATAGGCCTGTGCGAATAGGCAACTATTCAATTCAGATTTGTCTGATTCATATTCATTCAATTTGATTCGGAGATCCGAATCGCTTTTGTGATTTGATTCGGCCGAATCGATTAGGCAAAGATTCAGCGATTCGGAGATTCGCTCATAATGTATAATGGGGAATCAATGAAATATCTGTAACTTTTTTTGTTTTATGGATGCTTTGGATGAAACTTGCAAGGGTGGTAGCCACTGCTGTAGGCATGCAGTCTGCCATGTTTCAAGGTGATAGGTGCAGGGGTTTCTAGGAAACTGCACCTCAAATCCTGAAAGCAAAACTCCTGCACCTATCACCTTGAAACATGGCAGATATAATGTCCTCAGCAGTGGATACTACCCCTGCAAATTTCATCCAAATCAGCCAAAAAACAACAAAGTTATAGATATTTCATTGATTCCCCATCATACCCTATGGCTGAATCTCCAAATTGCCGAATCTTTTCCAAATCTTTTCCAAAACTTTTCTGAACTAATTCAGACACTCAGAATCAATTTAAAAAGCCTAAAGCTTCTAGTAATTCAATTCAGGTTCATAGATTCAGCCTCTGAATTGTCCGAATCGCCTCTGAATCCAAATCATGATCCGAAGCTTTGTACAGCACTACCAAGCAATGTTTTCTTGCCATATTACTTCTGAGGAGAAAGCTTGTGTGTGTGTGTGGAAGGGGTTGGGGAGGGAGGTTGAGAAGAACAATGTGGACTCTATTAACCAGTACAGTAAGTATGGAGGGGAAAAAACTTGATGGCTGATATTACTAGATCTGTCAGCAGTGTTCAATATACCATCAGCATGGTTAACCTTCTTATGTCCATTACCACTGAAATATACTAAAAGTCAATTGTCCTATTGATTTTCATTTCAAATGATGCTATGATCTGATCCAGCTTTAAATATCCATTTCAAGTTAAGCTTCCTGGAACAATTGTATTATGTTTCTCTTCGTTTTCCAGCCATTTTTAAATAACTTGCATTGTAGCCATTACCTATACTACTTGTTATGCTAAGGGTTTAATTATGACCAGATTATTACCAGAAAGGATTCTTTAAAGTTTTTATTTGAGATTGAGGATAAATTCAGAAACAGCATAGTATTGAGCATTTTTGGATCTTAAGGTTGATAGTTATCAGGCCTGTTTTGATGTGTTAGCTATAAATGTTTAAACTTTTGAGCAGCTAATAGCCGCTAAAATTGGCTTACTATTTTTTTATTCATTCCTTTCCCTCCTAAAGCATTATTAAAATTATTATGGGCATTCATATCTTGTATTAATCCCTGATATTTATCCTGAGCACAAAGCTAAGGTAAACCACTAGTGAATTTGGCTTCCTCAACATATTTCACTTTTACCCTGCTCAGGCTGAGGCCAGACTTCTGAAAATATCCAGCTGCCAGAGGCTTGACACAGGTATGGGCATACCATACCTAAGATTGTTGTCTCATTTGCATATCATTTGTATTTCGATAAAATAACTTACCCTATACTATGTACTTGCTTTCACACTTGGGGCAAATCGTGTCCTCCTTCACTTATATATTTTGTTTGTTTTTTTATTAGCATGGAGGTAGGCCACACCTCAGTCACAGGGATGCCATAGGTGAGTTAATGAAGGTCATCACAGGTGTGGATCAAATTAATTCTAATACAGCATCCACAGACTGTTTGCACTGTTACATGCTATGTCATATTTCCTCATTGGCTAGAGCAAAGGTGTATCAGAGAAGCTCCACAGCCACAGTTGCCCATGGTAATGCGGGCTGCCACCATGCCAATTACAACACAATGATCAGCCACCACTGTGGCAACAGCTGTTTTTGTGCCTCCACCACAAAAGTTTGGTACCTGGTTCTGATGCACTGTCAATGTCCTCACTAAATTTCCCTGATTATTCAATGTTACTCACTCTAGTTCCATTCCTGATTGCCGTAGAATCATTGGGAGAAAAATTAGGCTGAGGATGCTTTAATACTGGTAGGCATAATTGTGCCAGCTCTGACAGGCAAGGTGGTTGCAGTTTATTTCTTGGGGTTTTTTTCATTTTTTTCTCATTTCTGAAATGATATCGTTGTGGAAAATTACTGTTAATTACCAGGAATGTGAATCATTTGTATAAATAGCTTTTTAAAATAACTTCAGGATTTAAATCGCTGCTACAGAAATAGAATTGTTGTATGTTTTTCTTGGAATTTAATGAATTTATTTAACTAATGTAAAGTGGAGTGCTGACATTGCATCTGAGTCAGGATGGAAAAGGGTATATACAATGCATTCTTTATAAGTATTCAATGGCTTATTAGAACTTGTTTGTTTTTCAAACATGGCCTGTTGAGCCATCTGGGATACTAGAAATCCTGTTATGGATAGTTGGGGAGAAAGCTGTGTGTCTCATTTGATAAAGAACACTATGTGCATTAGACATGAATAATTTCTTATTTTATATATTCATATTTAATTTTTAATACATATTTTCAGTTCACTCATGCTCAGGATTTAGAAATACAGTAATGACAGCTAAAATTATGTCTTTGCCTGTTCATGAAAGCAATTCTAAATGTGCAGATTTCTGTCCTGTAATATCTTGGATTACCATTGGACTGCAAAGGAGAAAATGAGTTTATTTTCTGAATAACATCTCTTTCTATTAATGTCATGTTGGCTCAACAAGCCAGAGTTTTTCTTCTAAATATCTTGCCTTTTGCTTAGTTTTAAAAGGTTATATTGACCTTCTTCGGAACAAAAAAAAAGGCAAGATATATATAGGCTAAGTGCAGACATGTGGGGAGGTTTGGGGGAGATTAGATTGTATTAAAAATGACCACCTGATCTAAGGCATGACTGGATGTGGGGGATGGGACAAAGGGGGACAAGCAGGGTTGTGGGGATTGGGCAACTCTGGGAGGGATGGAGGGGCAGCTGGCATCTGTGGGAGTGATTGGGTGGGGAGGGCAGGTGGCATCCATTGGAGGGGATCGTGGGGTTTGAGGGGAATAGGTGGCATCCACTGAGGGATAGGAAGCAGTGTTATCTGCTGGAGGGACGGGGGACAGGTCAGATCTGTGGGGGGTTGCTGGGGTCTGGGAGGGTTTGGTGGGGTCAAAAGTGCTCGGGGGGGGGGCTTGGGTGGGCCCAGAGCCTATTTTTAGCCCCCAACTCACTTGGCGAATCTATACACCCCTCTGTCCTGCACCTCCCCCCACTGGTACTTACTTGCTCAACTCCCAGCGGTGGCAAACACTGTTAAATCCAGCACTCAGAGTGGTTTGTGGAATGAGGGTTGGCAGAGTCTGGCTGGTCTGCAGGGTGGAGGCAGTGAGGAGCTGGAGCTAGGGGGCTGAGCACAAATAATGCAGTCCTGGGGGTGGAGCCAGGGGCTGGGCTTTCTCAGCCCCTAGGGCTGTGCAGGTGTGGCAACCAACTGTACAGAAGTGCCATGCACCAGTCTAACCAAGATCAATTAAGCTTGAGCATACATTGATCCACATCTATCTTAGACTGGGTTCTGCCATCCTTAGACTGTCTGTGTGTATGAAACTTTGGTACAGTTATGGGTTTATACTGATTTGCAATCACTGAGACTGGATCTAAGTGCAAGGTCCACACCTGGACAAATTAAGTTATATATGGTGGCCATTTTTTACCTAATCTAACCTCCCCCTAACCCCACCAAACATCTGCATTCAGCAATAGAGACTCAGTTGTCTCTGTTTTGATTACTGAACATACGTAACTTCTTGGTTTTGCATTTGGTTTTTAGGGGGGGGGAACTGAAACAACCAAAAATAAAGTTTAGTTTTTACTGCACTAAAATTTTATAGCAGCCAAAGGATTTATTTGGGATTTAGCACCCACCAATTAGAACACCCCCATTCCTTCATCCCAATACCTTACTAAGGTAAACATTTATAGGGTATTTGCCTGACTTCATTTCTTTGGGCCTTTTTGGTCCATCCTTGCTTATCTAGGTGAATATCTATAGTGAATAACTGCTCTATGGGCACATCTGAATGGGCTGTTAATGCAGCTGAATATACTCTGGAACAGTTTGCACCAGAGTTTATTACTCCTAGGCACTGCATTTGCATGTGCACCCAGGACCATCATGTGTTGAGCCAAGATGGAGCAGCCATGACTGGCAGTGGGCCCAGGAGTCAGTCTGCCAGCCCAGGACTGCTCTGACCTAGCTCAACATGCCAAAGAGCAGCTGGCTGTAGCATGAGGATTCTTCAGTGCAGGGCTAGCCAGCAGGCAGGTTCTGCACTGAAACACCCTCATGCCCCATCAGCATCTACATGTGTGTTGTGGTGAAGTAAATAACTCCACCATAGGATAGTACTTGTGGGTGCATCTACATGAGACATTTATTATGGAGTTGCCTAATTAGCTCCACAGTAAAGTCTCACTGTCTCCCTGTATGGCTCTATTAGGCCACACTAAGCTACTAAATGCTGCCATAGGTTAGTACTTGTCAACACAAGTACTATCCTGGGGTGGTGTTTGGTGCAGAACAATGCAATATAGATTCTGACAGGGCTGGCTGGGTACTTCATTATGGGGGCTGCCTGTCAGCTAGTCCCACACTGGAGCACCCTCATGCCCAGCCAGCCCCTGTGCAGCATGTTGAACTGGGTCAGAGCAGCCTCAGACTGGCAGGCTGATTCCCTGGGTCCCCTACCAGCCACAGCTGCTTTGGCCCAGCTCACCATGCTATAGTCCCAGGCACATGTGTAAACGCAGTGCCTGGGAGCAATAAATTCTAGCATGAACTGCACCAGAGTTTATTCTGTCACATTAATAATGTGCAGATGCACCCTGTGCCTGGTACTGCTATCCTATGGTGGAGTTAATTAGTTTACTCAGTCATAATAGCACAAAATGTATAGATAGTGACATTTTACTGTGGAGTTAACTAGTCAGCTCTGCAGTAAATGCCTCATGTATATATGCCCTATATGACTGATTCTGTTTTAAAATGTGTCCTCTCTTCCTCTTCTCCCTCACTCTTTTTAAAACATCTACTGAGATAGACACCTTGTCTTTACATTACCTGGTTATCTGCTTTATTATTATCACAGTATATAAGCCCATGTTTTGCAGTCAGTACATGAAATGACATTGTCTGCCCTAGAGAGATTACAATGTAAGACGAGAAATAATAGAATACAGATAAACCACAACAGAAATCTGAAGAAACAATGGGACGATTCTGGCCAACATGATAATAGTAGTTTTGATAAAGTCAGATATTGTCAAGCATTTTCTAGACATCAAGGCAGAGGAAAATGTAAGGAATTATGAGAAGTAACATAAAAGGGGGCTTTGCACATGTTTATAGAAAGATACTTCCAGTGTGAGGGGCAGAAGAGAAGAAAGTTCAAAGATTTTTATGTGATACTTAACAAATGGGCAGTGGCAACTACCATCACAGGTCTACCAGATCAGGGAGTCCACTACTTGATACTGAATTAGAGATGATGAGGAAGGAGGAGATAGGCATGAAGGCTTTATACCTGGACACTTCATGTTGGACTATGTTTTAATTTCTTGTTCTTTTTTCATCTCAACTGCTTACCTGAAAGCTTAATGTCATTAATAAAAAAAAATGCCATTTTTTTCCCTTGGCTTTCTCAAAAGAGTTTAATCGGAGAGAAGGTAGCTGGTTGTTGCTTCAGACAACATTTCGTTATTCTCTGTTGGTTGTTTTTGACACCCCTGGAAATAATACTGCACTACCAATGCAATTAGAAATAATGCCTGTCTCCAGGATAATTGTCATATACAATCACACACAGAACATAAGATTAAATTATCCAAAAGTCGTATATAGTAGCAAGTGCTATTTATATCTGATGATACTCTTATAGGCTCCCAAAAGTAGTTGGTGTGAATTTTTACCAACAAGAGAGACTTCTAAAAATGTCTGCTCTTATAGCAGTAAACCATATAGAAAACCTACATTTTCAAAAATCACTTAAAATCTTGGTTAGTGCATTAATGTTAAGTTACAAAATGAACATCCTGAAAGAGTATCCAGGGCATACAGTTCTGAGACCACACTTATTGATATGACCATGCACAAGAAGAGTTTTGGGCTCTTTTTCTGATTTGTTTGAGTGTTAAAATGACATACTGCCAGACAAAAACAGAGTCAGGGAAAGTGGAAATCTTGTGGTTTTCTAGTAAAAGAAAAACGGTAAGGTTAATGTTTAAACTGCTAAGGTAAAGTCACTAAGAAAAAGGAAACACCGAACTTCCTATCATCTTAGACCTCTCTGTATCACCTCCATGCAGAGTTCTTATTGACTTTCAGAATGATAGCTATTTACACTGTGTAAGTTAAACACTTGTTGGCTGCTTTCCTACCCCTTAAAGACTTCGAGAAGATTCAGAAAAAAACATTTCATTTTGTGCTTGTTTGTAAAAAAGTGTCTACCTTTCCTTTAACTTTAATGAGAAAATAATTAGATTGTCATCGTGCTTTTTTTGAAAATCTATGCCACAATCTGTATGTGTTTTTTGAGAGAGAGAGAGAGAGCTGTCTTCCCTTTGAATACAGAAATAATACAATCTGCAGTTTGAGTTACCCACACTTAGGTTACTGAATATCAAAATACCCTTGACTTTAAGGAAACGTTAAAGTAAGCAATTTTAATGTTATTGCACCTAGTTTCATCAATAAACCTTGACCATCGCTGTGCTAATATTAGGCTTATTCCCAAAATTTTGAAGTAGAGTATCAGACAGGGTATAGAGCAATAATTCTCAGCCCTGGAGTGCCACCAGATTCTTTGAAGGATGCTGTGAGGTGTGTGGAAGTAAACAGATAACTACAGGCTCTGGTTTGTCTCTGCCTGGCTGATCCCAGACCCCACTGCCCAGCCCCTTTTCAAGAATATAAGCAATGTAATATATACATTAATATTTTGAAATTGGGTATCATTCAAGTCACAAAAATTATGGAGGGGTGCCTTGAGTCCAGTGCAGGGTGCCTTGAGTCCATAAGGGTTGAGAACAACTGATATAGAAGTATAAATACAAGACTATAATACATATTCTCATAGGTTAAGGTCACAGTGGATATAACTTGGTTTTCAAATAAAGGTAAAATCTGATTGCATTGCATTAGATAAAGACTTAATACACATCAGCTTTGCATTTGTATTTTCCATTCCATACCTAGGGTAGGTAAATTTGAATGTTATTAAATGGCTATTAATTAACAATGTTTGGGGGTTTTTTTACCTATTTAACTTTCTTTCTTTTTCTTTTTCTTTTTTTTTGGCTCAGCTTCAGATGAAGAGGAACCAACTTCCACAGGTAAGAATACCTTATGATTTACATTTTAATTACATTAACAATATTTAATGCCTTTGTGTTTTAATGTTAATATGCCATGGTGTTTAAGGGCAGTACTGGTCATTCTCAGTGCTGTATTTTCCCTTTTTTTCTTTTTGCTAATTCATTGGGTGATAGTGGAGGCATGAGTATCATCTACAAAGAGTTATTTACCAGTTTAAACTGATTGCCAGTAATTCAAGGTAGTCAATAAGATAGTTGTAAATTTCAATATCTAATTTCAAGTTAGTAGAGCAAATTAGAAAACCATCAATTTTTAAACACCTGGGGTAGGAAGGGTTGATCACTAGCAGGCAACGTGTATTTGTTAAGAATAAATTATTTCAAACCAACTTAATTTAATTCAGTAACAGGGTAACTAGATTGGTGGATGAAGTGCACCTGAAAGTCGTACTTTTCTTGGACTTACTAAGGCTTTGATATGGTCCCAGATGATATTCTTATAAGTAAACTGGAGAAATGTGGTATAGACAAAATTATTGTTACATAATACATAATTGGATGTATAATCATAAGCAGAGAGTAATTATAAATGGAATGATGTCAGAATGGCAAGTGTGTTCAAGAGAGGTTCCACTGTTCAGACCCAGTGCTCTTTAATATTGTAATGATTTGGATGCCAGAGAGAGTTTTCTAATCTTAGTTCTTACGTGGTACAAAAATGGCAGGAGTTGTACACACTTTGGAGGTTAATATTAACATTCAAAAAGATCCTATAAATAGGATTTAGATCTAGACAACAGAATAAAACTAAAATATAAGATGCTATACTGAAGAACTAAAAATAAATTCAGAAATTCAACTACAAAATTATATAATGATGATATGTATAATATAGTCTTAACATATGTGTATTACACATATAAGGAATGAAGAACACCTACTTAGTCCTTTAAGGGAATAGTTGTAGGAGAGAGTTCTGGGCTGTATGGACACCAGGTGGATTTAGCCACAACCTTGTGCCCTGAGTCAGATGCTTCCCCTCCACTGCAGAGCAGGATTTTAAGAAGCATTCTTCTATTAAGCATTTTTTATTTATCAGTGTCTGTTGGCATCCCATTCAGGTTTTGGAGTGCCTGTGAAAGTACCTAAATCACTTTGTACATTTTATAGGCAGCTTTAGCATCTATCTCAGGATTGTGGGTTCCATTCCATGATCAAGGAACCTAACAGCTAAGCAGTTTAATGCCTAATGTTTAGATACTTGATTCACATAATAGATCTAGTCCTTCATGCTTTTCCATCACAGATGGTTCTATATCTCCTTCCCATCTCAGAAAGGGCTTAGGATAAATGCTTCAAAAGTCTGTGGTGCTCAGATACTATGATAATGAGGGTGATATAGGGACTTTGTTACACATTGCACTTTGAGCTGCTCAGCTGTGGATAGTACTAGCTTGAGTTTGGGGCAGTCGCACCTTAATGCTAAAAACCTTCTTTGGTTGCTCCCCACCTGCACAGCTGTGATTTACCACTAGAGGGCTGTAGAGCAGGGGGTAGGGAATTACATTGCTTAAAAACATACTTTAACTTTTCTTAATTTCCATTGATATAAGAAAATCTGTCATAGATTAATGTTCCAACATTTAAATTTTGATTAGCATATCTTAATAAAGCTGTAACAGTTTTTCAAAAAACAGTAAATGTCAAAACCAGTCACAGGTAAATCAGTGTTATTTAAATCATGCATGGCTGCTCTATTTTCATATTAAAAATTAGCTGGGGAACCTGGTATATCTTAACCTTTTGCAAGTGACTTTAGCATGCATGCATTTATTTACATGGGGACACAGTAAATTTGGAGACATATAATTGATGAATACACTCCAGACACCCTCAAATGCTCAAGGGTAGTTTGTGAAATTCTCACCCTGGTAAGTAGCCACTCCCAGGTAAAAATGCTCTCATTTTTCTTAATAAGAAAGTCACATACATACCATCTTGGAGTGCTTTTAGATCTACTGCCTGAGATTTCATAGCCCTCTCAATCTGTAAAGAATTACTACTCAAGTTCTTGGGCATACTGGACTTTTAGTTGAATGACACGGAGGAGTATAATTGTTTATTATGAGTGTAATTGTTTAAATTGATGGGGAGGATTAACTTCTTGTTAATACTGTGCCCTGCACCAATATTTTGAAATATTTCCTCCAAATAACTCTGTAGACCTGAATTAATTTGCAGAGAATGCCTTTCATTTGTGTGATGGAATATCCACAGCAACTCACAATTTCCTTGAATGTATTTATTATTGATGACTATTTTTGAAAATGGCCATGAATACATTTTGAAATATTTTCCTGTAGGAGTTGATCTCGAATACTTCAAATTCAAATCATGTTTCTTAGGGTTTTGTTTTTTTTATTTTACACACACTATTTTTCTACTATTTATTTACACCACTACAATTAAACCAACAAATTTATCATATGGATACTGTTATTTAAAATAGATTTGACTTTTTCAGTTGTTCCCAAAAGCTGCTGTTATTCTGAATAAGATTGTACCTACAGGTGGTAGGCTGATCCAGCAGAGTTAATAGATTTTTCCAATTTTCCTATGCAGATAGGCTCTCTGTTCTGGATCAAGGACCCATTATGCTCAATACTGAAAACACAGTGTCTTTGTTCTGTTTTATTTTGTTCTGTGATTTGATTATAAATGCACATACTTCTGGCTCAAGTACGTGTACATGTATGCGCTATCAGTTTGTGAATTTATACAGGTTGAAATACTTTTTGAAAACAATTGCCTCAGCTGTTCAGAAAGTACTTGTTCAGAGAATGCAAATAAAAACCATCAAATATCTCTTAAAATGTTGATGAATATAATAGAAATGCCATGCATAATTCACTCTGATGCTAGTTCTCAATTACATCAGTGATCAGGATTTTTTTGGTTGTTTTGTTTTTTGATAAAACTGTTTTTCATTGGAAGACTGATTCATTAAAACTAATTTTTTTACAGAAATATATCAGTTTTGATGAAAGTTTCTCAGGTCCAAGATGGAATTTCTGTTCAGCACAACTGTTATTAGGAGATTCATCTGGGAAGTGGAAGAAAGTATATTCAATTCTCTGTCCTGCATCATACAGAACAGAGCAGAAAAAAGAAACAAAGCAAAATGTACAAACAAATAATCCAAAGCCAAAACCCCCACATCTTTTAAAAGATTTGTTTTAATGTACAATAGGAAAAAACACTGAAATCTTGCCAGATGGCATTACCATTTGTCACCCATCTGTAAATGTCATAGTTTAGGTCTCACAAATGCCCCAAATTTGGGGCTGCGATGTAAGTGGTATTAATTTGTGTCACTTTCTTGCAGCAGATCAGCAGATGTCTATTTGCTTTATGGCTGAAGACCCTAGGCAGCACAGAGTGGGTCTTGGCACGGTGCGATGCAGGTCCTGGTAAAATGCAGGTACACAGAATGGTGTGGGACCTGATGTAGGCCCTGGTGTGGTGCAACAGCACAGTGCAATGTGGGACCCACCATGTGGGACCCAGCACAGTACAGCACCACAGGGCAGTGCAGGATCCAGTTTGGAGCACCAAAGGATGTAGAGCATCCCTGGGCATGACTCTGAAAACAAGGAATCCAGAGTTTTCCCACTTGCAGAGGTGTGTCCTGAGTGTTGTCACTTAGAATTGGGCCGCAGGAGCAGCAGGGACTTAACCCCATGGGACAGTGGGAAATATCTATTTCACCCTATAAAGTGGATTGTCTGCCTCATCTGTTTTTATCCTTAGAAAAAAGCTCAGTGTTAAGCTGTGACAATCACATACTTTATTGTGCTTTTAGGAACAACTTATGGAGCAGAACAGGAACAGTATTCTGTGATTCGGTATTCAAATATAAAAATCAAATTTGAAAAAGGAGAAAAAGCCTGCCATACATGTTTTACATGTACCAGCTTTTACAAGGAAATTACTTTAGCACTTCTCTTTTTATACATAAAATTCAATTGCTGTTTTTTGTCTGAATGTTAATTTATACCTTAACAGGGTATACACATATTAGACCTCTGAAAGCTTTTTAATTTATAGGTTCTGTTCATTTTGCTTTAAGATATGACCAGATGTTGTTGTTTGAAAAGTAATAGGTTGAAATGTTCTCATTGAATTGTTTTAATACAATTATTTTCCCAGATCTTATTGGCATTTAGAATCTTTGTGTTTGTCATAAAGAAGATAATCCTTCCATATAATACAGCTTTTGGCAGTCACACAATTTTCTCACTGATGAAAGATGCACATTGTAAAAAAACCCCAAAACCCACAGATTTTAATAAGCATTAGAGACCTGATTTGAAGCCTACTGCAGTTAATAGGAGTCTTTATTTTGACGCAATGGAATTTGGATCAGACCCTAATAGAAAGAGCCTTGTAGATAGGGAATTCTGTGGTTGTTTTAGCAACTGAAATATCATTTTCTGAATCTGAAGTCTGTTCTTTCCCTATAGAGGATTATTTGTGCTTTATATGTTTCACCTTGCTTGTGGTATTTGCTTTAGAGAAATATAATTAACCTTATGACTTTAGTATTAATATGGTAGTGATATTGAAAGAAATCTAAGTTCATTTCAATTCTGTTTTATATTCCTGTCTCTAAGTAGTAGATGGATATATCATATCACAACTTTCATATAACATGCAAAATGTGAACAATACATTGTGTATTTAGAAAAATGGCTTCTAAACATCTATTTGATTACAAGCATTCATACTATTTCCCCAAAATTATACCTTGCTTAAAGCAGTAATACTATGTCAGTCAAGCATGTGGGTTTGCCTCTTGCTGCTAATTTTCCAGACTTATGCACATCATTATCATTAGATATTTCTAATGCCTTGATAGTGGTCATCAAAAAATGAATCTTTTTATGTATTGTAAGAGATACAATTATAATAAATCCTGCATTTTACCCTTCATGATGAAGTTTAGGTTTCAGCAGCAAAGGCAGTTTAATTTACATTAGCCTCTTCTATGCAATTCCATCAAAAGTGAAACCACTACAGTGTTACTTTGGCCACCATTGTAGCCACTAGGAAAAGATTCATGTCTTCTTAAGTGTCCTGTCTGTTCTTAAGTGAGTCTGTATCTAGAGAAAGACACTTTGGGACCTAAAAATGATAATATAGGTTTTGAACTGTAGTGGCTTCTTCACTGGAAGGGGAACTTAGCTTTAAGCCAAAGTTTCCAGACTCAATTTTTAGGGAATAAAGAACTGGAAGCAGGTCTTCTGAGCAGAAGCATAATGATGTAACCAGACATTCAAGTCAGTTGCTACATATTAGGGCAACACTGGCTTCCAGTTGCCATGCTACTAGCTTGATCATGCAGTGTTGCTAGCTGTTGTTTATTAATGTCCTTCCCAAGTCAGTACCTGGGGCATAAACATAAGAACACAAGAACTGCAATTTACTGATTCAAACCATGGGTCCATCTTGTCCAGCATCCACTTTCATACAGAGGCAAAATGGATACTGAAAGAAAGAGTGAACAGAGTTTTTCTGCTGTCCTCTTCTACAGCTTCCAGCATTTAAGCTCTAGGAGGTTCTAATTCAGAGACTGTATCCCTAATTCCCATGTTCAATAGATAGTGATGACCCTTTTCTCCAAGAATTTGTCCAATCCTTTTCTGAATCCGGCTAAGCTGTCAGCTTCCACATTTGGTAGCAATGAGTTCCACAGTTTAATTACACACTGGGCATGGACATGTCTACATGTGATGCTATATCGCCATAGTAGTGCACTATAGCAACATATGGTAAAAGCCACGTTATCCTGCACCTTAGAAACTGACATGCTCCATTAATCAACATGCCAGTCAATATGGCAAAAATGAAACCAGAAGTGCCCACTGTGGCACTTTAAGTTTTGCTGAGACCCCATGGCCCGGGGCAGAGCAGCCTGCCCAGGGCCCCCCTCCCTGTCCCCTGGCACACTGATGGCAGGGAGGGGTGGTGGTGTGCTGGACGCGGTGGGAAGGGCGGTAGCCTGAACAGGCAAAGACGGCTGTTTGGGCTTCTCAGCATATTTGGTTATCTGGCACCCACCCACCCTCACAGGTGCCGGATAACAGAGCTTTTGCTGTAGCATCAGCAGGCAGAAACTGTCAGGCTGCAGTTACGTTACCATAGTGTTGCGCTCCCTCAGTATAGCACATTGCTACAGCAATGTAGGAGCTAAAAATAGCTGTGCACCGCATGGGTGGTGCAGTATGGGCTGCTATTGCACTGTCATTTGGTACTTCCAAAAGCAGGTTCAGACTGGTTCTGAAATTCCAAAGGGATATACTAAATGGGGGTGCAGTAACAATGGTGCCACGGGGGCATGTGTAGATAGATGCTCCCACTGTGTGAAAAAGAACTTGCTTCTGCTAATTTTAAACTAACTGCCTACTACTTTCATTTTGTGGCCCCTAATTCTTCCTTGTTGGCCTTCTCTGTACCCTGTCTAGTTCTTCTATACCTTTTTTGAAGTGTGAGGACCAGAACAGGACACAGTAATCAAGATGTGGCACACCATAGATTTATAAACGGGAATAATGATACAGTAAAAGCTCTGTTATCCGGCATCCCCTAGGAACAGGGGATGCCGGATAACAAAATATGCCAGTTAATTGAGTGGCCTCGGCCATTGCTTCTCCCACGGCATCTGGCGCATCCCTCCACCCTTCCCACTGGGGGCACCACAGGACAAAGAGGCAGGTCCTGTACAGCCTCATACAGCCTGTTATGCCCCTGGGCCACGGGGGCTAGGCAGCATAGGCTGCTTTGCCGCAAGCCACAGGGGCTTGGAGAAACTGAAAGTGCCCTGGTGGGTACTTCCAGTTTCACTTTACTTTACAAGCCGGCATGCAGGTTAGTGGAGCACGCCGGCTTGTAAGATGCCAGATAACAGAACTTTTACTGTACTTTCAGTTCTGTTTACAATTCCTTTCTTAATAATCCCTAATATTGTGTTTGCCTCACTGATAGCTGCTGAACACTGAGTTGATGTTTTCAGTGAATTGTCCACAATTCCCAGATTGGAGGGCAGAAGAACAGGCCTTATGATGACAGGCTGAGAGCTATGGTACTCTTCAGCCTGGAAAAGTGCAGGCTCAGGGGTGACCTGGTGCCTTCCTATAAGTATATAAGGGGAGTACATCAGGATCTGGGGGAACGCCTGTTCACCAGAGCACACCAAGGGATGAAAAGGTCAAGTGGTCACAAACTCCTCCAAGACCGTTTCAGGCTGGACATACTGTCCGAACCCCCGAGGCCTGGAACAGACTGCCAGGAGAGATGCAAGAACCTACTCTGGACTCCTTTAAGAGACATTTGGAGATTTATCTTACTGGGATCTTTTGACCCCAGCTGACTTCCTGCCCCTGGGGCAGGGGGCTGGACTCAATGATCTCCCGAGGTCCCTTCCAGCCTTAATGTCTATGAAATCTATGAAATCTCTTTCCTGTGTGGTAACAGCTAACGTAGAGCCCATAGTGTAGGGATAGTTTAGGTTATTTTTGCCCAGGTGCATCACTTTACTTATCTACACTGAATTACAGAACTACCATTTTCTCAGTAGTGCCAGATCTTTCTGTAGTTCCTCACAGTCCACCTTTGTCTTTACCTCTTTGAATAATTTTGTGTCATCTGTAAATTTGGCCACTTTGCTACTCACCCCCATTTCCAGATATGTTAAACAGCACTGATCCCAATACAAATCCCTGGGGGACCCCACTGTTTACTTCTTTCCATCCTGAAAACTGACCATTTATACTCCCTGTTTTCTAATCCATGCGTGGATATTCCCTATAATCCCGTGACTACCTTAGACTAACCTAATTAGGAGCCTCTGATGTGGGACCTTGTCAAAGGTTTTTGGGAAGTCCAAATATACTGTGATATCACCCTGATCCACTGGCTTATTGACACCCTCAAAGAACTTTAGTAGGTTGGTGAGGCATAGATAGATTCATAGATGCTAGGGTCGGAAGGGACCTCAATGGATCATCAAGTCCGACCCCCTGCATAAGCAGGAAAGAGTGCTGGGCCTACATTA
>NW_017728909.1:55499983-55510120 GCF_001723895.1 Crocodylus porosus | reverse complement strand
TCCCTGTTTCCACTTTTTATGTGCTCCCCTTTTGGCCCTTAGTCTGCATGATTTCTTGTTGACAAAGTCATGTTCATTCTTCTTGAGCAAGTCATGTTCATCCATGTGCTGAACTTTTTTTTTTATTATTGTTTCTACCAGTTAGGCTCACTGACCTGTATTTCCCTGTGTTCCCTCTAGAGCCTTTTTTAAATACAGGTGTCACATTGGAAGCCCTCCACTCCTTTGGTACCAAGGCTGTTCTCAGTGGTAGGTTGTATACAGCAGTTATGAGTTTGGCAAGTTCTGATCTGAACTCCTTCAGGACTGGAGGGTGAATGCTATCAGGTCCTAGTGATGTGCTGCTGTTTAGTTTATCAGTTTCTTCTTTGACTCCATCTACAGAAACCTCAATTTGGGTCAGCTCCACAGACTTGAGAGGAGTGGATCTGGTGAGGGAATTTCCCTAACATTTTCCAGAGTGAAGGCAGATGCAAAGAATGCATTTAGTTTCTTGGCAATGGCCCTGTCATGCTTTAGCATCCCTTTTACGCCCTAATCATCCAAAGGCCCAGCTGACACTCTGACAGGCCTTTGGCTTCTAATGTACTTAAAGAAATGTTGACTGTTACCTTTTGCGTCTCTAGTAAATGTCTCCTCAGATTCTTTCTTAGCTTGTCTTACTACAGTTTGATTTGCCAGAGTTTATCCTCTTTTTTATTTTCCTCATTAGTTTTTGACTTCTACTTTTTGAAAGAGGCCTTTTTTCTGTGTGTTGTCTCTGCAACTTTGCCATTAAATTATACTGCCTTTCTTTCAGTCTTCTCCATTTTTTTAATTTGCAGTATGCATTTCCTCTTTGCCTCCAATATGGTGTTCTTAAACAACTGCTTGCATGTCCTTCAGCTCCTTTGGGGGCTTCTTTTAACATCTGTCTAATTAACTACCTCATTTTGGTGTAGTCTCCTTTTTTAAACTTAAAGGCTACTATGGTAGATTTTTCTTCTTGTCTTCCCTCCTACATGAATGTCACACCCAAACTGCATTGTGGCCACTATTGCAGAATGCTCAGTTACACTTACCCTTTGAACCAAATCCTTTGCACTACTTAGGAATAGGTCAAGAATGGCTTTTCCTTTCATAGGATCCATGATTAACTGCTCCAGGAAGGAGTCTTTTATGTCTTTAAGAAATTTGGTTTCTGCATCGTGGCTTGATGTTTGACAGGTGCCTCACCTCTGCCCATCACAATGGTTCACTCTTCTGCCACCACCTCTGGAAGAGGGAGAAACAGGCTGCCATAGGCCAGTCAATTCCTAAGCCCTTGAGCCGCGGGACTGGGCTAGACTGGGTTGCACTCCTGGGATATGGGGCCAGGCTGGACCAGTGGTCCATTGCCTCCCCCTACCACTGCCCATGTTCCTGGCCCACAGCCCACCCTAAGCACCTGGCACCACCACAAGCAGGTGGCAGGTGATAGGTGCTTCACCTCTGCCTGCTATGATGGTTTGCTTTTCTGCCACCACTGCGAGAGGGAGGGGCAGGCTACTGCAGGCCAGTCACTTCCTATGCCCCTGTGCTGTGGGGCTGGGCTGGACTGGCCTGCCATCCTGAGCCACAGGGCCAGCCCATATCAGGCTGCAGTGGTCCATTACCTCCTCCCCGGCTTCTGCCCCCACCCCTCGCCCACAGGAGCCCACCCCAATCACCCAGCGCTGCTGCAAGCAGGTGGCAGGTGACAGGTGCTTTACTACCACCTGCCATGATGGTTAACTGTGCTGCTGCCTCCAGTGGGAGATGGAGGGGTCAGGGAGTCACGCTGTAGCTGCAGCCCACCTGCAAACCACAGCCCCCATGCAGGGCTGGAGGGAAGAGGCAGCAGGCACTGCCCCCTACCCCTCAGGGGCACCCCCAGCCCACAGCAGGAGGCAGAAGTGAGTCAGGCTCCATAACTAGCCCCAGCTCCCCCCCAGCACCTGCACCCAGGTCACATCCCTCCTTCCCACCCCCTCGTCATGGCTGGCTGGCCTCTCCTCTGAGGGATTCGGTCCAGGCATTGCAATGCAGGCCCTGCCTGAGGCAACCTTCAGCGTCAGATGGAGACCATGTCATGTCAGTGCCTGTGCCACTGCTGCCTGCAATCGAGGGATTAAAGCCCCCTCTTCCCCTCAGGTTACTGGTGTCTGCCAGATGTTGAGTGGGGAGCAGGGGAGTAGTGGCAACTGCATGCAGAATGGCAGTAGCTGCAAGGTGCAGTGTGGAGCGGCAGTAGTGCAGGGCAGCTCATGTACAGTGGCAGCGGCAGTGCTGCTGCTGCATGCAAACTTTACCCTGTCCCTCGCCCCCGCATTGGCTGGCAGAGCAATGGGGGGCAAAGAGTGTGGCAGTGGTTGCAGGCACAGTGGAGGCAGCTGCCATGTGTGAGCTTTCCCCCATGTCCACCTGGCTGGAAATTCCAGTTAACAGAGTATTCCAGCTAGTTAAATACCAGATGGCAGAGATTTTACTGTACATTCAACCAGGTTTATCTGAAACCAATTTTGGCAATTTTCAAACTGGTTTATGTGCACTGAAGTTCTGTTAAGCAGGTTTAAACCAGTTTCTGATCACTTAAACTGGTTTATGTATAACTTCTATCCCTAGCCTAAAAGTTGAGGATCAATTTTTATCACATTCCAACTTAATACCTTTGGCTTTATCTGATCTCAGATACCTTTTTTCATGCTGCATTTTGAACCACTACAGTCAATGCAAACATGATTGCTTTTTGTGTGTGTCACATTGGATAATCCCTATGTTCCCTTACATACATATACAAGCTAGAGAAATTTTCTCAGAAGAGTCCTTTAAAAGACATTGCCTCTTCACCTGTACAATCATTGGTGTGTTTCTCAAGTATTCTCTTTAAGTTAAAGGGAGTTGCTCTGTAGTGTAATACAGCTAGCTGTTCCCAGGTATGAAGTATCACCTACTGTGGATGACTTGCTATAGAAAGCTTTCTATCACAAAATATTTTTAGTAGTTCATTGTTTCTTCCCCAAAGTTTAAAGTCTTATTTCCCTGAATCTGAAACTCTTTCTAAAGATATCAAAGAATGATTCCTTCAAGACAAGTTTAGAAATGGTACACGGATCAACACTCTGAACTTTGTTCACCAGCTTTTACACAGTAGAATGAAATAATAATGTATATTCCATTCCTTTTTAAAATCATAACTCACAACCAAGCATAGCCTTTGTCATAGTTGTCTTTGAACAATTGGGTTTTTTTAAAGCCTAGGGTTTTAAATTGGCACTTTTTTCTACGTTCATATACATAATATATGCAAATATTGTCTGACTTTTATGACCATGAAAGAGGTTTTAGAGTTTGAATTTGATATTTTTAACAGAATATAGATGCCAGAGAGTAGTAGTTAGAACATGATACAGTGCTATTCATTTTCCAAGTGATGAATAAATATTACTAATCCTCACCATAATTCTTTAACAGTTTGGGGTTTTTTTTAAGTACAGATGATTAAGTTGCCAATTTATTTTATAGATATATACAACTTATCTCATTTGGTTGAGAAAAATCTTCATTCTTTAGTAAATTTTTTAGCATTGATTCTTTTTTCTTTTTCTTTATTCCAAATGCTAACTTTTTAAAACTTTATTTTGTTGTTAGTTGATTAGAGAAATCTAAAATGTGTAGAAAGCTTCCATTCCCAGGCAATCGGTAAGCCTGGAAATGCCTCTGAGGACTGAAATGGGAAGAATTAACTACCTCAATATGGAGCTGAATTAAAAAAAGAGAGTGGATGGGTTAAAGACACAATAGAATGAGGTTCAGAATGAAATAAAAAGTCCGTAACAGAGATTTACTTTAAAATTTAAAGAAGTAATTAAATAGAATAGGGAATACATTAGACAATAAGGGAATACCCCCCATGAGTGGGAACAGGCATTTCCCTGGTAACAAATAGCAGCGGCACATATTTGGACTGCTGTTACTTGTCTCCAGGCACATCCCTGCATGTAGCATTCTGGCATGTAGCAAATTGCCCTGGATGTGGTAGGGGAGGCTGGGACCAGAAGCCTTACCTGGAGTCCTGGCGGCCTCCTGGAGCTCCAGCACCAGTGATCCAGGTGCATGAAGCCTGGCCAGCAGCCTGGGTGTGGCTCTGGCTAGCCAGGCTTTGGTTTCAGATGGTCCATGATGCTGCCATGTATGTCACACTGCTTTTTTTGGGGTACAGACACCAGGATCTTCTAGTGTCAAAAAACCCCTCTGTGCTGCTAATTAGCAACATGGTGAATGCATGCACCTGTGGGGATGTGTTCTAAAGGGCTTGATCTAATACCTTGTTCATTGTAAGTAGAACCTTAATTGGCAAAAGTGATGTTTAGTAACCATTCTGAACCAAAGTTACTTTTCATTCAGTTATGCACTAATAGCACTAATAGCTGTCTCTGCTTAATAGAACATGTTCTTCTGCTGTACTTCCCCACCTCTCAGACTTCCTAGACTGAGGAAGCAAAATTACTCAATGGTACAATTTCCATTAGTGAAGTGAGTAATTCCATTACTTCCATTGGAATTATTTGAAAATTAGATATTACTCAGTGGTTGTGTCTACATATGAGCTTTATGGCAAAGTAGACTAATTAGCTATGGAATAAAGTGTCACCATCTACATGTGAGATGGTATTAGGCCACAGTAAACTAATTAACACGGTAAACTAATGCACAACACTATTTGATGGTGGAGTAATTAACTGAGATTAAATGCACTTGTAGACATTAATCATGGGAATAAATTGCACCTGGTTATCCCAGCCAGCAGAAGGCCAGACTCCTATCTGCCATCTAGCCACATGGCTCTGCACTTTCAGCACCTCATACCTCAGCCAGCCCTGCCACCACACTGCATCACCACCCAAAGCCTGGAGCAGAGCAGGACGGCAGTGGCCCTGGCATAAACTGCTCTGCCCCAGCTCAAATTGCTGCTGTTCCTGGTGCACATGTAGAAACTGAACCTGGTTGTAGTTTACTCTGGTTCAAACTGCTTCAGAGTTTATTGCTTCAAATTGACAGCACATGTAGACACGCCCACTGTGTGGAAAGGTAGTGGAATCAGACTCACTGACTTTGTACAAATGTTATACTGAGAAGTTTGGAAGGTTAGATCAGGTTAAAAATGGTCCCTGATCTAACTCAGTGATTGGATAGATGCCAGGAATCTGGTTTTAGGTAAATTAGGGTAGGGAGAGAGATGGCAGAATCAAGGGAGCTAGAAGAGTTTGTGTGGAGGTTGCAGGGATCAGAGGGGCTTGTGGGATCCTAAGGGGACCTTAGGGAATTGGGCAGGGCAGCAGCTCCATGGTATTGTTGCTGGGATTGGGAGGAGGCTCTTCCCTCTCCAACCAGAGGTTATTTTTAGCCCCCTGACCCTCTGACTCCCAGATGGACAACCCCCTAGTGAACCAAATCTCCCTGATCCTGCCTGCCTCTCCCCACACCCCAACTTACTTTGATTGGCTCACAGCACCAGTGAACCCTGGTAAAACCAGCACTGGCAGCAGCCTGCAGGAGCAGGGGGTTTAGTGGGCTCAGTGAAGGCTGGCTGGTGTACTCTGGGGATGAGATATGGAACTGGGGGACCAAAAGTAGCCCAGTGGCAGGGTGTGGGGTAGGAAAAGTCTGGCCCTGGGTCTGGTGGAAGTGGCTGGGTTTTTCCAGCCCCAGAGCTTTGCTCAGAAGGTGTACAAAAGTTCAGTTAGATCAGTCTAATCATGTCCAATTTAATTTAGTGTTCCTCCAAGGTACCCTTCATCATCACGTGTATCAGCATCCCTGCACATCCCTGTGCTGAAAAAAATGGCAGTAAGGCAGTTTGAAATAAAACACGTTCAATGAGCTTTAGTTCAAAGTGCCACGCTACCTTTTTTTCAGAGCAGGGATGCTGATACACGTGACACACAGGTGCTTTTAATTAGTGCAGCTCGCTAATTAAAGTGCCTTGAGCTGCGTCCCAGGGCATGCGTAAAAATGCCCTGAATGACCATTCGTATGCTAGCTGATCTCTCATGGCTAGCACATGGAAGTGGTAAAGGCAAGATTCCAAACACTTCCTGCCCAGGTTTTAATGTATGAGGGTGAAGGTGGCTCACATCACCTGCTTACTCTTGTACACCCGGTCTTGGAGTCTGGATACCATATGCAAAAGAGTGGATTTTCCTTTGTGTTTGTGAAATGCACAGGCCAGTGGACAATGCAGACCCATATAGCGTATGTTTTCCAGGAGTATCTGACATTTATTTTCCCCCAACATTTCCATTTAATAGAAGCTTAGATTCTTTGCCACTCAGTTATAATTATGAGTAGACCTGGTCAATAATTGTTAGTGATTTCTTTTTCAAATGGAAAAGGCTGATTCCTTAAAATTAAAATTTTTAATGGGACATGGTTTGTTTCTTTAAATATTTCAATTTGAAAAATGTTTTGAGAAAAAAATTCAAAATTGTCACTTTTTCAGTCTGACATTTTAACTAAAAAAATATATAGCTTTCCTATTTCTAACAACCTTTCTGCCTAGTTAAAATTTCTAAAAAAGGTATTGCGGGGTGGCAGGTTAGATATTAACTGGTTCAGAGAGGCGTGAGCTTTCATAACAACCTCCTTTGCCAGATACTAAGCTAATTATGATAAATTTAATTCAGTGCAGTATAATTTTACAACTGAACACCGAAACCAAAGATTTCATCATTACGAAAAGATACATGTCTATCTATATTTAATTTTTGTAGATTTTTCTGTTCACAAAAATGTTCAAGATTTTGAATAGTTGTCCAATTCAGGATAAGACTTTTCTTAGATATGTAGGAAAAAACTGTGGGATGGGAATGAGTTTTCCCACCACCTGTATATATTGGGGAAAAAGTAAAAATGCTTTGGCTTAAAAAATAGTCAACAGACTCCTTGGTTACTTTCCCATTCAAAGTGAAAAAGACATGCACTCTTCAGTACCATATAAGGTTCATCACAGGCTAAACTAAGAGGATTTTAGGAGGGAGCTGTTATCTAGGTATAGGCAGCCATTCATTTGTTCATTGACCGCTACATTGCAGAAGTAAAACATTTGAGATCTTGTCGTTGTGGTTGGTATTTCCATAGGAATTAAATCATTATTATGCTGTAGTGTTGTATATATTTGCCTTATTAATATTTAAATGTATGTGGCTGTGAAATTGGATTTCACAGCCAGGACAACTCTGATTGTTGAAAAGAATTGCCTTGGTGATTTTATTGGTTCTGAGAAGTTCAAATTGTAAGTTATTGCTGTTTTGTTGTTAATCACAGAGGAAAAACAAAGAAAGAAGGAAATTAGGTCATATGTCTATGCTAAAATTGTCATTTAAACTGAATAAGTCTTTCCCGAATGCTCTTGGATTTCCAACAGAGGTACAGACACCCTCCTGTATATTAGGTTGCTCTAAGATCCTATTTTAATTCAGGATGATTATAAAGACTTTAATTTATATTTGTGCCATTTGAGGGATAAAACTCTTACCTTTCTTCCTTCCTTCCCTCCACTTCCTCCTTTACCCCCAAACAAGTACAGAAAAAAGAGGTTTGCTTGACAGTGGTAAACTCTCTTAAGACTATTAACGGATTGACAATGGCCTTAGAATTGGAGTTGAATGAATGCCTAAAAATGATGACAAAGCTTTCCTGGCCTACAAACAGAAGAAATAACAATTGCTTGGTACCATATTTACTCTAATACAAGACAAAGTTTTTCCTGCAAAATAGAATGGGGAAGAGAAGCCCCTTGTCTTGTTATCATATATAATGAAATCTCACTAAATACATTGCCTATCATTAAATGTATGCCAAAAGAGAATGTGCTCGGCTATGGAAATCAACTATGAAGCTGATTAAATGCAACCAACTATAAAACACATGGCTCATGTTGGGTAAACATGCTGATAGGAACCTACCATAAGAATTGGTTAATGCAGCCCATCTGAATAAAACATACGGTAGTGCCCATTAAGTGCAGTCCCCCTCACCACTGACTCTATTTCATTGCATAGAGTTCACCCAGAATCCTTCTGTCACTTGCTGTCTCATCCTTGCACATATAATTAATGTGGCCCTGCTCTCTATGAGGTAAAGCTGTACCAGATTGCTCTGCATCTCATGTGTATATAAATTTTTAGAGCATCCTAGGACTTGTGACAAGAATACCTGTTTCCAGGCATGGATGGGGGCTAATTAGCACATAGATCATTTGTGGTGGGTATCTGAAGTACACACATGTGCTGAGCAGTGCTGAACTGTGGGGTTACCATGATTGGAAATGCTGTTGACTCTGCTGTGGCTCAGCTCAATTAACTGTGTGTTAAATCATGAGCCTTCTAGCTTTGGACTAATACTATGCATAGTTTGTACTACATCAAGGGAGACGGGGCATCTGAACCTCAAGGTCTCCAAGCTTGGGGCTTACTCATAGGATGCCTGCCTGGGTTTGGGGAGTATCCAAAGCCCTAGACCAGTAGATCTGGGAGGGAAGATACTTGCCCTGTGGTAGAGCCACACAAATTTGATGACTGAGCTCTGCTCAGTCAAATTTTGGAACCTGGCTATTGGGTTTTTCCTAATTTAATTTGGAACTGATTTGTTCTTGAAAAATATTTTATTTTATTTTTTTTTTAAAGAAAAAATTGTACTATGTATAAGTAGGTGCTAAAGTGTTGCTCAGAAGTGTGTTTATGGAGTACCTGTGCTAAAACTTGTAGCATTTCAAAAAAGGTAACATGCATTAGTTCTGGATAAAGTAAGTGCATGGGTAATATATGCAAACTGCTACAGTCATGTTTAATTTTAAAGTTATTGTTTGCAAATTTACTCATTTCCATTTGCTCAAGGAGAGCATGGTCTGACAGTAGAAGAAGAAGGGGCTGCCAGGGGAAAAAACTAGGGAGAAGCAGAAAGCAAAGGGGCTACCTGACTTCCTGGATTTTTTTCCCATGCTGTAGCAGGAGGAGGAGGACAAATTCAAGGTAAACCTCCAATAATTCGATCCTGTACCTGGAACATTATAACAAATTTATACATTTTCTATATATAGACTCTAATTATTGGGGGAGGGGGGCATCTTATAACTAGGGTCATCTTTTATTCAAGTAAATACAGTGAGCTTATGATCATATCAGAATCAGCTGGAAGATTGTCCTCAAACTCATATCCACTGGAAAACAGCCCTGTGCAAAGCGGCTAGTATTCGCTTTGGATTCGGATTCGGCCAATTCAGTGGACAGTGATTCGACTGGGTGATTTGAATCACTGTCCTGAATCAATTCAGCCAAACCTGATTTGGAGATTTGGCTGCTGCTAAATTTGCCAGATCTCTGAATCAGACAGACCCCATCCCTCACCTGCTCTCCCAGCCCCATCAAAGGCTGCATCACCTGGCTCCAGCTCCCCACAGTTTCAAAAAAAGAAGTAGTAGTCCTGGAGTCACTGGCTTTTGCCAGGAAGGGGGCAATCCCTGCTTTCCTCCGCTGCATGGGGGACTCTGTCATGAGCCCCCATCCCTCACCCACTCTCCCAGCCCCAGCTCCCAGCTTTTAAAAAAAGAGCCCCCACTCACAGGATGCTGCCAGGTCGGGGGAGGGGGCTCCCCACTGCTCCCTGCTGCCCCCTGCTGCATGGGGGGCTCTGCCATGAGCCCCCTGACCATTGCCTGCTCTCCCAGCCTCCCCATGGCTGCCCCACCCAACCCCAGCTCCCAACTCTTTTTTTTTTTTAAAAGGCCCTGACCTCACCAGCTCCCAGAAACCCCAATGTTTGCTGCAGCAGCTGCTGAATGTGGGGCTTTTTTTTTTTTAAGAGCTGGGACCCTGGGGCCAGGCAGGGTAGCCATGGGATGACTGGGAGAGTAGGAGGGGGTCAGGGGGCTCTCAGCAGAGCCCTCCATGAAACACAGGGCAGTGAGGAACAGTGGGGAATGCCCCCCCACCTGGCAGCAGTTGGTGAGTGGGGCAGCCATGGGGGGGTGCTGAGAGAGTGAGCAAGTGTAGGGAGGCACTCAGGGGGGCTAGGGGATCAGGCAGGATATGGGGCCTGGTGGGGGGTCACCCCATAGTCCCCTCCTCCCTCCTCCAGCCC
>NW_017728909.1:55441389-55499883 GCF_001723895.1 Crocodylus porosus | reverse complement strand
TCTGCGGCAGTGAGCAGGGACTGCCCGAATCTCCGAAGCTCTCAAAATCTTTTCTGAATTGATTGTGAGAGCTTCAAATTATTTCAAACTTTTTATTGGTCTCCTGATTCTATTCAGATTTGGAGATTTGGCTGCCAAATTGGGCCGAATCTTCTCCAATTCAAATCGGCACCAGAAGCTTCACACAGCCCTACTAGAAAACCCTAGTGTCTGTTTAATGTCCAGCCATTAGGTCAACTCTGCTGTTATTTGCCTCTTCCTTTTCTGCAGTGTGTTTCAAACTTACCCATATGCTGCAGACTTCAGGCACACAAAGTCTACTAGAACCATGAATTCATCCCATGAATTCTCTTTTTTATCTCCAGCTATTTTGAACCCTTCCAGTGCACCATCCTCTTTCTACTGTGTAGAAGTATTGACAAGCTGAGAACACAAGTAATTTATACACTGATTCCTGGTAGTGCTCCACTTCATGTGGCACATGGTAACATAGGATACATTTTAGGAGCATTCTTACTTGATAAGGAACACAATGTGATGGCTTTAGTGAGGGCCACAAGGTATAATACAGACAGAAAAGAGTGATTCATTTGCGTTGGCCTAATAAAGACAACTACTAGCTTAACCCTAAATATCAGTGTAGACATTGTGTAACTTGTTACCTTCTTATGATATTGTGTGTTCTAGAGGTTTTAATCCCCTATCCAATACTGTATGTTGTGATCTAAAATTTAAGCAGTGTTGTGAGCTTACGATAATTTTCGTATGCCATTTTTGGGGCAAATAACTTTGATGCAATATGCAAAACTTTTCTACCACATAGATTTTTAAGAGGTGAAGTATCTTCCTTTTCTAATGGACAGGAGCTACTTTTGTATTCTGATCATACTAATCCATTTTCCCCCAGGATCTGTAATGCAGCTTTACTCTTTACTCTGTCGTTCAGCTTGGCTTACATACTCGTAACAAATTTTCCCTTTTTAAATAGAACTACATTTTTTTTCTTTAGTGCCTGGAGCTATCTCACTAATTATTTTTCCACATATTCAAAGCAGAATAGGGTAGTAAATTTTTTTTTAAAAATCACTATATAAAGGTCACAGTGAACTCAACTGTTCTGATAGAATTGGGGACTGTGCAATAAAAACAGCTTTGGATGTCAGGTGGTATACTAGGTTAGCACACTAGCCTGTCATCTCTAAATGCTTTTAATCTTGCTTAGGTCAGGAATGGAAATTAATTAGTGTTTTCAGCCTTTTCCTCAGTGCATGTTTGCTCACCTGTCACAAAAAAAATCTCACAGTTCAGCAGAATTTGGCCATTTATTCTCAGGATTAGAATAGTCCTCATGCTGGAGGTTAGGATTGGCCTGAACTGCCTAAGAAAGCTTATTATATGTTGTGCATGGTTGTAGGCAGCGTGGCTAGCTTGATATTTTTTTAGAAAGTACAATATACACCTAAAACTTACAAAATATTATAGGTGGCTTGTGTAGTACCACAAGTACCAGTGCAATTAAGCAGGAATCGCTCTGGAATGGCCACATCTAGATGTCTTAGACAACTGTGGTGCCTGACAGCAGGGTGGCTAATGCTTATCTCCCCATGCTGGGACCAGACAGTACAGAGGAGGAAATTGTATTGATTTTTCACATAGAGGGCAAGAGGTAGGTCTTGGATTGGGAGCAGGGGAGTAAATTATAATAAATACCCTGGAGGTGGGGGAAAGAGATTGGCAGTGATGTCTGCTTGGAGTTGGAAATTGGGGCTAGGATTCTCCAAGCAGAATGTAGGGTCAGGAAAGAAGCTAGCAGTGGGGTTGGGGAGTAAGCATTGCTGGGACTAAGATCATACTTGGAGCCTGAGCAGAGTACTGAACAAAAACACCTGGATAACAAGCCTGGCGCATGAGATGCTTCTTATGTAGGACTTCAAGTTAATTGGCATGTTCTAACTGTTTTGACATTAATCTTTGTGCCTCACTGTCTGTAAAATGGAGATCATAATACCCTCATCTTACATCAGTATTGTGAAACCCTTTGTCGGACGTGTGAGAACAACATAGAAATACAATGAGGAAACTGAGTGTTCATTGCAGGGAATAATTGTTCAGTTAGTTGAGCTTTGGAGAATATATAGAGCAGAAGGATTAAAAGAAATATTGTATTTACTGAATTGAATAGAGATCCCTTGGTCAAATGTAGTATGGAAATTAAATGAATACTGTGTGCTCACTAGTAAACTAATTGATTATGCACAGGCACTCTTAGCATTTCCTAACTTTTGAGTGCCTAACTTTTCTAATTTTAAGTTTCTTAGCATAGGGTGATTTGGGTACAGTCTATAAAAAATATCCCTCTTCTTCCATCAGCTTGCACCCAGAATTTTCACTGATTGAACAGCCAGCTTTGAACATGGACATGTAACAGGATTGTGCTGTTTGTTGGTAGTATCACAGTATCATAGTGCTTAGGGTCGGAAGGGGCCTAAATGGATCATCAGGTCCAACCCCTTGCTCTGGGGAGGAACGAGTGCTGGGATCATAACACCTCAGCCAAATATCTATCAAGCCTCCTTTTGAACATCCCCACGGTGGGAGACAGCACCGCTTCCCTTGAGAATCCATTCCAGAGCCTGGCAGCCTTAACCATAAAGTAATGCCTCCTGATGTCCAGCCTGAACCTTCTTTCTAACAATTTGTGGCCGTTATTACTAGTAATACCTGGTGGTGACCAAGGGAACAGAGCCTCACCCAATTTCCACTGGTTCCCCTGGTGAGTTTGTACATGGCCACCAGATCCCCTCTCAGCCTTCTCTTGTGGAGGCTGACTAGATTCAGGCCCTTTAGCCTCTCTTCATAGGGCCTGACCCACTGCCCCTTGGCCATGTGAGTGGCCATCCTCTGGACCCTCTCAATGCTAGCCACAACCCTTTTGAATGCAGTGCCTAGAACTGGATGCAGTACTCCAGCTGCGCCCTGACCAGTGCTGCATAGAGGGGAAGGATCACCTCCCTGTACCTGCTCATGATACATCTGTAGATGCACGACAAGGTGCAGTTAGCCTTACTGACCGCTTCCTCGCACTGGTGACTCATGTGAATCCTGGAGTCAACAATGACTCCAAGATCCCTTTCTGCCACTGTGTTGACAAGAAGGATGTTTCTCAGTCTATAGGTGTGTTGCTGGTTCCTTCTCCCTGGATTCAATACTCTGCATTTGTCTGCATCGAATTCCAACCTATTCTGATCTGCCCACCTGTGTAACCTGTCTAGATCTAGCTAGATTCTGTCCCTCCCCTCCAGCATGCCCACCTCACCCCACATCTTGGTGTCATCAATGAATTTGGACAGTGTGCTTTCCACAGCCACATCCAGATCACTGATAAAGTTGTTGAACAGTACAGGCCCCAGGACCGAGCCCTGGGGGACTCCATCACCCACATCTCTCCAGGTCAAAAATGACTCGTCTACTACCACTCTCTGGGTGCAACCATCAAGCCAATTTGCTACCCATCTGACTATGTAGGCATCAGGTATCAGGTATCGTATTTCAATACAAACATTATTAGTAATAAATACAATCTTTTATGAATACACCTTCTTATTTGGAGGGTGTTAAGGTAAGGAATAGTTAACAGAGGAAAATCTTGGCAGACCTTATTAAAAAAATCAAGAGCTAAGTGTAATTTACTATGAACAACTGTCCAGATTTAGTACTGATGGTTATCAGAACCTTTGCTTTTACTAAAGAATAGTATTCTCAACCAGGGTGCCCCTGGGCTCCAGGCATCAACAGAAAGGTAGGGTGGATGTCTCCCTGGAATGGGAAAAGGAGGGATTCCCTCTGCCTACTAAATTCAGAAAAGCTATGGAGGAATGCTTGGAGTGCCAAAGGGGTGAGAACAACTTCTATAAATACTTTCAGACTCATTGATGTAGCTACACGAGTATTGTTATATATTGTATTATATCAGTGATGATTGCTGTCAAAGATATTGTCCTGGATTTGCAGTGAATCAGACTATAGGAAATGTTTGAATAGACAGATTGGTGGCATATACACTTAAGTGTTTCAGAGGGTGTAGAGAAGTGTTAAAAAAACTGAATGGATTTTTTTTTTCCCCTGAGGCTGCTTGTTTTAAGCTTTGTCTCCTTGGATACTGATTTGATGTCCAATTCCTATTCAAGGGACTTTCTTTGTATATTGTGTTCACTGTTTCCCTGCCTGCCACTAATGCTTTATCTAAAAAACAAAACAAAACAAAAATCTCCCCACCCTGTTAAACTGTCTGATGTCGCAAACAATCTGCTCTCTGGCTTCAGTTAGAAGGATTTGCCTGTCCCTGTAAGGGATCAGATAATTGGATTGTCTGGGTAGCAGATCTGTGTGGTATCTTAAAAGTGTTATTTGCAAAATGGAACTGTGGGATAAAGGAAGTAGCCGCGTGTTCACTAAATGAGGAGATTATGTCAGGAGTCATGAATTCAGTAGTGGTCATACACTTCCTTTTACTAAGGTGTCAGTAAGGATTTTATGTGGAACTTACCGGGGGTGGGGCGGGGGAAGAGGCAAAAGAGAAGTTTTCAATTTACGTTTAGAAATGGTAACAGGTTGCCCATCATGAACATTGACAAGGATATTCAACAAAGTTCTGAGGCCAGTAATCTTAAGAATAAGCAGCTGTCCTTAAAATGCAGCATCAAAGTAACACTGAGGAAAAACTATATTTACTTTTTCTAGTGAAGAGCATAGAAATGGACATTTATGGATGGAAGGAATGATACACGGAGATAGTGAATAAGCTTTACTCTGTATCGGATATGCATGTATTTGTGTTCACATATCCAGTACGGTATCTATTTACAATAATAAGTATTATTTAATTCGTATCTTGAGTTATTTCTCTTGTCCTTGGTGATTGGCTACATGGACAAACATGTATTTTGCCCACTGTAAAAGGGAAGGGGGAGCATAAAACATCCATTATAATCTAATTGTCTGTATGATCCTGTAGTGATACAAATTGCTAATTTGCTCTATCCTAAGGGTACATATGCAGGGAAGTTAGATTGGGTCAAAAATGCCCACCTGATCCAAGGTAAATTGGGATAGGAGGGTTAGTGGGGGAGCTTGAGGAGCTTGGGAGTGGCTAGCAGAGTCTGCAGGTGGAGATGGGGGCATTGGGAGAGTTTGGTGGGATCAGGGGGCTAGAAGGGTCCATAGAGCAAGGTGTGGGGATTGAGGGGGCTAGCTCTCTGATCCTACTAGACTCCCCTCCCCCCAACCCCAATGTTGCCAAACTGCTCTTAGTGCTGGTTTTACTGGCATTCACTGGTCCTGGGAGCCAGAATGAAGTAAGTTCGGCTTGAGGGAGAGCCAGGTGTATTCGAGGGGAGGGAGATGACAGCTTTTCACGGGGGATTTCCTGGACTGGTAGGGCAAGGGGCTCTGGAGGGGGTGCTGGCAGGATTGGGGGCTCTCTCCCCACCACACACCAGAGGCTATTTTTGGCTGCCAAGGGATGCCCCTTTTCTACCCATCCCCTGGTACTGTGATATTTTTAGCCTCCTTCCCACCCATACCCTCACCCCACTCCCAGACAAACAAATCCCTCCCAGTAAACTAACTCCCCCAATCCTGGCCACTCCTCCCCGCCACACTAACTTTGATCAAGTCCCAGCACCAACAAACACCAGTAAAACTGCCACTGGGGGTGGCTTGCAGGATTGGAGGGTTTAGTAGAGTAGGGGCTGGCTTGTCTATGAGTATGGGTTGTCCATCTAGGAGTGGAGAGGGTGGCAGGGAGGGCTAAAAATAGCCTGGTACCAGTGGGGTAGCAAAAGTGCAGCTCCAGGGCTGGGGTGAGTGGCTGGGCTTTCCCAGATCTGAGGCTGCACTGCAAATGTGTACAGAACTTCAGTTAGATCAGTCTTGCCATACCTGATTGTAACAGGGTATGGCTGCACCCAGCTGATTGCCTGTTAGCAAACCCTGCCAGGAAGTTCTGGCCCCACCTCCAGACTTACCCCTCCATGACTTGATGTTAAATTGTAGAATTCTTTCACTGGGGGTTTCCTACTATGGCAGGGGTGGTAGTGCCAGTCCACTTTAACATATAGACCTCACTGCCTCACAAGTGTAATGTCACCATTTCTCTGACTCCCAGTCTGATATGGATGTATCCTCTCCTCGTGAATAACCTACAGGGGAGGACCCTATTTCCTCGACCCATGGACACTATCTTGGTTAAGGACCAGGGGGCCTATTGGGAGCTCCTCCATTCCTACACTCCCTCCACCAACCTGTGAGTCTTTAGATCAGTCCTGGGACACAGGGTCAGGCTGGGAGTACTTCAGACTGCACTTGATCTCTGGGCTGGAGTCGGAGTGCTTTTGTATACAATGAGTCCTGGCCTTCCTACTTGGGATGCCTAAGAGTCTATTTGGAATAAACAAACAAAAATGTGGGCAGAATCGCTGCCCCTCACCATTCCTCAGTGGTTGCTTTTAAGCTTCTCCAGGGCTCTTCACTGTCCTCTATGTCCCACTTCTGTATTGGTGTCTATGATGCTCAAGATCTAGGGGCCAGGTACTTCTGGTGCAGCTTCTGTTCCCAGTTCCTCCAGGTAAAGGGGAACCTGCTAGCTGGGGAAAGTCCTCACTGGAACCAGAACTCCAGGAGCACAGCAGTTGAGACTTTAATTCCACTAAGCAGATAAAAATTTCCCCTCCCAACTCTCTTGCCCTCCATACTTAGCAGTACATTTTTCCTCCTTCCCTTCCATTCTTCCCCTCTACCATGTGCCACTGTCACCATCCCAAGCTGACCAGTTGCTGGATGGGGGTGCTCCAGAGTCCCTGCTCTGTTCTAGGCAGGCTGCATATGGAGCCAGGCTCATCTAGAGACAGATTCTAACCCTGCACCTGCTCCTGATCTGGTGAAAAACACCAGGGGGACTGAATAAGGGGGAAGGGAGAAGACTTTCCCTCTTGAAATAGTCTTTCCTTCCCCCAAACTTATTGCATTTTATTCCTCCAGGCATGGCTGAAAACATGAATGTCCATTATCAAGCTTGGATGCAGAACTAGGTACAATAATCAGTTATCTTCCCCTACTCTAAGAATAAACTCATCTTTGCCATTTTGTCACTTAAAGCTATACCTCTTAAATGTGGTAATTTTTAATTCTGTTTTGTTTAACTATAATACTATTGGCTTTGGAGGAAGTACCCTTAATTTACAATGATGTGACTTCAGAATTGGACCTGGGGCTTTTACAACAAAACAAGCAGATTCCTTGAAATCATTATAAACTGCAAAATGGAAATTTTTAAAGGCAAACAAAATAGCCAACTTAGTTATAGTCCAATCTTAATATCCTTATTCATTCTTTCCTCAGACAACATTTTAATTGACTTCCATGAGTTATGGTAGTTTGAGGATTTTAAAACTTGAGTTTTAAACCCATGAGGGTTACAAGAAGTATCCAAGAGTTAACTACAAGTCAGGTGTTCCATGGATGTCCATGTAACTTTTACCAATAAACTAAAGCAAATGACCTATACTTCATAACATTCAGAAGTTATTTGAGTTGTATGTTAAATATGTTGACAAAGGGCCTTGGATTTCATGTTGTTTCATTAAAATGACAAGCAAAAATGAAGAAATTTATAGCTCAAGAACACAAAGGTCTGACAGAATATAAATCCATGTTCAGTTTGCCTTGAGTAGCTTATTTTAAAGCTACTTGCAAAGAATGAATTAAATCTCTACAGCAATATTACCAAGTCTTTGTTATTTTTCATGAATTGATTTATCATATATCAAATCCTATACCATAATATTTCATCTGTTTGAAACATTTGCTTCCAGAATTTATAGAGCAGTAATTATTAATAAAAACTAAGTAAATTGCTACAATATATCAGTAGCTGAGGCTTAATCTTCTCATATTGGCCTAAGGATTTTCTTGCTATTTTTAATATGGAGTTCTTGAAAAGCAAATAGTTCTGGTAATTTGCTCTGCAAAAAGATGGTAGTATGGCATGTCACTATATTTGAAACAAAATATAAATCAGTCATTCTGTTATCATCGTTCTCTTTCAGTCTCCCCAGCTGCATTTATCAACTAGACTTCTTCCTCTGAAATTTTAGTAACAGAAGACAAGTGAGATATAGGAAACTCCAAGAAATTCTAGGAAAAGAATTTGTTGGTAATAGTGGGAGCAGTCTATCAGAGAATATTATCTCTTTGGCTAGGTACAGAAACTACACATAAACTGGTATAAGTAATTGGGAAAATGGTCTAAACCTGTAATAGAAAAGAAGTTTAGTGCACAGACGCTAGTTTAAAAATGGTGGACCCTGGTTTAAGATACACCTGGATGGATGTAGTATCAGATTTAATCAGTTTAGGTTACATGGGTCTATTGAACTTCTGTCCAAGATCTCTTCTTGACTCATTAGAATCATAGCATCATAGAAAATTAGGGTTGCAGGGGACCTCGGGAGGTCATCTAGTCCCCTGCTCAAAGTAAGGCTATCCCTAACTGTAGCATCCCACCCAAGGCTTTGTCTAGCCTGGTTTTAAAAACCTTCAAGGATGTAGATACCACAACCTCTCTGAGTTAGCTGTTCCAGTGTTTTCTGCCTTCCTAATGAGAGAGTTCTTCCTAATATCTATCCTAAATTGAGACTGTTGCTCCTTGTTCTACCATCTGCCACCACTGAGAACAGTCTAGCTCCATCCTCTTTCAAACTCCCTTTCAGGTAGTTGAAGTGTGCTATTAAAAACCCTCTCCGTCTTCTCTTCTCTAGATTAAATAAACCCAGTTCCCTCAGCCTGTCCTAAGAAGTCATGTGCCCCAGCCCCCTCACCATTTTCATTGCCCTCTGCTGGACTCTATCCAATTTGTCCGCATCCCTTCTGTAGTAGGGGGCCCAAAACTGAACACAGTATTCTAAATGTGGCCTCACTACTGCTGAATAGAGGACAAAAATCTGGCAGTGCACCAATACATTAATCTGATATCAGATATTATGTACATAAATGTGAAGAAAAGTATGTACATCAGCTATCAGCCCTATGGGGCTGATAATCTGTCTGAAAAATGCCTGTGCTGTGCACAGCTGCAGTGCAGCACCAGCAGCATGGAAAACTGCCTCCACCTTGTAAGTTGGAAGGGTCGGGGGGAGGGAAAGGGGGTGGGGGGCAGATCAACACCCTGTGCAATGAGGGAGGGGGCAGGTGCTGCCCAGCCAGGGCAGGGGGGGCACAGTTCATGGGGGGGATGGCTCCCACCACTGCTTGCACCCTGGGAGCATGAGGGTAGGAGGGAATTAGGGCTGTGTGAAATTTCACCTGGTGTTTTGTTTTGACTCTGTTTCAAATTGTTTCCATCTTGAAACAGCGAAATCAAAATAAAAGGATGGGCTTCGAAACAGCATTGAAATGAAACAAGGGCATTCGAAACATTTTGAGTTTTGAAGATGAAGCTTCAAAAGCTGGGCTGGCCTGCAGGGAAGCAGAAAGTACAGAGAGGGAGGGGGAAAGGACTGCTCTGATATTGACTGTTTAGCTTGACAGTGACTGTGATCCTTCCCTGAGGTCCCTTCCAATCCCAGTGCTCTGGGGGAGGGATGGTAGAACGGCATAAAAAGCAGCATTGTTTGAACTGAGCTGCTTTCTATCTTGGGGTCAGTTAATGAGCTGTCTTCCAGCAGCTCAGTGGCATCAGACAACAAAAGCTACCATTTATTGCCTACTTGCTAGCCTAGCAAGTGGGATTCATCAATACCTTTTGCTTTCTATACCCTTTTATTTTATTATTATAGTCATTGATTCTTTCAATTTATTCCTCCCTCAAAATCTATTTTTTGTTTGTGTTAGTCTATTTTGATTCTTTTCCCCCAAAAAAAGAAATCTGTGCTTTCTCCCACAATGTGCATTCCATTGCACAACATATGTTGCATATTATAATATAAAATGTGTACAGGAACACATACACACATGTATATATTTTTATGTTATTTATTATATAAATACATACATTACATAAATAATCATGCATATACAAATATCTACATATATTACATATATCCAATTACATAACAGAAGAACACACACATTTTCCAGCACACCAAGGCAAAAACACTATGAAACACAGCATGAAGCATGCTGGAAAGGTAGCTGGCATGCCTTCAGGAAGGGGAAGAAGAAGGGGTGAAGGGAGATCTGTAAGGTTCCCCCCCCCAGCTCCCAAACTGAGATGCAGCCTCCTTGCTACAACAAGCAGGCATGAGGCTTCCACTAGTTATACAGGCAGCAAGGAGAGGAGAGCAGTGCCTGTGCCACTGCCTGTGCCTGAGTCAGTATCTGCTCCAAAAGTACCAGCCATAACACACCCCACCACCATGACAACAAGCAGCAGCACCAGTATGACAGTTTCTTTCACCTGCATTTCACTTCCCATGCTAAGCCTTCCAGTGCCAGAGAAAGAGCTGGAGCTGGAACTGGAGCTGGATCTGAGCAAGGTAAATTCTGGGGAAGGAGGGAGAATCATCTGAGTTTGTGATCCATACCCCTCAAGTTTCACCTAGACCCAGGGCTCCTTTCCCAGAAAGCACTTCAGAGGAGGCTGAGATAGAGGGTGCAGAAGCAAGCAGCTCAGGTGAATCTGTTCCTCCTGTTGCTGTGCCTCTGTCTGCTGAGAAGGAGGAAATTGCAGCATCTATACATGCATTCACACCCCAGAAGGAGCAAGTAGTATGGTCTGAGATCATTTTGAGCTGGCAGATGATCCCATATATGCTATCTGCCTGCACTGCCAATCCAAAACCAGCTGGGGAAAGGGAACAAACACATGAGTACCACAGGGATGCTGATGCACCTCTGCAGGCACCACCCCTTTGCCCTTGCTCTTCCTCAGCCTGGCAGCAGTGGAAGCATGCCCAAAGGGAAGTCCCCCTCTCACTTCAAAGCCCCCATCCCTCCAAAGCAGAGGCAGGACACCCTGGAACAGTGAGGGACAGGCAGACAAAAATGGGGGTATGCTGCAAAGGTGAGCCCTGCTCCTTAGTTGAGCAGCCAGGGTTCAGACAGCTCATGGCACTCATGGCTCCATCATACCAAGTGCCCACATGCACCACCTTCAGCAGGATGGTGGTGCCCTTCCTGTATGAGGCATGCAGGGAGTATTTGAGGGAGGCACTGTTCAAGGGAGGTCCATAGGTGGCCTTACATTTCACCTTGGACATCTGGAGGAGCCAGGGTGGAGATCATGCCTACCATTCCCTCACAGGGCACTGCTGTGACCAGTCAGACTGTTGATGAACTGTCCTTGAAGTTGAGGCTCCACACAGCAACAGAGATCATGGCAGCTAGGAACCGCTTGGTGCAGGGATGGCTCACTGGGCAGGGTGAGCTCACCCACAGGTTCATGGACACAGTCAATGGGGCCAATATGGTCAAGGTGGTCCGTGTCCAACTTCGTTGGCATCCACTATGCGGCACACAGGCTACACCTAATTCTCAGGGATGCCCTGGAGGGGGACAGGGCTGTCAGTGATGGCGCCAGCACCACCAGCAAGCTCATTTCCAGATACAGAAAGGTGGCAGGCTACTTCCACCAGAGCATCAAGAAGGGCTGCGGGGCAAAGAGGCAGAGATGAACATCCTGCAGCACAAAATCATGAAGAATGTGGTGACTTGGTGGAACTTCACATACCTGATGCTTAAGAGGCTGGTGGAGCAACAGAAGGCCATACATGAAATGGCCTTGCTTGGGGAGATTGGAATCAGCAGCCCCCTTAACAGAGCTGATTGGGATACTATCTCCCAGATCTTGGTGATCTGTAAATTTCTTTTGAGAATCAGGCCTGAGAGATTGAAGACAGGTGGTGTTCTCTTCTTGTATTTGGTAGATTGTTAGTGTGTGCTCATTCTGGTGCACAGTTGTTGCTTGGTGTCTCCGCGTATTTTCCATCAAGGCCCTTGGTGCTCTGATGGAGATATGTATTTTATTGGGAAGATATCTCCATACTGGAGATATTGTTGGCAGGTTTTGCATGTTATGGCATGGCTTTGATCCATTCGATGTCTTTTGGGCTGTAGGAAGTTGGATTCTGGTGATGAGGTTAGTGAGGATCAGTACTTGTTTGAATTTACAAACCACTTTTAATAGATGAGCCAATGAACTACACTTTATAAACCTCCTAGGAACAGAAACTCATGGACTCAATATAGACATTAGAATTCTGACACAGTACAACCTGCCAGACATCTGACTCCCCAGATACCTATCCACTTTTACCTCCGCAGCTACATCCCTCTTTCCCTCCCCACCCCCACCCCAAGCTGTCCCTCACCCCCTATTGCCTCCATTTCCATTTTCATTGACTGGATTTCTTGTCTGCATTGCGTGCCAGCCTCTGGCTTCTTCACTATTCCTTCCATCCAGGAACAGCAAACACACCAACTGCATGTTAGTCAGGGAAATTCTGGAGGGACTGGACATATTTAAATCAGCTGGTCCTGACAAGCTCCACCCCAGAGTGCTGAGGGAATTAGCTGAGTTCATTGCGGGACACCTGGCATGGCTTTATGAGCACTTGTGGTGCTCTGGTGTGGTGTCAGAGGACTGGAAGAGGGCCAACATGGTTCCCATCTTCAAAAAAGGGAGGAAGGTGGACCCAGGAAACTATAAGCCAGTTAGTCTTACCTTGATCCTGAGTAAGCTTTTTGAGAGAATTATCCTGGCACATGTCCACGAGGGGCCAGCGGGAGAGGTTATGTTTAGGGGCAGCCAACACAGTTTCAGTACAGGCAGGTCCTATCAGACCCACCTGGTGGCCTTCTATGACCAGGTCACAAAATCCTTAGATGCAGGGGTAGCAGTGGACATAGTCTTTCTGGACTTTAGAAAGGCCTTTAACACTGTCTCTCACCCCATTCTCATTAAAAAACTAGGGGACTGTGTTGTCAACAGCTACACAGTCAAATGGGTCACTAACTGACTGGAGAGATGTACCCAGAGAGTGGTGGTGGATGGGTCATTTTCAACCTGGAGGGATGTGGGCAGTGGGGTCCCTCCAGGGCTCAGTTCTCAGACCCGCACTGTTCAACATCTTGGATGAGGGGGTAAAAAGATCCTTGTTCAAATTTGCTGAACACACTAAGATGTGGGGAGATGTGGGCACACTAGATGGGAGGAATAGGGTGCAATCAGACCTAAACAGGTTATAGGGGTGGGTGGATGAGAACAGGATGGGTTTCAACACTGACAAGTGCAAGGTGCTGCACCTGGGGAGGAAGAACCAGCAGCATACCTACAGTCTGAGTCCTTTCTCATCAGTGCAGAGGCAGAAAAGGACCTTGGAATCACTATTGATGGCAAGATGAACATGGGCCGGCAGTGTGGGGTTGCAGTCAGGAAGGCCAACCATACCTTGCCATGCATCCACAGATGCATCACGAGCAGGTCCAAGAAGGTGATCCTCCCTCTCTATGTGACACTGGTCAGGCCACAGTTGGAGTACAGCATCCAGTTCTGGTCTCTGCACTTCAAGAGGGATGTGGACAACATGGAGAGGGTCCAGAGGAGGGCCATTCGCATGATTGGAGGCAGCAGGGCAGGCCCTATGAGGAGAGGCTAAGGGACCTGAACTTGTTCAGCCTCCACAAGAGAAGGTTGAGGGGGGATCTAGTGGCCTGTTACAAACTAGTCAGAGGGGACCAGCAGGCATTAGGGGAGTCCCTGTTCCCCTGAGCACTACCAGGAGTGACTAGAAATAACCGTCACAAGCTGGCAGAGTGTAGATTCAGACTAGACATCAGGAGGCGCTACTTCACTGTCAGGGCAGCTAGGACCTGGAACCAACTTCCAAGCAAAGTGGTGCAGGCTCCTACCCTGGGGCTCTTTAAGAGGAGGCTAGATGAACACCTTTTTCCTGGCATAGCAGTGGGTTGGACTTGATGATCTGCTCAGGTCCCTTCCAACCCTACCAACTATAAAACTATGAAACCATGCTTCCTCAGCCTGACAAAGGGTTTTTTCAATCCAAAAGCTTGGTAAGATGAATTTTTCTAACTATTCAGTTGGTCTACTAAAAGATACCAGATTGACCCACAGGACCTTGTCTGCCAGTGCCATGTCCTTAAACCAACACCCCTAGCACCTGTTCCTGGTTAGCTGACCAGAAGGACATAGGGCCCTGGGCACATCTAAGCCCCAGGGCTGGGGCTGGCAGGGAGAGTTCTCTGGGAGCTGCTGGAGAAGAAGCTTCTCAAAGAAAGGAAAGAAAGGCTCTAGTCTGTGACATTTGGCTGCCTGAGATGCTGCTGGTGCTACTGTGCTGCAGCGTACTGCTTACCTGTTGTTATTTAAAGTGGTGGACAGAGCTGAGGCTATAGGAGAGGAGGAGACCTCATTGGGCACACTACCATGTTGTGTAGAGGCTCTGGCACCAGTGATTGTGTGCCTTAGCACACACACAAAGTCACCCATGTCACAAGTTTTACTTGTCAGCAGCTTGAGGTGCAGTTTCCCAGAAATCCCTGCACCTATCTCTTTGAAATCTTGCAGGCTTCATGGCCTCAGAAGGGACTACCATCCCCGCTGTTTCCTCCAAATCTGCCAAAAAAGACAAAGTTATAGGCAGTTTTGTGCTTCCCTTTTATAGCCTATGAGTGAAACATTGAAACAGTGTCAAAACAGTGAAACAGTTTTGATGAAATGAAATGGAACAGTGCTTCAAAATGAAATGAAACACTGTCACATCAAAATGGTGAAATGGAAGTCAAAATGAAACAGTACTGTTTCTCACAGCCCTTGAGGGCATGTGCCTGGATCTGCATGGTGTGGGCTGCAGCTGCTCAACGCAGCTGGAGCCGGCACTGCACAGGGCTGTTCTCACTAGGGGAGGGGCTTGGAGTGGGCTCCGGCAGTGCGGGGAGGAGGCTGCTGTCACCTAAAATCTTGCTGGAGCTCCGCTCTCAGCCCCATGCCACCACCCGGTACAGCCCCAGCTCAATGCCCTGCCTCCACCCAAGCACTGGGAAGAGCCAGGCTATGCCAGGTGGTGGTGCAGGGCTGGGAGTGAAGCTACAGGAAAATCTGGAGTGGCTGTAGCCTCCTCCTAGTGCTGCTGGGGCTCACTCTGAGACCAACCCCTGGCGAGAACAGCCCCATGCAGCACCTGCTCTAACTTTACCCCACAGCTGCAGCCTGCCCCATGCCATGCAGATCTAGGGGTCCCACCCTCTGCCCTCCCAAAGTGCTAGCAGTGGCACAAGCTGCCCCCACCCTATAAGCTGCACTTCTGTTCTGTGCTGCTGTCCCACACCCCCCACCCCCCCAAGCTGGGCAGTGCCTGCCCCTGTCTCTGTCCCCTCCCTCATCGTGGGATCTGTCCCCCCGCATGTTGATCTGCCCCGCCATGCCCCTTCCCTCCACTTCCACCACACCAGACTTACCAGCTGGTGGCAGCAGTATCGGATATTGAATTGGTATCAGCCAATATGCCTCCTTAATATCAGCTATTGGTAGCAGTCCCCAAAATCTCTATTGGTGCACCCTAGAATAATCATTTCACTTGATCTGCTGGCAACACTCCTACCAATGCATTCCAGCATTCTGTTAGCCTTGTGGGCAACAAGGCCACACAAGGGCAACAAGGACACAACAATCTATGTGTGTTTCTCCAAACTGCATAGATTGGATTGCAAGTGAACAGAACTCATGTTCTCCCTTCACTGGGGGGAAGCAGGAACTGGCCCGCAATGGCCGAGGCCAGAAGGTGGGAGACATTCCTGCATGCTCCCCAGTCTGGGCAGCTGAACCCAGAACACACTCTCAAACTCCCAGAGGGGGTAAAGCAGAAGCCCCTGCTGCATGACACTGGCTCCAACAGACCCAGCCAGAACAACTGGGTGACACATGCTCCCCCTACCACTGCCTCTGCAAGGCTGGCTAGCCAGATAGGCAGGGGTAGTGGTGGGGGAAAAGCCCCTGCCACACAGAGCCCCCCAGCTGGGTAGACCCCTGTGTTATTCTCCACTGTAATCCCCAGGTCCTTTTTTACAGAGCTGCTGTCTAGCCAGTCAATCTCTAGCCTCCACTGGTGCACTTTTCCTTATTGAACCTCATCAGATTTGTTTTGGTCCAGTCCTCCAATCTATCTAGGTCTTTCTGAATCCTAACCCTACCCATCAGCATATCTACTACTCCCCCACCCCAGCTTAGTGTCATCTACAAACTTTCCAAGGGTGAGAATGTGGTCCCCCAGCATCCCAGGTATCATTGCAGCCCCTACTAACCCCCTCTGACAGGGTGGGTAGGATAGCCTCTGAACACACTTATCTGCTCCTGCTGAGCTGGGCCATCTCTGTCCCCAAGCTGTCAAAGAGCTGAGGCAGCAAAGCTTCTGCTCCCCAGCTTTGTGTCCTGCCTATGCTGGTAAGCTGGGCAGGGCAGTGGGGGAAGGGAGAGGGGTTGAGGTGGGGGAACAGAGCCCTCTGCCCTGTCCCCAGGCCCTGTCCCAAACTGGGGTCTGCCCAGCTGGGGGAGCCTGTGTGACAGGGGCTTTTCCCCTATTACTGCCCCTTCCTAGCTGGGCTGGCCAGCCTTGCAGGAGCAGTAGTGGGGGAAGCACGTGCTCCACAATTGTTCTGTCTAGGTCTGTGGGGGTCAAGTTCACGCAGAAGACACTTGTGCTTTACTCCCTCCAAGGGGGTGGGAGTATGTCTTGGGATTGGCTCCCATCAGCAATGGCTGGCAGAGTAGGAGGCAAGCAGGATTGTCCCCCACCTTCTGGCCTCAGCCACTGCAGGCCTGTGCCTGCTTCTCCCCACAGAAGGACACATAAGTTCTGTTCACTTGGAATCCAATCTATGCAGCTTAGAGAAACCCACATAGATTAGATTGATTCTTCCTCAGGTTTTTTTAATGTCTGTACTTAGACTTGACCTACAAATTGAAAAGGATTTATTAAGCACAGCTCTAAGATAGAGGATTTGGATTCACTATTTTATAAATCAGTATTGTTCTGTATGGCATCAACAGCGGATTTCCACATATACAACCTAATGCTAACATAAGTGTTCTTCAGAAGCAGATACTGCTCTCTCCTCTTTCCCCTATTTTAATAAAATACTGGTCTTCATACAATCAAATTCCAGTTCCCTTATAGAAACCATATCCATCTATTAGATTTATGAAAAGGGATAGTAGAATGCACTAAAGTCTTGATCCTGAGCTAAGCTTTTGTTCAGTTATAGGTTGTTGGTGTCCTTCTAGGAAAATACAGTCATATGCATTTCTTTGTACAGGCTTGTCAGAACTGTGGCTGTAAGAGCAGACAGGAGAGAAGTATACGCATGCCTGGGGGTCCTCCTTCTTTTCTGCTCTGCTTCATCCAGTGAATTATACCACAAAAGGAGGTTTATATGGTATAAAGCAGTGGTGTCAAACTTGTCTGGTCCTGTGAGCCTGATAAATGGTGTAAGATCAGTCCACGTTTTGCATAAATTACACAGAGACAATCCTGAGGGCCGGATTAGGCCAACAGTCCACCCCCTCCCACCTATACTGGATCCAATGTATGTAGCACCTGATCTGATCAGTCTGGGAGCTGGTGAGAATGACAGCCCTGGAGCTTCAGCAGCAGCATGTCTTCTTCCTGCAGCTCCAGCCAAGTACCTGGGTGAGAACAGCAATGCTTGTGCCTTAGCAGAAAAAAACACCATAGGCACTTGGCTGCCACTGAGGAACAAGCTGTTGTGCCATAGGCTTTGTTCAGGTGCTTGACTGCTGCTATTGGCATTGGATTTATGGCCAGGTATCTTGTTCCTGGCATACCCAAACCCTCAGTCCAACCGTGACTTCTCCATTTGATAATAGGCAAATTTAACTCTCCTCCCCCAATTCTATATCTACCAGTCCTAGGACTGTCACAGAGGGAAGGTACATCTGGCCAGTATATTAGCTTCACTCTGTGGTTCCTTCTTGAATGTCAGATTCAACAGCCTGGAGGTCAAGGGCCAAGGCCAACCCCCCCAGTGGGGTGGATGAGACAGGCTGGTGGTGTGCCCTCAGTTCATTATGGCCTCCGGTTCTCACTTTGGGGACATTTTGCTGCTCTGGAATCTATTCTTTTCTATCCTTTTTTCTCCTCTGATGACTCTGCATTTCCATTGATTGGTTTCCCTGTGGTTGTCATACTGTCCATATTCTGTTCTCTCAGTATATTCCTCTGTTTCCCAAACCCATCACATGCACATTTCTTCATTTGGTCATTTACCAATGTCTTAATTTGGGTATGCCCTGGCCTTCTAATTTGGTCCATCCACCAAAACTTGAAATACTAAGGCCTTTGCAGTTGGGTACTGTGACCTGGCACCAATGCTGCAGAGTCCCTTCTCTCTGTTATGGATATACTGTTCATGCTTTGGGGTTTTCAAGAAACACTGTGATACATATCTTTACTTTCTCAGGCTGTTAATGCCCACTTGTCCTTTGGCCTCACACATGGTGTCTGCTTTGATGTCACAAGCAGGCTTTTAGAAACCAATTAACCCTGGTAATTCCCCTGGACCACTGTTCTAATGCAATATCTACTTTACCTACAAGCCAATTCCTAAAAGCAAAACTCTAGGCTAAGTACAGGCAGTCAAAAAGCCTGAGGCTAAATCAAGTCGGTTTTTGCAGGTTACTCTAAGCTGCAAAGATTAAACTGAGAAACAAGTGGACACACATTCACTTTTGATTCAGAAAATGCAGCCACATGCCTGCAGTGACTCAGGCCAGAAGCTGGGGGAGGTAGCAGACAGCTTTCTGGCACATAACCAACATGGGCTGTGTGTTCGCTTCCTCTTCCTTCTCTCCTGAGGTCTCTGGGATTTGTAGTCCAGAATCGCAGCAGCACGGTTGCTTATCACTTCCTCTTCCTGCTTCCAGGTGCTCCTGGGATTTGTAGTCTGCAGTTGCAGCCAGCAGTAACTTTCAGTAAGGTTAGAAAGGCAGGGCAGCTCTGTACTTAGGGAAGCAGGTTTTAATCCCACTCCCTGGCCCCAGACCCTAGCTGGGGTTTGCCGGGGGAGGGGGTCCATGCCTCCCTCTGCTCCCCCCATTCCCTTCTCTGCTGGAGCAGACAGCACAGCCCAGCTCAGGGCTGCAAAGCTTGATGGGATGCTGAGGAACTCTGATTTAATTTAAACCAGGAAGGGGTCTGGTACAGAAGTTTCATGAACCGGTTTGATCCAAATCAGTTAAGTCTGATACTACATTCAACCAGGTTTATGTTAAACCTGTTTCAGCCATTTTGAAACTGGTTTATATGCACTGAACTTGTGTTCTGCTACAGGTTTAAACTAGTTTCTCATCACTTAAACTGGTTTATGTGTAACTTCTGTCCTTAGCCCTAAAAATTATTTTCTAGCCATCACTGCCACAGGAAGGTCTCCCACCTCAGCTAGAGTTGGGGAAAAAGTCTGGAGGCCAGATGACCTGGTTCTGTGGGTCAGATCTGTTCCATGGGCTACGTGTTTAAGGCCCCTGTTGTAAAGACTCTGATTTAAAAATCACTCCCTGCTCAGACCTGTGTCAAAGGCAAAATATTACTTTGAATAAGTTCTATATTCTTATTTTCATATCATATACACCAGCAATAATTTTTATGGTGCTCATGATAACATAAGGAAAGATGCTGAAATTAAGGCATTTGTTTATCATAAAAACCTAACCTCTGGTATTTCTAGACAGAAATTATTACTATTATTCACTGAAGTAGGTCAGGATACTTATCCCTGAACAACTGTATTTGAATTGCATTAATCAAGAACAGTTTTGTTTACATTAGTGCCTGAGTGTTAGTACAGCAGGTGCAGGAGGCAGCAGATTCCAGTTTATTACAGATGTATTTTGAAACTGAAGGCACACAGCTGCAAACACTAGTTCTGATGTTATGTTGGGGAGTATTCTTAATTGCTGAGCTGTTAGAAATCAAAATGTGGATAAGTACAGGCAAGAGGAGAAAGGAAGATGAGGAGCTAGGCATATGGTGCTAGAGCAAAAGACTTGCTGGGTTGGAATTAAAGAGGTTAGGTGTTTGGGAAGTTTAAGACCTGAGAGAGGCCTGTTGAGAACTCGTAGTGTAATGAGAAGAGAAGAGAGGATGGATTGTCCTTCCTGTGCCCCAAGGGAAATGACTGACTACAGCATATAAATGTTTCCCCTGAACTCAGCTAGGGGCCAGCTTTGTTGCCTCCTTTTTGGACAATATACATTTCACATTTACAATCCTCTTTTATTACATTATAATCATGTTTTGTGTCCTGAGGACAACCACCCTCTGAGATTCTCATCTGTTGTTCCTGTATCATTAATACAAGACTAGTAATTAAGCTCGACTCATAAAAAAAATATGCACATCATAAGTTTAGACCATTCCCTTGCTTAATTCCCCTTAGAATATACAGCAAGGGAACTAATAGGATTTTAATCTTTTTGCCACTATAATTAAGGTTCACATTTAGTTTTCAGTTGCATTCCTGGAACACTGCCTCTCTAGAAGGTTCAGAGATCTTTTTTCTTCATTATTACAGAGGAGCCTCATTTGACTCTTAGATGCCAAGCTTGGGAATGAGAGCAAGTCACTGGGCATTGCTCATTCAGACTGTAAAAGTAACAATAGGAAGGTTTGCTGGTGAAGGTACCAGGTCCAGAAGTCCTGACCAATATTGATCATTAGGCAGTTTGTAATTAATTCTTATTTTGTGTTTTGCCCATGCATGATAACTTGTTGTCAGGTACTGTTTTCATGAACCAATAGCTTACTTGGGAAAGATGTCCTTGAGGTGAATCCACCTATCACAGTTACTGGGTGAACTGCACTTGGAACCTTTTAGTTCTTCCTGAGTGCACCCGTCTGTTGCCAGTTTTCTCTAGGGAACTGCATGATCCTGCATCTCTTAGACTGAGTCTTAGGGCCACAGCCTCCCATTTACTAATTGTGATAAACAACCAGACCCAACTGTATTTCCTTCCCAGTCACTGTTGCTGGCTTACTTTCTCAAAATTCTTGGGCCTTAAATAATTCAATGCTCTTTGATTTGACTCAGCCAAGTGGTCATTTCCAAAATAATAATGCCCCCATGGCTTAAAAACCTTTGTTTTTTTCCCCTCTTGCTAGAAAATACTTTGTTTTGGTTTGGTTTCTGTTTGTTCTCCTGCAACAGCCTGCTTTGACTTAGTTCCATGCAATCAGGGAGATATGGTGCATATTACATTGATAAAAATAAAAGACAGATGACTCCCTCCTCTCCATGTGATTTCTCTGAAAGTTTCATCATGTATACCCCTTTAATTTAGATCTAAAGTCTTTCAGTGACCTTATTGCAAAGATAGCATTAATCATCTATTCTCCTTGAAGTGTGGGATGTTTGTTTTTACTTTTGTGCTTATTTTTGTTTGTTTGTTTTTTTTGTCTAAAGAGTCCTGTGCTGTTGCTAGCATTAGAAAAGTCAGAGAACCTCCTAATTGAGGACTACATGATGAGTGAATGTTAGAACTCTACAGAGAGCAGTGTAGGTCTAGAAAGTGTCAGAGACCATGACTGGGGAAACTAGTTGGGAGCTTACAGTTAACCAAGTTAAGTAATTAGCAACATGTAGTGAAATTCATCTAGAGGTTGTTTTGGAAATTGATATGGCCTAAGGCTGGAATTGGCAAATGAGGTGAGATCCTGGCATCGATTGCATATAAAAAAAGAAGAAGAACCAGGATATCAATAAACAGTAGCTCCTCAGAAGGTGAATAAGAAAAAGAATCAACAGATTGAATTTTAAAACTGGTGAAAATGGGGATAAAGAAGAGATAAAAATCAAGAAATGAGGTTCTGCAATCCATTGCAACCAAATTAAGGTTAAATATATCAAGTGAGATAAGAAAAGGACAGTGATAAAAACTGTCTGGAATTTTCTGAAAAAGCTTGACTTAAACCAGGAAGGAGTATGGTACAGACATTGCATAAACTGGTTTGACCCAAATCAGTTAAGTCTGATACTATATTCAGCCAGGTTTTATCTTTTAAAAAGTTTCAGCCAGTTTGAAACAGGTTTATATGCACTGACCTTACGTTACATGTTTAAACCAGTTTCCAGTCACTTAAACTGTTTTATATGCAATGCTTGTCCTTAGCCCAAGAGTGTAAAACTGAAGCAGATGATAGAGGCCATGGATTATTGCTAGGAGTGGTAGAGTAACTGAGGTGAGTGACTAGGGTAGCAGCCCCAGGTATCACCACTGGGAGGGAAGGGATGTAAAAATGGCCACTGCCCCATGCACTGCTACTGCCCAGGGTAAAGAGCTGTTTTATTACATATCTGTTTAAAAGAACCTGAAATAACAAAAGTATGAGAAAATGCATTGCAGAATGCAAAGAAAGACAGTGGAATAGTCCAGAATGAAGGGCCTGGTGGTTGAGAAGAGGAGGTGGGCTGAGAAGAGAGAAAAAAAATGGGTGGGATTTTACAATTGGTCAAGTTGGGAGTTACTATAGGGCCAAATACAGACTTCTAGGAGGTTAACTTGGGTTCAAAATGGCCTCCCAGTTTAAACTTAGCTCATCCTGATGCTGACCTTACACTTACAAACCCAGCCACTGGCCCCACCCCTGGGCTGCTCTTTTCACCCCCCACCAGACTATTTTTTGCCCCTTCCTCAACTCCTTTCTTCTCCCCCCTAACCCCCAACCGGCCAGCCCTCTCAACCTCCATCCCACAAACCGCTTGAGGTGCGACTGCTTTTATCAGTTTGCTGCCGCCAGAGCCAAGCAAGTAAGTTCTGGGGGGGGGAAGGGGGGCACCCTACACATGGGTCATGCCTACCTCCACCTCACCCCTGGGTTGTACCTTCCCTCTGTCATGGGACAGGGTCCTTAAAGGACAACCATGATCCCCCAAGGCTCCTTACCATGCCAAGTTGGCCCAATAAGCACCCTCAATTCTTGCCCACCATGTCTTTGATGGAAGGTATATAGTAGGGAGGCTGCCTTTATGTTCTCTTGTATATGGTTAGCTGTACTCTCTAACCCCGTGGGCTCCCAGACCCCTTGTGGGTCCTTTTTTACAGTGGGTGTTTTGGGGCACCCTAGCCTTGTGGGCTGTATGCAGGGCTCCAATTACCCCTTTTCCATGCCCCAAGCCTCACTGATGGTACTGACATTGTTTGGTCTGGGCCTTGTTATAGTTTGGCCCCCCTTGTCCTCCCTGGGGTCTCCACAGCCCTGTCTTGCTCGGCACCTCACTGGCACTTGGGCTTTCTGCAGCCCTGTCTTGCTTGGCACCTAGGCTCACCAAACCCCCACAAAGTGCTGTGCTCTCTCTGGTGCAACTGCTGCGCATCCTCTAGCACTGGGGTTGGTGCGCCCCAAAGTGCTGCACCCTCTCTGGCACTGGGGTCCACTTGCTACCATGGGTCGCCTATGAGGCCTCCTCCATCCCCTAATAGCCTCACCCAAACCACCAGTCCTATACAACAATAAACAAAACACAAGCTCCTGGGCTGTAACATAAATTCAAGCCACCTGGTTCTAACATCATTCAAACCCTACCAGGGAATGCTCCATCCTTTAACAGTATCGGAAGCTGTTCCTGCAGACAGGCCTCTCCCCTTTGCTTGCTCTGGGAAAGCTCCTTCCCCCTTGGCTGCTGGCAGGGAACTGCCCTCCCTGGGCCCAATCCTGGGGTTTATATGGGCCCAGAGCCTTGTCCCTTCGGGTCAGCTGACCAGGTACAGGTGCAGGCTAATTTACCCTCTGGCTTGTTGCCCTGGTAACCTGCACCTGGGCTTCTGTCTCTGTCTCTCTGGGCCTCTGGGCCTCTTCCCCAGGCAGCCTCTGCCCCTCTAGGAGCAGGGCACCTTTGTGCCCTGCGACACCTTCCAACCCCTTGCAAGTCGTGCTGGCCGCCCCACCCCAACCACATGTTGTGACAGCTCCACCCACACCGCCCGTGGATCCCTCTGGGCCCCCACTGCTCATGGTCCATGCTGTCCCATCTCTTCCCACCCCACTCATGGGTCTCACTGGGCCCCCACCCCTCATGGTTCTTGCATTCTCCCTGTCCCTTGGCCCCAACCCCCTGCTAGCCATTTTGACTTACCTGATATCAGGCATCCATTCTGAATCAATTTAGACTCCCCATAACATCCTTGAATGTCTTTACTTAGCCTAAGAGGTGAAAGAAGAGGAATTAATTGAGAATAAGATAAGTTTATTTGGAATGGGGAGCTGAGATAACACTAAACTGAATTGGGAAAGAAAGCAGCAGAAAAGTTGGGAGCTGAAGAGTATAAAGGATAATACAAAGGGAGATCTAAAATATGCTATGAGGAACTGAGAAGAAGGAATAGGATTAAATTTGCACCATGATTCTTGCACTTGGTTTGTTGACATCCCTTGAAAAAATGAATGTCACAGCCATAAGACTATTTTAGATTATTGGAGAATTTTTAAACCACCTCATATAAGACATAGATATTAATGTTATAAAGGTAATGTCACAAAGAAAGACATGTTTAACTTTGGATATAATCTGGATAACAAGGAAAAAATAATAATTTTTATTACCTGTAAATTTTCTTACTAAAAATGACAGTTTATAGCCACTAGCTTAAAGTAGTTGTCATAAGAAATTATTCTACTTATTTTACAAAATGGTATTTGATTGTGTATTTGTCTACTATTTTCAGTTCCAGTGTTACAACAACCCAGAGCACAAAATTGGAAGAGAAATGTGCAAAAATGACCCAAAGTATTTTGTACTTGAGGTGTGAATCTTAGCTTTTGGTGCAGCCAGCTGGAAACACCCAGTCATTATCATCAGAATGCTTCATTTTGTTGCATTAAAAATTTTATAAATATTTAAATATTGTGTAGTCAAATCTGGAATTGTGCCATACCTTCATAATGAATGTGTACAGTTATGTACTATGAGTATAGTACTATTATACTCAGAAATCAAGCTGTATGCATATTTGTTTGTGTGTTCATAAGGCAAAAGATGTTTCAACTGCTAATTTTGTTCTTATTCACTGCTATGGATTTGTCCTTGTTTGAAACCTGATATGTCACATAGTAGAGAATGTTCAGTATTTATCTCCACTTATGCTGGTAAAGAGACCCACATCAGTTTATTACAATACAAATGTTTATATTGATATAACATGGGAAAAAAGAAAATAGGGAATTACAAGTCCAAATTAGAATGGGGCATGCAAATATGTGAAAGGTAGATCTTGGCAAAATGCTTTTTTAATTAAATATATTTGGTTTTACACACATATAACTCTTCAGTGTAAATGCAGCATGGTATTTATACCACTAAAGTTTTGGAGTTAGAGTCAGTTCAAAATGAATGAAGCCTAAAGGATACAATTTTTGTTTATAGAGAGAGGTCCATTTACTGTGAAGGGGTGATGTGAGGTGCCTCTGTGTAGCTGAGGATTTAAACCAGAAGGGTGCCTGTAGACATTCAGGGACGCTGCTCCAGTGTGCTGTAATCACAGCACATTGTAGCCTTGATTAATTGAGTCTGCTAGAGCATGTTAATTAGCTGAATACAAGACGCAGAGGCTGCTGAAGCGTGCTAATTAACACGCTCCAGCAGCCTTCGCATTTTGTGTATTCAGCATTCCCATGCTTCAAAATGAGGAGGAGGAGATGCTTTAACTCATACTTTTTGAATAAGCTTTAGTTAAAGCACTCCTGCCACCATTTTGAAGCATGGGATGCTAAATACATGAGATGTTATGGGCACTTTAATTACAGCAAGTCTTGGAGCCACTCTAATTAAAGCACTTCCCCACCCCCCCATCCATGAATGATGTGTAAAGACGCTCCAAATGTTTAGCTAGTTATGCAAACTTTGTGAGCTTTAGGTGGGTTCTAGGAATACACCTTCACCAAAGCAAACAGAGGACTGAAAATGATTCATTTATCAAAAATTATAGTTAGTCTAAAATGAGTAATGGCTTCAACCCTATCTTTATGTCAAGAAGCACATCTCCAAAGAACCTAAAAGTCTGAATACAGGCATTAGAAGACAGGCAACTAAAATCTGTACGTGCAGGTAATGAAGAACTATGCTGTTCTTTGTGTACACTTCTGTTAAGCAGTTTTCTCTTAAGGTGACAATCATTTTGGCTAACGTCGCCCATAATACTACACACTCTTCATTAGTGATTTATCATTAAGTATGCAAGTCATTCTATTAATTTAAGGATTACTTATATGCTTACAAGAAAGCATGTCTGTAGCAATTTCAAGAACTGAGGCTTAATTGTCCTCATTGGGGTTTTTTTTAAGGAGGCATGGTACATTTACCTCCTTTTATCTATTGATAGAGAGACTTCAATCTGAGTTAACTATCCCCAGACATCATTAGTCGCTTGATCATTTCTGTCAAGTTGTTAAAATGGCCTCTACTCAAAGTAGCTCATCTCCCACACAGAAACACAGCTGGAAGCATTGAAAATCATACTCCCTTGTCAAGGAAACCTTGAATAATGAGATTAAATTAATGGGCAAAATAATAAACGTGAGGAAGATCAGAGTCCCTGAATGCTTTTGTTATTTTCTACCTTTTTTATGCTGTAAAGCAGGTGCCTGTCAGATCAGGTAAAGAGATTCCTGATGATTCCTGGTGATTTTTGAATGCTCTCAGCTATCTGCCGTTGCAAGAGATGGGTTACTTTGAATATATTTATTCTCTGTTTCAAGTATATACTTCCCAGATTTTGTAATCCTTGATATTACATTTGAGGAAGGAAAAAAAAGTTAAGAGAAAATAATTGTGATATGTTTCTAAAAACTAGACTGGCTCTTTTTGACAGTAAATATTAGTATATATACACAATGATGTTATTGCTTAATTTTAGTGAGGAGAATATATAACACACATTTTTAATGGTATATTAAACTTAAAGGCATAAATTAGTCTCTAATCAGGGTTAGGTTGATCTAAATGTCCACTTGTACAGGCATGCAGAGGGCTTAAATCACTGCAAAAATGGCACACCCAATCTAAGTTAGTGCACCTACTCAGGTGCACTAACTTAGATTGAGATTGGGCTAACATGATCTAAGAAAGAGTTAACCTCATGTTATGAATGCCTGTATTCATTTGCAATGCAATCATAGGGCTGTATTCATTCAATTAATGTCATGCTAAAACAAGGAATAAAATATGTGTAATAACTTTGCAACTGGTTCCTATCATGGCTTTAATAGAACATGTGGACAGTGCTCCCAGCCTCTGGTGCACATATGAGCCTTTCAAGCCTCTCCTGTTCTCCCTAAGCTGGGACCCCCAATTGGCTGATCCAGGCTGTCAGCCTCAAGAGTGCAAGGAGCCAATCTTGCTACTTGCCAGTGTAGGAGGAGCCTGGAATTAAGCTCCTCCTGCACCAGCAGTATGGCACAATTGGATCTGATACTTGATCTGGGTATGTAAATATGGTTTTAAAAAATATCTATTTAACCTGTTGTAATTACAGTGGTTAAATGATTAATTGGTATGGCTGCTTCCTGGGGCCCCAGGTCTCCAGGGCCATGCCTCGCAATGAGGCAGGCAGGCAGATGGGTCCTTTCCAGTCCTGGGCCCAGGCACGGATAGGGCAGGCAAGTGCGGCACACAATGGGGCTGAGCCACTGGCCTGGGGGAGCCTCCCCTTACCTCTGTCTTGCTGCTGCCATGTTCTGCAGCTGCTGCAGGTCAGACTGGGGGGGGAGGGGCACATGTGGGTGCTACCAGCACCAGCAGCTACAGCAATAGAACATGCTGCATCTGCAAGATGGCAGGGTAAGTGGGAGAGAGGGAGGGAGGAGTGAGGAGTGGAGAGGAGAGGCTGAAAGACTTGAAACTATTCAGTCTGGAGAAGAGAAGACTCAAAGGGTGGCACCCTATAAGTATATCAAGAGCATGCTACAGGGCCTGTGGGAACATCTGTTCACCAAGGGCCCCCAAGGGCACAAGCTGATTGAGGATCATTTCAGGCTTGACATAAGGAAAAACTTCTTTACAAGTCAAGAGCCAAGGGTTTGGAACAGGCTGCCCCTAGAGGTGGTACAACCATCCACCCTGGCAATCTTCAAAAATGCCTTCATGCCCATCTTACTGGGGTCACCTGATCCCAGCAGTCTTTCCTGCCCAAGTGCAGGGGGGTGGGACCCGATGATCTGTAAGGTCCCTTTGAGTCCCAAACAACAACGAAACTATGAGAGGGGACTAGTACCTATAGCTAGGCTCCATGGACTCCAACACAGCTACTTCCAGCTTCCATGCTGTCTGCCGCATGCAGCCTGCACGCTCTATGGCGAATGGCAGGGGCCTGCCTGTAGCCCAGGCTGCTTGTGGCAGGAAGCAGGGAGGCTGCAAGTGGCTGTACCAGGATCTGTAGAGCCTATCCCTGCCTCTTCCCCTCCCCTCAGCTTCCTCCCTCCCACCTGCCCTGCAGTCTTATGCCCTGTTCCTGGTAGAGCACGGTACAGTTTCCTTTCTCCCCTTTACGTGCCAGACTGCTCCCTGTCCCAGGTTAAATAATAACCAGTAAGCTATAACTGGTTATCACTGACTTTATCAGTCAAATGATTTTCTAACTGTTTACATACCTAACTTGATCCCACACTTGCACTTCCTACCATGCATCTGTAGTATTACAGGGAACAGTTGTTGGGATCTTGCATCAGATCCCACCATACCTTTAAATTAGCATCTGTCAGGGGCATTCAAGTATGCCACATGAACGTAGACCAGATGTGGTGAATGACTTTACTCACCCTCAGCATACAGAGGCATTCAAACTGTAAAACTTCCTTTTTAATTTAGAAATAATTATTTTCTGCCCTTCTGTCCCACAGTCTTTGTATTTTAAAAACAAATGGTTTCATTTTCAAATGCTTAATCACCATCTGAGGGTTGGGTTATCCCTAGAGTGCATATATTTCTTATGGAGACTGAATTGAATACCCTTGCTAGAGAGGCAAAGCAGTAACATGGTTATGCTTTAATTCCCTTTGGTTCGCCACTGAGAACACATTTATTTAATTCCACTGTATGTGAAACCTCAGATGTTTCAGTCACAGCTTCTAAGAATTCAACAGCTGCCATGTTTAAAGTTAACTTCCAGTATTTTCTTTCAAAACAGCATGGGATTCCAATTCCAGCATTATACACTTTTGAAGAATGCTTCCACTTATTACTGTTGGCTATTACCAGTGGAATAGTGTAGAGAAGGACTCAAAAGAGCAGCAAACTGAATAGATCTATTACTTTTAGTGTGCAATTAATCTTGTTGACATTACTTTATGAACATGGATAAAAATGCCTGGAAAGCATACTGTTGTATTCAACTGCTCATTAATATTGATCAAATGTTGTTCTCTCTGTGTTGGAAGCTACTTAAAGATTACCTACAAAAGTATTACAGCAGTATTGATTAAAAAAAGAAATCCCTGAAGCCTATTGTGTTTTAAAAGTCAGTTTACAAGATTTTCGCTCTTTCTTTTGTTAAAAAGGATGTTTTCAAACTTTGTCTGTATAGGGGGTAAGAGTAACAGAGAATACTAATCAGATTGTCAGTGGAATGAATCATTTAACTCATGAGACAATGATGTGTATAGAACCCAAACTTCTAAGGACATGTGATTTAAGGCTTCTGATTAATCTGTCCACCCATAATTTTCTCAGGGTTGGGGCTAAAATGTGGATAACTGACTGGGTCATTAATTCTGCAACATTCTTTAGCATATATTTCATTTCAAACAAGTGATTAATCCCAAGAATTTCAATAGGATTTTTCTCATGCTTGAGGTTACATACATACTTAAGTATCTTGTTATAGCTGACCTCCAGGGGGAGTCTTTTGGGGGACAGGTAGGGAGCAAAAACTCAGAAGCAGAGAAGTGTAAAGTTAAAGCCTACTTTTATTTCAATCAATCATGCTTTTAAATGTCTAAACTGGCATTTTAAATTAATCCTTCTTAGTAAATGAAATGTTAACAAGCCAAAATTAGAAGATTAGTGTTTATATGTTTTCAGTAAGATATTTTTAATTAAAATGCTGTCATTACTTTCAGATATTTTTGAAGTGCCAGCTTCCTTTAAAAACAAGCAAACAGAACTTATAACTGATTATTGAGAAACAATTAATTTAGAGTAAAAATAATTCTATATGACCAAATTCACATAATAAAAATGGGTAGTCATATTAGCAATGTCCTTTTTTACTAGGAAACAAGGTATAGAAGACTGAAACTAACTTGAAACAACAATATACAATAAATATTTTTATTGTTTTGCCCAGCAAAATAATAAATGTATGGTGTGACAAAATAAGTCATTCTGAATTACGCTTAATTTCATAAGATTCAGGGATAAATTGTATATCTGAGTTTAAGGGATATTTAGAAATATGGTTCTGTCTGCCAATCTGGATACAGACTGCAATATTCATTTCACCTTATAGTGTAACTTTTAGGAGCTATACTTCTAGTTAAAAAATATATATTGGAAACTGAACACTAAATTGCACATAATTGAACACACATTTGCACACACAATCTTGATGTGATTGTGTAAGCATAATATATTTGCTGAATGTGAAGGATCAAGCAAGGTGGCAGTGAAAAGACCTGGGGAATGCTGCTTCCAGACCCAGTACCATATAAGGATAGAAGCTCCAAGATCGGAGCATGGAAGCGAAAGAGGAGCCTTGATGGAAGAGGAAGGGGAGAAAAGGGAGAAGAAAGAGGAACCCCAGAGGATAAGTAACTTACCCAAAGACTTCACAGTGTCGGGGAGAAGAATGGCACTCCAAGGGCAAGGGGTGGGTCCAGGAAGGGATAAACCCTGAGGGACACATTGCACTGCTGACCTGGAAAGAATGCAAAGGAAATGAAAAAAGTTAAATTGACACATTATTATTCAGCCTTGGAGACAGCATTTGAGTACCCATTGAAAGAACTCGAGGCATCAGACACATTCACTCACAAAAAAAGTTTCTGTTGGAAAGTAAAGGAATGTGTGCAGTGTGATAAAAGATAAAAATAAATACAAGTTTTGATCTGAATCAGACTATGATTATCTATACTGTCGAGTGCATGTGAATACACAGAGAAGTGAGTGAGATAATTTACTGATACTGCCCATGAAACCCTAATAGAGAACTGACAAAAAAATTTTTAAAAAAATTCTTTCTGAACAGCCCTGCCAACTAGTGACATCAAAAATTCAAGCATAAAATAATAATATCCAAGACGTGGCAGGAAGGAAAGTCGGGGTACCTACTTTGTTGGGTGACAATAGTGATAAAAGGAGACATCCTAAGTGCAACCACCACACTGAGTTAGCCACTTAGACTACTAATGTGGTTTTTGGTTGGGAAGTCCACAATAAAAGAAAAAGAAAGATGGATAAAAATATACTTAACATTCAGTATGTCTACATGTGTATTAGTTCTGGAAGCATTTAGTTGCAAGTAAACTACTTGGAAGTAAACGCTCTGGGGCAGGCATCCACATATTAAGGGAAGCAAGAGCAGATTTGCTGCTAATGGCAGCAAACTGCTCTCACTTCCTGGGGTCCTGCAATGGGCCTCTCTACTACCAGGAGGAGCTCTAGGCTCCCCCTGGGTGCTAGCCCAGGGGCTGGCATGGGGCACCAGGCCAGGAGAAAGTTGTCTCCTGTCTGGGGCTGGGATATTGCACCCTACCTTGCGGGGGAGCTGCCTGCTGCCAGGGCAGAGACAGTGTTTGAGACAATGACGGGGACAGGTAGATGCACAGTTACTGCATAGTAAACTACGCTACTACACAGTAAAGCATCTTGTATAGATGCACCCATTGTTCCCCATAGTACATCTTACTTCTGAAGTTTTCTTTTTACTTCCTCCAAGAAACTCTCTGATAAAAGAGCCCCAGCCAAAATCTACTGTGTGGAGTAGTGATGCAGCGAATTTTACCCTAAATCTTTTTTATAATTTGTTCTCTAAAAGTCCCCCGTTGATATTCTCCTTGTGCAAAATCTTTTGTGGGAAGTCAATGCCCAGTCAAAGAAAAGCTTTAGTGGAAGGGTTTAACTTAAAGATTTGCTGTCATCTTTGTGCTTTGAACTGATCTGAGTAAACACACAAACTGACATGGGGTCACCAAAAACGAACTGAATGTGTAGTTCAACAAGCCATATGGACAAAACAGCAAGTAACTTGAGAAGGTAATTTTAGAGGATTTATTGTGTTTGGAAGAGAAAAGATTTGTTTGGACTGAAACAATTAACATACGGGCTACCTGCAGATACTACCAGAATGACCTCAAATTGAAAATAAGGATCTCACATTTGACATATAATAGAAAGGTCAAATAATTAAAGATATTATGTCTGAAAGGACTGAACTTGAGGTATCTCAATGAAGGGCAAAGAGACCATGCCCTTTTAAAAGAAAGAATGGGTGCTCTAAGGGATTATAACTGAGTATAATCTAATAACTCCTTATAAAAAAGATGTGTGTTGATATCTATGGATTGAAAATGTGAAAAAACATTAGCAAGCCAAATTCTCCTTCCTAAGGTCTTCAGAGGTTTCTGAATTGCTAGTGTTTCAGTTGCAGTCCAGAACAAGTTGCTGCAGTAGCTCTGCTTTCAGTTTATGTATTGATTTTAATGGGACTAATCACATGTTTAATAATAAGCCCATACATAAGTGTTTGCAGGACTGGGCTTTGAGATAGAGAAATTGTATAAAATGTAATAGAAATGTATACACCCACACGTTTTCAAATAATCTGGGCTATTATATTTGATGAACATTTTTTTGACATGTTATTTTGTTAATTTGTATCTTTTGGAAATTAGTATTTGCTCCAAGAATGCAATTCATACTAATTTGACATTCTGAATAAATGCTGTTATTGTGAATATCTGTCTAACCTACTTACAGAAACTGGAAGTGCAAAACTAATATGCAGACCCTTCAAATCTTAATTTTTTTTTAAATGTCAACCATAGAATTTCCAGTTGAAATCCACTAAGTTGTTTGTTAGTAAGTCAGGCTGTATATTTTTTTCTTTTTTATCTCAAAATGAGATTTTAAGTTCTACGTTTTAACAAATGAAAATTAAGTTTTCTGAGTAAAGATTGTAAATAAAGTAGTTCTGTAGAGTGCACAGATCTTTTCATGCATATAATCAGGTTTTGAACATTCAGATCACTAACAATTTGTAAAGTGAAACTGAAAAAATAATCAAATACCAAGGTTTATTCTTTTTTGTAGGAGATGTGTTGATACTTCAGCATAATTGAGGTAGAGATAGTAAAAGCAGTTAAAGCAGATAAAAGATGTAGCCTTTCACTTGGATTCAGTGTGGGCTAGATATTTGAAAACAGGTACAGACATTATAAAAATAGCATGTACTTCATTTACAGAGCCTTATTAAATCACCCATTATATGCAATAATGTAACTGAAATGGACATATTAAAAAGATGCTCCCTAGGAAAAGTTAAATCAGAATCCTGTTTCATTTTATGTGACCAAATAGCATATATGCATCCACATAACTGTTGCTTGTGACAATTTTACACTTCTACAACGTTATTTCCAGAGAATAAAACAGAATTGCCTCACATGTACCTTTTACAAGCACAGCAGTGTTCTAGGAGGGCTGTTACCATGTTTATTAGTCCAGAAGCCTATTGATTTGGGAATTTACCCAGGGTTTAGGACCACATGACTTACTGGAGTTTGAACCTGTATAGTGTTTTACCACCAGGTAAGAATTATTCTGACCTTTCTCCAGTCCTCCCCTTGGATACAAAATACTGTAGAAGTTTTTGCCCCATTGGGAGCAATGTCCCCAGCTAGAATGCAGGGTCCTTTCTCATCTAGGGTAGCATCAGTCTCACTAAGCTCCATACCATCTGGCCTCACATACTTCCCTCTTTCGTCTACCCAAGGAATCAACTTCAGGAGGAGGGCTGGAGAGGTGCCTGGGTAATGCCTACAGTACATTATGTCCTGATAAAGTACTGTGGTGGGAAGGAGATACAAGTTCTTGGTGATGAAGCTCTTCTGCCCCAACCACTAGGCTGTTGGGCTAAAGCTGTGGAGATTCTTACTCCTCTGGCATCTAACATGTACTAGTTGTAGGTTTTTGACCAGCCTTAATTTCAGAACTTACCTGGCACTACACACACATCTGGCTGAGTGTATGGCACTGTATATCTCCCCTCCCAGAGTGCACCCCTGCTAAGCAAGCTCAGTATACGTGTGGACACTTCAGCACTCGAGGGGAAATCACAGACTATGTGTAAATGCCCCTTAGGTGCTTAAAGTGAACTAGGATTCTGTCCTGTTTCAGGTGAACTAACTGTTGACCTGTACCATCGCAGTGAAACTGATCCATACCAAAAAGCTCTTTAAACTGCTAACTCCCTATAGAGGGATGGTCCAGAAAGACAGCAGACAGATCTCCCTGTGTATCTGATGAGATCATTGGTCTGAAAGTCTGAATAGTGTGGGCAAATGACTGAATGCCATGTACATATTTGTTTGCATAAAAGGTAAAATTTTGTCCTCAATAAAAGCAAGATCAGGTTTTTGGAATAAAGAAAATGTTATGATTAACAAATAATGGCATGCTTCATCGTTTCTGTTAATAAAAATATTTTATTATAAAAGATGATTTATATGAAGTAAAAGGTAAATATTACCAAGTCAGTGGTAAAAATATGTACTTTTTAATGACAAGATTCTTTGGGTGAATCTGATATCTTTTATTAGACCATCTTAAATAGATGGAAAAAAGAAATCCCTAGCAAGCTTTCAGGTTTAAAAACCCTTCACCAAGCTGAGTAAGCCTCTGCAGTTGGTGTGTATAAATTGAGGAGTCACTGGGTGACAGACAGGCTGGGGTGCAGGGAGTGGAAGAGAGAAGAGGGATGAATGTAGCAGGTAAATACTGGAGAGGTATCTGGGGATTCAGATGTCAGGCAGGTTATAATGTGTCATAAATCCAATGTCTATATTTAATCCATGATTTTTTGTATCCAGGTGGTTGATGAAGTGAAGTTCATAGACTCATCTCTGGGAAGTGTTTTGTAAGTTACCTTTGAGGATTAGAACTGAGAGATTGGAGAAAGAGTGGTTTTCTTGTGAGAAATGTGCCCCCCACAGGTAACTGGGTATTCCTGTCTTTGATAGATTTCTGGTGTGCGTTCATTCTGGTGTGCAGTTGTTGTTTGGTCTCTGAGATGTATTTTCCATCTGGGCATTGGTGCATTGGATGAGATATATTACATTTCTGGAGGTGCAGCTGTAAAATCCAGGAATGCTGATGCGTCTGTTGGGAGGTGTAGTAATTATGAGAGTGCTGGCAGGTTTTGCATTTCTTGTCATGGCATAGTCTGGATCCATTCAATGTGTTCTGGGACTGAGGAAATTTGCTTCTGGTGATGAGGTTAGCGAGGTTCGGTGCTTGTTTGAAGGCTAAGATGGGTGATTCTGGGAAGATCGCTTTAAGAATAGCGTCTCCTTCTAGTATTGATTGCAATTGTTTGAGGATTTTCCACATGGGTTCAAGGGAGGAGTGATATGTCATAACCAGCGGTGTGCAATTTGTGAGGGTTTTTCTTCTGTGCTGCAGCAGTTCTTCACATGGTATCCAGGTGGCTTTTTCAAATGTGAGATCTGTCTCTCTGGAGGAGTGTCCTTATTGAGTGAAAGCCTTTTTAAGATTAGTGAGGAAATGGGAACACATGTATGACTAAATTATTTTTACCTTTCAGGACCCTGCCTTCCTAATCCCTGTCATAATGGTGGCACATGTGAAATTAGTGAAGCATATCGAGGAGACACATTCATTGGATATGTTTGTAAATGTCCAGAAGGATTTAATGGGATTCACTGCCAGCACAGTAAGTTTCAGCATAGTAACTAACTTTTATTAGATTTATAGACAAAAGTGTTTACATGTCTTGTGCTTGTAATGTTCAGACTTTACACCTATTCTGATTTCCTAGGGCATCTCAATATTAGGTCTTTGTACTGTGGCCAAGGTAGAGCTATTGAATATTGAGATCTAAAGCCATTGATGATGACTTTCCCCTGCGTTTATCAGTGCTAAGCCTTTGACAAGGAAATAAAATTGAATCGTAAACTGGCCACTTATTAAGAGTAACCCAATTCTTTCCCCATTTACTCACTGGGTGTAACTGAGAGTAAAACTTGGTCTGATGTTTCTCATTATAAAGAGACATCTTATTCTCACTGAAGGAAAAGGTTCTGGGTTGCAGCTTTATGCTGTCAGCAATTCACTTTCTGTATTGAAAGCTGAAAATTGAAGGGATAGTTAAAAGCAGATCTTTATGTTAATGCCTTTTCTAAATCTTCCTTTACCCTCTTTGATGCAAGCTAAAAAGAAGTAATATATGTCATACTATTTAATTCAATAGAAAAAGCATCCTGAGAAGTGGAAACTTCAGATTTAAAAGGGATGGTCTTTTCAATGTTATGTTTTTAAATATAACAGTTGAACCTAATCATTTGTTATAGTCTACTAGGAAAAAGTTTGTCCAAATCTGTTCAAGGATGTGGTCAATTCAGCTATAAAAAATTACCCATTAAAATGGTGTGCAAATCTTCCAGCAGTTATGGCACAGTTTAAGATCTGATTATTTGTTGTGAAATACATAATAATAATTTGTCTAATAAAACAAATGTATAATTAAGTTAGCAACTCCTGTATCACATGCTGCTTCTGAAATAATGGAGTACAGGCATAAGGAAGCAGACATGTTAAATAAAGCAATGGATAGTTTACTAAGTGATATTTAAGAACTTCAGTTATTTTCATAATAATGAACGTTTAACCTGGTTTATGGTGTTCCAGGTACTGTAGTTAAAAGTAGAATCTTAACAACTAAGTGCATTTCCCTTTGTTTCATCTGTTCCTTTCTAAAATCAGTATGGGGAGAGGAGTTAGGGTTGGGGAGCGGGAGAGCCTAGAACAGAATAAAATGTAATTGAAATGGTTGAGTAGAGAAAGGAAATCTTTTCTGCTTGTCACCTACTTCAGTATTCCCACACAATAGCAAGGCAGATACAGACCTACTGTACTCATGGGTACATCTACACATGTGCTTTATTGCAGAGTTAACTAATTAGCTCTGCAGTAAAATGTCACTCTCTACTCATGCATCCATATTGGGACACAATAAATTAACTAACTTTGCCGTAAAATAGTACTGTGTCTTAAGGCAGAGTCATTTACTACACAAAAACACACCTGTGAACAGTGACCAGAACTGCAGCAGTTTGAACCAAGGTAAAGCAGCCCTGAACTGCACCAGAGTTTACTGAGCCACATTAATAGCTCATGTAGATGTACCCCATGAGTATTAAGGAGAACTAAAGAAAGATAATGCCATTTCACAGAAAGTTTTTAAATTTTTCTCTGTCTCTTTGGTTAAAATTAGGACCACTAACTGTAAATGTTAGTGCTCTCAAAAAGAAAAAAAAATAAAACCCCTGCTGTCCACAACATAAGGTCCACTTGGCTAGTTACTTTGGAGTGGTGAACTCTCTAATCCCAGCTCTCTAGCAGCCCACCAAGAGAGTGGCAGGAAATTAGGTATGTTTTGAAAGCTGCTTGGCAGACCAGATTGCATAGGCCCCCTGGCTGGGTTCCAGAACAGTTTCATTAACCTCAAGCTGTATCTGCAGAAAACTTTAATTTTGGTGAATTGGTAAATTATGACAAAAAAGGCTGTTCTGTCAGTTACGTTCCAAACCAGCTGTACTTTTAAGTGACCTAACAGTACCCTTGCCCTCTTTGTTGTGTTTTTTCTCACATGGGATAGAGTAGCTATTTGAATTCTAATGAGTTTGCAGTGGAATCTTGCAGAGGAGGAAGGGAGCAATTGAATGTGCACAGATGCACCCACTGTCCACAGATGGCAACTGGGTCTTATCTAGTTCTCTTCCCTCTCCCACAACAGAAATGGACCAAACTGCAAAAGGACTTATAACCAGACTTGTTCATTTTAGGATTTATTCAGGGACTCTCAACTATCATATCCTTACTCTTGTTAGAACTAAAGTTTTATTCCCCTTAATATTTCATTACTCAAAATGTTATAATATTTGACTGTGTTTAAAATTTGTGTATCTTGATTTTTACTTTATAGGATTAGTTTCACAATTTAATTCACATTTTCATCAATCTATCCATGATTAAATTACATCAACACATAAAATTGATTAAAGTGAGAGGCAAGAATTCTTGTGGGTGATATGTTTAATTGGACCAACTGCATGATTGGGTTAGACATAGGCAAGCCTAACTTTTCCTCAGGGCTCTGGGAGAGAAGAGACACAGCAGTGCTAAGTAGCAGATGGAACAAAAAGCTTGTGTAAAACTATGTAAATTAATAGATTCACAGATTCATAGATTATAGAGTCAGAAGGAACCCAGTGTATCTTTGTGTCCAACCCCCTGCCCCTGGCAGGAAAGAGGACCGAGGTCAGACAACCCCAGCCAGGTGACTATCAAGCCTCCTCTTGAAGACCTCCAAGTTAAATGATAGCACCACCTCTCTTGAAAGCCGGTTCCAGACTCTGGCCACCCTTACGGTAAAAAAATTTCTTCCTAATGTCTAACCTAAATCTACTCTCCACTAGTTTGCACCCATTATTCCTAGTTACTCCCTGGTAAACAGCGCATCCCCAATTCCCTGCTGTCCTCCCCTGATAAACTTATAGGCGGTCACCCCTCAACCATCTTTGGTAAAGCCTGAAGAGATCCAGATCTCTCAACCTTCCCTCGTAAATAAAAAAAGGATACATGGAGGATTCTGCCAATTGACAGAACAGATGCAGTAAAAATCTGTTAATGGAAGAACAAGATTGTTCATCAGTGTCTTTTTCACCTGTGAAGTGCAGAGATTAGCATGTATCAAATAGATTGACCATGAAGTATTTGTCTGTGTTAAATCCCTGGTTTTCTGTGTCCAATAGGCTTACGAATTTATGTTCCCATGCTTTTTTCAAAGGTGTTTAGTAGATTTCTTTTGAGCATGAGAACAGTGAGATCGGATATGGAGGGTTTTTTTCCCTGTGAAAAATGTTGTTTTACCTATGTTCCATTGTCCTGTCCTTTGTCTTTTTCAATAATCAAAAAACCTAGAGGTGTCCATAAAAAACTAAGCTTGATAAACAGATGGAGTACAGCAGCAACACTTGGTGTCTGAATGGGATCACGGCACCCTGCAGGGAGCTCTTATTAGGGTTCTGTAACTCACAGGAGTCATCTGCTGCTACTGCATTCCTTAGGTATTTCTCTTCCTCTAACAGATGCTCTGTATAGAACGGGAGGCAGTTTGACTGGGACAGAGCTATAGGCCAGGAGTGGGAAAGCTAGCAGGTGGGGGTCCATGCTGGGATGGGAGGAGTGAGGCCAGCTGGGATAAGGCTGAGGGGGGGAGAGTTGGGGGGGGAGCTCTGTGATGGGTGAGGTCAGAGGTGGCTGAGTATAGGGGGGACCCCTGGGGTTGTGGCTGCATGGTGCAAAATTATTGCTGCAGTTAAACAGGATTGCCAAACCAAGGCACTTTTTTAGTGACAATCTGCACATTTTTAATTAACAGCCAAGCCTTTTTTTTTAACTATGATTGGGGTTAACCAACTAAATTTGAACCCTATCCTGGTCACTACCATCTAGAGCCTAGCAAATGCTTACATTTACATTATGTAAAATGCATGTCAGTAAAAAATATGTCAGTAAAAAAGTTTGGTTGTCAGTAAACAAATGTTCTTGGGTTGTCAGCCCTGTAACATTATAAAGGATCTTTGCACAGAGGTGTGATTTGAGTATGTGCCACTCATCACAATGGAAAGTGGATAATTTTTGTTAAATCTTTATGTATGTTATGGTTTACTAGATCAATTAAAAATTAACTGATCTGTTTTCAACCCTATAAAATTTTGTGGAGCAAAGGATTAAACTTATTAAAAAAAAGAAACTGCCTGTCTAGAAAGTCAGTTGCAAATTCATTACAAATCAAATAAGAATTCTGTCATATAGTTCCAGCATAAAAACAGAAGTTAAAAAAACTTTATTCTAAGGCAGGGGTGGGCAATTATTTCCACTGGAGGACTGCTTAATGAGTTTTGGTGAGCTGTTGAGGGCTGCAAGGGTAGCTCCACCCATTGACAGGGGCCCTGCTTCCTAGTTGCTGCCTTAGGACTTGATATGTTGCCCCTAACCCAGGTGTGGGCAATTATTTCAGGCAGACGGTCACTTACCCAGTTTTGGCAAGATGTGGAGGGCTGCAGGGGTAGCCCCGCCCCTTCACAGGTGCCTCGCCCACTGGTCACCATCTTGTGACTGGATGCCCCACCCCTAAACCCTGACCTTTGCCTCCAGAAGTCCCTCCCCTTGCCCCCAGAAATACTCCTTTCAACATGGGGTTTTGCCATCTGAGAACCAGAAAAATACCAAATTATATGCTAAAAAGTGAACATCTAAGACATTCATTCATTTGATTTAAAAAATTTTTTTGTCCTGATTTACATGGGTTTGTGTAGTGTACCAAGAGGTGTTTGTATAGAATGGCTTAAATGAAGTTTTACTCTTGTATATTGTGGGGGGCAGGTATAAGTTTGTGGGGGAGAGTATGGGTATGTGGGTATGTGGAGTGTGGGGGAGGGTGTGAGTGTGTCTGCGGGGGTGGAGAGGTATGGGGTGAGGGAGCATATGGGTGTGTGTGTGGATATGTGGGGTATGGCTGGTTATGGAGTTTATGGGGTGTTGTGTGTGGAGGAAGGGTAGCTGGGTCATGTGAGAGGATATGGATACGAGGGTCTGCATGTATGGCAGTGTGAGGGGCCATGTGGGTTCATGTGTATGGTGGGGTGTGTATGTGGGACTCGCCCTATGAACATACACACACGTGCATGCACACACAGTCCCTCCCTATACACATGTGCATGCATACACATACACACACACACACACACACACAGCCCCTCTGTAATGCTCCCAGTTATCTGAGAGTAGGGTTTTCTTGAGTCCCCACAATGTTAGGCCTCCCCTCAACTTGTCTGCCATGACTTTGATGATACACAATTTGATAGGAGGGATTCAGTGTTGTTTAATATGGGGGTCCCACTTCGGGTTACTCACAGATCTGAGAGCATCTAATGAAGATCCCCTAGACCCCCAGCTACATGCCAGCCATCGGTGTTGAGACAATGGACTGATGTGGGATCCTGGCTTGATCCAGGTTTTGACCAAGGAGGCAATTCTGAAGGCACTTCCTATACTTGTCCAGATTGCTCTGTTGTTCTCTTGCTGACAAGGGTTTAATCTTGAGCTTAAGCCCAGACGTTAGGATTTTTCCAGTCCCGGGTGGCCTTCTCTCAAAAAAAAAAAAAAATCTGAAAAAGAAAGAAACAAAGAGGAACCTAATTCCTTGGATGTTTCTAATTCCTTGGATGTTTGGCTCTATTCTGGCTGATGCCTGTCTCAGCCTGCTGGCAACACTCCCAACTAACTCAAGCTGCTGGATTTGTTTAGTAATTGGGGCTTCACTCCCTAGCCTTGGGAACACAAAGCCTATACTGTTCAGTATATATTGAGTTCTGGGGCTCCAACACCTCTCTGCCTCAGTGTCCTGTGCCTGCCATTGCCTCTACTGTAATTGGTGCAGAGACAGGCTCTCCTTTCCCTTCTCCCTCCCCCCAGCACTCCGGGTGTTTTTTAAATCTCCTGTGGGGCGCCAGGGGCTGACATCATCATCCTGGTCCTGCCCAGCTTGATTGACAGCTGGCTTTTAAGCTGCACCAGTGACACTGAACGTCGTCACTGCCCTGCCGCTTCCTGCTCCAGGGGTGAGATTTGTGTTTTACTGGGGACTTGCTCAGTCCATTCTGGATTCTGGGTCTGGTTTGTGGGGTCTTTTAGGCCCCTTTTGTTACACCCTCCCTACATACACACACACACACACACACACATAAACACCCCTCCCACCCCTGGGCCTGGGTACCAGGGCAGGTCTGTGCTCTTGCAGTTTGGCAACGCATGTGGGAGCCATGTGATGCTAGAGCAATGTGTGGGCAGAGAGGAAAGGAAATGACTGGGGGTGGGCAGGGCTGGGCTGCTGCATCCTGCTGAGTCTCCCCCTGGGTCCTACTGCCCCTGTCTCCTGTCATCTTTCACAGGCAGCCAGGAGCAGATAAATATTTTCAAAAATTTTTAGGGGCCCCGCAGGCCATATAGAATGGCCTGGAGGTCTAGATGCATCCCGCAGGCTGTATTTTGCCCATACCTACCCTAACCCCTGACATTTGCCACTGAAATTCCTGTCCCTTGCTCCCAGAAGTACTCCTTTTGGGAGGGGAGGTTGCCACCTTAGAACCAGAAAAAAAACCAAATCCTAAACCAGAAGTCAAACATCAACTATAAAGTATTTTAACTTTATTTCAAAAGATATTTTTATTATGATCTGTGTTTGCCTAGTGTATATAGAGATGATTGCATAATAGTTCAAAAATAAAGTCTCACTCTTGTATATTGTGTATGAGGGAGTGTGTGGGGTGTGGTTGGAGGTGTATGTGTTTGTGTATGGTAGGGTGTGTGTGTGGGTTTGGGTAGGATTTGTGAAGTGATGTTGCTGTGTGTAGGGGGGTGTAGGGTATGTTGCGAGGTATGTGTATATGGCAGGGTTGTGAAGGCAAGGTGTGGGTGTGTGGCGTTTGTGGTGTGTAAGGAAGGGTGGGGAGGTGTGGGAGAGAAGAGGTGAGAGGTGTTCCCCTGATGGCACACAGCCCCTGCTGCCACCAGCAGCAGCAGGAGGCAGCAGGCCCCCAGGATGCTTGTAGTACAAGCAGGCAGTGCAATCTGGCAGCACATGGCTCTGGCCAGTTCCAAGAACTGTATGTGGCAGCAAAGAGAAGAGTCAAACCAGCCTGCCTCTTTCATGTGGGGCTCCCCTTAGTACATGTGCAGCTCTCAGCTGGGGGGAAGGCCTGCATGAAGCCAGTGGCCTGGCCCTCCTCACTGCCACCATATGCAGCTTCTGGGACTCCACCAGAAGTGGAAGGGAGCCCGATCCCCCTACTTCCCCACAAAGGTCCAACAGCCATGTATGGCAGCAGGGAGCAAGGAAGGCAACTGGCTTCATCACTTGGGGCAACCCCCAGTGGTATGCGAATGCTGGGAGCTGCACGCGTGCGACAGGAAGCCCCACATGATACAGTTGGGCCAACCTGGCTCCACTTCTTGCTGCCACATGCAGCTCCTGAACCCTGAGGGTCTGCCACTAGTAGCAGAGGCAGTGCCATGAGGGGAAGTGTGTGTGAGAGTACCCGCACCCCCGCACCCTTCCTCACACCCCACAGACCTCACACATCCACACCGTCCTCACCTGAGCTCCAAGCTCCTGCTATTTTCTGGGCATGGGCTCTGAGCTCCACAATCCCACCCAGCTGCAGAACAGACACCCCCCACACACACACCCCTTGCCTTCCTGCTGCCCAGAGAAAGCACTGCAGCAGGGACAGAAGGATTTTCTGTTGGAGGCTGGGGAAGCCAAGCAGGTTCCCCAGTGGCTACAGCAGTGGCAGCTCTGCCCAGAAGCTGCGTGCTGACTGAGCCTGGCCTTTCTGTGCATGAGTGTGGGAGTGAGGTGCGTGGGCTTGGCAGGGTATAATTAGTTGGTGGGCATGCATGGGACAGATCAAATTGCCTGGTGAGCTGCATGTAGCTCCTGAACCCTGAAGGTTTGCCCATGGGCTGTATTTTGCCCATCCCATTCTAAGGCAAGTAACATCTTCTGAAACTATTAAAATTTCTGAAAGAACACACTCTGACTTAGTCATGAGGATATTTTATTTTGGATTTCTTTCATGTTTAATATTCTGCTGCTAAATCACTTAAGGTACAGGGTAGTTTTTTGCAGTCAAGTTATACTCCATAACCTGACATTCTGTCATTTATGTGAACCAACATCCAGTCAATATTTCTGAGATTCTTTACCTTTTGCTTTTGTAAATCATTAATGAGTATATTTTAAGATCATTATTAATTGTACTGCTTTCATAATCTTAAAATTACTTCTATGTTACATATTAATTGTCAACATTTTTCTCAGTTTCTGATTCCTAAGTGGCAAATCTGCAAATAAGGTATTTCAGATAATTTTACCATCTGGGCTTATACAGGAAGCCAGTTTGGATTTGGATGGAAAACACAGATGATTCCAATCTAGGGTTTAATAACCTTACCCATGAAAAATATCTTGATTTCAGTTGGAGTAATCAGGGAGCCCAGCTATCATTAAATATCCCTCAGCTACATGTAAGTGGCGGTTTTCCTTTTCAGTCTGATTTTGCTACCCTCATTCAGAGACTAAATTTTGGATCCCTTACTCAGAAATTGGTCTGGTGAATAAGCATAGCATAATCAGGACCCAAGTCAGTGCTGAAAAAGGGACCCCACATGACTAAGGGGAATTGATGTGTGTGCAGTCATTTATGTGAACAGCACTCAGATTTATTTACTACTTCGGGATTTTTTCAGCCAAAAATTATATAAATATAAGTTGTTATTATCAATCAAAAAGAAACATAATCACAGAGTTAATGATACTTCATTCATGACTCATTTAAGGGGGAGGGCAGCATGTAAAAGAAAAAAAAGCATGGAAACAAACAAATGTTGCATTTTAAACAAAGTTACCTTAATCCATCTGAATGCCATCTCATGAAAAAGACATAGAGATGCACTATCACTAATTGCATCACTGTCCTTCATAAAATAGTTGCATAAACAACATTATTAATCAATCATTGGTATGACAGTGAAACATGCAGGGTGAATAGCTCCTGCTCTGAAAATAAATGTGTTAGTATTTATTGTTCCTATGCTTCAACTTCATTTTTCTGCTTATAGTAGAAGGCCATTATCTGGTAATCACATAACATAGCATTATCTATATCTCTTAATCTTCTTCAAAAGAGAAACTGAGTTACCCAGATGCAGTGATGTGGAAAATCCATCTATTTCACAGCTTTTGGTTCTTTTCATGGATTTTGATTTGTCTGCACAATCCAAGGCTTTATTTTAAAACAGTGTTTTTATCTCTCCTGGTTAGAAAGATTATCCTCCTCTATGTAAATTAATTCAGTGAATAAGTCACTGGCTACCACTAGACTAAGTAAAATGAGAGACAAGCCCAAGGTAAAAAATTCAAGTCTAGATCATGAATTCCCCTGAAACTCATGGATATTCAGTTTGGGATTTGTTTTGAATGTGTTTACATTCTTAAGGTTTTATAGATTTGCAATATAAAAGTGTTTTTCACTTCTAGGAAATAACTCTGTTTAAACAAGAGTTTCGGTTACTACCTTAATCTTGTTGTGGACTATCTGAATCCAACACTTTTACAGACTTCCCCCTATGCAATCTGACTGTTCTATAAAGCCATAGAGTGCAGGAAGTCATACAATGTAGTGCCTACTTTGTGGTTAGATACTACCGTAAAGAGCACCATAAGCAATTCTAAAATAGACAGATTAGATATTTGAGTAGAAATTAGCATCTGTTGTATGTTAGTAACCAAAAATGACCCATAGAGTCCATTTCACTCCCACTGGAAGTGGAATTTAATCTTGGAAGTCCAGAATGGAGCAGTCAGTGGAGCAATTTAGGTAAGTAGTCATTCATAAAGAAGATTAAGGGATTCAGGATGCATACCAAAATTCTAATCTAGTTTTGAGTCTAGATTGCAAGTTTGGAAAGTCTGATTGAATATTTGTTAACAGAAAAAAATGTTGCTACCTGTTGCTATCATAGCAATTTCCACAGCATGGCTAAGACTGTAGGAATGTAAATAAGCAATAGGCTTTAAAACATCTTGAAGCTCTAAATAACTGCAGTATGAATCATGTAAGAATTACAAATGACATGTTAGCGGGATGTGAAATCAAGCGACCTGCCAGATTAAGGAAATGGTAAAATCCACAGTGTAAATTAAGCAAGAGAAGGCCTAGGCCTAATAAGCAATTATTAAGAAAGCTATTAATAAATGACCAAAGATATGCTGAAATGAAATTTCAGTAACAAGTAGAGAATTGTGTAGGGTGTATATTGTAATTCTGTGCCCGTGCTATGTTTCTGTAACCAAATCCTTTGAAGATAGGAGAGAGAGATTGAAGTGGCCATGTTAATGTAACCATAAAACAAAGAAAGAAAGCATGAAAGCTAATATAAGGGTGCATTGCAATCCAGAGAGAAGCAGGTAGAGAGAGCTTTCCTCCCCGAACCTGCAAATTCATAAGGCCATAGAAGTTAGTTAATTTGAATATTTTCCTAAAACTCTTTGGTTGAGCATACATAAGTAGAGATGCTGCTTCATCGCACTATAATTCCAGAGCATCAGAACAGACTTGATTAATTGAGTCTGCTGGAACATGGCAATTACCACACTCCAGCAGCCTCCCACATCTTGTATATCAGCATCCCTGCACTTCAGAACGGTGGCGGGGGGTGCTTTATCTAAAGCTCGTTCAATGAGTTTTAGATAAAGTGTCCTGCCACTGTTTTGAAGCACAGGGATACTGATACACAGGACGCTTCGGGTTCTTTAATTAAACCAGCTCTCAGAGTAACTCTAATTAAAGTGCCGCCCCGCACTCCCAGAGCAGTGTATTAAAGTGCCTCCTCCCCCACTCCCAGAGCCTTTAGAGAACCAATACAGACTAGTTCCCCAGGGACTTGGTGGGCGGGGGGGCAGAAAAAGACAAAATGACAAGTTAGAAAATGTCAGAAGCAGCTGTATACACACATAATTAATCAGAGGGACAATTGGAAACAGAGGAAACCCCAGGAAGGACTTGTTGCTTGTACCAGATCCCTTCTTCCTGCCAACCTTTTCCACCACAATCTGTAGAATAAAGTTATTTCTTAATAAAGAATAATAATAAAAATGTTAAACTTGATTAAATAAGTCCTAAAAGCACTCTCTCAATTGAAGGCTCTCAAACTATCTTATTTAGATAAGGAGTAAAGATGAGCAAATGATTTTCACATTCAGTTCGGAACATTTTGAACTTTAATAAGTCAAAAAAATGAGAGCACAGAACTGCTTGGACATGTTTTCAGTTGATCTATGAGAGCTCAGTAGATGGAAGAAAATTAATTAGTATATTTTCCTGGAATAGAAACCTTGTAGGGGAGGAAATGTGCAGTAGCCAAACTCTAGTACTTAGATCATTAAGTATGGTTTAAGGTGGAAAGGACATCTGCAGATGTTGACAAGGGGGAATGTCACCAATGCTGCCTCTATTTATACTCTACTCATAGAATTTAGAAATGTCTTATGTAAAACTGACAGGGCCAATAAGTGTAAAAATGAGCAAAATTTCATGGGATAATCAGAATATTTATAGAAATGTTGAAACATGAAGCTTCTTAGAATGGATGCATGAAGAGACTGATCTTGAGTGATGTGGATACTCAGGCTACTGGAACTGGAAATTTTCTTTTGCTTGGGTATCAAATTTTGGGTTAAGCAATTGGGGCGCTGACAAATGTGGAAAAAACCCAAACAAATGTGATGTATCTGAAGAAACCACATTAGTTCAGCCTGGCTCTCCAATGTTTATATAGATCACGTGCTTCAGCAGAGCATTTTGACATTTTATCTAATAGTTGATTCAATCAGCTATTATATAAAAGTACCCAAAAAGCCCCACTAAAGCTCCCTATCTATACAGATATTGAGCAAGCTGGGTCTAACTAGTGCAATTCCTCTTCTGGGCATGTGCTGGGCTTGGCATGGGGGCACATGAAGTTTAAAGTAAAGTACCATTTGGGGGAGGCAGGAGGAGGTGGAGCTTATGTCTGTAAGCAGCCCAAGTGATCAATATAAGACTGGTGCTGGAAGGGAAGGAAAAGAATGGAAGAAAAGAACTAAATCTTAGGGCAGTAGCTCAGTACCAGATTTTCATTATAAAGTCCTACAAAGTCCCACAATAAACATTATGGTTAAGTACAGAGAGTCAAAAAGCCCAATGTTGAATTGATTCAGTCTTCTCAGGTTAGTCTAAACTCCATAGATTGTACCAATAAGCAAGTGAACAGACATTCACTTTTGAATCCAGAAATGCAGCCACATTCCTGCAGTGGCCTAGGCTAGAAACTGGGGAGTGCTAAAGCAAGCTTCCCTACTTAGCTGGACTAGATGGCTTGGCCCAAGGCCAGCCTGCTCATCTTGCAAGTGGGGAGGGGGCTTGGAGGCAGGTGCAAAGCATCTTGGCATACTGGGAGACTGTGAGTTAACTTGAATCTGGAAGGGATCTAGGGCAGAAGCTCAATAAATCAATTTCACCTAAATCAGTTAAGTCTCATACCACACCCATCCAGGTTTATCTTAAACTGGTTTTGGCCATTTTGAAAGCAGTTTATGTGCATTGAACTTCTGTTATATTACAGATTTGAACTGGTTTCCAATCATCTATACTGGTTTATGTGTAATTTCTGTTCCTAGCCTCTATAGTCACAATTCAGTGAAGATTTCATCTTTATATATAATGGACTAAGATTGGTTTAAAACCTGAGGCACAGACACATAGACACGTTTATATTCCTTCCAATTTGTTTCTAACACTAGCTCTTGTAACATTAAATATTCTTGTTTATATAAAAGCCCAGCCCCCTTTTCTGGGGTATATTGCTAAATCCTGGTCCCAGTGGGCACTTTTACATGAGACTCTATGTCACTGTAGTGACAACCTACAGTAAGATAGCATTGGCGGGCACAAACCATGATGCTGATGCTACTACACAGTAGCAATGAGCTATTGGGCAGTACAGTCAGAAACAACACAAGTGACACCAGGACTGTGCAGTACAAGTCATTTAATATTTGTCAAAGTAAGTACTATAACTGTTCAGTAATAACTGCGCAGTTGGGTGCATGTGTAGATGCTCTCAGTGAGTTCTTGTGGCAATGACTTTCACACAGAATAAATACGCATTGCATGAAGTAGTTCCCTATATCAGTTTTCAACTTGACATGTTTTTTCTTAAATGTTTCCTGGTCTCAAGTTGTAATACTGGAAGAAGCTTCTCCATATCATTCATTACTGTGATAATATTATATAAAATATTGTAAAGCAAATATCCTATGACAGCAAGGACCTGAGTTTGATGACCCAGAATGTTCTTTTAACCTATATTCATAAAGATTTGTATTTCTTTTTTCAAGATATTAACTCCTCAGTACTTTTAGCTTCAGATTTTTCTTAAGGTGCATGGTTTCACATACACATTTATTTAAACAATGGTCATAATGCTGCATTACTCATTCAAACATACATGCCATTTACTTCAATAGAAGCTTCGCTTGGGTAAAGGCTACAATAATGAATCCAATATCTCTCCGTCTGTTAATGTTCATTCTTTATCACTTAATAGTGCATCTATTTTATACAGAATGTATTGTAAAAACATTTTCAGTTTTCTTCAAGATTATGCCTTTAAACAAGCAAAATACTATTATCTAAGATCTGAATGTGTTTCATTCTTTTGTGTTCTTTTTTTTTTTTGTTTTAGTATCTATCCTTTTTAAACCCTAATGAATTTCATGGTTGGGTGCATCCCTGCATGCAGGGGTGTGCATTTGCTGCTGCATAAACTTGTGCCACTGCTTTTTGCCACTGTGTATGCCCCTGCACTTGAGTTTGCTGTGAGGCAGAATGCCACACTTTGGAGAAACTGTTGTTTTCCACTCCTACTGGCTACCAGTATGCTGAAGGAGCCAGACTGAGGCAACTAAAAGAGGGGAGACCATCTGGCCAGCAACCAGAGTGTGTCCCAGTAGGACGGAGCATCTGTGCCTGCTGCATTGCTTTTCTTCATGGTGCTTTCTTTATTTTTTTCTCCCAGGATTTCCTATTACACATTTTGGCCCTGCAGTGCAAACTTGCAGTGTAAGGCACATTTTAATGTACCATGCGTGCAGTGTGCAGTGCCACAGACAACCTATGCCTACACATCCGGATCTGGCCATTTATTACAATTCTCTTCCAAAAAGTGGATGTGTGTAGGGGCGGCGGGGGGTTGTTTTTTTGTTTTTGGGGTTTTTTTTGAAGGAGTGAAAAAAAGTGTTTGTCTACTATTTTAATAGGTTGACACCCTTAAGTTTTAGGTGGCTTTTGAGAAATGTATCCATTGGTCATTTTGTGATAGGCTTACCTTCTCTATTTGAAGGCTTATGGTGATTCTGAACAACATGAATAGATTTTGGAAAGAAAACAAGACTCTGAATTGAATAATAAAACCTCTTTTCTTAGAAAGGTTATGTTAATAATATGTTACTAAATTATTTTATTGAATTCTTAGAAATGATTTGGGTTTGACAGTGTGATATATGATATAGCTAATAAATAAGACTCCTTTACTTTCTTTCTTCCATTGGGTCCACACCTTCCAAACATTATTAATAGGCATCGTGCTTATTACTGGGAATAGTCCCACTGTTAGTCCAAACAGATTGACATGAACTACTCTTCAAGATGTCTTAATATGCTTTCTTTTGATGTAGCCTGAAGCATTTAAGGACATGCAAAGTTGCATCATTTCAAAATTGTCTTTGAATGAGACAGGATGTCATTAGTTCCTGAGATTCATTTTTCATAATCACTATTCTTCATCGCTGGTGGCATTAGATCCACTCATAATATACAAGTTCTCTTGTATAAAGTGCCTCAAGGAGAAGTTCTGAGATGGTGAATATTTATCATAAGATGTAGTCAGAGAGATTCATAACTGTAGCTCTTATTTGCATTTTCGCAAGGCAGAGGAGACGTGAAATTAAGCTCAAAGAAAATATTCCTCAACCTTTTTATTAAATCTGGCTAATCAGTTGTTCTTTCGCCTCAAAAGTTTTGCTGAAGAGAAAACTTAGCCATTACTGTCTTCTTTCCTTGTGTTTGCTGAGCTTGCTGCACCCATCTGTTATTTCTTGTCTAATAACAGAAGGGACTAGCACATTAGTCTCAGGTGACACATTGCCCTCCCTTCTGCCTGACTTCAGACTAATGCACCTAGCTACCTCTCTCTACTATTGTCTAATAACATGTAAGCACTTTGGGGCAGGGACCATCTTTTTCCTCCCATATTTCTATAACATTTATAACAATGAAATCCTGCTTCCTCATTGGAGTCATAGGCTTCATTCATTTTATATATTATTTTAATATAACATTATTTATGAATGATTTATATACATTTAGATATTTGTGTATACATGTGTGTGTAATGTATGCACATACAATATATTACATATAATTCTATGCAATACAGGCCTAGTATATTGGTAACATATACATATTTTACCCCTTTTCATGCCTATAATGTAAGTCTGAACTTTAGCATTGTAAGGTTATTTATGTCATGGAATCAGTTTAACTTCTGTAAAGCTGCACAACAGCTTCAGAGGCAAGATATCTTGAAGCTGATTCTTAGGGTACACTAAACTATGGCAATAGCTCATATTTGTTGGGATATTTCTAAGTTTGCTCCACCCACTCACTCCAAACCCAGAAATACACTAGTGAGGCCTCTCTGGGGTTGTTGTAAGGGGCCAATCTTAAGTACAGTAGAGACTTAAATCTCAAGTGCAGCTGCAGAGAGGCTGTCTCCAAGCAGCTTTAAGGTTTTCTGGGTGTGGCGAGCCTCAAAGGCTAAATACAAACAGTCAAAAATCCCAAAGCTGATTCAGTCTTTGCCAGTTAATCTAAGCTGTAAAGATTGAATCAACAAGCAAATGATCAGACATTCACTTGATTCAGTAAATGCAGCTACATGCCTGCAGTGGCTCAAGCCAGAAGCCAGGGAGTCCTAGAGCACAGCTCTCTGGCACATAGCCAGCATGGGCTGTGTGTTTGCTTCCTCTTCCTGCTGCACTGAGGGTTCTGGGATTTTCAGTCCAGAATTACAGCAGTAGGACTCTGCAGGGTTGCTCATGGTTCCTCTCCTTCTTTCAGGTGCTTCTGGTATCTGTAGTCCACAGTCACAGTCAGCAAGGCAGGGCAGCTCTGTAAGTTTAACCCCCATTCCTGGCCCCAAGCCCCAGCCAGGGTTTTCCTGGAGAAGCCAGTGAGCCAGCCCTCACTGCTCCAGCCAGGGAGCAGAGTGACGGGTACTCTCTGGAGCAGACAGCACAGCCCAGCCCAGGGCTGCAAAATGCTGGATGCTGGGGAACTTTAAACGAGTTTGACCTAAATCAGTTATGTCTGATAATACATACAACCAGGTCTATCTTAAAACAGTTTCAGCCATTTTGAAACTGGTTTATGTGCACTGAACTTCTGTTCTGTTACAGGTTTAAACTAGCTTCAGACCACTTAAACTGGTTTATGTGTAACTTCTGTTCCTATTGAAAGGGTTCCTAGCTAAAGTCTGTTACTGTTGTGGGATAGAAGGCAGAATAGAGCCATTTCTTTAGAGTTCAAGTAGATATGTGTAGCTTTTAACAGTTTTCCCATATAACATTCAGTGTCCTGATGAGACTGAGCTGTGCATACGGAAAGTGGTTGTTGTGGCAATCAGATTTTGTGATTTAGAACACATGCTTTCTTGATTGTTTTGCTGGGGTTTTTTAAGATTATTTGCACCGTAATGTCTAGAGAAATTTCTTGATGACTAACAGTACATGTGTAAGAATGTTTGAATGAGGAATGCTGGGCATCATGAAGGCTTATTATGATGGTGCATTTGCATGCTGTGAAATGTTTGTTGTGGCAGTAATACTAAAACCCTTTAAGGTAATATGACAAATTTCTTTTTTAATTTTTGTGTCTTGAACAGTTCCCAGGAAGCCCCCCAAAAGCTTTGCAAGAAATAAAAAGATTTTTCATGTGGTACATTTTGTGCTAGAGAACTAGAAAACAAAAGAACTGCAAATAACTGTGGTACTTTTTACGTAGAATATTGAAATACTTTTTGTTACTTTGGTTCCACTCTTTCAATGTACTGTAAGTGGTACTTACATACTTTTAAGTGAATGAATAAGAATATTAATATCTACAACAAAAATGGAGACACACTTGTGTATTTGAGAAAAATAGTTATCGGACCTAATAATTTAAAACAGGTTACTTAACCTCCAGCCTCCAGGCTAAAAGCAGTCCATGGAGCCGTCATATCTTGCCCACAGAGCTCCCTGTGGGTTCGAGAGTTTGGCTTCAGCAGAGTGGTGGTCTTTAATATGACCACCCTCCCCTCTGCCAAATCCCTAAGCCCCAGTAGCTGGGCAGCCAGTCAGAGCCAAGCTACACCCCATTCCTTTGTAGACCTAGGCCACATACCCCACTATTCTGGATTGGGACTGGGCTATGCCCCCTTCCCTCCCCATGGGGTGGGGTTGGGGCCAATCCACACCCCCTTCCCCCCATAGGACCAGGTTGGGCTGGGCCATGCCCCCTTCTCCCTATAAGTCTGGGTTGGGGCCTTGCCATGCCCTCTTTTGCCTTCCCCACCCTGCAGTGCTGGGTCACACCCTGTTCTCTCTGCAGGTTGAGGTTGGGGCCTGACTATACCCCCTTCCTTCTTTATGGGGCTGGGGTCACGCTTCTTTCTCTTGCAGGACTTGGTTGGGGCTGGCATTCCTCCCTGCCCTCCTCTGCACAGCCAGATGGTGCCCATCAAGCCTGCTTGGGCACCAGATCTGAAATATCAGCTGCTCCTGGCCTGCAGATGGACCAGGCACTTCCGATCCAGCCCACCTGGCAAAAAGATTGAGCACCACTGCTCTAGCACAATGCGTCTGTCTGTCTAATGGATGTATTTCCCTTGTGTTCATGAAGTACCTCAAGAATAACTCATAGTGCTATCTCTTTTGATTCATTCATATTTACATGTTAATAGACCAGGTTACTCTTCTAGTTATTCAAAAAAAAAAAAAAAAAGAAAAGAAAATATAGGCAGCTGGGTTACATTGTGTGGTTTTTTGTTTGTTTTTTTCTGTTTGCTCTGACTTTCAGTTGGGCAAATTTGTTTTCCCTCTTTTGATGTTTAAATTTTTAAGGGTAGGTGGCTGCTTTCTGTTAATTCTGGCTTGATTATGCCCTTAGCTTATGTCATTAAGCTTAGCACTAACTACTGTCTCACCAACTTGTATGACTGATGGTAGCAGAAGTACTTGGAACTAAGCACAAAGATAAGAGACTGCAGTAATAGGTTTGGGGTGTATTTAAGGACAGATTTTCAGTAGAGATCAGCATCAGAGAGTTATCACTGAGATGTTTTTGTAGTGTGATGTACTCTGTTCTTCTGAAAATCTGGCCATTAGTATTTAGTCTTTATCCTGACAAAAACTCAGTGGAAGTTTTTGTGGACAGGAATTAGTTTTAAAAAAATGGCCTTAAGGATCTGCCCTTTTGGTTTTAAAATCCTATCAGTGACTCAGTAATGTGAGTCTTTCATACTTCATATTTATAACAAAGGTTCAGAATAATGTTACTGCAAAAGAAACTTATAAAATAAGCAAGAAATAATGCAAAAGAACATTAAACCGTATTTAGAATTCATAGTTCAACCTAATTTAATTCTTACTTAGCTACTGCAGTAAGTTTAGCAATGAGGCAATCTCACCCCGTTTCTCAACAAATATTTAATAACTAAAAGTTGTATTACCATCATAGTATTAGCCCTGGCCCAAACTCTGGTCTTGACTGCATTTCAAATGGAGCTGAAGCCATCATATGTTACATAGGACATTAGATGCCAAGCTGCAAATGCATAAGCATATTCTAGGATGGGTCTAATTTGAAATAGATGTCAATTTGAGGTGCATCTGTCAAGCCCAAATCTGTGTGTGTGTCCATACACGTGCATGTGTGTCTGCGTGTGCATATGTACATATAAATAAATATATTTCAGTATTGGGGGTTGTCATCAGTAGAAGTTAGGCACGTCATTCCCTGTTAGCCTTGAAAAATGAGTGGGCTCTGTGGAACCTGAGATAATAGCATTGTCAGTCAAATAGAGCCAGAAGAAGTCATCATACTGAAGATTTATTTAATGTTCTTAACAGTCACTGGGAATATATACTCCTGCAGTTTGTATGTATGAAGGAGGGAAACCTGCTCCCCTCTTTCTTTTTTTCCCTGCAGAAGAGGTGCTGAGAATACTACAGCCGTATAGCTACAACTATTAATAAATATTCTAAGTATGTTTGACACAAGTTGGTCCATTTGACACAATGTGGTATAGGTAGTTTTAAGAGATTAGTAGAAAGTGCATAAAGGTTTATACTCTCTAGTTGTAAGTAATGTATTGTAAGTTGTAAGTAATGTATTGACCTACTAAAGTCTAATAATTGATTACCATTTATTAAAACATCCATTAATTTAATGACACTTCATAAAATATTTATAAATACACCATTTACTATGTTTATCCAAAATATGTGAGCTAAATGAATGTTATAACAGTTGGACTCATTAGCTCATTCTGCCCTACTTACAACATTAAGTTATTGCTTTCTTTGGGTATGGCAGTAAGAATAAAAGCAATATCAAAATTATGAATTTAAAAGCAACTAGCAGTGTGAAGGTATTACCTATGGATAGAATTTCAGTTGTTTGCAATGAACCAGTGCAAGGTTTTTGTGCCACTGAAATCCCATTAAAGTTTATTTTGGGTACTTAATAATAAGCAGTGAATTTCATTCTGTCTGTCAATAATACAGAAAACTACCCCTCAGTCTAAATCATTCTATAGCATCCATCTGTATGGTACTAATCAAATTGAACTTGGAAGTTAAGCCAGACTCCCTAAAATGTAAATACAGATCTCTCTGTTAACTTATTTAAATTTTTTAATGAACTATGATGAACACACTTGTTTCTGGGAGACATAAACAGAGTTGTAGTCACTAACTGATCTGGGCCCAGACCTATTGATGGTTTTGAAAATGAAAACCATCATCCACTCAGAATGGCAGTGGAAAGCAAACTGTGTTTTTTTATTCAGCATGACATATGTGATACCTGCCATATGTAGTATGGTCTGTTTTTCTAGGGAGCCAATTTGCTGTATTCTTCATAATGTAGTATTGTTGAACTACTGTTATGCTGAGCTGTGATACTGTGCTCAGTGTGAATGTGTGATCCTGTAAATGCATTAGCTCAGTCTGAATGTGATAAGAGCAGATCATTATGGATCATTAGCTCTGAGAAGAGGAAACTATCTGTTAGCTACAGTAGCTGAAAATTAAAGATGGGGGAGAGGGATCTGGTGGTAGGGGTTTACTACAGGCCACCACATGAGGAGGAAGAGCTGGATCTGGAATTACCAGGCAGCTTGGGGAGGCCGTGTGTGCAAAGGATGTTGTTGTCATGAGTGATATGAGTTACCCTGAGATCAACTGGGAGGAGCAGTTGGCCAGGTCTAGGCACTCACGAAGGTTCCTGATGTGCATACAGGAACTATACCTCGTGCAGGAGTTAATCATCCCCGCTAAGGAAAATGCCATACTGGATCTGGTGTTAGCCTCTGGGGATGACCTGGTGAGGGATATGCTAGTAAAAGGGAGGCTAGGGGACAGTGATCATGAAATGATCCAGTTTGCTATTCAGAGAAAGGTGGGGAGGATAACTAGCACAGCGCAAATGCTTGGCTTTAGGAAAGCCAACTTTAATGTGCTCAGGGCAGTAGTCAGGGAGGCACTCGGAGCCCAGGGGGTAGCTAGTATGGGTGTCCAGGAAAGGTGGTCCTTCCTCAAGGAGGCTATCCTTGGGGCGCAGCAGGATGCAATTCCACTGCGCAGGAAGGCGGGAAAAGGGTCCAAGAAACCTTCATGGCTGAGCACAGATATCCAGGCTGGCCTGAGGGCAAAGAAAAAAGCGTACTGGCGGTGGAAGCAGGGAGCAGGGACAAAGGTGGAGTACACCTCCCTTACCCAAGCTTGTAGGGATTTGGTAAGGGAGGCTAAAGTAGCACTGGAGTTTAGATTAGCTACTGGGATTAAGGATAACAAAAAGTCCTTCCTCAAGTATATAGGTAGCAAGAAGACGTCTCGGAGTAACATTGGACCCCTACGGGGCAGGGCAGGGCAGGGCAGGGCAGTTGGTGACAGACATGCGAGAGAAGGCAGAACTCTTTAACAAGTTCTTTGCCTCCGTGTTCCTGTCTGCTTACAATGGGGTGCTCTCAGGTGATAGCATAGAGAGGTCCAGGAAGGATGCGAGTCCCCTGACCATTAGTTCAGACCTAGTTAAGGATTACTTGGAGGGCTTAGATGTATCCAAGTCGGCGGGCCCAGATGACCTTCATCCGCGGGTACTGAAGAAATTGGCTGGTGTCATCGCGGAGCCATTGGCATGGCTGTTTGAGGACTCCTGGTGCTCAGGCCAAGTCCCTGAGGACTGGAAAAGGGCCAGTGTGGTCCCTATTTTTAAGAAGGGGAGGAAGGAAGAGCCTGGCAACTACAGGCCAGTCAGCCTCACTTCCATCCTGGGGAAGGTCTTTGAAAAAATTGTCAAGGGCCACATTTGTGAGACCCCTGCAGGGGAAGTGACATTGAGGGGTAACCAACACATGTTCGTGCCAGGCCGATCCTCCCTGACTAACCTGGTCTCTTTCTATGACCAGGTAACAAAAAGCTTAGATGTGAAGGAGGAAGTCAATGTCATCTTCTTGGACTTCCAGAAGGCCTTTGACACAGTGTCCAACCCAATTCTGGTGGGCAAGCTGAGGGACTGCAGCACTGATGAATGCACAGTCACATGGGTGGCAAACTGGCTCCAGGGGCACACCCAGAGGGTGGTGGTGGATGGGTTGATGTCATCCTGGAAGGGTGTGGGCAGCAGAGTCCCCCAGGGCTCGGTCCTTGGGCTGGTGCTGTTCAGCATCTTCATTAGCGACCTGGACAAGGGTGTGGAGAGCACCCTGTTCAAGTTCGCTGATGACACCAAGCTGTGGGGTAAAGTGAATACACTAGCAGGCAAGGACCGCATCCAGGCAGACCTGGATGGGTTAGAGAAGTGGGCGGATCTGAACAGGATGCGGTTCAACAAGGACAAGTGCAGAGTGCTGCACCTGGGGAGAGGGAACCAACATTATGGTTATCAGTTGGGGGCTGACCCTCTCAGCAGCACAGAGGCAGAGCCAACTCCAGGATGAATATAAGTCACCAATGCGATGAAGCAATAGGCAGAGCCAACAGCACCCTGTCATGCATCAACAGGGGCATCACAAACAGGTCCAGAGAGGTCTTGCTCCCCGTCTATGCAGCGCTGGTCAGGCCTCAGCTGGAGTACTGTGTCCGGTTCTGGGTGCCGCACTTCAAGAAGGACGTGGAGAACCTGGAGAGGGTCCAGAGGAGGGCCACTCATATGGTTGAGGGCCTCCATGGCCAGCCCTATGAGGAGAGGCTGA
>NW_017728909.1:55422970-55441289 GCF_001723895.1 Crocodylus porosus | reverse complement strand
TACTTCACAGTAAGGGTGGCCAGAGCCTGGAATAGGCTTCCCAGAGAGGTGGTGCTCTCACCTTCCCTGGAAATCTTCAAGAGGAAACTGGATAGGCACCTGGCTGGGTCTTATGACCCCTCCCACCCCCAGTGCTCCTTCCTGCCCATGGCAGGGAGTCGGACTAGATGATCTGGCTAAGTCCCTTCTGACTCATTGTTTCTATGATTCTATGATTTTAATGTACAAGCACAAGGCATATTGCCCCAAACCACCAAAAGTATCCTAACCTGTTGCAGGTAAAGCAGGGGAATGACAAATGTTATTGGTCCTCTGTCAATAAAGTTTTTGAAATGTATTTGAGAGATATAAGGAAGAGGGCCAGATTCCCTCACACCCTTCTGTCTAGTACAGAGGAAAGCAAAAAACCCCGGTGTCTACACCAATCTGGCCATGAGCTAAAATTCCTTCCTCATTTCACTGTGACATTTGCAGAGAGCATGTGAGCACTACTATAGTGGATAAGTAGGAATAGCTATAGTTCCTTGGGAGGTACTATCCTTTAGGCCCATATCGTGGCCCATGGTCTATGGGGCAAATTTCATTTTCTATGCCCACCTGTACTACTTAGCTTAAGTAAGCATTCTAAACTATTGGATGCAAATTAGATCGTTTACACCTACCAGATACCCTAAGCACTGCATTTTAAAAGCCTCTCCTTTTTCAAGCAAGTCCTTGTTTGGTTGATTAAATAACATCTATATTGTGTTGTAGACAAATGGCCTGGAAAGAGTACTGACCCACTCACCCAGTATTTGCCCCATATTTAAAACAGGATATATATTTAAGAATTCAGAATGCCAGCATAATGACAGATATGCCTTCAGTGAGACTTTCTTGAATGTCCCATTTTTTGAGATTAGTAAAACTCTCCTTGGCTGTGTCCAGACAAGTGCACATGTGCAGTTTGTGGTGCCGCAGAGACATCTACAGTGCCACAAACTGCACATACATGCATTTGCCATGCTGCTAATGTGTAGCACAGCAACTTCTTTTAACACTGGGATCTCCCGGTGTCAAAATAAACCATGCCAGAAAAAAGCAGGGCAGGATACATGGCAGCAGCACGTGCTGTCTAAAACCAGAGCCCGGGTGGCGAGAGCCACACTCTGGCTACCAGCTAGGCTCTGCATGCCCAGCTCACCGTCACTGCAGCCCCAGAAGGCCCCCAGAGCCCCAGGTAAGGCTGCCGAGGCCAGCCCAGGTGCTTCTCCCAATTTCCTGTACCCCACCCAGGGCAAATGCTGCATGTCAGAGCACACGTGCAGGGGTGTTTCCCAGGGACAAGTAGCAGTGTCACAAGTATATGCTGCTGCTATTTGCCCTGGGAAAATGCATGTTCCCACTCATGGAGACATGCCTCTTGGGGCTAGAAACCTATCTTCAGTACAAAACTACAAACAATAAGAGGGCATTACTAGACTGTAATTCACTGTTATGAGGTTTGCAGTTGTCATGGGCAGATGATGTTGGAAGCCATATTTGGACAGATAAGTTGTAGGAAGAATTAACTAAATAACTTAAATCACTGTGCGCTTGTTTTTTTTTAATAAATAAGGGGGAAATTTATTTCTCTATTCGTGGAAAATTAAAAATACTGGGCTACTGAAGAAAAACCAAATTGGCTTCCCTCTAACAGCTCAGGTCCTGTCTTATACTCTCTAAGTGTATTTGTTATTTGCACAAAGAATAAGGGCCAAAATAAAATAGAATTCTCCTGGGTTTTTTTGCACCTTTCTTCCTATTTTTTAATCATCACATACTATGTTCTAGTTCTAGTTTTGTATAAACTAATAGACAAGATTATCTCAGTTTAAGCTTTTAGCAAAAGCTATATATTATAAACTATATAATTATTATATGCAATTTTGATGTTAATTTTTTCATTGCTTTAAGAAAAATTAAAAATAAACAAGCACTAGTACCACTATTATACTATTTCTGCATATACCCAGTTATAAGATGCACCCTTTTGTAGGATAATTTGCATCTACCTCTAATTCTTAGCATTTTGGAACATTAATCGTAATAACTGATTACAATTTTGACAGCCTTTGTAATAGGCCTTTTTTCAATTACAGACGAAATAATTTGTCATAGTGCTTGTTATATAAATAGCCCAATATTTTAATAAGGTTCAGTGGAAATGATAGGAATTATTATCCTGAAGGCATACTTTTATAAAATTACATAGTAAGTAACTTAATGGAACTAAGATTTCCATTCCAATATATATTAAAAGCAATTAAAACCGAGAAATCTATTTTTCTGTAGAAATATTTTTTAAGGAGCAACTTTAGTAAAAACAAATCAAAAAGGTCCAAAGAATGTTGTCCCAAAATTTTATTAAATGAAAATTAGCTAAACTGGGAAAATTGTTACTGATAAATGTAAAAGAATAAGTAAAAGACAATGACATATATAAAGATGACATGTAAAATTAGAAGTTAAAAGAGGAAAAGAAAATACCATAACTTTTTTCTTTTCTTTTATAGTCATTAAAGGCTACAACCTATAAATCAGATTTTGCTCAGGGCCAAACAGTCAAAGAAGATCCACATGGATTGAGTTGTCTACCTGGGCAATTCTCATTACAGTTTAAGGTTCTCGGCCAGCTTTCTCAGTTGTTTTGTGTGGGTCTTTAATACAGCAACAGGGGACAGGAAAAGACTTTTAAAATGAAAGTGTGAAAGCACAAAAAACTGACTTAACTGTACATGTTATATTTAAAAGCAATTTATTGGGGCCAGGATTCCTGTAGAGGCCTCCTAATTTAGAATCAGATCAAAGTTCTTAGAAATCAACAGGATTTTTTACAATACACTTTCTAGGTTCCCACTAGACTTTTTAAGGCTTAACTTTATGATTTTACCATTCCTTTTGCATCTTGTCTAAAGGTTTTTAAAGAATAAATATATGCTTTTCAGGGAAGTCTATTGGGACTCCTTGTCCTTTTTAATCTATGTCTATACTGGGCACCTGAAAGGTGCATGTTTTATAATATTTGTGTGAGGTCAAGCACCCCTGCATATATTGGAATGACGTGTAAACTTTATAAGAACTACAGAGACTGCCAGCTTCAGTTTCTACCAGTTTTAGAAGTAATTCTTAAATGAGATTTCTTTGTGATGGCTATCAGTTTTCTATTCTACCCATTTTGGCCGTAGCATTCTTTAAAAAGTGGCTAGATTTCTCTTCTGTGCAGTAGAGCTGCCTGCTTCTAAGAAATGGCTGAAAATCATTGGCTCAAACTGTTTCCTATAATGGCAAAACAAGGAAGATATCTGCATAGAGGATGAATGCTGTGAAAATGTATAAGTGCAACCAGCTACTTACAGCAGAAATGTACAGGAATAATATACAATATTTTTAACTGTAACTCTAAAACAGTGATTCTCAACCAGGGTGCCATGGAATTCTGAGATGCCACAAGATCCTTTTAAGGGTGTCACAGAGTACCTTGAAATATTAGCACTGTAAGGTGTGCAAACACCTACACATGATTCATAAGCTAAGCCCAGTGATTTAAAATAGGAATCTATGAGGGCAACTACATGTGCACTTTACTGTTGAGTTGCCTAATTAGCTCCTCAGTAAATTGTCACTGTTTACACATGCAGTGCTTAAGCCACCAACTAACTCCACTGTAGTATAGTACTTGCCAACCCAAGTACTATCCTATGGCAGAGTTATTTACTCTACTACAAGACACCTGAAAACACTGATCAGGGCTGGCTGAAGCATGAGGATGCTACAGTGTGGGGGCTTTCTGCTGGCAGGCCCTGCACTATAGCACCCTAATGCTCTTCCACAGCACATTAAGCCAGAGTGGAGCAGCTCTAGGCTGGTAGGCTGGCCCCTCCCCCTCCAAGCCCCCTGCTAACTGAGACTGTGTTGTCCCAGTTCAATATGCTGCTGTCCTGAGTGAACATGTAAACTCTGCACCTGGGAATAATAAACTCCAGTGTGAACTGCACCAGAGTTTATTGTGCCACATTAATAGCATGTGTAGATGCACCCTATAGTATCAAAAATAGTCTGACCTATTGTGGTCTTTCTGCATTCTTTGCAACAAAAGAATTGCTTTATTATTTTTCTGTAATAAAAAAAACTAGTGTAAGCTAAGAACTGGAATTGCCACAGGGTGTCTTGAGTCAAAGAAGGTTGAGAACTAATGCTTATAACTCTAGTTATAAAATTAAAGGAAATGTTTCGGTAAGTTTGAAATATTTGATAAGTTTGAAATCTTCCATTTAATCCTTTCCTGTTTCAAAATAAAATTCAAACTGAAGGTATCATACAAATGACAAAAAGTTCTATAATACATAACAGAAGCTATAATCTCACCTAAACACTTCACTTTGATTAAAACAGATCATTTCCATTGACCTCACATGAAATTTTCAAAAATCTAATTTTCCTGTACATATCCATTTTTGCTCTTGTTTCAGAAGGAAAACAAATTTAATATTGTGAAAAATTTCTCATGGAATGAAAATTCAGGGCTTAAATCAGTTCCCATTGTGAACTGTCTTGTGGCTTTGTGTAATTTTCTTTCATTTTCTCAGAGAAGAAAAGAGAAAGTCTCTAGGATCTGTAGAAAATCCCCAAAGTTCTTTTACTTCTAAATAAACTACTAAACTACCCTTATCTTTGAGATTTGGCTAGTGAAGGCTTCCTCTATGCTACTTCAAGCTAGATGGTTTGTACTAAAATTCCAGACATTTCCAGAGGAATATATGTTGTAGCCATGTTGGTCTAAGAAATAGAGACAACAAAACTCCTGGATTATTGGCAATATCTTTTATTAGACCACGTAAACAGTAGCAAATAAAAGTCTTTCTTTCCAAGCTTTTGGGTCCAAATACCCTTCATCAGCCAGGGAGAATTCAAAGATTGTAAAAGTTCTCCCAGGTAGAGAAGAAACTTCATTTTTCACAGGGGAGGTAGAGGATGGAAGTTTTTTCCCCTGGGTTCCTCAGAGCCTTTTTGTGAGAGAGTTTCCCTGTGATATGCAGATTAGGCAGGCTTCTTCCCTGACAGTGTTTGATATCAGGCTGGGAGGTGAAAATTTCTTCTTTCTTGGTTAGCAATGAAGTTTACATATCCAAATGGCAAAATATGATATGGTCCATGCTTCAGGGATACATGGAGATGACAAAACTCTTAAGTTAGAGGCAATACCTTTTACTAGACCAACTACTATTTAGTTGGTCTCTATTCAGAAAACTTGCAAAGAAAGAATTTTTTTGCTACTATTTAGTTGGTCTAATAAAAGATATTGCCTCTAACCCAAGAGTGTTATTGTCTCTATTTCTTAGATCAACACAATTACAATATATATTTTTGAAACATAGAAGATATCGCATTTAGTAGGGCTGTGCAACATTTTTCCAGCTGTTTTATTTTGATGCTGTTTTAACTCATTTCAAGCTCAAAAAAGCTAAATTGAAGTGAAATGAAGGGCTTTGAAACAGCCTTGAAATGAAATGAGGGCAATCTAAATGTTTCAAAAGTTTCAAAACTTTTGGGTTGCAAAGCTGAAGCTGGGCTTGCCTGCAGGGAAATAGAAAGTAAGGAGAGAGAGTGGGAAAGGACTGCTTTGACATTGACTGTGTAGCTGGCCAGTTTTGGGGATCCTTCTCTGAGGTCCCTTGTAATCTGAGTGCTCTGGAGGAGGGATGGAAAAACAGCATAAAAAACCAGCATTGTTTGAACTGAGCTGCTTTCTGGCTTGGGGTCAGTTACTGAGCTATCTTCCAGAAGCTCAGCAGCATTAGACTGTAGCACTGTGGGGTCAGGCCAACTCTCAGGATCTCAATATTGCACTGTTAGGAGGGTGTGACACAATTGTACATATACAAACACACAAATTAATTAAGTGCCTACATGCACACACTACCAGCTCACGCACGTACACATCCAAACCAGCCTAAGCACATGCATATCTATTGCCAATTCAAGCACATACACTATACAACCCAGAAGTTAGACACAGATCACTAATTAGTCTATCATGCATACAATGCAATATATATATATATACATATATATATACACACACACACACACACTCACCAGTTCACACACATACAACCCACCTACACGTACACACAGGTAAGTTCCTAACTTGGATGGTACCATGTGTATGTGTGTGCTTGGGATACTTGGGGGAAGGTTCAGGTGAGAGAGAGAGAGAGAGTTAAAGTATAGGAGGTGAAAGTTGCCAGAACCAGGTTTAGAACCAGTGGACTACAGAGAAGCTGGTTGAGGAACTGAGGCTTGGGTTTACTTAAGGTAGACTGGGGCTGGAAACTTGAACAGACAGCTGAGATATTGGGGGGGGCAGATAAGTAGTGGCAAGGAGGAGACAACTAGGAAAGAAACTGAGGCAGAAACCTGGTTGCTCAGGGGAAAAGAAAAAGGCATTGAGGATAAGACAGTGGGAAAGAAACAAGGGGCTTCGAGGCAGAGAGGAGCTCAGGACAGGTGTTGGAGGTGGCAGTGAGCCAGAAGCAGGAGAGGGAGAAATGAGACATAAGTTTGAGGGGTGAGGAGCAGAGATTGGAGCCAGGCCAAACCATAGTAAAGCAAAATCCAACTTAGGGGTCCAAATAACAGTTTTATTACATAGACAACACACTACACAGTCCCATGAAGTTATTGGTTCACACATGCACACACACACACACGCACACACACAAAAGCACTCGCAATGGCAGCAGGAGAAAGAGACTCAGTGGAAGGGCTGGAGTCCAGGTAGGGAAGAGAAGCAGAGTCCAAGTCCCTGGTTGAAGAGGGGGTGGGGGGTTATAGCTACCTGTCCAGTAGGTTTTGTCCAGAGGGGGGGTCGCCGGCAGGGCCACTGGGTGGATGGGTGGTGTGGCATGGTGCTGGTCCAGATGGCGAGGGCATCCCACTGGGTCTGTCTTCACTGCCCCTCTTTATAAGGGCAGACCTTGTGTGATCCTAGTGACAGGAGGCATGTCCAGGCAAGGGTCAGCCCCGGTGTACTGAGCATGTGTGCTCCATGCAGGGATGTGCAGTTTCAGGTGTCTGTAATGGTGCGGTACAATGATAGAGTTGCTGGTTCTGCAGGGTCTTTTCTCTTTCAAATGCTGGGTTCTTGTCTCTGTTCCTGGGTGAGGTCCATGGTTCCTGGATGAATCAATGCGAGGTGATGGCCCAGTCATTACAGGCCATTCAGTAAAGCCCTGCTACCATTGTATTTCAGTCATTCCCAATCACTCTCATTCATCTGGGAACCAATTTACATGGGAGGGGTATGTGACTCATACAGTTTCAACACAGAGGATGCCTGGGCAGAGGACACAAGATGGAGACTTGACATACAAAATTGAAACTTGGCATTACTTTGGTTCACTTACAAACACAGGCCTAAACCATACAATATCCATATGAAACAATAAAAATCAATACGAAAATGATAATAATACAATATACAACAGTAAGAATCAATACAAACCTAATAATAATACAGTATAAAACAATGGATATCCAAAACCAAAAACTTGCTACCAAAATAAAACTGTTAAAGCTTATCCTAAGTCTGAGCTTGCTTATGCTTGTCTATAGGGAATAGAGAGGGAGAGAAAGAAAAGCCAGAAATAATTGGGGGAAGGGAAGGAAATGCATATCTATCATATATATAAAAGAAAAACTGGGAGTTTTGCCACAAGGTGACAAAGGCTGCCATTCATTTCCTGCTTGCTAGCCTAGGAGGTGGGATTCAGCAATACCTTTTTGTTTTAGTTTATATACCTTTTTATTTTATTATTATATTCATTGATTGATTCCTTTCAGTTTATTACTACCCCCAAATCCTCCAAAGATAAGAAACTATGAAACACACCATGAAGCATGCCTCTTTGCTATATCAAGCAGGCATGAGGCTTCCACTAATTATACAGGTAGCAAGGAGAGGAGAGCAGTACCAGTGCCATTGCCTGTGCCTGAGTCTGCATCCCCTCCAAGAGCACCAGCCATAACTCCACCACCACCACCACCATGACAACAAGAAGCAGTACCAGCATGACCGTATCCTCCACCCCCATTTCACTTCCCATGCTGAGCTTTCCAGCACCAAAAGAAGAGCCGGAGCCAGAGCCGAGCAAGGGAAGTTCTGGGGAAGTAGGGAGAATCATCTGAGTTTGTGCTCTACACCCCTCAAGTTTCCCCTAGAGCCAGGTCTCCTTCCACAGAATTCACTTCAGAGGAGGCTAGAGGGTGCAGAGGCAAGTGTTTCAGCTGACTCCACTCCTCCTGTTCCTGTGCCTCTGCCTCCTGAGGAGGGGGAAAGTGCAACAGCCACACATGCAGCCTCACCTCAGAAGTGAGCGAGTAGTGTGGTCTTGGATCATTTTGAGCTGGCAGATGATTCCAAATATGTTATCTGCCTACACTGCCAAGCCAAAACAAGCCAGGGCAAGGGAACAAAACACATGAGCACCCTAGCAATGCTGATTCATCTCTGCAGGCACCACTCCCTTGCCCTTGCTGCCCCTCAGTCTGGCAGCAGTGGAAGCATGCCCAAAGGGAAGTCCCCCTCTCACTTCAAAGCTCCTAACACCCCAAAGCAGAGGCAGAACACCATGGAACAGTGGGGGAAAGGCAGACAGAAATGGGGGCATGTTGCAAAAACGAGCAAGATCACCCAGAGCATTGGAGAAATGCTTGCTGCAGATGACCAGCCCTTCTCCTTAGTTGAGCAGCCTGCGTTTAGGCAACTCATAGTGCTCATCACTCCATCCTACCAAGTGTCCATACGCATCACCTTCAGCAAGACAGTGGTTCCATCCCTGTATGAGGCATACAGGGAGAACTTGAGGGAGGAGCTGTGCAAGACAGGTCTGTAGGTGGCCTTACGCTTCACCTTGCACATCTGGAGCAGTCGGGGTGGAGATTTCACCTACCTCTCCCTCACAGGACACTGATGCAATCAGTCAAGCCATCAGTGGGCTCTCCTTCAAGGTGAGGTGATGGATAAGTCCAACACGGCAACAGATATCATGGCAGCCATGAACCATTTGGTCCAGAGTTAGCTTGTTGGGCAGGGAAAGCTCACCCACGGGTTTGTGGTCACCGACAATGGGGCCACTATGGTCAAGGTAGTCCATGATGCCAACTTTGTTGGCATCCACTGTGGCACACAGGCTGCACCTCATTGTCAGGGATACCTTGGAGCGGGACAGGGCTGCCAGTGATGGTGCCAGCATCACCAGCAACCTCTTTTCAAATACAGGAAGGTGGCAGGCTACTTCCACCAGAGCATCAAGGAGGGCTTCAGGGCAAACAGGTAGAACTGAACATCCCACAGCACAAAATCATGCAGAATTTGGAGACTCAGTCGAATGCCACATACCTAATGCTTAAGAGACTGGTGGAGCAACAGAAGGCCATACATGAGATGGCCCTGCTTGGGGAGACTGGATTCAGAAGCCCCCTTAACAGAGCCACCATCTTCCAGATCTTGGTGGTCTGTAAATTCCCTTTGAGGATCAGGCCTGAAAGATTGGAGACAGGTGGTGTTCTGTTCTTGTCTTTGATAGATTTTTGTTGTACGCTCGTTCTGGTGTGCAGTTCTTGCTTGATGTCTCCATGTATTTATGGAGACATGTATTGTATTGTGAAGATATTTCCATACTGGAGATATTGTTGGCAAGTTTTGCATGTCTTATCATGGCATGGCCTGGATCCATTCGGTGTGTTTTGGGTCAAGAAGTTGGCTTTTGATGATGAGGTTAGTGAGGTTCAGTACTTGTTTGAATTTACAAATCACTTTTCACAGATGAGCCTATGAACTGCACTTCATCAGCCTCCTAGGTACAGAAACTCATGGACTCAACATAGACATTGTAATTCTGACACACTACAATCTGCCAGACATCTGACTCCCCAGGTACCTCTGCACTTTTACATACGCTGCTACATCCCCCTTCTCCCCTTCCCCCCTGTCTCCCCCCCCACCCTCCCCAGCCTGTCCCTCACACTCTGATGCATTTCATTTCCATTTTCACTGACTGGCTTTCTTGCCTGCATTGCACGCCAGCCCTTGGCTTCTTTACTATTCTTTCCATCCAGGAAGAGCACACACACCAATTGCAGGTGCTTCATCAGCCTGATGAAGTGTTTTTCAACCCAAAAGCTTGCTAAGATATATTTCTCTATTCAGTTGGTCTACCAAAAGATACCAGATTAGACTGACCCACGGAACCTTGTCTGCCAATGCCATGTCCTTAGACCAACACCCTAGCACCTGCCCCTGGTCAGCCAGCTAGAAGGACACAGGGCCCTGAGCACATCTAAGCCCCAGGGCTGGGGCTGGCAGGGAGAGTTCTCTGGGAGCTGTTGGAGAAGATGCTCCCTCCACTGTTTCTCCCTCCACTTCACTCCACTCCCAGAGCAGAGCTTTCCCTGCCGCTTAATTTCCCCCCTCCCCCTCAAAGCCTTCCCCAGACAAGGATTACCCTAATCTGGTGAAGGTGTCAAGACTAGGGGGGGAGGCGGCTGTAGGCTGAATACCTGTGTGCTCCCTCTATAGACCAGAAAGAGATCTATAAATACTAGATACTAAAAATGGATGCTTGTTCATAGCTAATGTATTCCCTCCACCACTCTCCCCACATTCCAAATGAAATGCTATGGATGTTTTTTAAGGAAAAAATTGAAATTATGACCAAAACACTTGTGACAGAAGTTCTTGACCAGCTCTTCAGTATATATAAAGATGAATATTATTCTCTCGATGAAACACAAACCTAGTAATGCAAGAAAAATGCTAAAGCTAATTCTATTGATCTACCTGACTAAGTACAAACAGTCAGAAACCCTGAGGCTGAATCAAGTTAATTTTCACAGGTTAGTCTAAAATGCATAGATTGAACTGAGAAGCAAGTGAACCAGCATTCACTTGTGATTCTGGTAATGCAGCCACATGCCTGCAGTGGCTCAGGCCAAAAGTCTGCGGGCACTAGACTACACCTTCCTGCTTGGCTGAAGCAGACAGCTTGGACCAAGGCTAGCCCAGCCACCCTGCAAGGTGGGAGGGGGTTGTAGGAAGGTGCAAAGCATCCTGGGATGTTGGGTGACTGTGCATTAACTTGAATCTGGAGGGGATCTGGAACAGTGGTTCAGTAAACTGTTTTGACCTAAATCAGTTAAGCCTGATACTGCATCAATCCAGGTTTATCTTAAACCAGTTTGGGCCATTTCAAAAGCTGTGTATGTGGCCTGAACTTCTGTTATGTTACAGATTTGAGCTGAGTTCTAATCACTTATACCCGTTTATGTGTAATTTCTGTCCCAGCCTGTGTGTGTGTGTGTGTGACTGTATATTCTTACATAGTAGTAAGGTCATATAACTGTCAAAATTTGTTCCTACACATGTGGGTCTTTATAGTCACAGCTGTGGAAGTGATTTGAAGATTGACACTTGTTTCTATGCATACTTGTACTGAACATTTGGACTTGTGCCTGGGGCTAGTTTCTAAAGTGTTTCATCTGTTTTGTTAAAGATACCTCTTTCGGGCTTCAAAACACAACTCTAGTAAATCTCTCACCTGATGAATTCTGACATTCTTCTTAACTGGAAGGAGCAGTACTCTTGCTTATGTTATCTGCAGTACTCTTACTTACGTTTTTGCTGAAAGAACCAGAAATGTTCTTAATAATCTGGGAGATAATGCCATAATAGATTTTTCTAGACAGAATTTACCCAACAAGAGTTATAGCAGAAATTTGTGGCAATAGAATTTAGCAGAAACGCAGCCTATGGTGATATGCGATCAGGGACAGAATAATGGTGTGTATTTGAGGATAGTAAGAAGCTTGTGCTTACTATCTGGGTCCATGAGTACAATGTCCCCTTCATGTCTTCAGATATCAGATAATCAGGATATCTCTGACTAATGAAATGCTTGGAGATAATATCTGTATAACAATATACCAGCTGAGTGGTATATGGGTGTACGTCTTACCTAACTGACAAGCCTCACTGTCTCCTGAAGTTGCCAAAATAAATAACTAAATATTTGAAGTCAAAAAACCAGCTGTTTAAAAAAATATCAAACTCTGATATGTTATTGGTAGTTCAAAAACATTGACCTATCTTGAATCAGGCATTCGTTTTACTTTAGTTTGAATATGATATACTGACATTTATAGGGATTATATATCAGGTTTTCTCTCTGCTTAATGTAAGGCATTTGTATCAGGAAAATAGTTATGCTTGCATTTTTGTTCCAATGGTAAATGGAAAAAAAATGTAGTTAGATGTCTAGCTACCAACTTGCACTTGCAAATAGTGATGCGATCTGATAACAACATTTTTCTGTCTAAGAGCTGACCTGAACCTGACTTTAAATTAGAACTATTAAGAATAGACTTACCATTTGGGTACCTTCAAACAAATAGTTTGAACTGTCTACTTTTGATGTTTCCAAATGTTTAGGTGATGCTTATGCTCAATTTTAAATTCAAATATTAAAGACAGAGCAGATAGAAAAATAACCTTGTAAATCGGAACTGTTTTCATAAATTATGTAGCCTAAGAAATGGATACTTAAATGTAAAGTGACATTTATTACATTTTATCCAAAGCCATCTTGCTTTTGTGGAAGGGATATTATTCTGCCTGTCAAGCTTTTTAATCTTTCAAATGTCATTGTTTCAGTAGGTAACCCACTCCTAGGAGAATACTAGTAAATTCTACTTTTATTGAATATCTTGGGTGAAATTCTCTGCTGGTGAAATTTGATTTGGCGAAGTTTTGTTAACTCAATACACCTGAACCAGTCCATACCACCAGAGAATTGGTTCCCTTTCTATATTGTAAGTTGCTCCAATATTCACTAACAAAGTTCATCTTATTGTAAATCTTATTTTCTGGTATTTTTAGATTTCTTTTTTTAAATATCCACATTTAACATCTTTCTCAAAACAGTCCATTGAATTTTTTCATATTTTGGAGATGGTACAAGCTAGATAGTGTTCAATCTTAGTAACTATGATATCATTAAATCTTTCAGTACTTCTGAACAATAAAAGCCATAAAAAGAGGCAGAAAAACAATTCTAAAATATCTAACCAAAGTTAGTAAAATCCCTTGCTCAAGTAGCTCCATTTGTAACAATAGTCAAAGCTAAAATCTGACTCAGAGATAATTATTCCAGAATCTCAGTTTCTTCAAGTTGCATTCAGTAAGTGGTTTGGGGGGGTGGGGTGGGGGTTCTATAAAAGCATTTGAATCCAGTTATTAGTCATCAACACGCCTTTGAGTAGGACGGGGAAAAATAAGTTAGTTGTTTAGGAAATTGCAGTGTAAGGTTTTAAACTTCAAATTTTCAGTGTATAGAGTTGATTATGGATAATGTGCAGCAGCATAGCTTTGCTGAAACCAATTTTATTTAAGCTGAAGATTCGACCCTGTGGGGTTTTTTCTATCTGTATCAGTGATTCTCAGTTTGTTTAGACTCTAGGCACCCCATGTTAGACTCAAGATAACCTTTGACAAATGCCAGCTCTTAGCTTTCACTTTTTTTTGACTGTGGAAAAATAATAGAGCAATTCTACTACGATGATCTCAAAGATCACAACATATCAGAATATTTTTGACACAGTGGATTCTTATATGGAATCTCTGGGTTTATCTTCTGAATCCTGTGTAGGTATTTACAAACCTAACTGCTAATATTTCACAACACCTTGTTGCACCCTTAAAGGATCTCATGGCATTCTAGTTGAGAACCATATAGCCTATATGGTCACTCTAGCCCATATGGTCACCTTCTTATGTAAATCTATTTAAATCAATAATATAGTTTTGTATTTATTTTGGATGTATCATAGATGTATTGTGACTGGGAGCATAGGAGGCTGGCTACGTTGCAATGCTATACTGGTAAAATTGTATCCACAATAGAGGGTTTTGTCAACAAAACCTGCCTAGTATAGAAAAGGACTTTAAGATAAATCCTTTTTGGGACTCTAAAATGAGACTAAGGCAGACTTCACGTGGTTTAATCCACCAAGACTATGATTCAACACCCACCCCTCCTTGCTTAGTAGCTATGTAGTTCTGGAGGTGCCTCAACTCAAAACTTGGACGTGCCTATCTTTTTCACCTAAAGTTACCTATGCGCTTACTACTTTCTAGACATGCCCTGAACAGCATGATCTGAGTAGCTCTTGCCTAAACCCCATTAGGATCCAAGAACTCAGCAAAATGGTGCTTGAGTGCTCTGAGGGGACCTGAACCAGTAGGCCTGCTCACAGCTTGCATTATGCAGACAGACAGTTCTTAATGTCATCAGAGAAGCCAGGTAAAGCTGTGTCTATGTCCGAATCATTGAATCTCTCCAAATCTCTTTGAATAGATTCAGAGGGTTCCCATTCAATTTGGAGAGACTGAAGAAGGGGTGGACAAAATGTGGCCCGGGGCCAGATGTGGCCTGCCAGGCCATTCTATCCGGCCCCTGGGGCCCCTAAAAAATTTAGAAAATTAACATTTATCTGCCCTGGGCTGCCTGTCATGAGGCCCTTGATGGCTTGCCGAAACTCAGTAAGCAGCCCTTTGCCCAAAATAATTTCCTGCCCCTGGATTAAAGGGTCTCCTGATTCAATCTAGAGACTCAGCTGCTGAATCGGGCCAAATCTCCGCCAAATCAAATCAGCAACCGAAGCTTCGCACAGCCCTAGACAGCAGGGTCAGAGGCAGTTGCAAACAGGGGAGGCAGAAATGAGTGCGGATGGGACGTGCAGCTGAGGACAGGGTGGGGAAGAATACTTACTTGCTTTGCAGACTTAAACAAAAAAAAGTCCCTTGCTGCAGCTCCTGTGGCATGGTCCAAAAGTGGGGGTGCAACTGCTCTACTGCACTCTCTCTGAATCTGCACATGGCAGGTCCCTTGAGTTCTGGTCCCTGTTTTCAGGATTGTTTCTGATTTCTTTTGTTCCTGTGACTACTTAATTTAAAAAGCACAAACAATCTGTAAAGCAGGGATCAGGAGTGAACTAAAATTGTCTTCAGAAAAATCTGCTTTAGGAATTCAAGAATTTGTTAAATTACTCATATTTCTATTTATATCAATTTGTAATCATGGTAAGATGGCACCTCTTAAGAGAATATATTTGCATCAGGAGGAAGAAATAGAGACTTTACATAGAATAAAGCTTAGTATTGTAATTAGCTACATCTAGCAATCTGAAAAGGGTCTGACCCCAGTTTGTAGAAATCACATTTATTGAAATATTTGACATCTCCTTGTTCACATAAAAACATTATAATCAATTGTAAATTAAATAACTTTATGTTAAAACTTCTATTCTCCTCTTTAGTTAAGTTCATTTTCCCTGTTACTGAAATCTGTTCTGCTCTTACACGTACTACTAGAATACACTAGTCTTTCTTCACTTGTCAGATATAACTTGATATGGTCAATTTGTTTGCACTGAGGGAACCAAAGCTGTCTAATTTGCTGAAAAAAACGAAGGAGAAACTGACAGACAATTATTAAAAGCTTCCATCTTTCCACATTCATTATAACTAATTGCTGACTAAGACTAGAGTATGAGGATTGGTGTAAAAATGACTGATACTTAAAGTTCAATCTCTGTTTTTCTAAATCAGCTTCACTGACACCATTAAATATGCTATAAAGTTGTGCATTTTCTTGTCTGCATTTCTCATTATGAATGGCAAACCAGAGAAAAGCAAATATCTTGATAAGACATTATCTTTATGCAGAAAAGCTTTTAAGGGGACGAATTACCATCTTTAATTCACTATGTGAAGGACAGCTCGTGTTCATGTTGTGTGTGCAGGTGTGCTTTTGTTAGTTCACAGTAACCTTGAAGCTTGTTATGGAGATATTAGCTTGTATTAAAATGATGAGCCACCTGAAGAAAACATAAGCCAAATAAGGAACTGAATTACCTAGTTCAATTTTATAAATAGATGTAAAGAATTTAATTTACCACTGAGTTCTTTCTGTTCTTTGTTCATTAGCCCTTGATATATTTTATTTCCAAGACAAAGAGCTGTTACTTTAGTTCTCTTTCTTTTTAGGCTGAAATCCAGGTAATAACCCAGGGAAATTGTAGTCCTTTAATATTTGATAACCTTATAGGCAACAAATTATAAGACCAATGTGATGTATAAGACACTCTGGGTCATTCACAGCCATTAACTCCAGTGTAGATGGAATTTAGCTTGTTAATGGCATTGAGAGTGGCTGCATATTGAATTGAAGACCCATTGGTGTATTATCCTGTCTTCATAACAGGAACATTTCCAGATTTACAATGCATCGTGTATTTTCCAGACTGCAAAGACAGCAATCATAATTTGACCAAACTAAGTGGAATTAACAAGGCTTCTCACATCTTGATTATTTCAGTGATACTGTTTTGAAGCATTTAGTGTTGGATCCAGATTTATTAGTAAGTTAATCACAGAATCATAGGGTAGGAAAGGGCACAGATGCAGAATTTGTTATTCCTGTCCCGCTTTTTCTTAAAAATCTCCAAGGAAGGATATTCCATAACTTCCCTAGATTTATTTTTTTCTGGTGTTCCTATACTTACAGTTAAGAAGTTCCCCTGAGATTAATATAAAAATGTTTGCTGAAGATCAAACCCACTACTGTTCATCCTTTTTTGTGCAATAGTGTGTTTCCATCTTCTTTATGATAGCCTTTAAAATATTTGGAAACTGGTAACATGTCCTACTTTCACCTCCTTTTTTCCAAACTCAGACTACCTCAGACTACCTCGTTCCTTCAGCCTTCCTTCCTACGGCTTGCTTTCCACACCTTGTCATCTTAGTGATTTTTCTCTGGAACCTCCAGTTTCTTCACCTCCTTCTTAAACTGGGGTGTCAAAAATAGTCACAGTACTTGAGCTGAGGCTTCCAGCCACAACAGGAATATTATATACTTATGACTCCTTCAGATATGTATTTGATATGTGAATTCTGTAGCTATACCTACTTTTAAGCTGTCAGCTCCCTCACACAAACACCATGCTGAAGAAAATTATTGTGGTTTGTGACAGTACACAACTCTACTCCAGTATGCTACATATAATGGGTAAAACTGGGGTTGCACCAGTTCAGCTCACAGTACAACATGCGTCAGTGGGCATATAATACAATGCAAATATGATGAAAGCTGCTATCAACATGAATCTTAGTATTCAGTGAAGTATCTGTCATAAACTATCACCATACCCCAACCCCTCATCAAACCCCAACCTTTTGCCTGGGCAGGAAACCTGTTATTTTATTCTCTTGTATTTCCAAGCAGCTACAGAAATACGTGCCTTGAAATATTTAGTATGCTTCAGATCTGGGTAATGTTATATAGTATAAAAATAAACATGGGTCTGGAACAGTCTTATGACAGTCTTTCCTATTCTGTAATCTCTAACATGTACAGCTTGTGCTGCACTGCTAGAGGGCTAGTGAACAGGTAACCTAGCATGCTTTGCTAGAGCACCTTTTTTGGATATTTCAGACAGCAGCCAAAAGCAACTGAGCACAAAGGAAAGTGTTGTTTGGCCAGCTGTCTCACTGAGGAGATGTATTTGAATTCCCCCTTGAACAACTGTTCCAAGGATTGGATCTGCAGTGGCTTTCTGGAGATGACAAGTAGAACAGCCAAACAAATCCTTTCCTTGGCCATAGTCATCTACAGGTACGTTGTGCTTCAGCAGTGAAAGCTTCCAGCCCTGGTGGTCCTTTGAGGACCACGATGCTGTCATGGGCATCATGTTAGCCCACTTGGAGGAGGCACAACACAATGACATATAAGCTGCAGCACTGCAGGCCTGGTGTCAGCCTATTGCTGGGTATTACTCGTGAGCTCAGACTGGTAGGAGCGGCTCATGCTTGAAATCTGGGATGATGAACAGTGGCAGCAGAACTTTAGGATTTCCCATGACACATTCATCAACCTTTGGGCTGAGCTGGCCTCTGCAGCACAATGATGCTGGGTTTTGGCACTCCCTGTTCATTGAGAGATGTAATTTGGATGTGGTAGAGGGTATGGAGAGATGTGGCCCTGGTAATTTGGAAGCTGATGCACACAGCAATCAATGGTGATAATGGCCATGCACGAAATGTACAATGCCATACTTGATCTGGGACCTACAGTTAATTTGGCTCAGGGACCTACAGGAGTTTCATAGTTTCATAGTTTCTAGGATCGGAAGGGACCTGAGCAGATCATCTAGTCCGACCCCCTGCCATGGCAGGAAAGAATAT
>NW_017728909.1:55307613-55422052 GCF_001723895.1 Crocodylus porosus | reverse complement strand
GTAAAAGGCCACCAGGTTGGTCTGACAGGACCTGCCACTGATGAACCCATGTTGGTTGCATGGGTTCATTGAGTTCATTGATGGATTCAAAGCGATAGCCTTCATGAATTGCTTGCGGACCATCAGTGGGATCCACACACCTATTCTGTGCCCCCTTCATCGCACGTCAGATTACATAAACCATAAGGGATTCTTTTTAGTTATACTTAGGGTGACCATATATCCTGGGTGAACTAGGGCAGTACTGGCTTCCATAGTCCAAGCCAGTCCACCTGATCCAGTCTGCCAACCTTGCTCCTGCCCAGCAGGAACTGTGCTTGCCTGCCCAACTGTCTGGCACACTATGCCACTTCACATCTCTGCTGGACTCGACTCCAGGGCTTTTGACCAACAGGCCAGGACCAAACTATGGAAGCTGGGACTGCCTCAGTTTGTCTGGAATGTATGGTGACCCTAGTTATACTGTAGGCAATTGTGGGGCACTTCAGGTGTTTCACTAACATCAGTGTTGAGTGACCAGGCTGAGTCCACAATGCCTTCATATTCAGGAGCTCCAGTTTCCTGGAGATGATGGAGTGGAGGAAAAAGGAGGAGTTTGCTCTCAGCACTCCCACCATGGATTTTGGTGAGTTGACCATTCCCCCCTTGATTACTGGGGACCCAGCCACCTGCTGGTCCCCCATGACTCATGAAGCTGTACACCAATTGGGTGGACTCCAAAAAGGAGATCTTCAAATACCAGTTGAGCAGCTGTCAAATGGTGGGGGAATGCATCTTTTGGCACCTAAAGGCCACTGGGTGGTGTGCCTTGAACTCAGGCTGAGAAATATTCCCAGTTTCATGGCTGCTGCCTGCATCTTCCACAATACTTGCAAAGCAAGGGAAACCAAGGCAGCTCTGGACGGAGTTACCTCAGGGGAAGCACCTGACACTTTGGATGGGGCCTGAGCTGAAGCAGCTTTCCTAGCCAAATGTCTCATACAGAACCACCAACAAGCTGTTCTGATCAAAGAAGCCTTGGCTGATGACTATCTAGGATAACCTTCTGCTAGATAGAAGGGAATTCAGGATACCTCTAACCTATTTGTTCGTGAACTGTTTGTTTGCCATAGTGCACATTTAGCAGTCTTATCCATTTCTCCAGAACATCTCAGTAAGCATCTTTCATGCTAACTATTGGATTGATCACTCCCTGTTGTGTTGTACTTAACGTGTTTCACTGCTTGAACCCATGGTTGCTCACATTTTAAGCAAGTTTAATACATACTAAGTTTAATGTGTGACATGACACTAGGACCATCTTTCAATATGGCCATAGGTAAGTAGCTTGCAATAGCAGGTTTCTCAATACAGCCATCAGTTTGAAACAAGGATAGGGAGCATTTTTTAAACTTAGATTTCAGAAGAGTCCAAGACAGACAAAGTTCAAGACAATCAGTAAAACAGAAGTGATAATACTTGAAGTTTTGTAAGATGTATTTTCCATTGAAAATTGTGACCAGCTCAGTTCAAGAAACCTGGATTTGTGTTCTTGCTATAAACAATAAACTGCATCAGTGCTTCATGTTACCAATTTCTCTTTCAATGTGAAGATGACTCAACCTTCCAAAAATTGTTGCTGATCAATAAAAGGCACAACAGACTATTTGCATGTGCCCGGGGTAGCTTCTAAACTGAGACTTCGATATATGTATAGCTTCCAAAACGGAATAGGATACAAGTGTGCAGAAGACTTCTAGATCCTCTACCAGATGCACTGTATTTAAACTAAATGTATTTCTACCTTTAAAAAAAAGGAAATGGGGAAGTTTCAAGCTTGCGTTTACGTTTTTTATGTACTCATGTTAAAAAGAAGTGTAGCTGTGCCATATGTTATGAATGCAATTAATTTAATGTAAGTACTAGGAAAAGGATCATAAACATAGTCAACAAAGAACTCTTTGCCCTCTAAATGTTTTTAAGCTAGTTTAGATAGGGTAAAATGCAGAATATGGGAAACCATGTGGCTCTGTACCATTCTGCATATAATCAAGATGTGAAAGGGTTATGCTTGTATTACTGTGTGCTAAAAGTCATCTCACAATATTTTCTTTCTCCATCATGAAAATGATTCCAATAATCTTTTTTCTGAATTGTTTATAGATAAAAGCACAAGAGCAGACTGTTGAAATTTAGTGTCTTTGCATATTGCGTACTAAGTAGTCTATGCCATATAGTCCTTAGTAAATGTACCTACATGTACAAAGCATGAAGCAATAAACTCCGGCACATATTGTGCCGATGTTTATTGCTCCTGAAGGCTGTACTTACATGTGTGTGCAGGACTACAGCATGTTGAGCTGGGTCAGCTAGCAGAGGGTCTGGTGATCAGCCTGGCAGCCTGGGGCTGCTCCAACCTGGCTCAACATGCTGTGGAGGGGCTGGGTGGGGCACAAGGGTGCTTCAGCATGGAGCTTGCCAGCAGGCAGCCCCCACACTGAAGCACCCAATGGGAAAGAAGTTCTTCTTGGTCACAATGGCTGACTTGCTTTAAATTATGATCTCTGGGGGGTGAGTGGACAATCACTAGTACAAGTCCTGGAAGTGATATTCACCAAATCAGCAGGTCAGGTAACACAAGGGAACTCAGTCATACCCCAGCCCAAGGATGGGACTCTTCTAAGAGGACAGGGAAGCCCAGGGTTTCTGATGGCAGGGTTAGCTGCCTGTATACAAATGCCAAAAGCATGGGGAACAAACAGAAGGAACTGTCCCTTCTGCTAGGCAAAAATATATACAATCTCATAGGGATAATGGAGATCTGGTGGGACTCCATCTATGATTGGACTCCAGGTATTGATGGCTGTACCTTGTACAGCAGGGATCATGTTGCAAGGAAGGGCAGGGGTGTAGCTCTCTATGTGAAGAAGCAGTACACTTCCCTACAAGCAAAGATTAGCACCCATGGTGGACAACTTGACACCCTCTGGGGGTGAAGGGAATATAACCATAGGAGTCTGTTACAGACCTCCTAACCAGGAAGAAGAGCTTGACCATGAATTCGGTAGGGAACTGGCAGAGTCTGCACACTCTTGGTGCATGGTTGTCATTGGCAACTTTCGCTACCCTGATATCTCATGGAAAGAGCATTCAGCTAAAACTGATCAGTCGCATAGCTTCATCACTTGATATTTAGGGGAAAATACATTTTAGGCTGCAAACGCATTGGTGAATTTTTGGTAAATTTTGCTAAATGGTGATATTGGTGTTTCTTCTGACCTCTCTAAGACATTTTTTCAGTCCTGCAATATAAGGTAAAAGATAAGTTCTCAATTTAATGGTATAACCATTTAGCTTTTTCTTACAGGGTATATGTATGGGGGAATGTCCCAAAATGTTTTCATATTTTCTGTTTGGGAATCACCAACATTTAATTTCTTTCTTTTAATACTCCCTGTCAAATGTATACTACAGGTTTAGGAGGGAGGGGAATATTTAATATTCCCCTTCACACTTTCTGCTTCAGTTAAAGTTTGCTATACAAAACTCTAGAAACTCCCGAAATTAGCTCCTATATTTTGAATTTAACACAAGCTTACAATAAATTTGCAAGCTACTGAATTAAGCTATTAGTTCCAATTTCCCCGCTAACGCATGCACAGCAAGGGAATTACTTAGTCACTGTAACAAACCTGTCAATTAGAGGTTTAATGAATTAAGATGAACAGAGAGACATTCTTAAGTGACATCTATTGCTGAAAGAGAAGTTGTAAATGGTATTAATTAGCTATTCTGTTAGGGTTCATTGGATTTATTTATTTTGAGCCTAATTGTGACCTGCAGTCTGTACCCATACAGAAAAAAAAGAGAACAGGGAAATAGGGAGAGTAAGTATTGCTTCACTCCTTTTTTTTTCAGACTCATATTAAGGATCATGGCACAGGATGCTTATTTCCCTTCTACACAGGTTGGCATGGAATGCATGGGGTAGGAAGGGGCGGGTGTGGCGGGGAAGGAAAGGTTGGAGTCTTAAAGTTTCATCTGTCTAATGCAGAGGGAAAGTGATTTCTGTCAGGTATATTATGTTGCAAATTACTTGTTCCCTGAAGCAAGGGCATAACCAAGAAAGATAGCCCTGGGATCAGAAGTATTTCTGCCATTACGGCCACATTTTAGCTTTTTATTCCCTTAGTAGGACATTTCAAAGAAGTAATGTGTTTGTGAAACTAGCCAATTCTATACTAGAGCAGATCTGTTTAGGATACTTTTGCTTTGATTATATTTTGCACAGTTTGCATTTTTTCTGAACATGCTTACTATTACCGAATTGTTTGCTGTTACTAAAATACTAATATGGGTCCTCAGAAAACATTTGGGTTTTTTTCTGTTTAAAACATGCTGAGAACTTTTAAAAGGTTTCTGTAGTAATCATGATTCTCTGTTTCTCTAGATGTAAATGAATGTGAAGCTGAACCCTGTAAGAATGGTGGAATTTGTACAGATCTTGTTGCCAATTATTCCTGTGAGTGTCCTGGTGAATTTATGGGAAGAAACTGCCAATATAGTAAGTATTGTAATTATCTTGCAAATCTATCTATATAAATTCTTTACTTGATGCATTGCAGAAATAACCTTGGAATAGTACCTAAGATCAAGTCATATAATTAATTTATGGCTAAATATAATATTAAGACAAAAGAGACATTCTATTTATTTTTAATAAGATAACTGGTTTTCTAGACAAAAGGAATGCAGGAGATTAGATTTTGAGGGAGTCAATAAAGCTTTTAATACAATGCCAAACAGGAAATTAGTAGTTAGGGTACAGAAAATGAGAATTAATACAAGAATTGTAAGGTATGTAAGGTGATGGTTACAGAAGGGATGACAATGGGTTGTACTAGGAGAAAACTATTAGGCTAAAGAGAATTTACTAATGGAGTTCATCAATGATTAGTCTTGGGATCAGTCTTATTTAATTGTTTTATTAATGACTGGCACAAAAGGGGGGAATGTACTAAAGCAATTTTGTGATGAAAAAAGCTGAGGGACATTGTGAATACAGAGGTGGATTGAAATATCACAGAAAAAGAATAGAAAGATAGTCAGAGTTGGTGTAAAAAAATGGGATAAAATTTAATAGTACAAAATGCAAGGTCATGTACTTAAGGACTGATTGCAGGAATTTCTGCTATAATTTGGGAGCTCATTAGTTGGAAATGATGGCAGAGAAGGAAGCTCTGTATATAATAGTCAAGAGCTACCAATGTGATGCAGCAATGACAAATGCAATCCAAACATATCTAGGAGAGGTACTAGACCAGGGGTCAGGAACCCCCGGCACGCATGCTGAGGGAGGCCATTTTGCTCAGCACACCACCGCCAGTCTGGGCTCTAAGCAACTGCTGCCAGCCATGGAGCCCAGGCTTCTCCCAGGAGGCAGCTTGAGGCTGCAAGCCGTGCTGCAAGCAGACTGGGCTCCATGGGCTGGCTGCAGCTGGGACGCTGCAAACAGCAGCTCTGGGCTCCAGCATGTTGGCACTCCGGCATCTTCCAAAGTAGACATTGTGGTTTTTTCGACACTTTGGCCAAAAAACGTTGCCTACCCCTGTAGTAGACAGTCACTGATGGACATCATCCGGAAAAAGGCATACAGTTTTAGTCATTCATGTTTAAAAAAGCTGAATTTAAACTTGCACAGTTGTAGAGAAGAGCTGATAGCATGCTGAAAGTAAAGAAAATCCTGTCATGTAAAAGGAGACTGAAAAGTGTGACTTGTTTAGGCTAGTAAGACAAATGTGAAAGGGGATATAGTTGCTGTTTGTAAATATATCAGGGATTAAACACCAGGGTTGAGGTAAAGGTGACATGGGAACAGGACTGTTTCAGTTAAAGAACATAGTTGATACAAGCAGCAAACCAGCTGTGAATCAATTTGGACTGAACATTAGAAAGTTTCCAGACATCAGTACAAAGAGGTTCTGGGACAACCATCCAATGGAGCATTGGGAGCTTTAAGATGGATTTCTCAAACTTTATGGAAGAATTACATGATTTCAAGGGCATTGCCTAAATGACACAGGAGTTACCTTTTGAGGGTTTGGCTGCACTTATTTCTCCCTACTAGAAGAAACTGATTTGGGTCTGCCCAGCCTGGCTGCAGCGGCCACTCAGTCTATGCTTGGGGCCAGCCCCCTGCTGGCAAGAGGGGGCTTATTCTGTCAGACACTGTCCCAAATGCAGACTGAGTGGTGGTTGCAGCCAGGCCAGGCAGACACAGCTGTGGTGCCCCGGGGGCAGAGCAGGAAATAAGCCTGCTCCCCACCCCACCCCCAGGGGACATCTGGCCCCACCCCTGCCCCTGCCCCAGCCACTGCAGTGGCAAGGGGGGAGCGACTGTGATGGGGGAAGCAGCCCCCATCACAGTGTCCCCAAGCCAAGCCTCTTCCTGGCAGGGGGCTGCACTGCAGCTGCTATGGGCTGTGATGGTGCCGCAGGGGGCTTGGAGAGCTCTGGCCCCCTCTGGACCCCAGTGTTGCTGAATGAAGCCCACCACAGCTCTGCCTGGTCTGCAGCACAGCACCCCCACCAGGAAGGGGCTTGCATTTTCCAACATTATGACAGGGGCTGCTGCCCCCATCAAAGACCCTGCCCCCTCCTGCTGCAGCAGCAGCAGGGCGGACAGCCAGACCCCAGCCAGCAGGGCCCCTTGTGGGGGCAGGGATGGGGTTATTCCCCCTCCCTTGGCATCTTATGGAGGGATTGGTAGGGGGCTCATCCCACCACAGGGAGCGAGCATGGCGGTGACAGCAGGCAGACCCGGCTGCCAGTGCAGATAGAGGGGAGACTAATCCTCCTCCCTGGCCCCCACTGCCTCAGGGGCCATGGTGCCTGGCTGTTGCTGCAGCGAAAGGAGAGAGCCCAGCAGACCTAATTCGGGTCCTTGCCCTTGGGACAAAAACGGGGGGATTAAGCCCCTCTCTAGCCAGTTCAGCCTGGACTGGCCACACCCTCCCCAGCAAACTTCCCTGCATTGGAGGGTGAACTCTAGCACCTGGTCTAAGCAACTGCAGGCATGTGTCTGCATTGCCTCAGACCAGAGAGAATATTTGTCCTGTTACAAACCAGTTCAGCTTAGGCAGGTTAGACTAACCTGCAACGGTTGTATCAATTTAGGCTCTGGATTTCTAAATGTCTGTCCCTAGCCATGGTGGCAACTGCTCTGACTTCAGACTGACGCACTTAGTAGCAGTGGCAGAAACTGCGGCTCCAGCTCCGAGAATACAGCAGCAGTTTCAGCCCTCACTGTGCAGCCTGTGATGAAGCTGGCCCTGTTACCACTACATACCCTCTGGCACAGCAAGAGCTGTAGCTCCAGCATGGGGCACATGGTGGGAGCCAGTAATCAGAGAGATAGGGCCATGGCAGCGATAACCAACTAAGCGGCTGAAAGGCAACTGGGACTGTGTCCATAGGCTGTATCCTGTCTGCAGGCTTTATGTTTGACACCCTGGCCACAAAGGGTTCAGGGCAGCAAGAACTGACGGGTTGAAGATTCATTTTGTTAAGTTTTGATAGACTGAGAAGACTGTTTTATACAGCTTGAAAACTGCACGAGTACAGTTACTGACTTTGACTCAGTGGCCTTAACAGATTTAATAGCTGTCTCGTTTCCATTTTTTTTTCTTGTTTGTTTATCAATTCCAGACCCTCAATTGGGGATGTGTATTTATAGTGTAGAAATTCAGAAAGCATTCAGTGGTGTCATGTCGACTGTAATCCATTACAGGATAGTTTCTAGCTATTTAGTTTTGACAGTCATTTATACAGGATATGAAAGCCCTCCACACTTGGGTCACATCCTTCTAAATTGGAAAATGATACAGCTAGCCAGCTAAATATGTTTTAAAATAGGTAATTCTGAGGAACTGATAGGATGCATCTCTTTTTCCTCTTAGCCTCTCAATCTTTGAAATTTACTCCAGGAACTATATAGAGGAAAAATTAAGGGCTGCACTGTGCATGCAATATAGCTTTTTTAGTGGAATGACATATCAAGTACTACTTGATAAATAGAAAAGTTGGATTGTTTTGATCTTTATGTACCATGAAGTTCAATGTAAAATTTTTGATAGATCATGTTATGGTGACATTTGCTCAGCTTATTGAGAATAGCCAAGATATCATTTAGGAATTCAGTAAGGATTTGTCCCTTGGTTTTTGTCCCTTCTATTTCTTGGAGGATAAGAAATTTAGGAGCCATAAAAAAAATTCAGAGGTTTAGTCACTTATAGGCTGTTTGTAGACAAAATGAGGGGCATGTGTGCATGACACTTTAAAGTGAGTGAAGTGCTTTTGCACCACTTTAATGGTGTTGGTATTTGCACATGTCAGCAGCATATTGCATAGTAATTCCAGCTGCTGTAGCAGATTTGGTGGCATAATGTACCTTAAATAACTTGGGGCATGGCAAACTAAAACTCCTCTGAGGAGTTCGTTTGCTGCCCTACAGCCACAGAGCAATGCACCAGGCTCTGTGCATCTCAGGGGCTCTGCACAAAGCTTGTGCAGGCAGCCTGGCAAGAATTTTTTTTTTTTTTCCTGGAACCTGCCTGCTTTCCTGAGCTGCATGGGGGCCCAGTGCTTCCCTCTGTGGCTGCAGTGCCCCCTGGGATTGCCGGAGCCAGGTGCCTGCGGGTGGGTGCTGCCTGGGGTGAGGTGCGCTGTTGCTGCAGAGGGAAACACCAGCCCTCCTTTCCCCTCCACCCCCCCACCTCCCCCGCAGCTCACTCTGCCCACCAGCAGCTCTCTGAGAAGGGCGGATGGAATATGAGAGTTCTGCACTACAAAGTTTCTGTTCCAGAAAAGGAAGTGATGTCAATAAGCAGAACTGGGAGGAAAAAAACATAAGGTGTATCAGAAGGAAACAGGAAAAGCAATGGAAAGCAAGGTATTTACTAAAATCAACAAGCACGCATCAAAAAAAAATGTTCGACTCCTTAGTTATGCCACTATCTGTACTCATAATGCTCAGGTTACATTATGGTGTGTTTAAAAAAACATAGGCAAGTGGCTTAATGTTTATGCAGACTACAGATCACTGAATTACCCCTGTTTTGGGAGCTCACGATGTCTTCTCTAACTACTTTGGCACAATTTTACTAACTTTGCACATTCACTTGTGAGCTATAAACAAACTACTTTTAGTGTAGTTAACAATAAAATGTTAACTTTTATTCATATATCATTTTATTCATTATTACTGGGCACTATAGCAGCTCCTTCAGCTAAAGTTATGAACACCTATTTTATAAAGATTTTTACTGTCGTCACACCTAATTATGTAATTGCAAGTAGTAATTACGCCTTCTAATTACATCATTACACATATTTACACTAATTATAAAATTTAATGTTGTTATGCTAATTATGTGAATACATAATTACTAACTAAAAATTATGCCAGACACCTCAAAGCATTCTAACCCAAACCACAGAAAACTAGAAGCATCAAAGTTAGAGACGGAGAAAGTGGTATTATGTCATACAGTCCATCTCTCTGTATCAGTGTTTCAGTTCTATATTTCACTAGTACAGTTTCTGTATTACATATAGATTGAAGTATCCCAAATTTCCCACCATTTTCCATAAATGTATTTCACTGTTTAATATAACTTAATGTGTCAAGGTTTGAGGCTTTTTCCCCCCTTGACATCCAAACTAAAATTTCTTCTACATGGGAGGTACAGGCCAGGCTGTAGTTGAGTTGAGACAATTCTTGATCCTAGATTTCCTTTGTTGGCACTGTTGGTAGAATGGGAGTAGGAAGGAAGCTTTCCAGGGCTTTCACTTTCTAAACTAAACAGTTTCATTGATTAGTATAACAAAGCCATGCTTAAATCACCTTGGTGTATCCACTTTCACTGCTGCTATGTTATGAGTTTTGGATAAGGGCTCAACACCTCTGAGCTGATAGGAATGGGGAAAGGAATTGGGATAGGAAAAAGTCATCCTAGCCAGAACAATAACTCTGGGTCCCAGCCCTGTCTTTATTCTTGGACTGCCTTATCTAGGTTTTTGTTTTGTTTTGCTTTGTTTTAAAACTCCTTCTTACTCCAATTAACCCTTCTTTAATGATTTGTCCTAATTATTACCTGCCATATACCTTTTTCCACCAAGCTGCACCTGCTTCTGTAGTCCAAATGCTCCTCAGTTTTGGAAGTGATAGTAAGAAACAATTAAAGAAACAATTCATTCTCCATAGTATGATCTCTTAAAGACTACATGAGTATTCTGTGGAAACCCAGACAGTAATTAATGCTGCTTGGATCTTTTTTTACCATATCACCATGTCTGCACAAGTTTGGAGTTCTTCAGAGGAACTAGTAGAAAACTGTGATGCTTTGCTGAAGATAAAGGTGGAAAACACCAGGGAGAGCATTGGCATTCTCAAAGCATTTGACATCCACAACTTTGCCTGAAAATAGTCCACAAGATTCAAAGACTGACACCTTCCAGTCCTATGAAAGTCAAATTGCTACCATTTTGATTTAATCTTTTTCACAAGTTTTAATTTCTCAGCATTTAGTTTCCCTGAAATATAACATCTATCATACTGCATTCTGTGATCCCATTATTTATTTTAAGCTGACTTGAAGTATTTGTTGAGCAGTAACTTCATTAAAGCTTTCTCGTTAGCCCTATATACTCTGTAAACTCAGGTAAAGATCCAGGAAAGACTGAATTAGAGTCCTGTAAATGGAAACGCCAAAATGTCTTGCAGGCAGCTGGCGATCAATTTTATTGGTATTTTGACTGTTTTGGTTGCATTTAAAGAGGCAGACCATAGATCTGCCTCTTTAAATCCCATACGTGGTGCCCATTTTCAAGAAAGGGAAGAGGGATGACCCTGCAAACTACAGGCTGATCAGTCTGACTTTGGTCCTGTGTAAAATTTTTGGAAAACTTAGTAAGGAGGCCATCATTTGCAAGCTGGAAATGAACAGGGCGTTAAGGACCAATCAGGATGGCTTTGTTGAGGGTAGATTGTGCTTGACAAACCTTGTGTCCTTCCATGACCAGGTAACTAGCCATCTGGACAAGGAACACATGGTAGATGTGATCTGCTTAGATTTCAGTAAAGCCTTTGTTTTGGTTTCCCACAGAATTCTTTCAAACAAACTTGAGGGTGCTGGACTTGACCAGTCCTCAGTGAGGTGGGTGGGCAGTTGGTTTAGAGGCTGCTCCCAGCGATGGCCTAGCCTTATCCTGGAAGGCAGTCTCCAGTGGTGTTTCCCAGAGATCTGTGCTTGGACCTGTGCTCATTAATATATTCATCAGTGATCTGAATGAGGGTGTTGAAAGCTCAATTATTAAGTTTGTGGATGATACCAAGCTCTGGGGAAATGCAGTCACACTGGAGGATAGGACCAGGATCCAGGAAGATCTCGACAAGCTGGACTTTTGGACCATTGGGCAAAGCAGAATCAGATGAAATTTAACACAGGTAAGTGCAAAGTCCTTCACCTTGGTAGGAAGAACCCTCACCACAGCTATATGGTGGGTGGTGGTGCACTGGCTGGCACAGAAGCTGAGTGAACCCTGGGGGTTACAATTGACCTGAAGATGAATATGAGCCAGAAGTGCAATGAGGTCGCTAGGAAAGCAAATGGTGTTCTGGAGTGCATTAGCTGATGTGTGCTCAGTAGATCCAGGGAACTGTTCCTCCCTTTCTGTTCAGCACTGGTGAGGCCTCAGCTGGAGTACTGTGTCCAGTTCTGGGCACTGCACTTCAAGAGGGACATGGATAAGCTTGAGAGGGTACAAAGAAGGGTCACCCACATGGTCAAAGGCATGGAAGATAAGCCCTACAAGGAGAGACTCGGGGAGTTGAACCTGTTCTACCTGAGTAAGAGAAGGCTGAGAGGTGCCCTGATGGCTACCTACAAGTACATTGGAGAGAACGCAAAGATCTGGGGGAGCAACTCTTCAGGAGGGCACCTCAAGGGAGGACAAGGACAAATGGACATAAGCTCATAGAGGGCAAATTCAGGCTAGACAGAAGGAGGAGTTTTTTTCTCCGTAAGGGTAACTAGAATCTGGAACACACTTCCACCAGAGGTGATGCAGTCACCATAAATTGGAGGCTCATAACATAGCAGCAACAAGAAGAGGCTGAACAGGCACCTTGCTGAGCTTGTCTAAGCCCAATAACTTCCTGCCCACTGCAGGAAACCGGACTTGATGATCCTACAGGTCCCTTCCTGTTCTACAATTCTATGACTCTAAGAATGCTGAACTCATGTTGCAGGCGCAGATACAAAGGGAGTGCAGTGATGTAGTCACACCTGCTTTTCAGATCATGCCATGGGAGCAGCAATCAGGAACTTTTAAGCCCCTGAAGCAGATAATAATCATCCCTCTCTCTTCCCTTCTATGTTCGGCAGCATGTCCTCATCCCTCCTCTCCCATTCCCCACTTTCTTCTGCCTGCCATTGTCACTGTCCCCATTGTCTCCAGCAGCCCTAAGGGCAGGGAAAGCTCCAAAGCTGGTCCTGCTCTGCTTCATCCAGGCTGCATAAGGAGCCAGGCTCAGTCCAGGACAGCAGCAGTGGTGGCAGCATGCCAGTTCCTCCTCCCTACCTAGTCCTCATAATGTGTTCTCTGCCAGATTAGGAACAGGCTTAGGGGGAGGGAACAACTTGCCACCACTGCTACCACCACCCAGTTGAGCCTAGTTCCCCGTGCAGCTCAGCTGGACTGGGATGGGAGTACCTCTGGAGCACCTCTGGCCCCCAGGGTAACCAGAGACAATGGCAGAAACAGGTTGGGTCACAGTGGGGCGGGTAGAAGGGAATGGGAGAAGGGGGGAAATACCACTGAACACAGAGGGGATGGAGGGGGTGCTGAGCTCTGGGGAGGGGAGGGGAAGGGAGTGATTATAATCTGGTTGGAGACTTAAAGTTCCTGGCTACTGTTCACGTGGTATGATCTGCCCATCCCAGTGTGGGGGTGGAGGGAGTTTTGAGCAGGGGTACTGCCACCCCTTCATTGCTAGTCACTGATCCCACATCCCCCATTTCAAAATCCTGAATCTGCTTATGCATATTCCACCAATATTTTCTTTTTCCTCTCTCAGAAATGCTTGTCTGTGGTGGCCTTTTATTATAGTTTATCCTTTTGTTTTCATTCCTCGTGTAGTGAATTTCACTGTTCATCTCCCACGTGTTGAACTGTAGTTTGCTAATGGCTCAACCCTGCTCACGTTGAATGCCATGGAAGATCTCTCATTGGCTTTAATAAAAGAAAGGCCAAGTCCATCACTGAAAATATTGTTAACGTATATTACATTTCCTTCATGTCTTCTTTCTTACTACATATTTTATATTGAATACACTCATCTATACTGACATCCTATTTGGAAGAATCATCCCTCAAGTTTAATGATCGTAAATTGTATCATTTAGTGTCACTTCAGATGTTTTGTTCTCATTTTCCATACTTATATTTGTGTAAAGATATCTTAGTGAACTATTATTTTGTCTCTATTTTGTTTCAAAATAGTTCACTTCCTGCTGTGCTTTTTGTTGTGGATACTTATTCTGTATCATCTGGGATTAAATTAAAGCTTTCCTTCTTTCCATTTATTTTGAAACAACCTCTAAGGTCTGCCAAACTTATCCCTAATGAGGATTTTCTTTTCTTTTTTTTAAATAAAGCCTTAGCAATGGCACACAAAATATTTCATACTCTGTTAATGCAGAATCCTTTCTTCAGATTTATTGAAATCTTGTTTTAGCAAAACTTCTCTATTTTTGAATTTTCATAAACAATGTTTTAAAAACTGTCAATTTGGTGAAAAATAAATAGTTATTTAAAGTTTAGTACTTTTAACAGGGATCAGGTACACTTCAACAGAGACATCTTTAACCTGTGCAGGCTCTGAGTGATCTCCAAAATCCAGACAGCCATGCTTTGTGACTTTCTCTTCATTGACGACTGTGTGTTGCAGGCTCACAGGCTGATATGCAATGGTCCATGGACCTATTCTTATCAGCCTGTGACAACTTCAGACTCACTATCAACACAGAGAAGACTGAAGCAATGTTTCAACCTGTGCCTGGCATAACACCCCAGGAACCACACGTCTCAGTTAAAGGCCAACAATTGTCGACGGTCTTCAAGTTTACTTATCTCAGCAGCATGCTGTCCCATGCTGTCAATGACAAAGTCAATGACAAAGTCAACGCGAGGCTAACAAAAGCCAGCGTGGCCTTCAGCAGACTCTGTAAGTAGGTCTGGGAGCACAGAGGCATCTGAATGTCAATGAAACTGAAGGTTTACAAAGCCATCATTTTCCTAACCCTCATTTATGCCTGCAAAACCTGGACTGTCTACCAGCGTCATGCCAAGAAACTAAACCACTTCCACCTGTACTGCCTGCAAAAGATTCTAAAGCTCAAGTGGCAGGACAAGATTCAGGACATTGAGGTTCTCAGAAGATCAGCTGTTCCTAGTATCCACAATCTACTGGAACTGGCACAGCTAATATAGGCCGGCCACCTTTCAAGAATGCCCAACACTCACCTGCCAAAGAAAATCTTCTATGGCAAACTGTCAAATGGAGTACAGTTTCATGGCACACCAAAGAAGCAGTACAAGGACACTCTAAAGATGTCCCTAAAGAGTCTTTGCATCAACCCGGAGTCATGGGACCAAATTGCTCTCGACTGTCCATCCTGGAGGTCATCAGTTCAGAGTGCCCTTCGAGCAGTGGTGCATGGCAGAGGCAGTGAGGAAGTGTGTGGCCAGGAAAATGAGGACCTTTTGTGTCCAGTCCTTGTTGCTCTCTTGCCCCTGCTTCAGCAGATTGTTCAGAGTAAAGATTGGGCTCATAAGTCACCTCCATACCCACACAACCTCCTAGCCTCCACTGTCCTCTTTTCTCTTTCCTCTCTCTTCTTTCTCCTTTTTCCTTTCTCCCTTTCTTTTTTCTCCCTCCCTTTTTCTTTCGTGCTTCCTTTCTCTCTCATCTCCCCTCCCTCCATTGGATGCAGTCATCTAGCCCCTCAGCAGCTAACCCCTCCACAGCATGTTAAGCCAGGCAGGAGCAGCCCCGGGCTTGCAGGCTGACCCCTCAGGCCCCCCTGCCAGCCAAGGCTAAGCTTCCCCTGCTCAATGTGCTGTTGTCCTGGGTGCATGTCTAAATGCTGTGTCCAGGAGCAATAAACTCTGCCATGAACTGTACCACAGTTTATTGTGGCACATTACTTTCATGCGTAGATGTACCCCCAGCAGAGCAGTCTGACCCCTTAAGTGGAGTGGCCAGCCCTGGGGCAGGAGCCTAGTTGTGAATGATTAGCTGGCAGTTTAAAAGCTCAAGCATGGAGAACGCAAGAGGCTTGAGCTAAGGGATGGAGCAGTTTTCAGTCAAAAAGTAGACTTAACTGAAAAGAACTTGTTTCTAGGAAGGGCCAGAGCTGAAGAGGCTGGAGCTGGAGAAAGGCTAAAGGTTTACTTTACTTAATTGTTTGTTTGGACCAAGGATTATTGTTTTGTTAGGAAGACTGGCTGAAGGGCTCCCACAGGAGCAAAGCCAGACAGCAAGGCTACAGGCACACCGTTCCTCTTTCAGATTATTGCTTGGACTGTATGAAGAACTCCTCAGAGGGAAAGCCCACCTACACAGCAGTAAGCATCCAAATTCTTTATACTCAGTTATATTTCTGTCTTCAAGGTGATCTATGTAGTTGCTGGGACTTGTTGGTGTAGCAGGATGGAACCCTAGGGTCGCCGTGCTCTGCCCTAGCGTCCTCCGTACCGTGCCAAATGTTCACTAAGCATCCTCAGAATCTTGCCCACCACATCTTTGATGTTACGTACTTATTGGAGGGAGGCTGCCCTTCATTCCCTTGGATACAGTTCTGCTGCTACCCAGGTAGTCTCTGGTGCTTGGACACTCCACTGCCCTTGTCCCGCAACCCTGCACCCATCCCAGGTGCTCTGGCTTGTCTCGCAACCTGCGCCCCACCGACGCTCTGGCTTGTCTCGCAACCTGCACCTCACCAGTGTTTCTGGCTTGTCTCGCAACCGGCGCCCCACGGGTGCTCTGGCTTGTCTCGCAACCGGCGCCCCACGGGTGCTCTGGCTTGTCTCGCAGCCAGCGCCCCACGGGTGCTCTGGCTTGTCTCGCAGCCGGCACCCCACGGGCATTTCTGGCTTGTCTCGCAACCAGCACCCCACCGGCGCTCTGGCTTGTCTTGCAACTGATGCCTCACCGGCATTTCTGCCTTGTCTCTCAACCTGTGCCTCACCAGTGTTTCTGGCTTGTCTCGCAACCGGCGCCCCACAGGTGCTCTGGCTTGTCTCGCAACTGGCGCCCCACGGGTATTTCTGGCTTGTCTCACAACTGGCGCCCCACGGGCATTTCTGGCTTGTCTCGCAACCGGTGCCCCACGGGTGCTCTGGCTTGTCTTGCAACCAGCACCCCACAGGCGTTTATGGCTTGTCTCACAACCGGCGGCCAGCTTGTCTCGCAACCGGCACCCCAAGGGCACTCTGGCTTGTCTCGCAACCGAGGCCTCACCGGTGTTTCTGACTTGTCTTGCAACCGTGCCCCCTGGCACTCGTCAATCACTGCCCCCTTTCTGGGGCTTCTTGCACTACCCACTCTGGGGCTTCTCGCTGTCCCCTTTTCTCTGGGGTTACCTCTGCCTTGGGGCTCAGGTGGCTGTAGCCGTGCCTGGCCCCGAATCTCCTCCTTAGGGTCTCAAACCCTCTGCAGGGCTCAGGCGGCCTCAGCCTTACCTGGCCTCCGATTCTTCGCTCCCCTTCTCGGGGCTGGGGTCAGTGCACCCCCGAATGTTGTGCCCTCTCTGGTGCTGGGGTCCCCACGCTACTGTGGAGCCCCTGTGAGGCATCCTCCATCCCCTAATAGCCTCACCCGGTCCTCTGGTTGTAAACAGTAAACCATCAACACAAACTCAAAGCCCCTTGGCTGCAACACAAACTAAGCCATCCGGCTATAACAAATCTACGTCTCGTGGCCAAAACATCCTCCAAACCACACTGCAGGTGTTCCATCTCTCACATGTATCACTAGCTGCTTGCACATCCAGGCCTTTTCTCTTTCACTCATTCAGGGCCGAGCTCCTTCTGCCTTGGTTGCAGGCTCCCTTCCCCCTGGGCTTTGGCCTGTGATTTATATCTGAGCCAGGCCCTGCCCCTTCCATTCCACTGACTGAACAGGTGTATGTCCTTAACTCTCTCTGGTTGCCCCTAGCAACCAGCACCTGAGCCACTCTGGCTTTCCAAGTAACAGCTACAGTTGGTATACCTGTTCTTACTCTCCGATCTCCTTTGTTTGGTATTCACTGAGTCACAATATCTATATATTCCTCAGCTCCAGTTCCCATATCAACACTGGCTCCACTGCTCCTACTTCTCAGACAGCCCCCACACAGCTTTCAAGCAGAACCCTGAATAACATTGGCAGAAAATACGTATGGAAAAAAGACAATTTGTGAAAATTAAAAGCTGTATTTTCAATACAGCTCCCCTACTAGGCATCTGAGATTAAGTCATGGGTTTCACAATAGAAAGTTGTCACACAAAATATTTTAGCACTCTGTGAATTCAAAATATGGGTTTAACAAAATTGCCTATTATATAATCTAACCATTGAATATCCTAAGCTGCTAAATTTCACCAGAATAGCCTTGTTGTTACCGTCATCTTCCCTCACTTGCCCCTTCTAAATGGGGTAGCTTTTGAGGATCCTGGTTCTCCACCAAGTTCGGTCATATGTGTCCTTTTCCAACTCCACCTTTCTCGTGCCCCTCTCCACTATATCTTTCCATCTCATCTTTAGTCTTCCTCTTCCCCTTCTCCCTGGTAGTGCCATACTAGTAACTTATTTTCCCACATATTCTTCCAGACTCCTTTGAACATGCTCATACCATGCCAGTCTTCTCTTTTGTATTTTCTTAGATGCCACCAAGATACCTCTGTATTGAGCCCAGTAACACATGTGAATAAGAATAACATATTCAACTGAAGTTTATCTTCCAGCAAGTCTTGTATTGAAGACTGCAGGAGATTTGCTTAAGTGTTTAATAATTAGAATCAAAGTATTTCATGGAAGTATCACAGTTTCCCCAAACTTTTATCAAATGCAAGGCAGGGCTCCAACAGAAACTTTCCTGGTTTCCTGGTGGGCTTGGGAGCCCAGACTTCCAAGGTCCACAGGTCCACCACCCAGGTTAGAGGACCCAGTCCTTCAGCATCTTTAGCTGACAGTGTAGGGATGCAGCCAAGTAACTGGGACAAAGCTGAAGTAGTGACTTTCAGGTGCTGCTGCAATCGTGAATGGACACCAGCAGTAGACATTATTTTTTTTGTCTCACCTTCCCCTGAACTCAGCCTTTTCAAGACTGCCCTATTGCTTTCTTCCCCACTCCCTCCAGTGACACCACTCCCTGTGGTTTCTGAATGTCCTGGGTTTGGAAGACCTTGGACTCCCAGAATCCATTATGCCAGGTGAACCTGCCATGCTTGGGCTTCCTGCTGCGGCTCTGAGCACCAGAAACCTAGAGAAATCCCAGCCTTATTACCGTCTTGGCATTCAGCACCAGAGAAGGAACCCTGAAAATCTTAAAAATACTGGTTAAACTTAAGAGGTTTCCCATGTGCTTGAAAGCTCTGTAATCTAAGAATTTTAGGGAAATTAAAATTTCTCTTGAACTATAAATCCTGATTTTTAGCAAGTTTTCTTAATAAACAAATATTATTAATGATCAAAATGACCAGATTGAAAGCTACTGAGATCTTCTAAAATTCAACTTTAAATGCTAAGAATCATAACGCTTCATAGGGTTGGGGTTTTTTTTGTCTAAGTAAAATATTGGAAGGTTAATCTTTAGCTGTTCATTTCCTTTTGAATATTTACTAGCTTATCAACGACTAATTTAGTTGTTCAAATTAAATAAAATGCAACCAATTTCTCTAAGATAAGCCTAGCTAGGTCTCCAAATAAAATTTTTCTTGTGTGTCCTCAAAACTGTCATGAGCTCAAACATTTCCAGTGAGATCTACTAACGTGCCACACTTAATAAGACAATTTTAGGCAACCATTTTCATTAAGGGTGAAAAAAAACTTTACTGAGCAATACTGGTTGGTAATAGATATAAGATCCTATGTTTAAATATATGATGTTGAAAATTACTTCCAAAATAAATAGCTAATGTGTTAGCTAATCCAGGATAAATGTTTTATTGTTATACATCAGAGTTAATAATACTTATACTTCTACTTGGTGTATATGCCTACTTCAAAAAATGGTCCTGGTTGTGATCTGGTTTTCATTGAGATAAATTGGGATTAACTGAACTCCCATTGATGTCACTGGAATTAAAATTGTGTAAAAAGATTGTGAAAGTAGAAGCCTTTTCTTTACAGTATCAAATCACATTCACGTTCAAAACAATCTCATTCTTTGCATGTCCTGCAAAAATCATTTCTGTTGCCAACATTTTTGGAAATCCTTAAGTCCATTTATCAAGAATGATCATAGAGCTATTCACAGAGTACTACTGAATAATAAACTGACACAGGATAAATACTGGTAGCTGACTGTGTAACATGAGTAAATTAGAACTTCCCCATTGAATTGGTATAGGGTTTGTGAATGTCTCTGTGCTAAGATTTTCAATTTTTTAATTCAGTAAAATGTTAATTAAGTTCTTATAATTATTTTTTAAACCAAAAATCCCTAAACAGATTTTCAACAGTTTATATAAAAATTTATTAACTTTATATATTCTATGTGGTGGTGGTCAGGCTGCAGTTGGAGTACTGCATCCAGTTCTGGGCACTGCACTTCAAGAGGGAAGTGGCTAGCATAGAAAGGGTCCAGAGGAGGGCCACTCGTGTGGTCAAGTGGCAGTGGGTAGGCCCTACAAAGAGAGGCTGAAGGGCCTGAACCTATTCAGCCTCCACAAGAGAAGGCTGAGAGGGGATCTGGTGGCTGTTTACAAACTCACCGGGGGGACCAGCGGGAATTGGGTGAGGTTCTATTCCCCCAGGCACCACCGGGACCTACTAGGAATAATGGCCACAAATTGTTAGAGAGGTTCAGGCTGGACATCAGGAGACATTACTTTGCAGTTAGGGCTGCCAGGCTCTGGAATGGGCTCCCGAGGGAGGTGGTGCTCTCCCCTACCTTGGGGGTCTTCAAGAGGAGGCTGGACAGATATTTGTCTGGAGTATTATGACCCTGAACAAATTCCTGCCTGGGGCAGGGGGTCGGACCTGATGATCTATTTAGGTCCCATCTGACCCTAAGCACTATGATACTATGAAACTATTTATCTAACATGGTAGTCTGACATTTACTTTCCATTATGTATGTTAAAAGCAGCCCTCTACATTTGAACTTTCAGAAATGATGGGGAGAAGAAGGTTGGCTTTGAAACTATATTTCTTTGCATGGAGCTTTCTTTGACAGTGGATTCTGTTTGACCTTCAACTTGAAGATTAAAAAAATAAGACTAAAATACATTTTTTAAGATAAATTATTCTGGAAGTTGATCATTTAAAAGCTGGCCAGAGTCGGGATTTTTGTCTTGACTTGGGGTATGACTACAAAAATGTAATTCACATAAATGGTCAGATACTGATTGGTAGTCTCCTGGGAGCAGCCTTTGACGTAAACCTGGAGTGGGGCATGAATTCACATGGCCTGTTCACTGGCTTGACTTTGTGTCCCTAAAAAGAAGGCACTATTGGAAGAAAGGAAAAGAAAGCATTTGTATGAAATATAGTTTTTCAACCTCTATATGTCAGCTTAATCAGAGCAGGTTGTCATGTTTTCTAAACACTGAATATATGTGAAAGTATGGGGTGTAGCCATAGCTAAAAAGATGCTTAGTGAATACCTGAAAGTGTACAAAGGCAGAAAATATTATTACAGAACATACTGCTAAATTGAAATGTTGTCTCAGGCATTTCAATGACCTAGTAAAAAAATATTAATCAAACCCTCAAAAATTTATTATATAGCCTTCAAAGGGCAGACACATATAGACCCTTACCCTGCAGCTTGTGTTCATACAAAACTTACTTTTTAGTACTGTAAGATCTGCAATTTCAGGCTTAAAATTTAAACCAGCATTTTGGATTTGCCTTAGCCACAATAATACAAAACAAGACTGAAATCCTGGTATTTGATACTAAAACAGTCTTCAGATAGATGCCTCAGGATGCATTTCCATCATGCTGCTGTTGAACTCTTCAGAAATATACCACTTAGAAAATATTCTTCACTGTCTTAAAGTGATTTGGGAATAGAGAATGGAATTATATTAAGGCACCTGCGAGAAACGCATTGTAAAATATTCAGACAGGCCTCAAGACCTGACAGGCCTATTTTAAACATGTAAATCAGCTCCTCACTGTCTATGACACACACACTTATTATCATTACTGAGGCTTCTCAGTTGGTATCACAAGTTGTGCCAACCCCTTTTTAAGGCTTCTATAATTTGCCTACATAAAATTTAACTTCAGATTTAAGGTTCCTTTAGGAAGAGCATCTCTAGCCAAGCTTATTAATTCCTGACCTACTCCTCCCTATGCACTAATCTCCGGCTTTGGGGATGCAGGTAGCAGATCTCTCCCCAGCCTAACTTCTGCTAAATCCCACACTGTTTAGTGAGACAGAAGGAACAGCATGACTTTAAATATGGTAAGTCACTTTTTTAGCATACCTCTCCCTTTACAGATATTATGGGGAAAAAATCTGGTAACAGATTCTAAAAAATCACTGTCCCTGTGGAAGTTTCATGTGAATTTTATACTATGCAGCACAGTCTGTGTCAATGCGTGTTTTAAACATTTCTAAATCTACAAAAAGCCATTACACTACACTGAGTAATTTTAAAAATTGCTTCAGTGCTTTTCTTATCAGCTCTGTCTGGCTGGTAATATACATTCTTTTTTAAGTTCTTACAGAAACTGAAAATAATTTGCAAGAAAAAATGGAAGAAATAAGAGAATATAGCCACAGGCAGCAGGCTGAAAACAAACCACTGGTTGTTATGACACCAAAACTTTAAAAGATGAAAAAGTACCTTGAATACAAATACTAATGAAAATAAAAATATGGTAAGAGCAAGTTGCAACTGAAATGTGCTCAGCAAAGCTCCTACTGGATTAATCAGAAGGAAACTCCCTCCTGTTTCAGTTATGGTCGAACAGCAATAGGGCTAATAAAATTGAGTCAGGTCTTGGCTGCAATAATACTCAGATCGCTTCCTTAGAGGTGAGATATCAGATAGGATCTTCAGCTAACTGATTTAATCTGCTCTAGTCTCTTGCCAACAGTCAAAACCCCCGTATATAACAAAAAGAGAAAGATCAGCATAATAGATATGCAGAACTTTCATAATGAAATGCCACTGAAGTTCAGCAAAGCTAACAGACTTTCTGATAAAACTGGAAGAATCTAATACAAACTATTACAATATATGGAGGTTTTGGGCTAGAGGTAGGGAGTGGGGGCAGGAATTAATAGTTTCCTGCCAAACAATGCAAAACTTGATGGATTGTGTAATTTGCTTGATATTTTAGAGATTCATTTGGATTCAGAAATCTAAGCAAACTGTGAGAGTAGAGCAGGAAAGAAAAAAAGAAAATGGTTTACCTGAGTTATTTGTAAACTGGTATCTGTGAGCTCTGTGCCATAAAGGAGGTAAAGGAAATGTAATATGTGCAATGAGCAATTTCCTGCTGAGGCAGGATTCACAACTCCTGCTGCTGTGGACAGACGGAGATTTCTGTAAAGCTCCTATTCCAGACTCAGGTGCAGTGATGTGTAAGACACAAGATAAGAGTGGAGAACATGCTAAGTGGTTAATTCCAGTTTAGTTTCTGACCACCTGTTCACATGTATAACTATAGTCTTAAAAGAAAACACAAGTGTTATTTTTCAATGCGACAGCCCAGAAGTCATAAAGAAAAAAAAACACAGTTTACTACAACTTTGCGTGCCTTTTGTTTTTGCAGTGTGGGAATAGCAGTTATTTCTCAGCACTTACAAACCAATGCTATAACACTGTGGTTGCAAACTAGATAAACAGCATCCCTTATCCTACCAGCTGTCCTGAAACTTGGAAGATCAGCATCTATCATTTTATGCACTTTTAGCAATTCTCAGGTATAAAATAAATAAAAAAATATACAACAACAAAATACAATGAAAAATTGAGATGTTAGTATTTCTGTTCAGTTTTACATTTTAAGTATTGTTTAAATGGTTTGAAAGAAAAGCAGCCCTGGAATTTTCAAAAGACAAATTGTAGTTTTTTATTTACTAAAGAAAACTTATCCTATGTTCAAGTCCGCTTAACATGTATCTGTCAGAGGTGGCATTTTCTATTGTTAGGAACAAATGTATTGAATCCAGTCTTTGACACCTTCCCTTCCCCCAGGAAAACCTGCATTTCTTTTAGGAGCATATGTTATTGTATTTTTAAGTTTATTTTTAGTACAGTTTATAAATGTTCATTAAATTTGGTGTTAAACTTGTTACTAGCTGAAACTGCTAGTCTTCTTAACTTCCATTATAATCACAGTTAATCTCAATACTTTCCAGATAGGGAAATCATATAACCTAAGTTTACTTTCTCAGTACATTATTCCTTTTTACTTCTGTTGTTGTTTTTTGTTTGTTTGCTGATTTATATATAACATGTCTTATACTTTTTACAGTCTGCAGTAAAGAAAATGATTTAGTTGTAGGTGATATTAATAACTGAGGATGCCTAAACTGAGGATTGATCAATACATGAATTTAATAATCTTATTCTTGCTGTTAACATTAACGTAGACAGGAATAGAGAATTTATGTTGATATGCCTTCCCCTCCAATTGTTCTCTCTTTATTATTGTTGAAACTGTTTATTTTGCATATATTTTGAGGCTGCACACAGGACAGCTGCATGAAACAGTAACTCACAATGTGCCAAGCTACATCTCAGTTTTAAAAAAAGAAAACAATAGAAATGTCTGCAAATATTTATTTGAATTAGAAAACAAATGTGAATATGTATGCCTAGATCTTACTGTTTCTTCCTATACAACATCTTTAAAATATATTTTCTTACTTCTAGCCAACAGCAAAACTTTACACAGCTGTTTATTCAGATTGCTTCAAGAGCCTCTTTTACCTTTCTGACAACTGCCTCATCCCCTGACATTACCATTCCCTACAGAATGCAGCTACTAAGATCAGCATCTTTGGTCTGTTGATCTCACCACATCAAATAGTTCTAGGGACCCTTGGCATTTTGCAGCATATTGGTTTATCTTTTTCCCTCAGGCACATTTGGATGTTTTAGTGACTAGATGACAGACCCACAACAGGGGAATGTCCAAAAATGCCATTAAAAATTAATAACAGTATAAGCAAGAGTTCACCTTGTAATCTGAGGTCCCTAGCATCCAAGTCATCTTTAAAATCAAGTGAAATCCCACTAAAATAGTATATATCTTTGAGGTAATGTTCTGTGGGACAAATTCATGGAACAGTTTTAGCCAGGTTTTGCACTGATTTTAATTGCATGTATAATTTGTTGGAGAAATAACCTTTCCTTCTTTTAACCTTTTTTCTTTTGGCATCTAAGGCCATGTAGACAAAAGGAGGAGCATGTGTGCATGACACTCTAAAGTGGGCCAAATGCTGTTGGACCACTTTAATGCTGTTGGTGTTTGCTCCCCTCTGCAGAGCATTGTACAATAATTCCAGCCGCTGTTGGCAATTCGGTGATGTAATACACCTTAATACCTGGGGCGCAGTTGTTTGCTGCCCCTACAGCCACAGAACAAAGCACCAGGCTCTATGCAGCTCCACAGCTCTGCAGGAAGCCCTGCAGGCAGCCTGGCAGCAGCCCAAGAAAGCGGGCTCTGCCCAAGGAAAGCCCCCCCTGCAGCCCAGGGACTGCTCTGCCTGCCTGCAGCTCGCCCTCTCCTCCCCGCTGGAGGGGCAGGTAAGTCAGATTGGTGTGTGCATGACATGGAGGTTTAATCAGCCCTAAATTGAAGTGGTGTTTTTTAAAACGAACCCCTTCAGTTTAGGGCCCCCAGTTCATGTACACACAACCTAAATTAAAATTGTACAGCTATTTTATAAAACTTTGTTTTATAGCTAAAAGAAAAATCCCAACCTCCGAGCTATTTTTGTTAGAATATAACTACCAGAGAAAACCTTGAGCATTATTTCTTGTTCGTTCTTTCACATTGGAAATTGTTTCACAACCCATATACAGCTTTCTCCATCTGTCCTAAAGTCAATGTCAAAACTCCCATTGACTTCATTGTGAGCAGGATGGGGGCTGTATAATGTAGTGTCCTTGAGACATGTGAATTAGTTCTAATCATGCAAATAGAACCATGGGAAGTAAAATATTATTTTATATCAAAAGAAGCACAATTGTTCCATTAACACAAGTAGTTAAAGTTCTCACTGTTAAACAGCCATGTATTTAAATATTGTTATAACTGTGAAGCAATCCTGTTTTCTGACCCTGCTGTTTCTTATTATTTAGTAAGAGAAAGTCTTCATTCCTAACATCAAAGGACTAGATTTACAAAAGGGATTTAGGCTTAGCTTTACAAAGCTTAACTTTTAGTTATTCAGATGCCTGGTGGGATTCATGATTCCAAATTAAAAGTGTAGGCATGAGGACTTTTAAACACCTAACAAATGGAATTCATGAAAGCCAGTGTGCTGATGCATAAGTAGCCTGAAGCAGCTAATTAAAAATACTGGATAGAAAAAGTATGGCTACAACCCACCACCAAAGAGGAGCAAGAGGCAACTAACGCCAGGTTGGAGGGAAGCACCTGCATCTGACTGGGATTCACAGTTTAGGTACCTTGAGAATTAGCTGGGTGTTTTGAAGACCTCTTGAGTTTTGATTCTTAAAATGGTATAGTTAGGTGCATTCTTCCCCTTTTGAGCCTAATTCAAAAATCTGAATTCTTTTTCTAAGAGCCATTTTTTGTGTAGTTTATAAAACTACAGGCGTATAATTGTTTCTCTAAACAACAAACATCTATTGAATCAAAGTTCTTCAAGCCAATAGAAAATATCTGATATGAGTTACTGTTCTGGTTCTTTTATGCTTAGTTTGTCTTAATATATGGACAATCAACAAAAAAGGGTCCTTCTGAGCTATAAAGGTCAGATAGAAGTGCAGCTCCCCGCTGTTACTTAGAACACTTTGCAGGAAGCATTCTGCATTACAACTATCCCCTGAACCAAACAGAAGTTCACTGTTGGTTCCAGGGGAAAGGGGAATCTAGCTGCTGGCTGGGAGCCTGCAGTTAGTTTCCACTAGCCCCTCCCAGCCCCTCCTCCCTCACAGCCTGTCATTGTCTTCAGATTGGGAGGGGGAAAATGGAGCAGAGGGAGCTTGCTCTAGGGGTTCCCCAGCTGTTATTGGAGGGTAGGGTGGAAGAATTGGAGCCTCCATTTATTTTACCCCATTATTACATAAAATACCTCCATTATTTTACATTTTGGGGAAGGAGGGCTCCATTATACCTGCTTCACCCTCCATCATGGGCTGAAAACCCCCCAGACCAAGCTGCCTCCACTTCCTTTCCCCCTTCCCATTCTGAAAGCAGCTCAGAGCCTGGAAGGTAGGCAGACAGAAGTACAGAAGATGCTGTTTTGAAATGTCTTCATCTGAACCCTCATGAAATGAAGGTTCAGGTTTTTGTGGGATCAGGCCCTTTTAAAGTGCTTTGCAGCTATTCACTTCTGTTTGGTCATGACTGTAGAGAACTTTCAGGGGCCAGATCAGGCCATAATTGTCACTTCTGTCTACACCATAAGGCCACATCCAGATGGGCACAGCCTTGTGGTATGTGGCACCACACACCACATATTCAGTCATTCCCCGGGCTGCTACCTTGGAGCACAAGGGGTGGGCAGAGATGGACCTTGGGAGACCTCAGGTCAAAAAGACCCACACAGAAAAAAAGTAGGGTGGTGCATAAAGTGGCAGTATGCACCATCCAAAACCAGAGCCTAGCCAGCAAGAGCCACACTCCAGCTACCAGCCAGGCTCCCACCTGCAGGAATGCCATGACTGCAGGTTCCCCAGCCGCCAGGACCACAAGTAAGGCTGCTGAGGCCAGTACAGTTGCTAGCCCTAGCCTTCCTTACCCCACCTGGGGTAACCTGCCAGGCACCAGAGCGCACATGGCACAGGTGTTCCCCAGGGACATGTAGCAGTAGCACAAGGTGTGATGCTGCTAGTTGTCCCTGGAGAACCAAATGTCCACACTCATGTAGATGTCTAACACATCAGGTCCTATAATAAATGGAGTCTTTTTGATCGGAGCCCTATTGATCAGAAACTGCTCCTTTATCACTGTAGTATGCTTGCTTTTGTAATTGTTTGATCCAGTACAAACCACTTGGTGTTTTTTAAAGTTCAGTAAGCATAGTCCAAAGTAGATGAAAGTAAGGTAGGCAGGATTTGGCTCGCAGTTTGTTCAGACCTAGGTTTATTTGTAATATTGCAACATTTAATTAGAGCGATAAGGAAAATGCTGAGAGAAGAGTGACTGGTGATGAATTATGGAAGTGTTCACTTTCCAGGTTATATGTTCAAATTCTATCATATTCAGCAGTGATTGAGAAAGTAGGACTTTGGCTTATGTGAAACAAGTCTGTCAGTCCAAAACATAATACGTTCCTGATCATCCACTAAAAGCAAATGTTTAGAGTATCTGTATATACATGTGCATATGTGTAATACAGAAAAAGTGGGTAACTAAACTTCTTGAAAAATGGTTAACCTTAAGAAAGCATTTCTGAAATTATAGCTTTTATATATTTTTTTTTATTGTTCTGGCATTTAATTGAATTAATACCTTTAATCATTTTTTTTGGGGTGCATTTGTTTTGGAGGGTTACTAACATGAAAGATCATAACTGCTGCTACTGAAACTATTAAATCTGTGTGAAATTAACTCCTGACAATTCAGAGAGGCCAAGATTGGTCCACAATTCCTATAGAAATAAGAAGAAAGGCTAATTGTATTAAATTATTTATGCACAATTAGTTGCACCAGTTCTGGATGTATGTTAAATTACAGTCAGTAAATTGTTTTCCTGCCACAAAGTTGTATTTAACTAAGTCAGAAGATTTCAGAATAGTATATTTGATTGTAACTATTAATAATATTAACTATTAATACTACAGATGTTTCCATGCAACCAGTATCTTTTTCTGTTATGCACAACTGAAGTAACCTAGAAAGTAGGGGAAAGCCGCCACACGCAGAAGAGCGTACAGATTGGGTTGATGTAACCCTAAAATGAGATGTCATAAAGATTCTGTACCATCTTGAAGAGGATACTTGGGGAGTAAGTATAACTGTAGATAATAGTAAGGACAAGTCAGAATATCTAGAGTTCCAATCAAATAGCATGAGTAATAACAGGCAGCTTAGCAAGAACAAAAATGTTAAGTGCTTCTACACTGGTTCCAGAAGCTTAAGAAATAAGATTGGTGAACCAAAAGGCCTGATATTAAATGGTGACTAACATAAGAGGCATTTCAGAGACTTGGTGGAATGGAATAATTAATGGAATACTATTCTAACATGTTACAAACTATATAGGAAAGACAGGTGGGAGAGTGGCTCTATATGTTAAGGACAATATAAACAATAAGAGCTTAATAGTCTTACCTGAAAGGAAAGCTACCATAGAATCCCTGTGGGTAGAAATTTCATACTTGAATAAAAAAATTATAGCACTAGTGACCAGCTGATAAGTAAGGTAAAGGTGATTATGAAATGCGTGAGGCGATTAGAGAAGCTGCTAAAATGAGACAAGTAATAACAATAATTTAAGAAGTTTCACAGCTGTTTAAATATGCTATATTACAGGTACAGGAAAAGTGTATACCATCAATCAAAAAGGATAGCAAGCAGACCAATGAAACCCCTGCATGGCCTACTAGCAGAGTTAAGGAGGCCATTCAAGGCAAAAGGGCATCCTCAAAACAGAAGTGCATGGCTGTAAAGAGCTTTAAAAGGGCCTTATCCTACAAGGCATACCCAAATGAGGAAAACTGGAATGCTCACAAACTCTGGCAGGTTGAGTATAAAAGCAAAATAAGACATGCCAATAAAGCATTTTAGGAGCTTCTAGCAAAAAAATGTTAAAGTTCATAATAAAAACCCTTTAAAGGTTATGTTAATTCATTCTCCTGACAAAAGCAGGAAGCCAGCAAAGGAACTGGTGAGGCCATGAGATGACCAGTGTATAAAAGGTGCACTGAGGGATGATAAGGCCATAGCAGATAAGCTAAACAAATTCTTTGCATCAATATATACCACAGATGATACTGAGGAAATTCCTATGCCAGATCAATCCTGGGTGTGTTATGTATGTGCTTAAATGTGCATTACCCTATTTAATGTGCATTAAAGAGTCACTTTAAAAAACGTGGTATTTAGTTAATGAACATTAAAATAGGCTTATGTGCATTAAGTATCACTTAAAATTGTCTTCCTAGTACAGAGACCTGAAGATTTGAACCATATTGAAATGAAAACTGAAGTAGCTTTAGAGCAGATCAATAGAGTTTATGTCCCCAGGACTGATGGCATTCGTTCAAGAGTTCTGAAGGTCCCTCACCAAAGGCTTTTTTGAAAAATGTTGCCATGGGATTCAAAAGAAAGTTGTTTTGTGGATTAAGAGCTGGTTAAAAGAGAGGAAACAAAGGGTAGTGGTAAATGGTCACTTTTCAGGATGAGCAGAGGTCAAAAGTGCGATTCTGCAGGGATCTGTGCTGGACCTATTTTGTTCAACATTTTCATTAATGACCTGAAAATCAATGTGCACAGTGAATTTGCAGATAATACTAAATTATGCGAGGTAGCCAAGTCCCAAACTGATGGAAAGGAGCTGCAGAAAGATATCACCAAGCTAAATGAGTGGGCAAAAAATGGCAGATGAACTTCAGTGTTAACAAGTACGAGATAATGCACGTGGGGAGTGTTGAATAGGTTTCTTTATATAAAAAATCCTCAGTGAACTTGTTCAAATGGAAATTAAGTATTAGTACCCAAGTATAAAGTTTAAGATACATGTATAAGGAAAAAAAATCTGGTCTTTCTTAATTCAGATGAACCCTGATCCCTGTCTCAGTTAAGGCAATCGTTTCTCAATGGTCTTCACGTGGTCACTGAAAGGAATGCTTTCAGAGAACATGGTTTCTCTTATTTGCAGTTGTATTCCAGTTTTTTATCTTCTCTTTTAAACTGTTGGATTGAGTGATCTTAACATCTAACCTAAGCTTTTGAGATCTCTGTTTCCCCCTAACAATTTTACTTTCCCATTAACTAGTCGCATCTAATCATTTCTCATGGTTTTGGACTGAATGAACCTTTCCTTTTAACCATTTAAGGAAATCTGAGAATCACTCAGAACCTTAAGAGACTGATAGACTTTGGTGCCTGATGTTTCCCTCTTCATTTCTTCTGGGCCAGGTATGGACATTACATTTTTAACAGTATTAGTGATTGGAAACCAGTCTATACCCATAACCAAACAGAAGTTCAGCACACAAAATTAGGTTATACCCAAAATAGAACAGATGTTTGGCACTTATAGTCTGGTTTAAAAATGGTGGAACCTGGGTTAAGATTTGCTCCCTGCCCATAAAAGAGTGAATGTGTGTTCTTTTCACCACCCATCCAAACTACGCTGCTTAAAGAAAACTGTGGTAAAGGAGCGGTTGGAGCCACACATATAGCCCATAAGGCTGGGTTGTCCCATGTCATCAATTTTGAAATGGGACCCACAAGGGGTATGGGAACCCATGGACCATGTCCAACAGGACATGAAGGCAGCCTCCCTATATTGCAAATACATCAAGATGTGGTAGGTGAGAATAGAGGGTGCCCATTGGGCCAAATTTGCATGGTCAAGGGGCCTTAGATCACAGCCATCCTGGAGGACCCCATCCCATGACAAGGAGTAATGATGAATTTTTTCCTACTCATTTATTTACATGGACAATGCCAGCTCTTCCTCGGTTACCTAGCTCAGCTCACCATGTTGCTTCCTTAGGTTGAGTGAGCCTTGGAAACTAATCTTTTTCTACAGTTTAGTCTTTCAAGGCAAGATTGATGCATTGATGGGTCAGTATGAGCAAAGTTTGTTCTCCTGGTGCCCATCCTGTGTTTTCTCTATGGAGGGAGACTGTGACTATCATTCATGTAGAACTTTTATAAGCACTAAGTCAATTAAATCAATTTTCAGTAAAAGAAAACAAATTCTGCATAGACATTCAAAGCCTCCAAACTATGTAAAGACTAATTTCCAGTTTTAAGAGTTGCCTACTCACATTTTCACAATTTTTTCCTCAGCAGAAACTTTGTAGACCAAATAGTTACTAAGACTGAATTTTACAACCATGTTGAATGAAGAGAAGATTTTATAATTTAAACATTGATAGTGCCTTAGTTTTAAAGGCAATATTGAGAAGTAGACCATAGTAATTTCTTTATATCTGATAGACATTACTTACATGCATGAAGTATGCTGACCACTATGATAACACAATAATGTGCTTCTGTTCACTGATATGCTGCGTCAGCACAAAGGCCATTTAATCTATTTGAACATACCAGCAAATAGGTAGCAAATCATCCCATTACTGTCTGAAAAGCTATCTTCAGTTTCATGGAACATAGCTAATCATTTCATTTTCACGTCAGCCTCTGGAGACTCGACCCAACAGTATTTGCCTGTCTAAAAGTATAGGCATGCTCATTAGCTGCTACTGATGCAAATTGTGAAAGATGTTGCCTTTCATATGGGATATTTTTTGTGAAGGCATGAAACAAATGAAAACATAATCTAAAATTCATTGCCAGTCAGCACATAGCTAACAATGGGTTTTAAGTCATGAAGCTGAACAATTAATGAAACAAGAAGTTGAGAGTGGGAAAAAAAAGTTTTATGTATATTTTGAAACAAACATTGGGAAAGCATACTTCATAATTTGTTTCAGATAATCCAATTTTAGAAGTATTAAACTTTACAGACTTCAGACTTAGTGTTGCCTTCACTGCAACAGTCAGCTTGAGCTACTCCATTCTGCTCAAGTGAAGGTGCTCATACTGGCTAGGGACAGAAGTTACACACAAACTGGTTTCAGTGATTGGAAAGTGGATTAAGCCTGTAAGAAAACAGAACTTCAGTGCACATAAACCACTTGCAAAATGATTCAACCCAGTTTAAGATGAAACTGGTTGGATGTAGCATCAGACTTAACTGATTTAGGTTAAACCAGTTTATGGAATTTCTGTCTCAGTTCTCATTCCAACTTAAGTTAACCCACAGTCCCCCAGCATCCCATAAAACTTTGTGTCCCTGGGCTGTGCTATCTACTCCAGTGAAGTAGGGCTGGCCCTGCCCCCAGTTGTCACAGAGCTGAGGCTTCCTACCTGTGCCTGTCAGCCCATGGCATTGGGAGGACAGAGGACTGGACCTCTAGACCCCCTGGCCCCAGCCTGTACAGCAGAAAAGGAGGAAAAACCCTGGTGGAGGTCTTTTCTCCCCACAGCCAAGCAAGCTGGACTGGGATTGGCTCAGCCCTACCTGCTCCTCAACCATTCTCCTCTGAGAGGAGGGGGCAAATGCACCCCAACCAGGCACCAGGCCCCCCCCACCAGGGTCTGCCTGGTACAGGGGGAAAACCCCCACAGAGGGGATTTTCACCCCAATCCCCCCAGCTTAGAGCTGGGCTGGGATCAGCTCAGCCATCCACCTCCAAGAGGCAGGGGGAAGCGGGATGGGAATGCACCCCTCCCCGCCCCCCAGGAGCCTGGCATCACTTGGAGGTGGACACCTGAGGAAGGGTTGGGGCTAGGGCAATCTCAGTCCAGCTCTGGGCTTCCGAAGGAGCAAAAAGCCCCCCAGTAGGGACTACCCCCCCATGCTGGGTAGACCCTGGTTGGTGCTGGGCTGGGGGGGGGGTGCATTCCCACCCCTTTTACCCCTGCCTCTGAGACATATGGCTGAGGAAGGGGAGGGGATTGGGCACTCCCAGTCCCATCTCTGAGTTGTGGGGTGGGGGTGAAAAGCCCCTCATAGTTTTATGGTTTGTAGAGTCAGAAGGGACCACAGAGGATCATCATGTTCAACCCCCTGCCCCTGGGAGGAAAAAGGACTGAGGTCAGATGAGCCCAGCCAGGTGACTATCAAGCCTCCTCTTAAAGACCTCCAAGTTAGGTGATAGACCACCTCTCTTGGAAGCCCATTCCAGATTGTGGCCACCCTTACTGTAAAAAAAAGTCTTCCTAATGTCTAACCTGAATCTACTCTCCACTAGTTTGCACCCATTATTCGTAGTTACTCTTAGGGGTGCTCTGGTAAACAATGCAACTCCAATTCCCTGTTGTCCTCCTTTGATAAACATATAGGCAGCTACAAGGTCTCCCCTCAGACATGTCTTGTGAAGGCTGAAGAGATCCAAATCCCTCAACCTCCCTTCATAGGGTATTTCACAGAGGCCACTAATCATGCGAGTGGCCCTCCTCTGAACCCTCTCCAGATTCTCCATGTCCCTCTTGACATTGCCGGCTCATGTTCATCTTGGAGTCAACTATGACTCCAAGATCCCTCTCAAACGCTGAGCTGCTGAGGAAGTCATCCCCCAACCTATAGGTATACTGAGGATTCCTCCTGCCTAGGTAGAGTACCTTACATTTATCTTTGTTGGATTGCATCCTTTTTTGTTCTGCCCATTGATCTAACCTGTCCAGATTGGCCTGTATCTTCTCCCTGCCCTCCGGTGTGTTGACTTTGCCCCATAACTTGCTATCATCTGCAAACTTGGAGAGGGTGCTCTTCATGCCGTCATCCAAATCACTGATGAAGATATTAAATAATACCGGTCCAAGGACCGAACCCTGCGGGACACCACTGCCCACCTCCTTCCAGGCCAAGAATGACCCGTCCACCACCACTCTATAGGTGTGGTCCCTAAACCAGTTGGCCACCCACCTGATAGTGTAAGCATCCACTCCACAGCCTGCTAGCTTCCCTATGAGAATAGGATGTGAAACTGTGTTGAAGGCCTTCTTAAAATCCAGGTAGATGACATCAGCCTCAGCTTCTGTGTCAAGGCAGTGTGTGACCTAGTCTTAAAAGGCTATAAAGTTTGTCAGGCAGGATCTACCTGTGACAAACCCATGCTGGTTTCCTTTCAGCATCATTTCCCCTGCTGGGCCTTCACAAATGTGCTCTTTGATGATTTTTTCCAGTATTTTCCCAAGGATAGAAGTAAGACTGACTAGCCTAAAGTTACCCCACTCATCCCTTCTCCCCTTCTTAAAAATGGGCACCACATTGGCCCTTTTCCAGTCCTCAGGGACCTGACTGGAACACCATGAGTACTCGAACAGCCATGCCAACGGCTCAGCTATGCCACTGGCCAATTCCTTCAGCATCCATGGATGGAGGTCACCTGGGCTGGCTGACTTGTACCCACCAAGCCCTTCCAAGTGCTCCTTAACTAAGTCAGCACTAAACTTTGGTGGTCTGATGCCTTTTGGACATCTGTCTATGTTCAAGGTGGGGGAATTGTTTTGGGCAGTACTTAGGAATACTGAAACAAAGAACTCACTGAAAAGCCCTGCCTTTTTCCTTGCATCAACCACCAACTGTCCTGATTTGTCCTGCCAGGGGCCCTATGTTACTTTGAACCTTCCTTTTCCTCACCATGTATCTGTAGAATGACTTTTTATTGTCCTTAATTGTTGTAGCCAGCCTGAGCTCCAGTTCTGCTGTGGCCTGCCTAACTGATTCACTGTAATAGCATGCCAGAGAGGTATATTCCTCCTTGGTGGCTTCCCCCTGCATCCACTGCCTATAAATCTCTTTCTTTGCCCCCAGTCTTTTGTGTAGTTTCCTGTTCACCCAAGGGGCTTTTCTTATCCCCTTACCCCCTTTCCTGTGTAAGGGGTAAACTTCTTTTGTGCCCCAAGGATCACTCCCTTGAGAAACCTCCAACCCTTCTGGGCCCTCATTTGCTCAATGCTCTTGAGTTCCGCCACCTCACTAACTAGCCTTCTAAGTTTACTAAAGTTGGCCCTTCTGAAGTCTAACACTTTAGCCTCGCTTTAGACTTCACGGGATAGTGAACTCTACCAAGTGATGGTCACTATCCCCCAGGTTACTGTGTACTCGCAGGTTCTCCACGAGATCACCCCCTGTTGTTAAGACCAGGTCTAGCAAGGCGCTAGCCCTGCTGGGACTGGACACCACCTGGGTTAGGTGGAGGTCCTGCATGCAGTGTAAGAACCTAGATGAGCAATTTGTTTTGGCCGTCTGCTCCTCCCAGCAGATGTCCCGGTAATTTAGATCCCCCACTTCCCTCACCTGAATGGCTCTGAGAGCTGCCTGGAGAATACCTCATCTAGCTCATTGTCCTGGTCATAGTAGACTCCCACTACTAAGTCCTTTTCCTCCAGCCCCTCTGGATCCTGATCCACAAAACCTTGGTATTCCCCTCCTCTACCCCCACCTTGATGATGGAAGATGTGTAGTGCTCCCTAACATAGAGAGCTACACCCCTGCTCTCTCTGTTTCTCCCACTCTGTCTCACCTTTACAACCTGTACCCCTCAATGCCTACTGCCCAGTCATGCATAGAATCCCACCATGTTTCAGTTAAGCTGACTAGGTCATACTGTGTGCTAGCAAGTAAGAGTTTGAGCTCCTCCTGCTTATTCCCCATACTCCTGGCATTTGTGTAAAGACATTTTAGCCCCCCAATAGGTGCTCTTGATTCCCTTTTCCCTTGATGGTTAGTGTGCTCCTTAGTGGTTACCTGGTTAGGTCCAGTGCCTTGTTTGTGGCTCGCCAAGCCTGGATTCTCATTGACCACTGGTTTCCCATCCACCATCGAACCTAGTTTAAAGCTCTTCAGAGGAGATCAGCCAACCTGTGGGAGAACAGATACTTACCTCTAGGAGAGAGATGAAGATTGCCCCTTCCCAGGAAGCCTCCTCCCTGGAAGTGCTGATCATGGTTGTAGAATCTGAAGCCCTCCTGAAAACATCATCTCTGGAGCCACCTGTTGACTACCCTGATGCACCCATCCTGGTGCCTCTGGCTCGTGCCAGCTAGAAGGATGGAGGAGAATACCATCCATACCCCTGACTTCCTAAGCCCAACTCCCAGCTCATGGAAGTCCATGATGTGGTCAGGACTACTCCCAGCCCAGGTGGACAAGGACCAGGGGTAGTAGTCAGAGGGCTTGATGAGATCAGGAATCTTTTCAGTGATATTGCTGATCTTTGCTCCAGGCATGCAGGAAACCTCTCTCACCATAGGATCTGGTCAGCAGATCGGCCCTTCCGTGCCTCTCAGGATTTAGTCAACCACCACAATAAACTGGTGTTTCTTCTTCTGCCTGGGCAATGGTCCCCCAGCCTGCCCAGTGGGAGTTGCAGGGACCACCTCCTTTGCATCCTCCTCTGCTGCCTCCTCCACCAAGGCTGCCAGGGCCCCGTACCTGTTCCCTCATTGGGACATCCCCTAATTCTCTTGCTGGGGGGCCAGTGCTAGGCCAGGGGAGTAGGTTCCTACCCTTTACCCCTTGGAGGAAGACAGCTGAGGAGGGGCCAGGGCTGGGGTGATCCCACTTTGGCTTCAAGCTGCTGAGGGATGAAATGCCCCTCAATTGGGCCTTTCCCCACCATGCCAGGCAGACCCCAGCTGCAGGGCCAGTGCCAAGTTAGGGAAGCATTCCCCTTCCAGAGGTGGGAGCTGGGGAGGTATTATCTGCTGGCCATGGTAGTGGCACACACCCCCTGTGATTCCCCCCCTGCTGCTGACAGCAAGTTGGGGCAAGTGTCCAGCAGCTAGTCAGACCTGGGTTGCCACTGAACTGGGTTCATCAGCCTTAGGTACGATGGCCATGAGGGGTGTGAGTGTTCACAGACTCCTGGTCTAGGCCAGTGCAGGCTTCTGCTTGTCTTGGCCCTCCAAACATTGAATGTCAGTTCAGTTTGATATCAGTTCAATTTATACAGATTAGACAAACCTGCAAAGATTGAATTAATTCTGCCCTGGGCTTTGCGAACCTCTGTACTTAGCCACTATGGAAAAATACTTGAACTATACCAAATAAGTTTTTTTCAGCACAGAATGATTGGAATCATCTCCTCCACTAATCCCTGGCTCCACTTGGTTATGGAAAAGGGGGAAGCAAAAAAGGAAAGAAGAGCTGTTTACAAAAAATAAATCATAACATATAAAAGACCTTGAATGAGGGAAACCTAGAGCAGATGAGAGACTTAAGCAAGTACTTGGCAAAAAAAATGAACAGCAGAACATTCAAGTAGAACAACTTGATACATTTCCACCGTGTTCACAGTGACATTCCCAATCTGTATACAACACCATTGGAACATTGGGCTCATTAATATAGTAACTGGCCAATGTCTCTGAAAGCCCTGGCCAGAGGCTGGGCACTAAAGTAGTCAATCAAATAGCTTAGACAGAATATGTGACATGGCCTTCCCTGATAGGATGTCATGCATACAAACACATTTTGTTTTGTTCAGATGTGACCTGAGCAAACTGAATGTGAAAAGCCAATACAATCTCTCGCTTCTGTGGAGCCTAACTGGAAGAAGGCCAATGTGGTGCCTATCTTCAAGAAAGGGAGGAAAGTGGATCCAGCTAACTATAGGCCTATCAACCTGACTTCTATCCTGGGGAAGATCTTAGAAAAGTTTATTAAAGAGGCCATCCTTAATGGACTGGCCAATGCCAACATCCTAAGAGATAGCCAGCACGGGTTTGTTGCGGGTAGGTCTTGCTTGACCAATCTCATTTCCTTCTACGACCAGGTGACCTATCACCTGGACAAGGGAGAAGAGATTGATGTCATATATCTTCACTTCAAAAAGCCTTTAATCTGGTATCCCATAATCACCTCTTGGAGAAACTGGCCAATTGTGCCCTTGGGGACATCACAATCCGCTGGCTGGGAAATTGGCTCCATGATCAGACCCGGAGGGTAGTAATTGATGGAAGTCAAGCATCATGGTTCCCTGTGACCAATGGGGTCCCCCAAGGCTCTGTTCTTGGACCCATATTGTTCAACATCTTCATTAATGATGTAGACATTGGAGACAGGAGCGGACTGGCCAAGTTCCCCGGTGACAGCAAACTTGGGGCAAAGCATCCACACTAGAAGACAGGCAGGTGATCTAGGCTGACCTGGACAGGCTCAGCAAATGGGCAGATGAGAACCTGATGATGTTTAACACTGAAAAATGCAAGGTTCTCCACCTTGGGAAGAAAACCCTGCAGCATCCTTATAGGCTCAGCAGTGATACGCTGGCTAGCACTGTGGAAGAAAGGGACTTGGGGGTCATTGTTGACCACAAGATGAACATGAGCCTGCAAGGATGTGGAAAAGCTTGAGAGAGTCCAGAGAAGAGCCACACGCATGATCAGAGGTCAAGAAAACAGACCTTACATCGACAGGCCGAGAGCCATGGGACTCTTTAGCCTGGAAAAGCGCAGGCTCAGGGGTGATCTGCTGGTCACCTATAAGTTTATCATGGGTGACCACCAGTATCTGGGGGAATGTTTGTTCACCAGAGCTCCCTAAGGGATGACGAGGTCAAATGGTCATAAACTACTGCGAGACCATTTCAGGCTGGACATAAGGAAGAATGTCTTACTGTTCGAGCCCTGCCATCAGAGGTCTTCTTGTGGAATGAATTTTTTTGACTCTGCCTCTCTAAGGTGGTCCTATCTTTTTTCCTCAGGCAAAGCACCAGTGATATAGTCATGATCTCCTCATAAGAATACAAGAAGAGCCATACTGGATTAGATGAATGGCCCCTCTAGCCCAGTATTCTGTCTTTGACAGTGGCAGAAGTGGATGCTATAGAGAGAGGGGATTGAACCTGATAGCTTTAGAGTGATGTGTGCCCCATTCAGTATCCACTCTGGAATCCACTATTAATGGTTTAGAGATATTAAAGGAAACATCAACCATTTTTTGCTAAAGTTTCACCATGTTTGCTAAAGTAATTGATCATTTATTCATGGAGCAGAATCAATACCATTTGACTTAGGCAATGAATCATAAAGCATGTACAGAATTTTCCACACCACATATCACATCTAGTGGTTTGTAAGTAAGTGGAACTGAAATATGTTCTCAATCAACATTTCCAAAATAAATGTGAACTGCAAACAAATTTGTGTAAATGACTGCCCAACTTCGGTGCAGCTGAATGCCACATGACTGTGGGCTACACCATACAAGCGATATGTGATGGGGGGGGCTCCCTGCTACCACCCTCCTGCCATGCAGGCCATGCTAGTGGCACACACCCCTGTGATTCCCTCCCAGCTAGGCTGTCTTCTACTGCATGGGTTGTGCCAGCAGTATGCCCTTTCCCCCATGTTGGAGACGGAGAGGTGGCTGCAGGGACTAACAGGCCACCAGTTGGACAGCCCTACTGTTAATTTTCCTCTGCTCATGAATGACCTACAAACAGAAAAAGGACTAAATCAATTAGCAGTTTATGTATTCTATTTAATTCAAGCTGTGCCAATTTTGTGTTAGTGGCTCATAGTTGAGTATTCAGAGCTAGATCTCCAGCTGCTGTAAGTCAGCATTGCTCCAAACCCAGTAGAGCTATGTCAGTTTGCTCTGGTGGATGTCTGAAACCTCTGAGTTGACTTGGCTTTGCAGCATTTATCAACCAAACAGAAGTGATCAAAAAATCTGTAGTTTGAAATTCAAATATCATGCAGCCAAAACCCAGAATCATTTGGTGTTTCCATGGAAAATAACCTTGTGGTCTAGGGACAGAAGCTAAACATAAACCAGTTTAAGTGATCAGAAACTGGTTTAAACCTGTAACAGAACAGAAGTTCAGTGCACATAAACCAGTTTCAAAATGGCCAAAACCAGTTTGAGATAAACCTGGTTGAATGTTTTATCAGACTTAACCAACTGAGGTCAAAGCAGTTTATGGAACCTGTGTCCCATACCCCTTTCTGGTTTAAATTAAATTAGAGTCCTCCAGCATGCACTGGAGTCCAGGGCTGGACTGGGTTGTCTGTTCCAGCCAGTGAGGGTTGGCCCCTCTCCTCCCTAGTCAGAGAACTATTACTGAGAACTATTAGTCAGAAAACTATTGCTATGGCTGGCTGAGAAAGGGGTGGGGGTAGGAAACTGCTCTGAAGACCTGGTAGGTCTGCCTGACAAGGAGGCAGCAGTCCTTGCCAGGCATCCCCAGCCCACCCTCACCTTCCCCTAGCTACTCCAGCAGCCAGAGTGGGAGGGGGCAGACCCCAGTAGCCTGAGAAGTGGGAATTTCATCCCCCATTGCAGGGGTGCAAGCACAGGCACCAATAGCCTCAGCTCGTGCACCTGGGGCTGCGGTGGCTAGACACCAATAGCTTGAGGGGAAGGAAAGGTTTACTGACATGTCACTGCCCACGATGAAGCGCCTAGACCGAGTCCTCCAGAGAAGTGGCCAGTCAGCCCCCACTTCCTCCTCATGGCCAGCTGGCCACAGCTTGGAGGGACTTGGCCCAAGGTGTTGTGTCAGTGCTTCCACCACTGTTGCCTGCAATGGGGGGAATTAACCCCCGCTTCTGCTGAGGCTACTGGCCACTGCAGCCCTGGGTGCACAAACAGAGTCTGTCAGTGCCCATGTCACCTCCACCATCCCCGCCCCACAATGCGAGGATTAAACCCCTGCTTCCCCTCAGGCTACCAGAACTTGGCCCCATGCCCGCTCTTGGTTCCAGCCAGCGAGCAAGTGGGGGTGGGCAGCCGGGGGCCCCTGACAGAGGTTGCCTCTCCCCTCTGCCTCCAAGTAGACCCTTTCTGTTGTCCCTGCAGGCCCAAGTGAACATTTAAAGCACCTCCCCCCTCCCAATCCTAATCAGGCCTGCCCAGGCCTGGCCACACCCCTTCCCTCAGCTTAATTTCTCTCCAGCTGAGGGCTCAGTCTAGCACCCCCAGCTTCTGGCCTGAGCCACTGCAGGCATGTGCCTGCATTTCTGGACTCACAAGTGAATGTCTATTCACTTGCAATTTGGTTCAATCTACGCAGGTTTTTTTTACTTTTTTTTTACACAATGATCAAAATCTAGTAAGTTGTTTTGCAGCTAATGATAAGAGCAGCCCATTTTATCTTGTTAGAGTTCAAATAAGCTGTTGTGCCCTGTTTTTCCTTTCTCTACATTTGTCTTTGTATCTTCATCTATGCTGTTACTTATGCCTAAACTTCTTTCTCCCCTGTATATCAAATCACTTCTCTTTCCTCTTTTGAATCTCTTCTTAAATGACAATCCTACCTAAGTCAACTCTTCAGTGAGCAGAGTGTTGCAAGTAAACATCTGTGCTATGATATGCCGTTTCCACTACTTTTGAGATCTGTTAGTTACTTTCATGAACCAGAAAAAAATGTCTTCTTCCATACTGTACAGAGATGTGTAAAAGGAAAAATAAAAACAATGGGGTATCATGTGAATATGGCAGTAGGACAGAAGCTAAAAAGGAATCATGGGAAAGACAGAAAGGAAGTACCTATGGTTTTACTGTAGACTGAATAATGTGTTTTCAGTAGAGCTGGTTGCAAATTTTCTCACAATATTTTTGGTGATTTACCAGAAACAGTATTTGCAGGGTAAAAGAGGGAGTATACTATTTTCAAAGACATTTTTGTAGAGAGAGGACTCTTACTTCCAAAATAGACTCTCTTCTCAGAAACAAACGGATGTATCTCACAATAGTAAATAAACTGGTATTTAGTACACTTGGCTAGGAGAGAAGAGATGTCTTTATGTCCCTGTTCATTTGAAACCAGAAGTATAAAGACTTGAGTTTGGTTATCACACATACCAGCTTACTGCCCTGACCAGGAGGCTATTTCCTATTCTGGTATGGACATCTGTCTTTCTCCAGTTTTCATAAAACCATCAAAAGAGGTTTTTTATCTCACAGAAAAATTGGAAACTATCAGAGATCTCAGAATATCTTACCATCAAATTTCTGAGGTGTCTATTTCAGATGAAGAAAAAACAGATAAAACATTCTATCATGCTTCTGTTAATCCTGCATGTTATCACTAAAGCTTCAAGTCATATCTCAACCAATTTTTATGAATATGCTACCACTCTAGCCAACCTCTGGGATCCAAAATAATGTTAGATACTAAGGCCTCAATCCTGAAAGCTGTTGAATGTGGAAAAACGGCTGTGCCTGTGTAAAGCAAGAGCATTAGAGTCTGCCAGCACACAATGGTTTACAGGACAGGAACTTAAGACCTAATTAGCCTGGGATGTGCTAAGGGATGTCTTTAAGAAAGCAAAGATTTCATAAACACTGCATCTTTGAGTGCTATTCTAGTAATCATACCTTGTACTAAATATCTTGCTGCCACTTAGATTATGACATAATTTCTTGCTTAAATACAAACATGTGTTTTTTAAAATACATTATTAATAATATATGCTGGTACAAATTTTAATTGCAAAACATCTGGAAATGTTATTTTGATTTCTCCTAACAACCTTTGTTAATGCTACTTGAAGTATCTGCATTATAAAAGACCTGCATTGCAAAGGAGTCTTTCACCACATGATCATGCCATGCTTACCAATGTTGTATATTAGTTAACTTCTGAATAACTGCTGATAAAGTGCTACCTACTGTTCTATAATGGCTTCAAACAGTTCATTTCTAGTGGTGACATTTCTGAGAAATTTCCACCACTAGATATCTTTCTAGGAAAAGGAACAGTACAGGCATTCAGCCTGCACCTACCACCTCTCCCCTGCTTTCTTTATCTTTCCCAGACTGGGGTGATCCTTGTTAAAGAAGATGTGGAGAGCAGCAGTTGGCCCACTTGCCTGCCAGACTGGTCCGGGATCATTATGCACAAAGATCAAAGAGCAGCTGCTCCACTGGCTTCTCAGACCAGTTGGAGAGGAAACTGGAGCAACCACCTAAATTCCCTGCCCACTCCCCAGACTAGGGATCCCAGGTCTGGGGAACTGCCAGGGAGCTTGGATCGCCTTTTCTCTTCTCCCCAACCAGACCAGGCGGGGAGCATACCAGTGTTCTTTCTTGAAAGAGTGTTTGTCTTAGAAGGGAAACCTTCCAGGTGGGCAGCTGGAAGGTCTTTCTCTGAGAGGGGGCATGTTTCCCCTGGAATAAATTAAATGCATGCTTGTACACTTGTAGTTTCTAATGGGAGAATGGAGACTCTCCTGGCAGAAACATAATGCTTGTATTAGCCAGTGTTATCTCATGATATCAGCAGGTTACACTATGTAACATACAGGAAAAGCCATATTTTTTCTGTATAGAAGATGCATATACAGACCTCATTTTCTAAATTTTAAGGTGCCCAAGAGTGGATTTCTGGTTCCACAGCTAGAAATGCCTGGAGTTATGTAACACACTATTCTTCAGCCAAATTTTTAAGTCTGTTTATTCACAAAGATCAACTCCTAGGCCATTGTAAATTTATTTAACATTTGTGGTCTTGATTTATTTTGAAAATATATCTTAGAGTCCTCAAATACAGCTTTTTGTATTACTATACTCATGTTGCATAATCTTGGAGTGAAAGACCCTCTGTTAGTACTTAAGCATACAGGTTGTTCTATAAATCTTGATTTTGAATTTCTTCAGTCCTAATATGGGTACCTGCCCCCCAGACTAATTTTATATTTATAGTGTAGCAGGGCACTAAGGTGCCTGCTACTTGAAGAGTAGGAATCGTCACCCACGTGCCAGTTGCCAGGGCAACGAGGAGGAGCTAGGGGCTCACACCTCTTGGGTCAGCTGGCTAGAAGGGGCAGGCCTGGCTCTTATATAACTCCCAGGCTGAGGCCAGGCAAGGAGGCCCCTGCCTGCAACAGAAGGAGAAGGAGCTCTGCCCTGAGTGGAAAAAGGGAAAAGTTTGAAGGTGGGTGCATCTGGTGATACGGGGGAGAGACGGAGCACTTTTGGGATGGCTCAGAAGATGTTTTAGCTGTGAGGCCTGGATTTAAGTTATAGTGTGGAAGCTTGTGTTTTGTGTTTGTTGTTTAAGCTGGAGGACCAGGAGAGGCTATAAGGGGATGGAGGAGGCCTCATAGGGGGCCCATGGCAGTGTGGGAACCCCAACCCCAGAGAGAGGGTCAGTAAGAATGGTGCCAGAGAAGGCACAGCATTTGGGGTGTGCAGACCCCAGCCTTAGAGCAAAGGGGCCAGGCAGGGCTACAGCTACCTGAGCTCACCTGCATGGGGGGTTTGACACCCCAAGGAGGAGAGCTGGGGCCAGACACGGCTACAGCCACCTGAGCCCCAAGGCTGCAGTAACCCCATAGCAAAGGGGGCAGCACAGAAAAAGCTACAGAAGCCATAGCACCTGTGGGCCACGTTTCCCAAGACAAGGCTGCAGAAGCCAAAGTTCCCATGGGGCACGATTCAGAGAAAAGGCAGCAGAAGCCATAGTGCCTGTGGGGCATGACTGAGAGACAAGGGCTGTGGAGAGCCTGAGCACCAGAGAAGGCGCAGAGTGTGAGATAGACAAAATAACATCTGGTCCATCAGCGAGGCGTGGGGCATAGTACAGGGGTGGTTGGAGCCACGCATAGCCCATAAGGCTGTGGTGTTCGGAACCCCGTGGTGTCGGGGAATCGATCTTTAGCTGTGGTCTGTACCGCCTCCCCATCTCAGGACCGCCCACTGGGTGTCAAGGAGTGACTCACTGCTGTTTGGACGTTCATACGTGTCTGTCTCGCCTGCCATGACTTTGATGATGATTCAGATTTCTCCAGGTGGTCTGGCGCGCACAGTCCAAAAATGAGACTCCTCCACTCCTGGGTCCCAGGTTGATGAGGGCTCCTCCACCCCTACAACCTCACCCGATCCACCGGGTGTGACCGTCCAACTGGACCGGTCATTCATTTAGGATGTTCCAGGATCCAGCAAAAAAAAAGGGAAACAAGGTGAAGCCAACAGAAAACTACAGCCGAGGTCACTTAGGGTGTGCCGCCGGCTTCAGTCCTCAACCGCCGACCCTAGTGCTCCCCCATCTGCCAAAAGGTGGGGAATCCCCCTTTTTGCTCTGCAATGGGCTGCTCCTCCCATATCACCAGAAGGGAAGAAAAAAATAAATATATATACACCGGTGACTCCAGCGTCCCGGCGTACGCCCTGCTGCCATCTCCAACGTCTCTGGCCTGTACGGGGTCCTTGCCGCTCCCTGCGGCCTCTAGCCTTCTCCGGCCTTGTTGGGCCTGCTGCCCCGGTTTCTGAGCCCCACTAGGGCATCCCACTTACCCCAGAAGGTCCGGCCGTGCCTCCAAGCGGCTCGAATCTGCTGGAGAGCGCTCCCACCGGCGTCAACTCCTCCACCTGCTACTTCCGGATCTGCCTCCCACTGGGCCAGCTCCGGTGCCCTTTTTATACTGCTCCGGGCCTCTCCGGCGCTCCCTCCTGTTGCGTCCCTGTAAAGGGTAAGTCCCCACCATGCGCTTTGAGCCTGGGCATGTGGGGTATTCTCGGGGCTGTCAAAGTGGGGTTCCTCAGGGCCTGCCGCCTTATCTTCTCCCTTACATATCCCACCCCTCAAGATGCCGCTAGGCACTTCCATGGCTTGTGTCCCTCCTTCTTGTTCATGCGTCTCTGCCGCTGGGCTCCTGACCCCCGGGGGCTGGGGCTGGGGCCACTCCCCCATACCTTGACAGAAAATTGGCTACCGTGTTTGTTTTTCCTGGCTTATAGTCAACACAAAATCGGAATGGCTGTAGGGTCAGAGCCCACCTCATTATACACACATTATCAGTCTTGGCCGAGTTCAGCCACCTCAAAGGCGCATGGTCAGTCACTAACTTGAATTCACACCCCAACCTGAAGTAGTCCACCCCCCCACTGGATGGCCAGGCACTCTCGCTCGATGGTGGAATACCTTTTCTCGTGGTCGTTTAATTTTCAGCTGGCGAATGCGATGGGTCGCTCCACTCCTTCCATTTCCTGGGTAAGGACTGCCCCAAGGGTATAAGCCGAGGCATCGGTCTGTAGGGTGAAAGGTAAGGCAAAATTGGGGGTATGAAGCATTGCCTCCCGGTACAGGGCCTGTTTAAGTTCCTCGAAGGCCTGTTGCCATTCTGTACTCCACTCTATGGCATATGTCTTGCGCCCCTTTGTCGTCTCCACCAGTGGGTGGGCGATTTCCGCAAATCAGGGTATGGATCGCCGGTAGTAGCTAGCCAGGCCTAAAAATGCCCACATTTGTTTTTTCGTTGCTGGCACCACGTAGTTTTTAGTGGCTTCTACTTTGTCCATTAAGGGCTTCACACGCCCCTGCCCGACCAGGAAATCTAGGTATTTGGTCTCCCTCTTACCCAAAGCGCATTTTTTTGGATTGGCTGTGAGTCCTGCCTGTCTTAACTCAAGCAGGACAGCCTTCAGAGCTCTTAAGTGCTGTTCCCAGGTCTCTGTGTATATGACGATGTCGTCTATATACGCCGAGGCGTACTCCTGATGGGGTGCGAGGACCCAGTCAATTAGCTGCTGGAAGGTGGCTGCAGCCCCATTCAGCCCGAGCGGCATCCTTTTAAATTCAAAGAGGCCCCAAAGTGTGCTAAAAGCCGTCTTTGACTGATCCTCCTTTCTTAATGGGATCTGCCAATACCCTTTCGACAAGTCTAGCGTAGATATGAACTTAGCTTGTCCTATGCGTTCGACTAATTCATTTACTTGAGGCACAGAAAATGCATCAAATTGAGTAAGGGCATTCAATTTCTGGAAATCAATACATAGCCTCAAACTCCCGTCTGGCTTTGTTACGGCCACAAGGGGACTGCGCCATGGGCTACCTATGACTGCGCCATGGGCTACGGGATGGCATAATAATCTCTTGCTTTAACATTTTTTGTAGTTCTTCCTTAATGGGCTGGTACTGATGATAAGGGATTCTACACCACTTTTCCCATGCCACCTTGTCTCCCTTTGTTATGATTTGATGTTCCACTTCGGTGGTCTTCCCTGGTTTATCTGTAAAAACGTCCCTGAATTCCCTTATGAGGCTCTTTAGTTGCTGTAACTGTTGGGGTTTCAGCTGTCTCCCCACTGGGACCTGATTATGATCTATGGGACCCTGCAGATTATCCCTTATTTGTATCCTGAATTCATCGGACTCAGGGTCCGGGGGGATTAGTAGGCCCTGTGGCTCATGTCATTCCTTCAGAAGATTAATATGGTAGATTTGCTTTTCTCTTTTGACCCCTTCCCATAGGACCTCGTAATCAACGGGGCCTACCCTCCATATCACTGTAAATGGCCCCTGCCAACAGGTTAGGAACTTGCTGTTTGAATTCGGCAACAACACTAGCACTTTTTGCCCCGCTCGCAATTCTCGGGCTTCTGTGTGTGCATCATACCTTTCTTTCTGTTGCTGCTGTGCTTGTTCCAGGCTATTATGGGCCATTGCTCTAGCTGCTCAGAGCCACTTCTGTAAGTTCTGAACATATTCTGCCGCCCCCTTGCCTGGACCCGGGTTTGCCTCCCATCCCTCCCGAACAACATCCAGTAGACTGCAGGGATGGTGACCAAAAACTAGCTAAAGGGGGAATAACCCAGCGACAACTGCGGGGCATCTCAGACTGCAAATAATAATGGTGGGACCAGTAGGTGCCACTTCCTGGGGCCAACCTAAGCGCAACGGCATAACATCCCTTTTAGGGTCCCGTTAAAGCACTCAACCAGCCCATTTGTTTGTGGATGGTATACTGTCGTCCTAAGGTGATGTATTTGTAACACTTTGCACAGGGTTCCTAGGACTGTTGACATAAAATTCGACCCTTGATCAGTCAATATTTCACAGGGTATCCCAAATTTAGCCACCCACTTCATCAGTTCTTCCGCCACCTTGGGTCCTGTCACAGTCCACAGGGGTATAGCCTCTGGGAAACGGGTCGCATAGTCGATGAGGACGAGCATGAACTGATGTCCTGCTATGCTATGGGGAAGCAGGCCCACAACATCCAAGGCTACTCAGGCGAATGGTTCTCATATCACTGGTAGTGACTGTAGGGGCACCTTTGAGGGCTTATGAGAACTCACCCTTTGACATAGGTCACAGGTCTTACAAAAACTCTTGACCTCTTCATACATGTGAAGCCAGAAGCACCATCTGGCCAGGTGGGCCTCTGTCTTATGCTTTCCTAAGTGCCCCCCGAGGGGGTTTTTATGTGCCAGCCGTAACAAAGGTTCCCTATAGGGGCGAGGTATTACGAGTTGGGCTACCTCTTCCCCTGCAGTTCTGCCCCGTTTGATCCAATACATTAACCCTCCTCTAACTGCGACACGGTGACCCAATACTCAACACTCGGGGGGGCTTACCAGTTGGTTATGCCCCACAGGGTCTTCTCTTCTAAATGGTCTCAGCTCTTCGTCGGCCTCCTGAGCCTCCCGAAATTGGTTGCTGTTTGCCAACGTGTCTAGCTCCAGGTCGTCTGTTGTCTCGGGATCGGTCCCCATTAGTCCCTCCTGCTGGCTCTCCGATCTGTTGATGGTATCGATGACCTCGAATAACTCGGGCCAATCCCGCCCCAGGATCATGGGGTATAAAATATCCTCTTTTAAGCCGACGGGCATTCTCTGACGGACCCCTTGCACCCGTACCTCCAACAGGCGCCTTTCAAAGAATGGTTTTCATTTGTGCAAGCACACCAGCTGGACTCTAGCGCATTGAGGTGCTCATTCCCAGTCTACCAGAGATGGGCGTACCAGCAATTGTGCACATCCCATGTCCACTATTGCTGAAAGGGGGCGACCCCCAACCCACATTCGGACCTCCGGGAGGGGCTGCACTTTCAGTGCCATGCTGGTACACACCCCGCACTCCATTGGTTCCCCTTCCGGGGTCTCTTCTGCCCCAGAGGTCTTTCAGGAGGGCTTCGGTCCTTTGTTCCCCTCCACCGCATACCCTGCGGGCAAACCCATGCGATATGTCCCTGTTTCCCACAGAGGAAACAGATCTAGCTGGTCGGACTCACCCTCCTTTCCCCCTTAACCTCCTTGTCCTTCCTTAACGGTACGTCCCGGCCCCACGTACCTTTGTCACGTCTCAATTCCCCTTGTGCCATGTCAAATTGTTCGGCCAACTGGAGGGCTTGTCGAGATGACGTCGGGCCACGGCACCTCACCCAGCACTGGGTATCTTCCTTCAGGTCGGTCAGGAATTGCTCCAATAATATTTAGTCGCAAATTTCCTCCTTCAGTGCTATCTCAGGACGTAGCCACTTATTCATTCAGTCAGCCAGTCCCTGCCACAAAATTCAGGGGGCTTTTGCCTCCTGTGGTTTCTTCTCCCGGAACGCCTGACAGTGCCTGTCTGGTGTTATATCCAGTCTCCGCAAAATCTCTGTTTTCACTTTGTCGTAATCTTGAGCATCACTTCGGAACAGGGCCTGATATGCCACCTGAGCCTGTCTGATCAGCAAGATCTCCAAATACCCGGCCCATTTTACTCTTTCCACTCCCGCGGCTATGGTCGGCCTCTTGAATGCCTCCAAAAAGGCCTCGGGCTCGTCTTCTTTAGACATCTTGGGCACATTAAAGTCCCATGGCCCCCTCTGGGCACATGCCTGTTCCTGTATACTAGTTTGTCTTAGAGAATGTTGCTGCTGTTGTTGCAGCACCTGAGCCATTAAATTTATGGCTTCTTGCCAGGGTTCTGCCCCTGCTAATCCTCTTCGGTGCTCCATTCTGACGTTTAGTCCATTCTAGGAAGCCACTGCCGCGTTCCCGGCCAATGCACCACTTTGTCGGGGAGTCGATCTTTAGCCGCAGTCTGTACCGCGTCCCCGTCTCAGGACCACCCACTGGGTGTCAAGGAGTGACTCACCGCTGGTTGGACATTCGTACACGTCTGTCTCGCCTGCCATGACTTTGATGATGATTCAGATTTCTCCAGTTGGTCCAGCGCGCACAGTCTAAAAATGAGACTCCTCCACTCCTGGGTCCCAGGTTGATGAGGGCTCCTCCACCCCTACACCCTCGCCCGATCCACCGGGTGCGACCGTCCAATCGGACCGGTCATTCATTTAGGATGTTCCAGGATCCAGCAAAAAAAAGGGGAAACAAGGTGAAGCCAACAGAAAACTACAGCCGAGGTCACCTAGGGGGTGCCGCCGGCTTCAGTCCTCAACCACTGACCCCGGTGCTCCCCCATCTGCTGAAAGGTGGGGAATCCCCCTTTTTGCTCTGCAGTGGACTGCTCCACCCGTATCAACAGAAGGGAATAAAAAAAAAAGATATATATATATATATATATATATATATATATATACCAGCGACTCCGGCATCCTGGTGTATGCCCCGCTGCCATCTCAGGCCCGTACAGTGTCCTTGCCTCTCCCCGCGGCCTCTAGCCTTCTCTGGCCTTGCTGGGCCTACTGCCCCAGTTTCCAAGCCCCGCTGGGGTGTCCCGCTTACCCCAGAAGGTCCTGCCGCGCCTCCAAGCAGCTTGAATCTGCCAGAGAGCACTCCCGCCGGTGTCGAATCCTCTGCCTGCTACTTCCAGATCTGCCTCCCTCCGGTGCCCTTTTTATACTGCTCTGGCCCTCTCCGGCGCTCCCTCCTGTTGCGTCCCTGTAAAGGGTAAGTCCCCACTGCGTGCTTTGAGCCTGGGTGTGTGGGATATTCTCTGGGCCATCAAGGCGGGGTTCCTCAGGGCCTGCCGCCTTATCTTCTGCCTTACACCCCATTATATAAACAAGGATCAGGGTAGCAGGAACCATGATCAGGAGAACAAGAGGCAACCTCCCTTTAACTTTTATAAGATCAAGATGTGGCGGGTGAGAATGAGGGTGCTTTAACTCAAACTTGGCACGGTAGGGGGCGCTAGGGGAGAGCGTGGTAACCCCAGGACATTTCCCCCGCCTGGTACATATAGCATAGCACTTATACCCCGGTTACTGAGGGCAGTTGGAGGTGGGCACAGATCTACCTAAATGGAACGTTTTATAGAAACATGACCTACATTCTGATTTCTGAATTTCCAGTTATTAGCAAGTTTTGTGGAAAAAGAAAACAGTTATCAGTCTTTGAAAACTTCGGTTTGTGGATAGATGGATTTAAATAATCACTATTTGCATGCAATAGCTATTGTTCATTTTTAGAATTTTATATCAGCAATGTATTATAGAGTTCTCTCATTTTTAAACTCCTTCCAGCAGACAAGCATTTTGTCACAATAAAAATTTCATATTAGTACTGCTGGTCGTTTTTAAACAGTCTCAGTGCTTGTGTCTTGTAAGTGCTAATATTGTCAACTTTAGGAAATATTGCTGCTCTTGTGAGAACCCAAAGTACCAGACACAAAAAAATGTACCTGTGCTGCAAAATGAGATTCAGCCCTTGAAAAGCACATATTATTGCTCTCAGTTGCAGTAATCTCAGAGAGGCAAAATGAACATTCTCACTGTCAGCGTGGCTGGCAGGAATGCTAATTGTACTGATGTTGTACTGCCATTGATTTCCTGTGCAGCTCTTGTAAATTTGCTAAAGTAATGCAGGTTACCTTCAGTTTAACAGTGTCTTGTCTTTTCAGTTGTATGTGTTAAGAAAGGAACTGCATTATATCCTTCAAGAGAGAACAGTTTTGGTATTAAAGTATTTGGTATTAATTCATATTTTTCAAAAGATCCAGTGGTCACAGGTGCATACATTTTTCGCAGCCATGTTTACCTGGCAGTACCTGAGAAGGAGAAATCGGTGATGATAAGATCTTTGAAAAGTAGTAGGATTTGCAAGACAACCTTCTCTTCATCATTTCCCATGGGCTACGTTTTGCATCCCCCTCATCCAGTATACCAGCTATTGTGAATCTTCTTCTAATCACCTAACTTTTCTTCTGCCTTGTATAAGTAATTTAAGTACCTAATTTATGATTGTGAATTCTGTTCTGGGACCTGGGCACATAAAAGTTAGAAAGAGGCAGTTAGCTATGTTAGCATGCTGAGCTTCACCATGGCTAATTCTTTTTGTGGGCATGAGTTGGGACACACTGGGAGTGTCTACATGAGATGCTTAATGTGCAGTAGACTTAATGCACTTACTCGTGCCATGGAACAATCCATGCTAATGTGCAGTAAAATTAGAATTACAAAAAGACAGTGTGCTGTTGCTACTGTGCATTAGCACTGGCTACCAAACTTAACACACAGTAGCAACAGCGCATAAATGCACACATAGATGTTCCCAGTGCCTGCAGAAGTTGCTGTTGTCATTACACAGTTGGCACACTGAGGGAGAAAAGGCTTTGTCCCTACTAGGTATCACAGAATTCCTCTGTACACAATCTATTTACTCAGGCTTTGCACAAGAGAAGGGAATTTTAATAGTGATATATGTGTGGGGGTTATTTCATTTTTATTAAATCACTTATATATATTTGCTATGGATGGTTTCTCTAATAATAATCTGCTAAAATGATTGTCCCTGTCCATCTAACTAGATCCTTCAAGAATGAGGTAGTATCTGAAGAGAGATATTCTGTATCTGAAGAAAGAGATTCCCCTTCTAAGAGAGGGGAAAGGCTGCAATATAAATTGCACAGTGGGAAGCTTTTGCATGAATCAGCATTAATTACTGCAATATTGGAGGTCATCTGTAATCCCGTTGTCAGGGTTTGTGTTCAGCACAATTACCATGCTATGCTAAGCACAGCCAGAGTAATCTCATTCCATAAAATAAGGTGCTTGGAGGAAAAGAGGACCGCATATGTCTAAAACAGATTTGTTTTCTACATGCCTTTAATTTCAAATCTGTTTGTTTTGATGACGTTTTTTTGGAGATACACCAACAGAATAAGTGAAAGCTATGTATTCAAGCTGCAAAGTCAGCCATATTTCATCTTCAGTAACAAGAAATCTTTTTTCTCTGGTTTGCAAAGGCATAATCCACACAAGTAGCTTTTAAACTGTTTGCAAGTTATTTTTAACTTCTCTGTGGAAATACAATATAGAAGTCAGCTTTAAACATGCTTAAATAAATATTGTTGCCTGTTGAACTAATATTTACCCCTTGATCTCTCTGTCTCTTACTTATTCTGAATCAAGTTCATGCTAAAATGTGTTTTTCATCTAGTATGGTCATTTAGCAACCTTAGCATTCATCTGAATATCCATTTGAAAAGATATCACAATTAAAGCATTTTTTCAACAGAATGTCTACATTTGTTTCTTTATTTAGCTGAAGGATAATAATGGAGTTTAACATTATAGCCTGAATAGTTCAGGTAATGGTGCCCAACCTAAATCTTAAATTCTGGACATAAAATCTGAAATGCAGTTGCTTTGCTTCCTAGTTCAAATTTGTGACATATTACACTCTTATTATATTCATTTGCTCTGTTACAAAAGCAACCCCTTCATTCCATCACTGCCCTTGGTCCTAGTTATTAAGAGAATTGAAAACATTACTTAAATCTTAAATCTCCAGGGTTTTTAAAAATTGATATTAAAGTACCGCCCATGTTATATTAATTCCATTTCTAGCCATGTGGTTATTGGCATTCCTTTATATTTATGACAGCTGCACATAGCATGTCTGTATGCAGAGGTTTATTTTTAATGAATGCCAAGGCAGTGTAACACTGTAGGGTTCATGCAGACATTCACCACACCTAGTCTACAATCACATGGCTATGTAAGAGTGAGTGCAGTGGTGGGTATGGGAGGGAGCCATGCCAGGAACCCTGTGTAAATAGCATAGAATGGGAGGTGAGGCAGGAAGGATTGGGGGCGGGGAGGCTTTCAGGTCTGTGGGGTAGTTTGGCAGATCTGCTGGGGGAGGGGATTCAGTAGGAGGAGAGTTGTCCATCCAGGGATGGGAGGGTCAGGGTCTAAAAATAGTCTGGTCAGTGTTTGGGAGCAGGGTAGGAAGAGCACAGCCCCAGAACTGGGGCAAGCGGTTGGGCTTTCCCAGCCCCAGGTCTGTGCCCCGAATGTGTGCAGATGTTCACTAGATTGGGCTACCCTATTCTCAATCTAAGTCAGTCACCTCCTCAGATGAACTGGTTCAGACTGGGAATGTAATTTCCCCACTCCCATTTAACTTCTCCAAACATCTTCACCAGTCAGCATTTAAATTGACCTAACCCTAGTTAGGCTGAGCAAAATGGAATGTCGGCATGTACCCTTATAGACTAATTCATTCAGAGAATGAATGAACAAATTGGTCTATAAAGTGCCTGCCTTCTGTCTAACTTCAGAGTAACACAGGTAACTAACTCTTTCTTTTTTTAAGACAGTAAGAGAAAAGAGTATTTATGTACTCATTGGGCATGTCTACACAAGATGCTTAACTGCACAGTAGCATAGTTTACTGCGTAAGTAAGTCTGCCGAGGCAACTCTGCCACTCAAGATGGTCAGGGACTATGTTCCCCTGTCCTGCAACGGGGAGCTCCAAACCGTCTGCTCCACAATCATAATTGGGGAGTGGGGGCTGGAAGATGCTTAGCTCCTAACCCCCATTTAGCCTTCAAAATCAGGAAGCAGGGAGCTGGGAGACCCTACTTAAGCTGATCTAAATGTTCTGTAGTCATGGAGTCATGGAGCTCCATAGTCATGGAGCTGGCACTGCGACATAAGGGTCTCCCAGTCCTGGCACCATGGTGTGGAACTGGTATTGGGAGCTCCCTTCTGGGTGCCCAGCTTGTTCCCCACCTAGTTCCACACTCACAAAGCTGAGCAGGGAACAAGCTCCCCAGCCTTTGCCCCTCCTAGCCCTGTGCCCTGATTGGGATTTTGGCACAGGGCTTGAAAATTGCTGCAAGTCCCAGCCCCCTGCCCTGATACACCAGTGGGGCAGCTAGCTTGCTGCTAGCTGCCCCACTGGCAGTTTGGGGCAGGGAGCTGGGACCTGCCCCTACACTGCAGCTCTTTCCAAGTCACCTGCTCCTGATTGGGAAGCCATGGCTAGGAGCTCCCTCATGCAGAGACAGGGAGACATCTGGCTACCAGCTGGGTGTTCTCTTCCAGCCTCTGGGCTAGCACCCAGAGGGAGTCTAGAGCTGTCCCTGGTGGTCCCAGGGCCCTATTGCAAGGGCTGTAGAATGCAGAAGCAGTTTGCTGCCATTAGCAGCAAATCTGCTCCAACTTTCCTGCATATGTAGATGCTTGCCTCAGACCATTTATTGTAGTTTACTTGCAAGTAAACTTACCCCAGATCAAATGTATTTGTAGGCTCAATAAATGTATTTGTAGGACCCCTGCCCTGATACACCAGTGAGGCACCTAGCAGCTAGCTTACTGCTAGCTGCCCCACTGGCAGTTTGGGGCATGGGGCTAGGACCTACTACAACCCTGCGGCTCTTTCCAAGCCCCGTGGCTCAATCACCAATCAGTGCATAGGGGTGGGACATGATTTAAGAGAGTCTTCTTAAATCATGACATCCTTGATGAAACAAGGCTCTTGGTTTATCGAGCCATTGTCATTCCAACTCTACAGTATGGCTTGGAAATTTGGACCACATACAGAAGACATCATAAGGGCTTGGAAAAGTACCACAAACAGTGCCTTCGCAAGATCCTTTGGATTAGCTGGGAGGATAGACGCACACACATCAGCATGTTGGCCAGAGCAAATTCCAACAACATTCAGGCCATGATCATCCAAAACCAACTTTGCTGGACAGGTCATGTTGTTCACATGCCTAACTCCCACCTTCCAAAAAGAATCTTCTTCTCACAGCTGAAAGAAGGTCAGCAAAGTAACGGAGGGCAAAAAAAGCTCTTCAAAGATGCCCTGAAGGGAAACATGAAGAGGTGTAACATCTACATTAACACTCGGAAGACCCTTGCTTAGGACTCACCAAAATAAAGGAAGGCTTTTTGGGAGGGACTTCAATGCTTTGAAACAGCTCATCGACAGGCAGAAAGGGAAAAGAGGAATAGGCAAAAAGAACATCAAAATATCCAGTACAGCAACACAGTGCCCATGCCTCCTGGAAACACCTGTCCTCACTGTGACAAGACATGTGGATCTAGAATTGGGCTATGGAGCCACCTGTGGACTCACTATTAAGATCCTTGGAAGACTACCTTACTTATTCGTGAGTGATCACCTATCATCATTATTTGTAGACACACCCAGTGTCATTTCTTGTCAGCATAGCATTAACAAATATTAATGCTGCTTATATTTTCCATCTATTGGTGTAAAAAGTAACATATCCAGATGCAAAAATCTTCCTGATGATATTTTACTTCTTGAGCCTGTCATGTAACTTTCTAACTGCTGCTATTTTTTTATATCACCCCTTCTGTCAAATCCCATGCTGCTGGTATTAATTAATAAAGCACTTGGCTATTCAATGGCAGGCATTGACCAATCTGAGTTTCACAAATTCACTGCAATGAAGCAATTACTCCCTCAGAGGCTTCAGTTTCTCATCTTGTCACAAATTTTGTTAAATGAACTTTGGTTTGTAATAGAGATATGCCAGAAGACAGATGTAGTACAGCTTGTACCTGCTTTGCAAAAATACACACCTCAGTTTGCTAAAAAAGGTGAAAGCTGCTTTTCTCCTGTTTTGCTCCCTTTTGGCACCCTTCTGCAGCATCAAAGCACTAAATAGAATCATTTAGATTTAAGTTTTCTGGAAAAGGAAAGCAATCTTTAAAAGTTCTAAATTGTATTAAAAATGGCAAATCCTTTGCTGCATTTATTCTATTCATGGTAATCCTGTGACACCTCATGATTGAAATAACGTGGTATATGAAGGAATGGGTATTTCAGGTGAGATTTCTTAGTAACAGTAAGCTTGTTCAGAGTGATTATTTACAGGTACTTCTCCCTATTCTGGAAACATTTCTATTAGCTGAAATTCCTCAGAAATTTCTACTTCTAGAAATGAATTCCTGTTTGTGGCCATAGACTTGAAGAGCAAGGGATTTTTTGTGATGATAATGTGATTCTTCATAGCATTTCTTTTTTTCTGAAAGGTGTATGGCATATTGGCAGATCTATGGGTACGTCTATATGAGAAGCTACATCACCATAGAAACGTGCTACGGCGACATAATATTGGTGGGCACAAACCATGACACTGCAGTTACATCGCCATAGGACTGTGCTCCCTCCCTATAGTGCATCACTATGGAGATGCAGGGGCTAAAAATAACTGCACCACTGGCACAGCACAGTAGCAGCTGTTACTACACTGTCATTTAGTACTTCCTATTAATTTCTACGGTACTATTATAGTACTAAATTAAATACTACATTAAGTACTAAATGATGGCACAGTAACAACAGCACCATAGGGGCATGTATATAATGCCTCTGATTTACTTTCAAGCTCTTTTTGCTTCTTTGAAACTAGATCATGAAAAATGTAGCAGATTTAGTTTTGTAAACATGGATCCTGATGGAGAGAAGCATCCATGTTAGGGCAAGATTACAGCAGCTGCATAACCTCACTACAAATCTGTCACATGCTTAAGTGTTTTTCTGAATTGAGGTCTAAGTTAAAAGCAAAGTATGTAGACTATAGGCATGCTACAGGTGTTTACATGAGCTACTGTTTTTTCAATGCAGAAATTAAAATTCACTGACCTGAGCAGTGGTTTTTAAATAACCCACATATAAGTCATCAACACTTCTTGATAAAGCTGTAGCTAATCAGACATGAACACAGCATATCTTGATTGAACAGAATTCCCATTTTGTTTTATTGTCCACTGCTTCATTTTTATCATCTTACTTATATGGAGTGCTCTGTTTTAATTTTACGTGAAGTTGTATAATCATATTGCATACTTTTAGCAAAAATGATAAATTATATAAATGTACGTATTAATCTATTTTATTGTTCCTTTTAGTGTATTTAGTGTAAGCTGTAAATAGCCTACTATTATTAAAGATAATGCTCACTTCTTACTAACAGAATGTGGGATGATAGAATATATGACCTGAGATGTCTACATCTGAAAGAACTCTGTCATGTCACCTTTTATTACAGAAACAAAAAGTTTTAATTAATTTTAATAATAGATTGTATCTCAAGAATTTGTATAAACGGATCATTCCATTACGCTAAAAGAATGGACGCCTGTCTTTGTCACTATGGCTTTTAATGATGTGATATATTCTTTTTGAATAGTCTAAGAAGGTAGACATGAAAACACTGTTATTTAATGTTACCTTGGATAAAAATGGCCCTCTAAAGGTAGATCTTAAAATTGCATAGGCTAGTGTTTCTGTGATTATGTTGTATGTCTGCCAGTCTATCTTTATCTAACAAAGAACATCCAGTCTGAGGTTTGCTACGTGTTTAATTTTGGTGTGTTTGGAATGCACATTGAAGTAGAAAAAATCCACACTGTTCTATTTTAAGATCTATCAATTGTGAATTTTGGGTTTCACTCAAGCTGACAAATGAAAACTTGACAAACCAAGACTAGAAGTGCAATTAAAATAAGAAGCCTGCACAATGAAGTGCCTATTCCCTAGAGGTAGAGATTTGCTTTGGATTTTAGGATTAATCTCCAAAAAGCTAAGGCGGGCAAATACTTTTGACTATATATGGTTCTGGCTGATAAAGCGTAGTAAGAACCGTACTTGGTATTTTAACTGCCTTCACTTTAGGAAGGAAAATTCACATCCCCTCTTGTTAGACATTCACATAGATTTCAAATACTGTTTAATGCATACCAAGCATGAAAGCAACATGGCTTCAAATCAAAGCCACTCACAAGACTCTGTAGCTTAAGTAGAAGTGGATAAAGCAAAGCAGTCCATGTTTCCTATAAAGCTGAAGCAGTTGGGGACTGATTTATGAGAGGTTGAACTGCCTCAGTTTCACCTATCTGTTCAGATTTTGAAAAACATCTGCCAAAGCCAAATTCTTTAACCTTAGAATTTAGTAGTGGTGTTGGAGCCCAACTGTATTTCCTTTGCCTGTGCAAGGACACATGTTCTCTTAAATACTTTTCTTCCTGTGCCTTCCTAGAAATGCTGACTTGGAGGTGAGGTGACTTGGTAACTTGTTCTGTATGCTAGTAGCCCACTTTCATAAGACGAATCCCACCCCAAGTTGATGTAGACCTCACACCAAGTCCTTTTAAGGATGCTTCCTTTCCTCTAGGCATTCAGATATTTAAGATGCTTTTCCACCCTCGCTTTTTTCTGACTTTCAAGAGTAATATCTTGTTTGTAGGGCCATATTTTGGTTGACTTCAGTTCTCAAATGGGATTTGGATTTCCAAGGACAAGATTCAAATTACTTGAGACTTGGATTTCTTACTCCATAAATCCATAGACAGTGCTATAGTCTTCATCTTTTCCTGAAATATTTATGCCAGGTTAAAGATGAATGATAACCTCTGTTACCTCTGATAAATAAATCTTGTCCTGCTTCTGGGCTGCAAATGGAAAAAATAGTAACTCCTCTGCCAGCGTTACTCAGAATAAGAAATAAACATACAGTAAACGTGCCCTGTCTTATGTCAAACAGTATACTTGTATCATGTGAGAAAAATAGCCCCAGTATAAAAACCTTCTGTAAAGAGAATCTGCTTTACTACATATTTTCCTGGAGGAGGTTGTGTGATTGCCCCCACCCTGTTCACCATCTACTTGACCATCAACTTCCACCTCATCCAAGATGATCTACCATCTGGCATCAGTATCCAGGATCGACTGGATGGGAAGCTTTTCAACCATGGGCACTTCTGGGCAAAAACAAAACTCACCACCAAGGACATCTACAACCTTCAGTTTGTGGACAATTGCTGCATGATGGCTCACTCTGCTCAGGATGTGCAAGCAACCTCAGATCTCTTTAATGCTTCATATAAGAGCTTGTCCCAGAATGTCACGAAGACGAAGGTTCTCCACCAACATTTCCCAGGCCAACTGAACTTCCCTCATGCCATCTATGTAGACAGGGAGGCTCTAGAGTACATAGAACATTTTCCATGTCTTGGCAGCCACCTCTCTCAATGGGCTGCCATCAATGGCTTTAATTCCCTTTGGTTCGCCACTGAGAACACATTTATTTAATTCCACTGTATGTGAACCTCAGATGTTTCAGTCACAGCTTCTAAGAATTCAACGGCTGCCATGCTTAAAGTTAACTTCCATTATTTTCTTTCAAAACATCATGGGATTCCAATTCCAGCATTATACACTTTTGAAGAATGCTTCCACTTATTACTGTTGGCTATTACCAGTGGAGAGTTATCAAAAGATGGTCTGCTTGAAGAAAGGATAGTAAGAAGGTTCATTTTCATACAGGTCTAATGCATGTTTCTGATGACAGTTTCATTCTATCTTTGATTGCCTGTTGGTTTTAGCAAAATGTCCAGGAAAATCAGCGGCAGCAGTCCCTCGAACTTGAGGATGATGTCTATCAGGTGACTGAGGAGCCTGATTCTGGATTCACACATTCTTCGGTAATGGGAGCATGTTGTTGCTTGAGGAGTGGAATTGGCACCCCCAGGTTGGTCTCCTTCTCCTTCCTCCACTGCCGCTGTTCCACCTCAGTGTTACGTCATTGGGCCTTGAAGTGGTGTACGCCCTGATGGACCAGGTGTCTCCACACTGAATGGTCAGCAGCTTGCTCCTCCCAGCCATTGGTCTCAATGCCTCCATGCTTGAGGGCAACCTTGAGTGTGTCTTTGTACCCTTTTCTTTGGCTGCCCTTTGAGCATTGGCCAATGGAGAGCTGGGAAAAGAGAATCTGGTGAGGGAGGTGATACTTGGATATCCAAACACAGTGGCCCATCCATTGGAGTTGATTTCTCAAGAGCAAGGCTTTGATGCTGGTGGAAGCAGCTTCATGGAGGACATTTGTGCTGGTCCGGTGGTTCACCCATTTGATCCCCAGGATTCAACCCAAGCACTGCTGGTGAAAGCTCTTGAGAGTCTTAATGTGGTGTTGGTAGACAGTACAGGTTTCACTGCAGCAGAAGAGGGTGGTCAGCTTGACAGTCTTGTAAAGCAGGACCTTTGTCAACTTCTGAAGATCTCTATTTATGAAGACACATTGTCACAGCTTGAAGAAAGTGACATTGGTGCAGTTGACCCAGTGCTGGACGAAATAACTTGCTGGATTATGAAGCCAGTTTCTGAAATACAGTGTTTCTATGATATTACCTTGAATCTGAAATTAAAAGATTTATCTCCAGTCTGAATGTTAACTTCTGCCAGACATAAAGTTCAGGGAACTGACTGTATCTTTATCTACAAAGCCAACCTTCTTCTCCCCATCATTTCTGAAAGTTCAGATGTAGAGGACTGCTTTTAACATACATAATGGAAAGTAAATGTCAGACTAACACGTTAGATAGTTTCATAGTGCTTAGGGTCAGAAGAGACCTAAACAGATCATCAGGCCCGACCCCCTGCCCCAGGCAGGAACGAGGGCTGGGGTCATAACACCCCAGCCAAATATCTATCCAGCCTCCTCTTGAAGACCCCCAAGGTAGGAGAGATCACCACCTCCCTTGGGAGTCCATTCCAAAGCCTGGCAGCCCTAACCATAAAGTAATACCTCCTGATGTCCAGCCTGAACCTTCTCCCTAACAATTTATGGCGGTTATTCCTAGCCCGGGGGAGCTCACCTAATTTCTGCTGGTGCCCCTGGTGAGTTTGTAAATGACCACCAGATCGCCTCTCAGCCTTCTCTTGTGAAGGCTGAATAGATTCAGGCCCTTTAGCGTTTCTTCATAGGACCTGACCTGCTGCCCCTTGACTATGTGAGTGGCCCTTCTCTGGACCCTCTCAATGCTAGCCACATCCCTCTTGAAGTGCAGCACCCAGAACTGGACACAGTACTCCAATTGCAGTCTGACCAATGCCACATAGAGGGGAAGGATCACCTCCTTGAACCTGTTTGTCTGTAGATGGATGACAAGGTGCGGTTAGTCTTACTGACTGCTTCCTTGCATTGGTGGCTCATGTTCATCCTGGAGTCAACAATGACTCCAAGATCCCTTGCTGCCACTGTGTTGACAAGAAGGGTATTGCATAGCCTATAGGTGTGTTTCCGGTTCCTTCTCCCTAGATGCGGCACCTTGCACTTGTCTGTGTTGAATTCCATCCTATTCTCATCCATGCAGCTCAGTAACCTGTCTAAATCTAGCTGGGTTCTGTCCCTTCCCTCCAGTGTGCCCACCTCATCCCACATCTTGGTGTTGTTAGCATAAATATGAAGGAACAGCATATAATTATTAAATAGTGTATCATAATGTGGGATGCAAAAATACGGTACTTCTAATTCAAGATTGCCTTCATAAGATCACTGAGGGGCATTCAGTTCTCCTCCTCTCACTCCCTGATCCATATCCAAATACATGCCTAGTGATTCTGCAATAAAACCTAATAACTTCTTTATTTTTAGGCCTGCCTGTGCACCATAACTATTAATTGTTCTCATGGATGGATAATTTCATGGGAAGCTGCAAACAGCTAAGATTTTTCTCTTGTGCATTTTGTTGTTGTTTGTTGTCTATCAATTCATAATTTAAAATAGATGTACAAAAAATTAGAAACATTTGGAGCCCTGTATTTTGTTCAAATTTGAATGATTTCCTGCTTTTAAAGTAAATATAGTAATTTTCAAACTGGATTGGGTTATTTTAACAATTTAAGAAACAAAGCTTAGAATGGAATGAGGCTTTCAGCCATAAAGTAAGATTTCACTCAGAAAAGTTGCTTGTGTAAAAAGGGCATCTTTTCAATATAGCTGCTGCTTAGGTACATTCTTCATCATATCTGAAGATGAGGTTTCTTTTTTTTTTTTCTTTCTCTAACAATTACAGAGCTAGCATGGCTGTAGGAGAATGAGGTGGATTTTATTGTGCTTCATACAACATCAGCAGAATGATTAACTAAGTGCTGAATGCAGAATCTTTACTATGTGACCTAGAAAAAGCAGAGCTAGACTTTGGCTGGCAGTTGAAGCTATTGGGTAAAAACTTGGTCTACTATTGAAGACAGTTTTGTTTTTTTAATGAGGACAGGATTTCGTCCAGCATCTTTTTAGTTGTAACCTGAGTAGACTTTTTCCATTTGGGAAATAATACACAAAACTCTAAATCCTCTGCAACCAACCAACATGTGCTCCTATTCTGAAAAAAACCCCATGTGCCTAGCCCCAATAACCTGATTAGTATAACAAGTTATTTTATGTTTGTCATGTTTGTAAGTGGGACATTATGTCCAGGGTTTATATTTTTATTGACTCCAAGTGCTATCCCCTGGCCACAGTCTCTGTAAAAGGAGAATATTGCAATGGTCAGTTTTTCACTGTTTATTTACAGTGAAATTAAAGAATGAAATTAAACTAGATTAAATTATAACAAATTAAATAAAATGATTTATGACTTGTTAATCGGGTGGCTTGAATGTTTCCTTTTGTTTTTATGTACTAATATGGCATGCATAGTCTCACTGGAAAGTCAGTGTTATGCTGTATCCATTTATGTTGCTGTTATCACAATATAGATTATGTCAACCCATCTGTATATTTATGATTTGGGACATGGTTTAACTAAGGAAATTAGGGATGCATAATTAAGGAAAAATGCCACTCCCAAACACAGGCAGAAGGAGACATTATTGGACTGGGCATCCAAGGCATTGTTTGTCTGTAATGGGGAAATCAGTCATCTATAGAAAAGGTATCTGAGAGCAATTGCCAACAAGCTAGAGGAATTCCAGGTGCTTCTGGGAGGTCACAGATTTCTGGAGGATTCTGGTGATGTGTGAACACTTAAAATAATGCTAGCTGAGGAGGGGGACTTGGAGGTTTTTGGGGTATGGGGGGTTTTTCTTGAGGGGGGAGAGGGAGGGGGTTGAGTCTAGCTAGGATAGGATCAAGGTGTTTTGGATTTTTTGTAAGACAGAGAAGGGTCCGTGGCCCGAGAATCCAGGACTGATCAGCAGAAAGGCTGATCTCTAAAAACACTGGCAGGACTCTCAGGAGGGTTAGGGTATAGCCAGTTGAGAGGGTAAGAAACTATATTTGTCTTTTCATTCTGTTTCCAAACTTACTGTTAGCTTTGCTTGTATAATTCTTTTCTCCCACACAGTAAATCCTTCTGTTGCTCTGTCGCGTTACTGGTTGCCTGTGAAATAAGTGATCTCTGAGTAAGTGATATTCCAGGCTAGCCCTTTCTCTGGAAAGGGGGACCTAAAATCTCTCTCACAACCTGAAGGGGAGGCTACCTAGAACTGGCTGCAACTGCAGCTGTGAGCCAGTATGAAAGCAGTGATACTGAGGCTTGTGGAGATAAATTATGCTAGAACAAGCCTCAGTCTATTCCTTGGCACAAATAGTGGGGAAAAAGTTGGTGCTCTGGGCGTGCTCTGTAGGCAGGTTTGTGACTCTTATCACAGTATGTAGTAAAGATGATACCACAGTAATGTTTTGGAATTCATTCAAAGTTAATGCTTAAGATGAAAATGCCTACATGGTTATGTGAAAAATCTAAATGCAAGTGAGTATCTTTTTTCTTCTATTCTGTTTCAGATGGCCCAAGTGCATATGGCCTACAAAACTATAGATTGTGTGTTTGTTTGCAGAACAAATCATGTGCTACAAATAATTCATGTAATCACCTTCTTTTATTCTGCTTCTGATTTGTTTAGGAACAGAAGTATCTTATTTGAAATAATTCACATTTTTCACTAAATAATTCTTAGTCATCTTATTATGGTTTTGCTACTGTTCTGAGATTGCATGATTTCTAGAGTCTTTCTATATTCAAATACATCCATTAGTATTTTTCAGGTATTTAGACATGTTGTTTCTAAATGTCATAGAAAAATCTGTAATACAGTTGTGAATATTACAACTAAAGATGCATCTTGTATTTGAATGATTAGTCACATAAAATCTCCACTCAGGAAAAAGGTATCCATACAGAATTATTACCAGTAATGTAACTAACCAACATAAAATACATTTCTAATTATATACTCAATTACGATTTGCAGCATCTTGACCAGGGAACTAACTAGCACGAATTGCAAGATGGGACTTTTACAATAATTATAAAAATTGAAATGTGCTTTTAGTAAATATTTCAGTGCTCAGTTGCAGGATTTACATTTTGGAATATTTGCTTTGATAAAACAAACTTTCAAATGTTTATGGAAGACAGACTATAAGGGTCATAAACTCCATCTAATTTGTTAGTTTTTAAAGAAGAATTCTTTGTTATTTGCTTCTTTCTATTCCTAATAAAATACTGTTCAGTTGCTTTAAATCGCTTGTAGTAATATATTTTAATCAATGGTAGCCTGGATCCATTAATCTGAATTTTTCTAGGCATGGTCACTCATCACTCTCTGAATAATTAAGTGTTCCAGTTGTATTCATTATTATTCATGGTTTTCTTTACAGGATGTTCTGGCCCACTGGGAATAGAAGGAGGAATTGTATCAAACCAACAGATTACTGCATCATCCACACATCGAGCTCTTTTTGGGCTCCAGAAGTGGTATCCGTACTATGCAAGACTTAATAAGAAGGGTCTTGTGAATGCTTGGACTGCTGCAGAAAATGACAGATGGCCATGGATACAGGTAACAGATGGAACTGTGTAAAACAGAAAGGGGAGGGGGTTCTCTTAGATTCAATTGCCAGAATCTCTTAAACTGATGAAGAGTAGTGGTAAACTAATAGTGAGCATCTTATTCACTGTCATAAAGGCACCCTAAAGAGGGTTATTAAGTTGGAAAGAGGATACTAATTTCAGCTACACTGCATGTAAAATATACACATCTTTATCTAAAGGAAAAAATAGACCTATCTTTATTCTTTGCTGTAACCGTAAGAATCTCTCAGACCTAAAAACAGGTTTATTAAGGTACTTATCTAAGAACCTGCTTTTCACATATATGTCATGTCAGTCCATTAGCCATAGCAGCATAGCAGCAGCAGATGTTGATAGATGGCCTTTAACACACACATGAATGAAGAAAAAAAAAGTCATGGATCCAGTTTTTATTCAGGCAAATCCTCTACCTCCTTTACTGGGCATTTTGACCAAGCATAGACAGCAAGTCTAGACTCTGTATTTTTACCCACTGTCTATCTATTCAAGAGGTGTGCCCACGTAAAATGATCAATTCATATGTTTCGTATGTTGTAGGGGAGATGGCAGAAACTGTTGTTATGGTCAAAATATATCCACTTTTCACTTCATGCTCAAATGTATCTTTGGGGTGAAAAATTCTCTATTCTTCATCTCTGTCCAAAAGAAAATGTTTCATGAAAGTTTCAAATAGACATGTCTACTTTGGGAACCAGATTCTTTTGTCTTGCAAATTGTATAGTCATCTATGCCAGGGTACTTACTTTTTATAGATATCATGACTGCAAAAGTTGCAAAGCAATGAAAAATAAATTCTTATGGCTCTGTGCTAATTAATAGTGTATTAAGATTAGTGTCAGATTACTCACTGTTTCTGTAGTTCTCATTTTGTAATGATGCATGTATTGGACAAGACTTAGAGTTATTTAATATATCTTCTTGTGTGATAATATGGGCTACAGCCTCCAGTTGCAGATAACGTGAGAAAGGGGCCATTTTCCTATTACTTTATTTACTTGAATCCAAAGTGAGGTTTTCCCCCAATTCAGCAAAGGGAGGAAATGCTCTTTGTCTTGGATTTGAGTACAAGTTGAGGGTGTGGAGGGAAGAGGCAAGTGGCTGCTACAGCTCCAACTCTGGACCTGACCTAGAGTCGGAGTCAGTTGAATTTGCAGCTACTATCTGCCCTCATCCCCAACAGTGTCATCCTCCCTTGTGTGCCTGCCCTATCCTCCCACCCCACCCCATAGCCTCTGTTGTCTTGCTGCTTACCATCCAACATGGCCCCCCGCATTCCAGCCCATGGTGTAGAGCTCCAACCCTAGCTGGGCCACAACCTACCACAATGCTGCTCAATGACCGGGGTGGGGCAGGAACCAGAGCTGTCCTGTGCTCCATGTCCTGAGCCAGAATGGGGCTGGAGCTGCATTGGATGATAAGCAATGGGGCAAGGAGGGGGCAGAGACTTCGGGGGGGGGCAGAGGCAAGAGGGGTGGCAGAAGCTTCAGTGACAGGCAGGGGACAAGAGCTTTCAGGGCACAGGCAGGAGTCAGAGGCTTCAGGGGGCAGGTGACAGGGGGCATAGGCACTGCATAGCAGGCACCAGGACACACAGGTTCCCCCACTGGCTGCACCCCTGCCACTGCTTTCTTAACTGTAACAGTAAGTGAGAAGTGAAATTTGAGGATGAATTTAAATAGGTTTTATTTGTGGAAAATTATCCTGTCCTGCTGCCCTTCCCCTGGGAGCCCCACACCATATGATCCTGCCTGCCTGGCAGCACCAGGGGGGCACCACTCCACGCCACTATCGCCCCTGCTGCTGCCTGATGAGCAGGGAGCACACCGCTGGTGTGGGGTTCCTGGCAGAGGGCAGCATGGTAGGGAGCCCAGAGCCTGGAGCAGGCAGCCCACATCTGCCCCTGCCCCACACACAAATCTGGGGGGACATGTGCAGCCCATGCCACGCAAGGGTTGTATGCAGTGATGGGGAGCCGCCCCCATGCCCCCTTGACAAGCCACCTTTGGCTCGGTCCCACTCCATGCACCAGGCCCATGTACCACCCTGCCTGGGCAATACCCCCAGCCTCTTCCTCACCTCTCCCTCACTGTGGGGGCCTTGATATGCTTCCATTAACTTACCTGCAGGGAACTGCTTTCCACACTGCCCAGCTGTATTCTCAACCGTATGCATGTGTGCGGGTGTGCACATGCAGGTGGTGCTCCCCACATCTCACTCCCAGCAGCCCCAAGCACCCCTTGCAGACTGGAAGGCTGCCAATCTGCAAAGGGAAACTTACCTTTTCCCATAGATCCCTTCATGATGCTGTGAATCTGGGTCAAATGCTGTCCCAGAGTCATGTAGCCTGGGACTGGGACTTGAAGTTCCCATTTTGGGACTGTCCTGCCCAGTTAGGGATGGGTGGACCCTAGTTTCCTCCCATGAAATCAAGTGGTTTACAAATTCATCAGTTTATGCATTAAGAAAGACTAGGAGAGAATAAGGGGAAGTGAATTTAGCAGAAGTATTTCCTGAAGAGTGAGACAATAACTTAGAAAGACTAAGAACACTAAGCAAGTAGCTTCTAAATTGGGGTGTATGACTAGTATTCAAGAGTGGGGTTTACACATGTATTGGCACTGGCTTGTTCTCAAAGTAGTCATTCCTATTGGCTTCCAAGGAAAAAACTGAGTTAGGCCAACATTAAACTATTTTTAAAATCCTATCCCAAAGCATTCAGTTTGAAATATTTAGTTTCTCTAGAATTAATAAGTAGGTACTGCTAATACTCTATTCTATTCCATCCGGTTCATTTTTAACAATTCTGACCATGGTATTTGAGCACTTTTTAAAAAATCATTAAGTTGTATCTTTCTCCTTCCATTTCTCCCTTGTATTTGAAGTAAAAATTGGTGAGGTTTTGATGCTTGTAAAAATCTTCTCATTCCAAAGTCTTAGAATGGAACCTATTCAATTGTTCCTTCAAAGGGTATACCATGTTTTCTTTAGTTTATTGCATGTATGTTTATGTGTGTGTGTGTTTTTAAAGACCTTTAGAATGGAAATTGTATGTACATAAAACTATATAAGCTTTTTTTTAAAGACTAAAAGCTTTGCCTCATTATCACTCAAGCACTAGAAATAACTATAATGAAGATCATCTAAGCATGTCTATTGTAAGTCTCTCTTTTAACTCAGTCTTCAGCTAAGTACAGTCAAAAAGCCCAAGGTTAGTCTCAACTGTGTAGATTAAACCAATAAGCCAGTGAACAGACATTCACTTTTGACTCTGGAAATGCAACTACATGCCTGCAATGGCTCAGACAAGAAGCTGAAGGGTGCTACAGCATGCCTACCTTCTCAGCTGGAGCAGACAAGGCTAACCTGCTCACCCTGTGAGTGGGGTTTACAATGGATATGCAAAGCACCTGGGATACTGGGGGACTATGAGTTAACTTGAAAAGTAGGGGATCTGGGACAGAAGTTCAATAAACCAAATTAACCTAAATCAGTTAAGTCTGATACTACCTCCATCCACGTTTTGGCCATTTTGAAAGTGGTTTATGTGCCCTGAACTTCTTTTGTAATACAGGTTTGAACTGTTTCCAATCACTTATACCGTTGATTTGTAATATCTGTCCCTAGCCACAATATTCTGAATCTTTTATTTGACAGGGTGATGTTTTCCAACGCTCATCTTTGTCCTAGGATGATTTTTGTTTTATAGCTTGAGTGCAGTTACTTTTGCTGTAAAAAGTTGAGCCACTTTGCAGCATAGGGAAAGTGACAAAATAAATATGCTAACTCCTTTAAGAAAAATACATTCAACTTTTCTATGGAAATTGCTACTGCTAAAATACCTTGGGATAGAAAATCTAAATTTGGCAGGGAGATAATGCATGTAGAGGAGGCATGCCCTTGAATCTTCTGTTGAAATGGGTTTTGCTTTGACAGAGATGTAAACTTTAGGCAAATAACACTTCATGAAGTTTGTGATCTGTTCTTTGCTTCAAAGCCCTGGATCATTCTTTAAAGGGCCAAATACTGATCTGCCCTCTTAAAGTCATGCAATGGGCAAGAGATGAGAAGAAAAGGAACAGAAGGAGTCCCCAGGCTCATTTCTAGACAGCTTGTATAAGACAGAATATACTTTTTAAAAATTGTGTGTATTTGCTTTAGCATTCCAACCCCTGGTGCTTACCCAGGACATATGTGTTTCTCCATATCACCTCCAAACCAGAGTGCTGCCTAAGGGCTTGCCTCCTTGCCTACACTACCTCCTTGTTATTCTCAGGACCTCTACCAGCAGGGTTTACCCTGCTTTCAGCTCAGTGCATACCAGATTTCACCTAAGAGCAGCCCTGAGCACTCATGCTTCTTTTGTATTGCTCTCACCATCTCAAGAATGCTTCTTACTGTGTATTCAGGACCACTGTAAGACACCTACTCTGCTCTTGCTGACAAGGAACATTACAGTTTGCTGAATTCCCTTCAGGTTTTGAGAGAAACCTTCAACCCCAACCTTGCCCACTCTCTTTTTTGCTTTATCTCCTCCCCGTCTACAAAAAATTACTCTACTAAGGGACTGCTGTGGGGAATCCAGGCCTGACCATGAGTGATGGAACTGCAGTGCAATGGAGTCAGCTGAACTGGTTCATTCCTTGCATAAGATTACTGCAGGGGGTTCCCCCTGTGACAGTATGGGTGAAAGATCATTGGACCTTCAGACCAGCCTTTTAAAGAAAAGTGAATATTTAACACAGAGATTATGTAGCATGTTGCAGAACAAGTCCGTGTTTATTTTCTTTTTCTTTTCTTTTTTTAGAATGCAAATTAACATTTAGTGTAGTGAACCCCAAAAGTAGTCTGTTTCCCTATTATAGTTTTTAATGTCTGGTAAATTCTAAAGGAAGTTCTTACATAATAGGCAAAGTCCTCCAAAATATAATTATTCACAGACCTCTAGATATTTTTGCCTGTGCCATCATTATCAATTTTCTTTGTCTTTTAATTTCTTTATTTATATGCAGCTTGGCAAATGAAAGGTTTGAGTACTCTGCTTATAACTCACTTGTAATGAGTGCAGTTTTTTCCCCTATCTTTCAGGTGTCTGACATGCATGAACTAATTAGTATGCAATTTCATTTTCCTGCATTCTCCTGATGAATTGAAAATGGAAATTGCCATTTTAAATTTACACTCTCAGCATGTAATTAGTAATGGCACTACAATGCTTGTAATTGGCTCATGATTTAAAGGGTCAATGACCATGTTTGTGAAAGCAAATTAAAGTCATATCTTCTTTTAAGGTTCTGCTGACCTTTGTTTTTTCTTACAGATTTTCAGTGTTGATAAAATAGCGTTTGTGTTAACTACTTACCGCTTCATTAGGGACATCAGCCATTACTGTTTCCAGCTGAAATAAAAGAAACTTCCACATTTTTATACTTTTAGTAAGTTAAGTACAATCAAAATTGTCACTACATCAGTAATACTTTATTATTTCAAATCCCTGTTATAGGTGACAGTTGTTTTTTTCTTATCTTTGCTAGCCCAGCTGCTTTTGCAAATTCAGGAATTAAATATAGGTACAATTTTAGTCTTGTTCCATGTACAGAGCTATTCAGCAAATGCCAGAAAGTCTAGTTTTCATGTACAATTCATGTTCCCAAAGAAATATGAATCAGCATGGAGGATAGTTCTGGCCCTGTTTGCTTCTCTGTGTATATGATTCAAAATCTGTCTAGTGACACAAATAGGCTATGGATCAAGGACAGCCTATGTCATAATTCTGAATCCCTCTCCTATTTGTTTGTAGTAACAGTTCTCTGTTACTCCTTCTCATTGTTGGTACCATCTTCCTTTCCATTTTCTACCTGTTCTCTCTCTTTCACTAACCCTGGCTACTGTGAACCCACTTTGAGATGCTGGTACTTTAATAAGGATATTCCACTAATTACTTCTTTAATGTTTTATACTGTCATCTTCTAAGCCACTTCCCACCCAACAGCTCTTACTGTAGCACCCCAGTTGATATGTGTACCTTAGCACATTTTGAGCCATCCTACTCAAGAGCATAAGAATTGCGATTTAGTGGGTGTATCTACACGTTCTTTAATGTTCTGTAATTACAGCACATTAAGTTTAGTATCTGTAATAGGAGATACTAACTTAATGCACCATAACTGGTGATACTGCACACTAGCATCAACGCACACTTTTTTGTGACATTACTACACACTAGATTAATTCTACTGTGTATTAGTACGTTAGTATGGTTTTTGCTTGCAGTGCACAATTAGTGTCTTGTGTAGATGCACCCATTGGGTCTGACCATGGGTCCATCTTGCTCAGTATTGTTAGCACCAATGAAACAGATAGTGCTTAGGGATCATTAAAGCACAATTAATCCTTAAGTGAAACATGAAATACGAAGACACACAACTCAGTGTCCTAAAATCAAAGTCTAACTTAATTAGTAAGCAGTTTCTATATTCAGAGAGAGAAAAACATTCAATACAATGATCTCATCCAATCCCAGATGTTACTTTGCTCAACAGAAAAGACAACTGCTCAGCTCCTGAAAGCAAAGGGTGCATCGTTGTCTGGGACAGTCCAGACAAGTGTTGAAGTCTGGAATTATGATGACAACGACGACACTTACCTTTCTTGCTGCCTCCTTTTATGCTTTTCTTCAACTTCACTCCTTTGATGACGCCTTGATTTTGGATTGATCTCTCTGTGGTCAGCCTACTACCCTTATTTTATCCTGTCAGCATATTCTTTTGTTCAACAGACCTATCACAAGCACACCTCTTAATTTGTCACTGTTCCGGTGTCTTACTTTGGCCATTGTCCATTGGTCTCCCTTATCACCTTTCATTAACATACCCCATCATTTCATCCCTCTTATTCAGCTGTTTAGTGCTGAGTTCAGTTAAGTTGAGCTGGTAACAAGGCCATTGTTATGTTATGTTAGAAGAACTTCTCACAGTGATAAAAAAGAAAAGATGTAACATAAAAAGCACTATGAGCTCTACAAAAACAAGTCCAGGCCAGCTGATAAACAACATGAAAAGTTAATGAGGTGATACAAAACTTAGACAATGCTTAAATAAGGCTGAATATATTTTTAAAAAAGTTTTTAAAATACTATAATTCACCACTCTATAAGCAGGTGCAACTTTAAAACATAAAATATGACAAGCTCCCGTAACAGTATCCTGTGTCACAACAGTGACAGACAGTGGATGCTGAAAAGGAGAGTGAAATGGGTACGACCAGGATTTTTTCAGCTGTTGAAAAGTGATGAGAAATTGGAAGGAATTTGAAACTGATGGTTGAAACTGAAATTCAGTACCTATAAGGTATTAAATATCAAGAGACCTACATTTCTAATATCAGCTTTGCCACAGACTCATTATGGAACTATAGGCAATTCACTGAACTTCCCCAGACTACAAGTTATTGATAATTTGCTGCTAATTACTCATAGAAATGGTAATACCTATCAGAAGTCTTCAAAGGCATGCTGACAACTCTGTCCAAATGTCAAGTATTAATATTGCTTAGGAGATTGGCAGGAAGGTAAACCCAAATGTCATAATTGCACTAATATCTCCTTGTGATTTTTGTGTTGCCTTCACTTCAAGGATTTAGTTGTGTGTTTCCTACCATGTGCTTAGATACTGGGGTGATAAAATCTGTATAAGAAGTGAAAAATAATAATTTTCACATGGTAGATGTTTTGCTTGAGAAATGAACAATTTTTATCCTGGCCTTGAAAACTATTCTGATCTTACCACAACTCCAGAACATAGTTTGTCTGAAAGTTCTCATTAAACCAAGTACATTAATATACTGCTTAGTCTAATGACACCTTTTAAGTTCTCCATGATAAAAAATTACAATCTTCCCTTAAAATAAGATTTAAAAAGTAATATCTTATAAACACTTAATAAAAAGGTGTTAAAATATGTGCTATTTCTGATTAAACACTACACACAAAAATGCATTTACCATTGACTTGGAAAACGTCAGTATTGCTGTAATACAATATAGCATATTTGCTCTATAATTATTTTGCTAGTCACCCTAATTATCATAATGCTAGTGCACACTTGCTGCTTATTAGTTTAAAAAGATATATCATGGATGTTCACTCCAGCTGCTGTCAGCTTTAAAAATTGTGCCTAATAAAATTTAAAAACGTAACTAGAATAAAATTTCTTCTTGTAAAAGACAAAATTCACATAACTTAATGTATATTTTTCAGTGCATTAAGAAATCTTTACACAAAAGAACATGATTGAACAAATAAAACACTTTAGAAGGTTAAAGGAACTTTTCTCATAACTATAACATATGGAGTAAAGTACATACAGCCAGCTAGCTGACTAGTATTTCTACTGTTCCAATGCTTGACCACCTGCATAGTGAGAAAGTTCTTCATAAAATTAATCTGGAATTTTAGTTCTGTTTAATATTACTTTTACTTTTTAAATACCTCTACTTTAAAAAATAATAATAAAGTGCATTTCTTGCCTATAATCAACACTGCCTAAGGAGAGTCTAGCATTAAATTTGCCAGGATAAGGTATTGGAAAATAATATATCCAAACAGAAGAAGGATAAAATTGTCAAAAACATACATGTGCTCAGGAGTCTAAGTCACATCATTAACTAAATACCATTACTTTTAATGAGTCCTAGGTTTTAAATCTTAGATCTTAGGAACTTGGCAGTGACAAAGCCAAATGTTTCATTGCCTGGTGTCTGGGCCCTGTAGTGGAATCTGAAGCTCTAAGTTAGGTACCTAGTGCCATTTTATGGTAGGGTTGGGTATTTGACCAGTCATCTAAAGTTCGGTCAATTGGCCAGTCAAACATCGGTTGAAAATTGTAAAAATAATTGCCAATAAGTGCAAATAATACACAGAAAAGGCACAATTTTTCCATTAAGAAATGTGTCAAAAACCTATAAAAAATCATATTTCTGTCAGGAAAACTACAAAAAAATAGTAGGTTGGCTTTTTTTTAATTGCTATAATCTTTGACCAGTCAAACAATATGCAATCAATTGACTGCTTGAGTGACTGGCTTGACAACCCTATTATACACTTTATGAAAAAGGTTTGTTGCTGAGAATAGGTTGTATAACAGACAATATATGTTGATAGGAGAATAACCTAAACTAGGTAATTGGAAGCATGGAGTGGTGCATCTTAGACACTGCCTCTTCCTGGGATGTATTAAGCATCCATACGTACTCTTTATACAGTACTCTGAAACACTTCCTGAAGATATAGAAAATTAAATCCTTGCTTTCAAGGGGTAAACAGGACTTATCCTTTCTTTCAAAATAGAATGTTAGTCCCCACAGGTAACTGGTAGGGGAGGCATGGGGGCGGGGGGGACCATGGGCCCACCCTGAGATTGACCTTTGACTTGGCACTGCTCAGGATGGGGCAGTTTTTTTGCCATGTACCTTAGTACCCCCCCCCCGCAGCATGTTGGGAGGCGGTACTAAGGTACAGCACAGAACTATAGGGGTGGATATGGGGCTTTTGGTCTGCCCCTAGGCCTGCCTACAAATTGTGCCCCCCCCAGACTCAGGAGGCACCAGTCATGTCACCCCCTTTAATCCCCTTCCGCTCCTCTCCCACCCCTTTTTATCCAACACCTCAGAATTTAGACCACTACCCACACATAAGAGGCATGAACTCAATTCCTCCCTTTGTCTGAGGGCATTCAAACTTATATCTACCACTGTCCTAACTACTCATATAAAACCATTATACTATAGGTTATTTTGCCATGTGTCCTTGCAAGTGGTGAACACTTTGACCCCTTTCCGGTCCCAAATGGTGTCAAGCAGGACTGTGTGCTCTCACTTACCTTCTTCAGCATGGTATTCTCTGCTATGCTGTTGAATGACTTCTAAAATGATGACTTGGTGTGGGGATCACGTGCTGTTTTGATGGAGACATCTTCAACCTGCTCAGGTTCTGAATAAGCTCCAAAGTACAGACAGCTATGTTTCGCGACTTCCTCTTTGCTGACGACTGTGCATTATGCACAGGTTCACAGGCTGACATGCAATGGTCCATGGATGTATTGTTGTCAGCTTTTGACAACTTTGCGCTCACTATTAACATGAAGAAGACCAAAGTGATGTTTCAACCTGTGCCTGGCACAACCCCCCAGGAACAACACTTTTCAGTTAAAGGCCAACAACCGTCGATGGTTGACAAGTTTGTACATCTAGGCTGCATGGTCTCTTATGCTGTCCACATGGATGACAAAGTCAACACGAGACTAGCGAAAGCTAGTGTGGTCTTCAGCAGACTCTGTAAGTCAATCTATGACCGCACAGGCACCAGAATGTCAACAAAATTGAAGGTATACAAAGCCATCATTCTCCTGAAACTCCTGTATGTCTGTGAAACCTGGACCATTTACCAGCATCATGTCAAGAAACTAAGCCATTTTCACCTGTGCTGCCTGTAAAAGATACTAACGCTCAAGTGGCAGGACAAGATTCTGGACACCAAGGTGCTTGGAAGATCAGCTCTCCGCAGTATTCACACTCTACTGAAACTGGCACAGCTAAGATGGGCTGGCCACCATTCAAGAATGCCTGACACTCACCTGCTGAAGAAAATGTTCTACAGTGAACTGTCAAATTGAGTACGCTGTCATGGCACACCAAAGAAACAGTACAAAGAGACCCTAAAGGTGTCCCTAAAGAGTTCTGGCATTGACCCAGAGTCATGGGAGCAAATCGCTCATGACCATCCATCCTGGAGGTCCTCAATCCAGAATGGAGTACTGGCCTTTGAACATCAATGCAGGGCAGAAGCAATGAGGAAACACGTGGCCAGGAACATGAAAATCTCTTATACCCTGTCCTTATTGCTTTCCTACCCGTGCTCCAGCAGATTGTTCAAGGCAAAGACGGGGCTTATAAGGCTCCTACATACCCACATGACCTAGCCTCCACCACCCCACTTCTCTTCCATCTCTCTCTTGTCTCCTTTTTCCTTTTTTTTTTTCTCCTTTTCTCTTTTCTCCCTCCCTGCTTCTTCCCCATTTCTTTTCTCTCTTCTCTCCCCCACCCCCCTTCGCTGGATGTGGTAGTCTTCTCCTATGAAGGGCAACAACACTATTTGTTATTACACTGCTTCAGTTGAGAGTTAACTCTGGGTCATGCTATCTAGCTTGTAACTACATAGATAGAACAAGAAATTTGCACTCCTCCAGCATCCCAGAATGCACTGCTACCAACCCCTTCCCCATCCAAAGATAGATCCTAGCCATGACCCTGCTCACCACCCCACTAGTGGCAAGTCAAAGCTATGTAGGCAAAAAACAGTAACTTAATGTGCAACTGCTCACAGCATGTTCTAACTTGATCACTGCTTAATGGTCCACAGAGTTAATATAGTCTAAGTATAACACATAAGTTCATCCTTAGTCCCTATTGTTAGCACTGTTCCATTCTACATTGGGTAAAGTTTTACTGAGCTGAAGAGAGAGTGACTCTCTGGCTTAACAACACTCACTTGGGAAAAGAAACAGGTTCAATCTCCATCCCAAGTGCTATTTTAGTATTTTCTCTATTCTAAGGACTTTGTGGAATTATTCATAGTTTACCTTATGCATATCAAAATATGTTTGAAGGATTGGGGCCTAGGTGCCTAAACAGTAAGTTTCACTATATGTTTCATATTGTTAAGGTTTTAAAATTAAAATATTCCTACACTGTGTTATCATTCTTTTGAGACAGAAAAGGCACAGATAAATGGGAATTAGGTGCCTGAATTCCTCTGAGACTCTGCATCCAAAGGACTAAATGCATTTAAAATTGAGATGTTCTAAACCTCTTTATCCCACCATTTTCATCTTCAAGCAGTTAGGGAAAACTCAGTGGAAAAACATTTGCAGCTTCCCCATCAGTCATCCAAAACTTCTAAAGGAAAAGTATGCAACAAGTATTTGCTAATAAAATGATAAAACCCAAAATACACTGCAGGTTTGAATAACTCTTGCAAAAGAGTCAGTCAAACATCCATTAGGAAGGGCTGTAAGTAAATTCCTATCTGTCAAACCCTCCACTTTGTGAAAGTTAATTTCCTCATTCATGAGTTCTCTGGTATCAGTTTCCAAAAAATACCTATCAGTATAGGTTAAATATGTGATATTGTTTTCTAGCTCAAATTAATGGAACATTGTAATTTCAATGGTCAAGTTAATGTAGCATTTAGCCTTAGTTGTCTAAAATAGCTGGGATGTTATAGATAGGTCCCTGAGAATGCTTATCAAGCAAAATGTTAAAAGCTTACTGGAGTTTTGTGTTTTCTGCCAGTAGTCCGACAACACGGCTTAATAAAATAGCAGGAATTCCTTGAGGAAATTTGGACAAGTATAATGGGTTGAATGTAGCTGATTACCTGGCAGTTTAGGAATAAAAAACAGCAAAGCCTTGATTTTCAATGCTCCCTAACCTGCTTCTGTATTTGACCTTTAGAATGCAGAAGCAGATCTTTAGCCAGGAGAAAATTGTCACAGTTCTGTTGACTTCAGTGAAAACAATGAAGCTCTAATAAATTTCCATAATCTGAAAATATGTCCATATGCCTTTATATTTAGCATTCAGACACATTACATTTAGTATTCGGGCCAACATCCAAAAAAGGATTTGAGTACCTGCAATGGGACTTAACTACATCAAAACTGATATTCAGTGGTTAGGTTATTCACCATTAAAGGTTCCACTCCCTGCTCAAGAACTTCTTGTCCCTTTTATGTTGAGCCATCTCTGAATAGAATACTGAAATATTCCTGGGACATGGAACTAGAATCCACACTTATCAAGAGGAAGTAAGTGTGTGTGACTTGAAAGAAAAGGTAATTCTACTTGTTTATTTGAAGGAAAGAGTGCTTGCCTTTAGGAGTGGAAAGAGTATAAGTGCTTGCAAGAGGAGAGAAATACCTCTCAATAGCACATAGTGCAGTGGTCTGGGGAATGGCAAGAATTAAGATATGCCTCTGGTCCAACTATTCCCTATTGGCTAGCTTGGGTGATTTTTCTATCAGTCTGCTGCCTCTTGTGGATGACATTCTGAGGTGCCTAACTCTTCACATATATTGTAGAGGACTTGCTTGTGCCCAAAAGCTTGCAAATAAAGCTTTTTTGGGGAAAAATCTAGTTTCATAGTTTGTCTAATACAAGATATCACCTCTACCATAAGTTCTGATTCCTTTTTGCCTCTAGACCAATACAGCTACAACCTAGATACCTAGCACCTTATAAAAGACTAGACACTTAAAACTTAGTCACTGCCATGCTTAGCATCATGGCATCTAAATCCCTTTGTGGTTCTGTGCCCTTCATCTTTAATGTTTCTTTTCACTTCAACTCTTTTTTAAATTGATTTATGTATTGATTTTTGTTAAAACCTGGAGTAGACTGTTCTACCTTATTGGCAGAGTGAAAACCCTACTGCATAACTCCTCTCCTAGTGTAACTGGTTGTTTAATGTAGTAGTCAATTTCAAGTTATCAGTACTTCTAGGTAAAATAGGTTCTCTTTTGCTGATTAATTTAATTTAATCTTTACTAGCACACACCAAAAAACCCGTTGCTTATGGCTGCAAATCTTAGATGCACAAGAAACCTGCCAGTTCAAAGATCGGATTCCCATAGCAGCAGAAACTTGGTTTTATAGCATCTGACAAAATGGGTTGCTGTCTTTGAGGCTCATACCTCTCTGAATCAAATAGTCTAAGTCTCTAAGCTAGGGACAGGCAATTATTTTGGGCAGAGGGCTGCTTACTGAGTTTTGGCAAGCCATCGAGGGCCGCATGATAGGCAGCCAGGGACAGATAAATATTAATTTTCTAAATTTTTTAGGGGCCCCATGGGCTGGATAGAATGGCCTGGTGGGCAGCATCCAGCCCCTGGGCCGCATTTTGCCCACTCCAGCTCTAAGCCCTACTTTCTACCTTGGTTCTCTTACACATTTTATATGCGTTCCTTTCTGTTTTGTATATGTCAATTTTTCTTACTAGCTTAGTATAACAACCTGTTATCAGAATAACAACATTTTTGAATGCCTGGGTTGCATTTAACATGTCACTAAAAATGGACTTAAAAGAGTTCTGCATATGTAGTATCATGTGTATTAAAAGTAATCAAACCAACAAAGGGTCACTGGTCAGACACCGAAATAAACAAGTAATATATCCAAGACTATGGCCAGGTATGATTACACTTTTGCCGACATAAGTGATTGGAAACTGGTTTATACTTGTAACAGAACAGATGTTTGGCAAACACAGACTGGTTTAAAAATGGTAGAACCTGGTTTAAGATTTGCCTTCTCCCTACCAAAGAGTGAATGTGTCTTCTGTTTACTACTGATCTAAACAGAATCCAGTGTGCAAATGTCTCCTTAGGGAAATAGCTTCAGTATGTCTTAACTCATTGCAATATCCAGAAAGACACCAAGATCCAGGTCTGCAATACATCATTGTCTCTACCCTTTGCTATTGATGTGAAATGTAGCTGACTTCCCATCATCATCTCAAGAGCCTGGAAAGGTATCACCAATGATGCTCCCCAAAAATCATTCACATCAAATGGGAAGTTCACTGCACAAACACCAGCATTCTTGTTGAAGCCAGTATTATCAGCCCTGAGTCAGTGATCCTCAAGTACCGATTTCGCTGGACTGGACACTGCAGATGCCTAACTTTCAACTCCCCAAAACAAGCACTCTATTCCAACTTAGTAACAGCCTCAGATCTCATGATGGCCAAAGGAAATTCTACAAGGACACATTGAAGGCATACCTCAAGAAAATGGATGTTAACATCAGGAACTGAGAGGAGCTGGCTGCCAAGTGACTCCAATGGTACCACAACCTCAACCAAGTGGCAGCCAATTTTGAGGTATAGTGTCTTGCTGTCAAAACAGAGAAGAGATCACAGAGAAAGGAAAAGGAGAATAATCCCATCTTTCAGACTATGGAAAGACCTGCAACTTTTATGAACAGATCTGTGGTTCAAGGATTGGACTCTTAAGTCACCCCAAGACCAATCAATGAGCCATGGTAGAAATCATCCTCAGATCAAAGGATTACTAATGATGATGACAGACTAAAAAAGTGTTTTCAGCCATGGATGTGTTTTCATTACTGCAACATTTATAATCCTCTTTCTCTCTGTGTGTTAAGAAAAAGTTGTCATTAAATTACCAAACACCCATTAGGAGTCATCAAGTTTCCTAGTTACTTCTGCCTTGTCTAACATAGACCAAGCAGGGCATTTTCAATTTTTAATGAAATTTATTAACTTTCAACCTTTGTAGAAGGAAAAAAGAAAAGTCTTGTTTTCAAAAATAATCCAGAAGCCTCTGAAGTTAATAGAAAGATTCTCTCTGATTTTATTAGCCTATGGCTCAGGGCTTTTGAGAGTTGGCTTTTCTTTAAAACGCAGCTTCAAAATTCTCAACTTTTTCCTTTCAAAGCTTTTTTTGGTGATAGAAATAAGGGATATAAAATAATATAATCGTAAAATTTCCTTTTGCACATGTGCACAATCCCAGGATGTTGAAAACAGATATAACTTATTTGCATTTCAGTGATCTTTTATCCTAGAAAAAATGTCTCTTTAGGTAAAAATACATTTTTTTCCCTTTGTGTATGGAAGTTTTTGTATGTTGATAAGAAAATGACAAACATGTTTTGACAATATATTTCATAAGTGTGACTTGCCAGATTTCAAGAACTGGACTTGTTAACTGGCCAGGTTCCAAAAACTGGCAGATAGATAGACTTTGTAGAAGAGTTGATCCAGTCTCTGATGTCTTTTCTTATGTTTAGAAGGTCATTTATTGTTTAAGATTTTCTTGGAACATTTGAACTAATAGGGAATTAAGAGTAAGGTAGTAGAAGTATTTAGACTTTTCCAACAGAATTTACTATCTCCTTTGTATTCTCTTGCAGCTGAATCTGGAACCTTCACTGATTGAAGTAGGCTTCCATTAATAGTCCTCAACAGTTCTGCCTGGTAGAGATAATACCTATCTAGTAATTTATGTTACTATACTTGTATTATTTCACAAGTGTCAGGAAATATCTTAAGGAAGTCTTGAATGGCCTTGAATTCATCTTGAGAGGAAGGAGGAGGGGGTGAAATAGGGAAGGCTAACTACCTTTCAAGAAACATGGGTTTGAAGAGACCTTAGGAGGTCATCTAGTCCAGCCTTCTCCTCCCCAAGGCATGATCATTCCTACCTAGACCATCCAAGGCAAATTTTTGTCTCACCTGCACTTAAAATCTCCAATGATGAAGATTCACAACCTCTCTAGGCAATCTGTTTCAGTGCTTAAACAGTCAAAAAAATCTTCCTAATATCTAGTCTAAGACTGCCTTACTGAAATTTAAGTTGTTATTTCTTTCCCTATCCTCTTGGACACAAAGAACAATTGATCACCTTCTTCTTTATAGTATTTGAAAACTGTTATTAAATCATCTTTCCTGACCTGAAGAAAGGCACTTTGTACTTGAAAGCTTGTCTGACATCTCCCCCCTAGGTCTCCAGTTGGTCCAGTGAAAGATATCAAGAAAAAACATTGGTTTCTTGTAGCAAATCCTCTCTCTCTTTTTTTTTTTTCTTTAGACTCGGTGCTCCCAGTTTCTGCTAATTCTTGTATACCATGTTTTCTAGACCTCTAGTCATTGTTTCACTCTTCTGGATACTTTACAGTGGGCATGTCTCGATGTGGTTTAATGTGTTTTTCCTAATGTGCATTAATTTTAGCACCTCCAATGTGAGGAGACTTTTACATGTGCTCTGGAAGTAGAGGGGCAGCTCTTTAATTAGAATGGCTTCGAGCTGCTCTAATTAAAGCACTGCCACATCTCCTGTATCAGCATCCCCATACCTGAAAATGGCAGTGGGGGCATTTGAACTAAAGGTTATTCGATGAGCTTTCATTCAATCACCCCAACGCCATTTTTAAGCATGATAAGCACTGATAAATGAGACACTGGAGGCTGCTGGAGCGTGGCAATTGCCACACACCAGCAGACTCAATTAATCAAGTCTGCTGCAGTGTCCTGCAGTTCCAGCATGTGGAGCAGCCTCCACCTTCGTGTATAGGTGCCCCGAGGTACTAAATAAATGCAAATTAGGCTGCCCTAATGTGCAATACCAAAAGTGCACTTTTTTAAAGTGATGCTTAATGCACAGTAGCCTATTTTACTGCACATTAACATAATTGCACAGTTTTATGTATTAAAATGCACATGTAGATGCACCCAATGTTTGCATTTCTTTCTGGCAGCATATGTTGAAAACTGGACACAATAATCTAAGTGAGGCTTTACCACTGTGGCATAGAGTAGAAGAATCCTTTGATTTGCATGCAACATTCCAGGTAACCTATCCCAAAATGCTTCTTCTTGCTTGTTTTTAACAACAGTAGGCATGTCTACATGAGAACCTTAAGGCCCATTGGATTAGTCTACTGTGCTTTAGCACAGCTGTCAAAAACCATGCTAATGTGTTAATGTGCAGTATATTAGTCCACAATGACTGGTAAGTGTCACCTAAAATCCATTCATTTGTGCTAATGCACAGTAGTGCCAATTGTGATGCCTTAAGTTAGTATCTGCTACTACAGGTACTAAACTTAACACACCATAATTACAGCACTTTAATGAGTGTGTAAACATGCCCTGTTACACTGTTAACTTACATTCAGCTTGCTCTCCTCTAGAACCCCCAGGCTTTTTTCTGCAGTACTGCAGTCTAACCAATCATTCTCCATTTTGTGCATTTACTTCTTCCTTCCCAAATACAGTCAAAAGAGGTCAGGCCCAAACTGACACTGAAGATGCCTGAAGAGGACTTTTATGGAATTTGGGTATAGAAATCACAATGAGCATTGCAGATCAACCCAACTCCAGCAGCTGTAAAATCTTTTAGGCACCTAAACTTGGGCTACAATCATGCTCAGGAGATGATGGAAATCTGCCCCTTTCTAAAGCAGGTCAGAATGGTTATTGTCACTGTGGCAGAGTCACACAATAGGCTATTCTTGAATTCAGGAAGCTCAGAGTCTACCAGGAATGGTGGTTTACCTTCTTAAGAGCAATAGTGGGTACAGTAGGGATGGCATTTCAAGCAAGATTTTTTTTCTTTTTCTTCTACATCTTTCAACAGGCCTGAAGAAGCTTTAAGTTACAAAAGAATCTAAAACTAAATAGTGAATGCTCTAACCAAAGGCACAGGGGTTCTACAAGTTGGAAGAATATTTCACAGAAGGGTAGACACTGTCGGTATTCCACCTTGCCTTGGGGGTACACAAGGAAAATGAGCCGGGATTGCAATGCCCAGCTCAATGCCCAGGGTGCCAGGATCGCTAGGGCTTCGGACAAACATTACACATAAACCAGTTTAAGTGATCAGAAACTGGTTTAAACCCATAACAGAACATAAGTTCAGTGCACACAAACCAGTTTCCCAGTGGCTGAAACTGGTTTGAAATAAATCTGGTTGAATGTAGTATCAGATTTAACTGATGGAGCTCAAACCAGTTTATGCAATGTCTGTCCCAGACCCTTTCCTGTTTTAAGTTAAACCAGAGTCCCCCAGAATCCTGGCATGCTCTCTGGGCTGGGCTCACTGCTGTACTGGAGGAGGGCTGGGATCACCCCTCTGCTCCCTAGCCAGAGCTCTGGCAGAGACTGCAGGCACAGCAGGGTCTGCCTCACTTCCCCCTGCCCCACTCCTCCCTTACTGCTCAAATAGGGATCCCCCCTCCCTCCCTCCCATCTTCCACAACACAGACCCCAGCCCCATTGACCCTAGGCGTGTGGTATACTAGCTAATGCTGAGAGGTGTCTATGTGTGTGTGTCTCCAATTTCACTGGGACAGGCAGACAGACCAGCTAATAAACAAGTCAGCTGGTAATGTCCCTTGAAAAAGCTGTTTAAGAAGAGTTTGAACTAATGAGAGAGTCTTTTGTTCTGTTGATGGGCTGATAAATGCAGTGTTATCAGCTCCCTACTTGCTCCCTGGCCTGTCAGGTTTGCAGACAGTATGAAGAAGCAAGGAAAGGGATATTGAAAAGCTCAGTATCAGTAAAGATGCATGCATCGCACACACCTCCTTGCTTCAGATTGCTAGCCCAGGGCTGGGGGCTGGCAACACTCCCACCCCTGAGCAGCAAGTGGGGAAAAGCCTGGGACTGTGCAGGCCAGGGGGGGTGTTTAAATCTTTCCCTAATCAGAGGTCCTGCTGAGGCCTGGCCACTTTCGTACTGTGGAAGGGAATGGAGGGCTGCTCCAGCACCCCCCGGCTTTTAGCCTGAGCCACTGAAGATATATGCCTGTGTTTCCTCAGTCGAGAGGAAATGTCCGTGCAGTTGCAAACTGGTTCAACCTAGGCAGGTTAGACTATCCTGCAAAGATGAATCAAGGTAATTCTGGGTTTTTTAAATGTCTGTCCCCAGCCTAGGGCACAGTGAGGGATACAGGTACAAACATAATTTTTCTATTCAAAAAAGAGTCCCATTTCCCATTAAGAGGGAGCATGTAGAAAATCACTTAAAGCAAAATCCACTTGTCTTCACAATCTCTCCCACCCAGCTATAATCTCTTTCTCAATATCAGGAGGTCAGTTCTAGCCTTCTATGCCAAAATTCAATTGCCTCCTTGCTAGATTTTTGAACAGGCGGTTTTGTTCTTTCTCCCATTCGTCTCATTTGGAAGTTATTCTCCATTGACATCCACAAAGCTGCCTCATTATTCTCTTTCAAATCCCTCCTTAAAACACTCCTTTGTCATAATGCCTACACAAAAAAAAATGGGTGAGAGAGTGTTGATACATAATAATAACTTTCTATCATGCTAACCAATATTATCTTCACTGGTTCCCTATCTAACTGTGCACATCTGTTACATTTAGATTTGGCCCAGAAACCATTTTTCTTATTCTGTGTTTGTACAGCTCTGACACAACAGGGTCCTGGTCCATGGCTAAGACTTCTAGGTGCTAAAGTAATACCCATAATAATAATAATAATAGTAGTATTGGTAGACCTCATGGGAGAAACAAGACTTTAGGAAAGACTGGAAGAGAAAGGAACAGTTTGCTTGGAAGAATATTCCACAAATAATGCATTGCAGAAGACAGCAGTAAAAGAAGGAGTCTACACTGGCCCATGAAGATAGCACTGCTAGTAGAATTAAGGTGGTGAAAGAAAATCCAATAAAGAATAAAAAGGTCTGAGATATAATCTGAAGCAGAGATTTATAAGGCTTTAAATAAAGGATAAAATGTATTAATGTCATAAAAATTAGAAGGGGTGTTACCAAGACAAATATACATATGCAAAAAATAAAGGTAAATAGTCATTTTCAATTTTAAGTGTTTAAAACAGAGTGTTTACAATAGGCATCCATAAGGCATGGGAAACTTGCAGAGAGATTTGAAGTGGAATTTTAGGCAATCAGATGAGGAAGATGACCAGTTGTAAGTGAAAAAGAGAATGGACATAATATAGGATTTGTATGAGTGGTTACAGAGGAGATGGGTTGGAAAAGAAAAATGAAGTTAGGTAAATTTAAATCCTTCTTTCACTGACATTTTTGAGAGCACTATATCTGTTATATATGAATAACTGATGAATAACTGATAGCATGGCCATCCTGCCTTCCTCTTATTTCTGTTTCAGCTGCCTTTCTGATAAGCCGTATACAAGGTTTGGTTATAGTAGTCAGTGCCTTAAACAGACTGGGTCAGCTTCTCATATTACAAATTGAATGCCCAGTAGGTTCTTTTAAGTCACCTCATTGTAATTCCTTAATACTCCTTAGCCTGACAAGCTACAAATGGGCCTGAGTCAAATCCCATTTGAAATTAAAGGAAACCTAATGGGCTTTGGATCAACTTACATTTATTATCTAAGAATGCAAAGATGTTTGTATTCCACAGAATCTTAAAAGAAAGGGAATGGAACATTACCTCAGGTCTCTGCCATTAATACAATGAATCAAGCATCTGCCCTAGATAGTTTTATGGTGTGTTTAAGATTTACTTTTAATTCTTTAGAATGGTTGAGCCTTTCTGCTTTGGGTTTATGGCTATAATTTACCTTCCAATCTCTGAAGGCCCTGAATTTAATCTGTTGTATATGTAGAAATAAGTCAATCAGTAATGACTTGCCTGAGCCTAGCCAAGCCAATTATACTAGCCTGAGTGAAGCATACTAGCTTTTATAGTGAATAACACACAAAGGAGCAATATGGCTAGCATCACATTCAGCTGCCTTTAATACCAGCAGATACCTATTAACAGTTTGATTCTTTGGAGATAATATTGATCAAAAGCACTTTCCCTGCCTATAATTTTATTGAGGCATTCCTTAACTAAACTTTTAAATACTGGGGGGGGGTTTCTTATTTTTAAAGAGTTTGTGGAGAGAGCTGTCATAAAGAATATGCCAACATTCAGTGAAATATATGGAAGGATTAATAATAACAATAAAATATATTTTATATTTCTATCTTTAGCTAAAACACAAAAGTTAATAACCATTTTATCAATAGTTTGCAAATGAGATAAAAATTTACAAGATCACAGAATTCTGAACAATGAGACTGATTATAGGCCTCTTATTGAGATGACAGTCTAAACATGCTAGTAGCTGAATAATTCATATCGTTCAGTTAATGGCATTCATAACAACTACCTTTGGGACCAAAATAATGACTTAATAAGACGAAACAAACCAAACCAGTTTTTAGTCTGTCTGATTATGTAAAGTAATTTTTTTAAAAAAAACCAAATGAAGTGAGCACATTTTGTTACTGTTCATAGCATGTGCTATAATTTGATCTAATCAACCCCTCAAAGTTATGTTCTCCATATCTACAGTTTTTAACATGCAATTTGATATATTCACAGATGGTCACAGTCTGATTGCCTTTCTTATGTGCACTGTACCACTGAGGTCAACAAGCATCTAAACACATACTTAACTTTAGGCCAGTTAAAAGTTTAGTTAAAGTCTTTGAGATTGCTTGTATGCGTTTGTTTTTCAAGAGATTACTTGGGGACACATGAGCATTGAATGCAGAAGAAAGTTGAGCCTAATTATTAGTATTCATTTGCATTAGAGACCTAGGAGTCACAGCCATGTACCCTGTTATACTAGGCGCTGTAAAATAGCCATAAGGTAACAGATTGCAAAGGAGTCTGTTATAGAGATTTGGGGGGAGGAAGCTGGGAGGGGACTTAGCTACAGCTCTAAATGAGTGCAAATTTTTTAGGTGTGTTTATATCACAAACTTGCCAGGTGGCAGCATACACAAATGTATTGTGCTGCTGCATGTGAGTTACCTCCTGAACTGGCAATGGTGTAGCCACAGCTATGCGATGTTCATGAAAGACAACTGGCAGTCCTAATTAACTTGCCCAATGTGTCATGTTAAGTATGGCTGTTCTGCTTCCCTTGTGTGGCTAAGTACAGATAGTCAAAAAGCCTGAGGCTGAATTGATTCAGTCTTTGCAGGTTAGTCTAGCCGCCGAAATTAAACTAAGAAACAACTGGAGAGACATTCACTTTTGATTCAGGAAATGGAGCCATATGCCTGCAGTGGCTCAGGCCAGAAGTCGGGGGGGCTAGAGTAAAGCTCTCTGTACATAGCCAGCATAGGCTGTGTGTACACTTCCTCTTCCTGCTGCCCCAAGGTCTCTGGGATTTGAAGTCCAGAATCATAACAGCAGGACTCTGCAAGGTTGCTAATTACTTCTTCTTCCAGCTTCCAGGTGCCTCTGGGATTCTTAGTCCACAGTTGCAGCCTACAGCAAGTTTTTAGCGGGGCAGGGGAGCTCTGTACTCAGGGGAAGGGAAGCTTAACCCCCTTCCATGGCCCCAGACCCCAGTACCTGTCTCCCCATCCTGCAATCCTTCTCTGCTGGAGCACACAGCACAGCACAGCCCAAGGCTGGAAAGCATGCTGGGGTGCTGGGGGACTCTGATTTAATTTGAATGAGCAAGGGGTCTGGGGCAGAAGTTTCATAAACCGGTTTGACCCAAATCAGTTAAGTCTGTTAACTACATTCATGCAGGTTTATGTTAAACCAGTTTCAGCCATTTTGAAACTGGTTTATGTGCACTGAACCTATTGGGCATTGTTCTGTTACAGGTTTAAACCAGTTTCTGATCACTTAAACCAGTTTATATGTAACTTCTGTCCCTAGACTAGGAGGTAACCTGCGTGGAACAGCATGGTACATTGGAGTGGGCCACTGCCTGGTACAGTAAGTTTGCTTTGTAAACATGTCCTTAGTCTATGGATCAGATCAGGAGTAACAGAAAAAAATTGTACATGCATCATGAGTCCTATGGAAAGTACAGAATAGTCTTTATAACAGTTCACTCGAATTTAGTTCTCCTCAATCATTTTTTTGTATGCATCAGATGAAATATATCAAGGATTTCCTATTTGCAGAGAACTCTCTTGGCATGTTAAGCTTTGTTCTTGACAGTTTTTTAGTCTTGAAGTTTACCTGATCTCAAACAAGGATTTCTGAATGGAGCCCTATGCAGCACTGTCAGTCTCTCTGTAGGTACCATATCCAAACAGGAAGTTCACACATCTCTTCTCTTTGAGGCATACAGAATTTCCGGTGTTGATACATTTGTTTATTTAGATAGACTCTTGACATAAGTCATGCTCTATCTTTCATGATCTCTCCTTCCTTTCCAGTTACAACCAGACTTTCAATTTTTTCTTTCCTCATAACATGTTTGAGAAACTCCAAATGTCTTTTTCTGATGTTAATCAACAACTTTCTCCTGAAGCCTGCTCTTAACAAAATATCTTCATTTGAAGTGTGACTTGTCCAACATACCTTCAAGATGTGCTTTACAAACCACATCTCAGTTGCTTCAATTCTCTTTTACATACTTGGCGATATTGCCCAGCATTCTGATGCATACATGAGGGCTGATATAACATAGCAATCCAAAACTCTTAACTTCATCCCCAGAGAAATTTTGCTATTTGTCAATATCTTTTTCATGTTCAGAAATGCATCTTTTGCCATCCCTATTTTCCATTTTATTTCTTGATCACATTTACCTTCTGATGTTATCCAGCTTCCCAAATAGTTAAATTTATTGACCTGCTTTATCTGTTCCATTGGCACTTTGATGTTGCATGCAGGAATGATCTTCTTTGTACTGTCAGTACTGGAACAATATGGGACATCTTCTTAATATATCTGTAAATGTTTTACTGGAAGGGCTGTCAAATAGACCAATATAAGAATAGCCAGTTATAGAAGTGACTGCTATAAAGCTGCTACAGACAAACCTACTCTAGAGACTTATTATATGCCTGCAGTTCTCCTTGAACTCAGTAGTAGAGTAGATTCTCAGCATGTTTCAGAATCGGTGCAAGGCTCATGGATAAAAATGAATCATCCTTCAAACTATGTTTTCATTTCTACTGACAGTTTAAAAAATAACTAATGTTTCAGCACAAAGCAATGACGTTTATAGTTCAGGGACAGATATAGCTCATCTTGTGGTTCTGTGTTGCACTGTGCCTTGTGTGGGCTTCTGATTCTACCTCATATCTGTATACACTATTCTTCCTTTGTCAAAGGGATTAAATCACTTCAGCCACCTTTAACATCTACAGCAGCTCTAGCACTAGCACCAGCTAGGAGGCTTAGGCCAAGATTATTAAATTAGAATGATTCAGATTAGGAACATAAATATTTGTGTCTGATTTTCAGAGGTGATGAGAACAGATGACGGGCAATGTTTTTTTTCAGTGAATATTAATTTAGCCAACAGATACAGTTTTGGTCATCCTAAAATCTTCAATTTTTTGACAAATTTGTGTTGAATTACCAACCTCGTTATTAAAAAAATAAAAACCAGGTTGACTACATACATGCATCCACAGTTGTGCCACCAACACTATCACCTGTATTTTCCCAAAATATCATCCAGGATATAGGTGATGCTGATTTGATTCCCTCCCTTACCTGGAGGCATTTGAATTCCTAGAGAGTGCCCTTTCACAACACAACCCATAGATTTTCATCCTTTTATTTCTTCACACTCTTGAGGCCCCAAATTTCCATTTAGTGGATGTAGGTACCAACTTTAGGTACCCACATTTGACAATTTTGGCCTCAGTGCTCAGTTTTCCAACTTAACTGGTTAAAATTCTGAATTCTTCCTGCAAACTGATGTTGTCTAGATTAAGCCTAACCCTGTTCTAATCAAGTCTAGATATCAGCTGAATAAAATATAGACTTCCTCTGGTATCCTGTCTACACTATATCTCCAAACACTGCTACCAATCAGGGAAGCAGCTCTACTGATAGTACAATTCTAGGAGGCTTTAACAAAAAAGTGAGCACACCCAGGACCATGAACTGGTGCTATGCAGTGAAAGATCCAGTGAACACTCACTTATTCTGGTCTTGCTATAGCCCCTCATGTCAAGTCCTACCTTGGTTGGATCCTCAGCCTCTCAGCAATTGGACAACAGGTTCAGCAGTGTAACTAGGGTTAATAGAAAATATACTCCATGCTGGAATAAACAAAATTATTTGTAACAGAAGCCTATAACTACAACAGACAGACACCAAAATCCATCATAAACTACATTTTTGTTGTTGCAGAGGCTTCATAAAAAGTTATATTCAGAATCCCAAGTCTGTGGGGATTTTAATTGGTCATTTCTTGTGAAACAAGATTAGAAGCATGGTAAAAACAAACTCCAAAGAGCCTGGTACCATTTAACAACACATTAGTATTGTTGTTACTAATTGTACAAGATAATAAGAGGATTATGATTCTGAATTCTGACCAAGAGTATTGCAAATATTTTTGCTCCTAAGGCCAGTAAGTTTATTCATCCCTGTCTGCTGCTATATCTTGTAAACAAGACGGTGTCAGGCAAACACTTTCATTGTTAAGTAGAGGTTTTCTGCATATTACATGTGTTTATATTTAATTCTCGCCTGTAGAGGAAATGAACTTTGAACCGATCCCATTAAATGTTTCTCCTGTTCACGCCACATAGAATAAGTATACAGATCATCAGCTCAGAGTCTAACGAACATAATTTGACCAACCAAAAGAGGCATAAACAAAATAATTGAAACAAGATAAAAGATAATTGGAAAAGAAAAATGCAACTATTCAGAATGTCGAGTTCAGCATCAAGGAAGGGAAAAAAGTTATTCCTATTTTCTTCTGTTTATGTTGTACATTGTAGGAAAGATATTTACTCTATGAATAATTTCTGAAGAAAATGGATTCCATGCTTCAGATTCTGCTTGAATATTGAACTTCTGCATTTACATATCAACTGGTGCCTATAGCAAATTACTCAGTGGGCTAACAAATCTCTTATGTATTCCAAATCCTAGCTCCAAAATTGTAAGTCAGATCCTTAATGACACCTGGCAGCCCACTCTACCTTAAGTACTAAACAGAGTTTTGTTAGATGAGTCAATAGCCTCCCATTATAAACCTAATGAAGAATAGGGAATTTAAGAGCTATTAAAAAAGAATGTATACATTTTCTTGGAGTTTAAGATTTGAATCACAGAAATAAAATCGAAGACTGAGATGACACTGATATATGAATGTCTGTATCTGTCTATGCCTATAATTTGCATATGTAAATATACACACACGTATGTATTTATGTAGTTTTTGTTTGCCATTTCAAGATTTTGCTAACATAAAGTCATAGATACATACACACACACATGTGTTCTCTGTGTGTATATACACACATATGTGTGATTGTGTGTATAAATGTGCGTATATATGTATTTATGAATGTATAAGACAAATCTTGAAATGGCAAACTAAAGCTACATAAATACAGACACACACACACACATTTATGTAGCTTTAGTTTGCCATTTCAAGATTTTTCTGTCTAATATATACATTCATGAATATATTTATACACACATTCACACATGCACACACACACACACACACGTGTGTGTGTATAATTATATGTGTATAATTATGAACGTATACATTAGAAAAATTTTGAAATGGCAAACCAAAGTTACATAAGTCACTTATGTTTTCTTCTAAGAGAAAAAGATTTCTATTTACTTCGCATTTTTGTCACTGCCTAATAAATTAGGCCACTGAACATTTATTAAAATATTCTTTAAAAAATTAGTGTAAGATGAGAAAAAATAGGCACTCAATTTTTTAACACTCACAGATTAAGTTGTATACGTCATTCTGGTTCATTTACAAGATTGGAACCTAAATGCATTTTAAAACATTGTCCCATGTATACTTTCCAGCATCTGTGAAATGTTGTATACCTTTTCCTTGTGAGGTTGAAAAACATTTTTTTAAATTGAGCTCAGATTAACAAGGCTGCTTTTGTTGGACACCATCTTCAATGCAGGTATTTCAGTGCCTTATCAAGGCAACACCACTCTGTTTATGAACCAAATAAGCAAAGGTATTAGTGCACCTGTGGAAATAGCACAACTGTCAATTAGAGTCACGAGAGAATGCAGGAAACAAACGCTTCAGTTGCTTTACAAAAATAGATCCCAGATTCCCTGTTTGCAGACACATGAGACTTCACTAGGATTAGGGTGGCTGTGGCTAGAAGAGTCATATATCTGAAAACACGTGGGGTGGGGTGGGGGTGCAGAAAAGCTGAAGGATTCTCAATGCCTTAAGTCCTGGGCACTTTATTCCCTGAGACACTTGAAAATCTCACTGGTTCTTTTTATCACAGTCTATACTTTCTTACTGTTATTGTTCACCTACAATCCTTTAATCCTCATTTTGTGATACTGTTTTGACATCACTGAAGGCTAGATTGTATTTAAAAAGCCACATCCAGGATATAAGGAAGTACTGAGACATATCGTGCTCAAAGGAGCTTGGTTTTGGTACAATGGGTCTGATTCTCCTTCCACTTAACTTCACTGTGAATCCAGATTAACTTCATTGAAGTATTATACCAGTATGAAGCTGCTGTGAATGAAAGGAAGATTAGCCCCTCTACTGCCAGGAGACCAGAGCAACCCGCAATAAAGTAAGGCCAGAGAAGGATAAGAACAAAGTGTCACACTATCTTACTGTTCACTGTCAGGAGATAGGAACTAGCACTAAGGAAAGGGAAGAAGCACCATGTGTTACTTGTCTAACAGTGGAGCAGAGTTTTTGTGCTGTCATGAGTGTGTCAGTAAAAGACTTCAACAAAAATGGAATAAAATTGAATTGTGTGGATTATAATAGACTTCAAAGTGATGAACCGTGCCTCACTAACAAAAGTCATAAAGTGCTACACAGCATACCATAAAAAAGAGTAACAGAATCTGGCCCAAGATGTTTGAAAGAAGATATATTTTATTTATGTTTATTTTTATATTATATTCATCTGTTATGTTTGCTTTTCTTCACCATTATCATAAAGGACTAAGCTTTAAAACAGCTTGTTGTGCTAAAAGAGCTGGTTAATATTTGCTGCCTCCTAAAGTGCATTAAGTAAGAAAGATTTCATCTACTGCTTAGCTGTTATTGCACAGTTATAAAGTTTGTATTTTGCTAAGTACTGACTTGGCAGATATAAAGGTCATAGTAAAATAAACACTTTTAGAGCAAGGTGTAACTGTATTGAATTAATGTCAGTACACCAGACATGAAGTTAGCTTCATGAGATTTTTATATATATATGAAAGCTCCAGGGACTTTTTTTTCTTTCTTTTGGTTTTCTTGCAAACATTAAGACAATCTACAGATCTAAATCAAGAATATCGTATCTTTTTTTCTTAAATTTTAAGGAACTTGGCTCTCTTGATAACCAATGCCCAGTCAATGGTTCATGGTAGAAAGAGCGGTCCAGACTTCTGGACACCTGAAACCTTAGGCCAGCCCCCTGCACCCCTAAGATCCAAAGACCCCCATCCTGAAGCACTCCATTTGGATCTAAACACACAAGCCAGAATACCCCTAAGACTCAAACACAGACTCAGAACTTCACAACGAACGATCCAGATGCAAATCCCCTATGACCAGACTTCTGCATAGGCTCACCCTGGAGTGAAGGAGCTGGTGTTGGTGTTCTGTGTCTGGTGTGGAGGGAGAAGAGTGCAATCAGACAGATAGTATCAGACTGGCAGGGACATACCTCTATGAAATTCATGGTTTGGCGGAGCTTGGATGGACCAGTCACTGACAGCCTATACCCCAGTTGTGAGAGTTCAGGGCATGGGTGGGTGTTCTTGGCATGGTTGTTGCTGGCAGGTAGATGCCCCCTAGAAAATTCAGGGATTGAGTGTGGGCAGAGAGGGAGGGTGAGGACATGGCCAGCCAAGCTAGGTCCAGCAGGTAAATGCCCCTGGAAGGTTTGGGGCTTGGGAAGGCATGGCCAGGTATCTTGGGCACATCAGGTGAAAGCCCCTGGAAAGTTCAGGGGTTGGGGAGGCAGGTAAAAGCCCCCAGAAAGGTAAGGGAGAAGAGAGTGTGGTTAGCTAAGCTGGGGTCACTCTAAAAGGGGAGGCACACCTAACCAGACCCAGACCCAAACCCAGACCCAGACTCAGTCTGAGTAGGAACCATGCACCAAGGCCCATATCCATGTGTCCCCACTTAAACCCTTACAGCCAAACTGTTGCCCAACCACGGACACCCAAACCCCACCCAATGCCACGGTAGAGCCCAGGCCATCATCGTCTGCTACCTGGAGCTGGGGACAGAACGGGACTGTTTAGGAGATGCCCGATTTTGTTGCCACCTGGGACAAGGAGCAGACCCAGAAGCAGTGGCACAGCATGCAGCACAACAAGGAGGTGTTCCAGTGGATTGCCAAAAAGTTGAACGTGCAGGGCCACAACCAAACCTAGACGCAGTGCAGGGCCAAAACCAAATGGATGAAGACCCAATTCATATATATGAATTGATAAATGTATGTGTGTGGACACAAACATACAGGATAGTATGTGATGTTTGGGGGCAAAAGAATGCATCTTTTTCACATATATATATGAGGAGAAAAGACAGAACAAAAATATATAGGTAATCAATAAAAGTGCTACAGGCTGGAACATTGTATTTTCTTCTCCCTGTGTCAGAAAAAGAATTTAGCTGCTTACAGCAATTGTGTCCCTCAGATAGTTATTGTTGATATTGAATTGTTACTTCAGATAAACCTGCAAAGGAAGATGAGAGTCACTGGAGTTATAACCCAAGGTGCTAAGAGGATTGGAAGCCCAGAATATATAAAATCTTACAAAATTGCATATAGTAATGATGGGAAATCATGGATGACTTACAAAGTAAAAGGCACCAATGAAGATATGGTAAGATTAAGTTGTCTGCCTGTGAATGAAAATCCGAAATATAGCTGACTTCCAAAAGCCTGAGACACCTCTAGTAAGTGAGCAAAATTGCATAGCAAAGAAACAGAGAAATCAGCTTGATATGTATTGCCTTATTCATTTTTTCTGAAAAAAGCAATAAATGTGTAGATTATGCCTGCTCAGAATTTCTTATATTTTAATTGATGCATCTATAAATACAGTGTCCCAAGGCTGGAATAATCCCATTTATTACACTTAACTAATTTTCATTTTAATTAGTTTACCAGTAATTACTCATTACTCTGTTTTCAATTTAGTTTTATTACATTAGCAGAGTAATGTTAACCCTTAAAAGCAGAGAACCCACTTATCTCTGCGTTGTAAGAACAGCAGCAGCCTATATAAAAGTTATTTTTACAATGTATTCAGAGCAGCAGGGTGGGGGAAACCCTCACTGTGCATGGTAGGATAGAGCTAAGTCATTTTGCAGAGCTGGACTGTTTCTGTCATGCAGGCAGGAAGAGGCAATGCTGTGTGGAAAAGTATATAATGACAGGAGAAGGCAAAGTGCAAGCCTATCTAGTTAAAGTCAAGTGAGAATAGAAGCATGCTTAAGGGCTTAATTCAGCTCTCACTGAAATCAATGGAAAGACTCCAGTTGATTTCACTGGGAGTTGGATCAGGTTCCTAAAGGCAGGAGGAAAAAATAAATGTCAGTCAGTGTTAATTATAGCAGACTGAAGTGAATAGGGATGTTTTAATATACCAATTGAAAGAAAGATGTAATTTAGTGCATTTGTAGTTGGAGTATGCAAGAAGAAAGAGTGACAAATTAGAGGCCCCGGTTTAATAAGGTATGTAAACACATGCCTGTCTTCAAGCATGTGTAATCAGTAGTGATGTTTATTCATTTAGTTACCCTACTAAATCAGGGCGTTGTGGGCAGAATGTGAGAAGTTGTGAAAGGCAAGGCAGAACTGAAATCTAGAGATAGCAAAAAAAGCAAAATGGATGGACATGAAGGTTTGAAAGTAAAGTGAAGATCCTGTAGTTGTCCTAACACATTTGAAATGAGTATTTTTGCCACAGGTGTTCCGTGGAAATGTGGACAACAATACCCCCTATGCCAACTCATTCACACCTCCAATCAAATCACAATACATACGACTGTATCCCCAGGTTTGCAGAAGACACTGTACTTTAAGAATGGAACTTCTTGGCTGTGAATTATCAGGTGAGTTTTCTGGCAATAATGGTATTCTCTCTTAAAAAAAATATGTGCCAGTGGTTTAAAATATTAATCACCATACCCTTGGAATTACTTGATTGATATCTGTGAGGTTACACCAAGTGTGTTTGTCTCTGTTTATTTGTAATGAGCTAAGAGGGCATATACATTGACAAACTGTGTTAACATACTGGCATCAAATTATTTGTGACTTGTTATGATTGTTTATTTATGCTGGCTTCAGCAATTCCCAGCAAAAATCAAGGCTGCATTGTACAAATACATATTGAGAGAGTGTCTGATGTGTGGACTATATTCTACAGAGACAAGACAAAGTGTGGGAGAGGAAACAGACATGGAGAAGTAAAGTAGCTCATTCAGACTTGCATGGTAGCAGTAGAGGTAGAAACTAAGCATAAATTTTCTAATGATCTAATTTAGTGTCCTATTCACTGAGCCACACTGCTACTCAAGGATATAAAATCTTAGAAGTTGCAGGATCTCTGTAGGTGCAGCTGAAGACCATTTGAAGTGAATAAAGTATACTGGGCCTGATTGCATTTGAGATTTGATTTGATTTGATTTAGATTTGTTTTGTGACTTTCCAGGAGAAACTATAATTGTGTCTTGTAGCAAAAGTAAGTGAACTAGTGGAGCTGATATAAACCCTTTTAAGGTCTGAAGTAGCAGGGGTTATAGTCATATATATAAAGCCTGACCCCTAACTATACTCTGCAAGAACTATGTTCCTTGTTCAAATTCAGTAAAACATGTAAATTCTTTATCTTTTTCCCAGGATCATCCTTTTACCAGTGGGAGTCCTACAGTAAATGCATTTAGGAGTGACTTTTATATGACTAGCTGCTAACTGTACAAACAGTAGTCATTCAGTTAACAAATAATATATCAAAACAGCCTAAATTAAATAATTCTTGGTCCTCTAGTGACATCAAAACCAGATTCAGAAATGAAAAGTTAATGCATTAATCTCACTGAAGCCCTTTTCCAATATAGATAGATTTGAAAGTAAATATAAACTCCTGTCTGGCTGGTTTAGTGTGTATTAGATTTTTTTCATGTCTTCCATTTCTGGAACCACAATTTAGAATAAGTCCTTGCCAGAATGACCAGGAATTGTTTTGCTCAAAGAACTGTGAAAGCTACTAAAATGAATTGATTTCAGTGGTCTCATATCAGTTTCAAGGTCACCATTTCTCAGAAATGAGGTAGAAATGAGAGCTCACCAGGACGATTTCAGTCTCAACTGAAAGATAAATATAATTATATGTAAAGACAGACTAATTCACTCTAGTTCCAGGTGATCCGTCTTAAGTTAGGGAGTATGTTTAGAGGTCTGGTCCTTTCAACTAAGTGCTGCTGCTGGAAAAGAGAATAACTTTTGAAAGAAGGGGGTGGAGGGTAAGATTTGCTGTGCTTCTGATGGAGCAGGGGATTGTTTTTCTTTTTTTTTAAATCTTTCTAATTAAAGGAAGATCAAAAATGGAACCTTTCTCAGATCATGCTTCACCAACTATTAGGTACATAGCTAACTTTTTAACAATAGAAATAGTACTATTTAAGTGGGGCTCCAAACACCTTTATATCACAATAAGCTCTTTCTATTTCCTTGCAACAGCCACTTATAAAATGAGCATGTATTAATTTCCATGGATTCTACTGCAAACCTCTGCACTTAGCAACAGGTTCTGCCACCCTTATTTATGATGAGTGATACTTAATTCTGAGAGTAGTCTTAATAATTTGGAAGGCACATTTATGGAGTAAGACCCAATTCAGTTCAAGTAAGGGGAGCAGAAATTGCCCTTCACTTCTGTTTGGTCATCACATTCTTGAATTGGGAAGGAACCCTGCATGATTTCTTGATTCAAATGGACTGTCCATCAACAATTCATATGTTGTTTTCATAAGCGTTTTTAAATCTATTTATTCTTTATTAACATATAACAGAAAGCCATACAACATGAAGTAATTAAGGCAAAGCAGTCTTTGCATTAGGATAACTGGCCTGCTCTGTGCTTTCCATGCCTTTACAAACTCTGGCCTATGGCAAGACAGGCAGTAATTTGAGCACAAGTCTTACAGATGGGAAATATTCAATATGAATGTCTAGCTCTAGCACAGACTCCAAGTCTTCGCATAATCATATGAGATTCTGAATGTCTCCTATGAGGCACTGAGCTTTGCTAAAATCAATGGAAATTGACTCATCATAGGTGGTACACAGCTAAACTGAAGAACAAAGTTACTAAGCTACAAGACAAGTCTCTGGGGAGCATGCCATCAGTTCAATACACATTTTTCTAAACTGTAGCATACACTCCCCACTAGGCAAAGACCTATATTCACACTAGCCTAGACTCAACTAAATGTTTTTAATTATAATTTCCATGAAATCCTTGTGCCACAAAGATTAAATAACAGGCCATTTTACAGACAGGTGGCATTTTGCAGACAGGTGGGATATTTAAGGTGGGATACTGGGCCAACAGTTTGACCCAGTCCCTCACCTTGCTGAATCTAGCCATTTATCTCTACATCTTTTACCCAGTTTATAAAATGAGGGGAAATTACTGATAGGGGCATTTGGACCAGGCATTTAAAGTTTGTACAATGTAGTGAAGATAAGAAGCTCCTTCTAAACACAATTTAAATGACCTTTGAAAGTAGAAAATATGCACAGTTTTACAAAAGTCTTATGTCTCTGGCCTTTGTATCTCAATGGAAAGACAAGTGGAAAGTTATATGAGTTGGATGTTTTATTATTTTGGAAAGATTTGTTTGAACGTATGTTTTATAATGGATGTGTTTTGCTTCTATATAGTAATAATGTGTTGTTCATACTCCTGTGTACATATTGTTATTTCCTTCTGGATTAGGATCTTGCTTTCTCTCTCTCTCTCCCTTGCTTTTCTCTAAGCAGCATAACTTTTGGGTTTTTTCCTCCCTTTTTTGGAAGGGGAGGGAGACCAGTGGTGAATTGCATGCATGATGCCCACAAGCACATAAGCAGAAAAACGTCCAATAAATCCATAGTAGCATTCAGACAGCCCACAAATAATGGTCTGTTGGGACACAGAAAGCTATAACTTTACCATCTGTGCCCTGTCTTTGTGGCACTTATGGGCACAAAATAGAAAAGCTCTACAAAAGCAACCTATGACTTCATTCCCTGTGATAGATTAATGCAGTGTTGAAAAACAAACTGGTTTAACAACCCATATTTGTGTGTCAGGCACTTCTCCTTTCTTCAAATGAGACACTCTTAGATACAGTTGTAGTGATCCAGAAGTAAAAGCCTGAAATTGAATAATAAATTAAATCTCTTGCTAAAGCAATAGATGAGTCTTTCTTTAAGACCAAGTCACTCCCTCCCACACAGTAATTTTTTCAAGGCATGAAAAAAATCTGTTATTCAGGGAACAACTTGGTGTTTTTAGCTACAGAGGATGGTTTGTAGCTGATGTTCTTGTATTTGGAATCAAATTTAGGAAGGTTTTAAAAAATAACTCAGGTTGTAGCTTATTTTTTTAATTCTATGACATAATGCGCTAGCATCACAGACATGTAACTGACAAGTCATTTAATTGAAAAGAAGTAGCTATACATTAAAGAGCTACTGGTATTTCATAAAACTCTTGTGGCGTGGGGGGAGGGTATGATTAGAAGCATTTTCACATACACTTAAAGCCATTGCTTTCTGTATTCCACTTCCTTCACTTGGTAATATTCATTTGCTTCTTCCATTTATTGATGATATGAAGACATTGTACTCATTTACACTGATTAATAGTTCTGTTCAGTGACTGGCGTAAAATGGGAATAACACATGCAGTTAATACAACAGGATAAACTCCAGAATTGTTTGCACTGGAGTCAGCTGCTCTTGGGCATAGTGTGTGCATGTTTGCCTGGGACAGCAGCAGCCTGAGCTAGGGCAGAGCAGCTGTGGACTGGCAGCAGGCTCGAGTGGTGGGGAAGGGATCAGCCCCAGGCTCTGGATGGCAGCGCTGGGCAGCAGCGGGGATGGCTGGGGCACAAGAGTGTAAAACTGCAGAGCTGTGTGGCAGGCAGCCCCTGCATGTTAGCACCCTTTTTCCCCAGTCAATACCTGTCACCACCTACATGTACATTTTGGCAAAGTAAATAACTGTGCCATAACATAGTACTTTTCGCAACAGTATTATCTTATGGCAAAGTTAAGTTATTTACTGCATTCTAATACTGGCACATGTGTAGACAGTAATGCTTTACTGTGGAATTAATTAGTCAATTTTGCAGTAAAGCACACGTATAAATGCACCCAATGGCCATGTCCACATGAGCATAGACGTCTTGTTTCCTGAGGACAGCTAGCAGCAGCACACCACTGGTTGTCCCTGGGGAACACTTGTACCACATGCCCTCTGGGACCCAGCAGGTTAGCCCAGGGATAGGGGAGGGGAGGGGCAGTACTGGGCTGGCCCCAGCAACCTTACCTGTGGTCCTGGGGCAACAGTAGTCGCAATCCTGCCTCTTGGAGCTTGACCAGCAGCCAGAATGTGGCTCCGGCTGGTCAAGCTCCAGTTTTGAGACATGCATGCTGCCCCCGTGTGCACCACTCTGCTTTTTTTCTGCATGGGTTTTTTTGACTGTCTGCCCACCCACGCTACTCCCTTGCAGCATGGAGTATAACTGAATGTGCAGTATGTGGTGCCACAGATGTGTCTGCAGTTCCACACACCACATGGTGGCACTTGTCTGGATGCAGCCAATGAGAGCAGAATTTACCTGAAGGCCAGTCCTTTAGTCTCATATCCTATCTTCTACCTATTCCTTTTGCCTAAAGAGCCCTTTGGCCTAGCTGCTTCTCCATGATTGTGGTCCTGCTGTTACAGTGCTGCCATTTCACACTATTTCTCCTGCTACCATGACCAACCTATTTCCTCCAAATTCCTAATGCATCTTGTCTGTTTGTAGTGTAATATACCTCTTAATCAATTGCAGGTAGCCTGGCAGAGATATTCAACTTACGAAAGCTCATCCACTCCATCTATTATTTTTTTCAAAGAAATCTAATAGAGAAGACTAGAAATGAGCAAGGTTCATCAGTACCTATTTTCATCTGTACACAGAATATATCAATTATGTGTTGTCTGCTTACATGATTTTAGTAGATTATATCTGCTTAAAATTTTAGAGAAAAGCACCCTCTCACAATATTTTATTGTATACCCTATTTTCTCATATACAGCATGCCTCCTAATATCATAACCACCTTGTTTTTGAAAGTTAGAATGAAGGAAAAAAGATTTTTCCAGAGTTATGGTTGTACAGAGCAAGGGCAGAACTTAATTTTCAGTCAAATCGCTCTCTGTTTCCTGTTTAACTAAAGCTATAACCCTGGTTATTGGTGAAAGCTGGTCTCCAGGGATGGTTCTATAATACTGAAAAGAGCTAAGGAATCTCACAAGTAGTGGAGGAGAGGAAGGACTGGAGAGACTAGAAGTAGCTAGTGGATAGCAAAACTGGTTGCTTGATTAGTGGAACATCAAAACCATTAAGAAGGGGAGATGATCAATAACACCTGTGAAGTGAAGAACAAGGAGCCATTAAGTCACCTGACCCCCTCAGCTGCCTAATAGTATTGCTACACCTGCTATACTGTGGAATAGAAATCAAAGGAGTATGCTTCTATGCTGGGCAGAAAATCAGCTTCCCCACTTAATATGTGCAACCCAATTGGAGGTGCAGGGGGCTGTTTTGGGGGCCAAAGATACATGTTATATGTAAGAAAATACAGTAATACCTGTGGTCTTCACTTTACTACTGGGGGGGGTGGGGGTTGGTAAGATATCAAATAATGCAAAAGTTTAGATGTCCTTAATATTCCAGGAATTTATTTCAGCACTAATAGAGTTAATAAGAAATGCATGCCTTATAGAACTTATAGTAGAGGTGATATCTTTTATTAGACGAGCTAGATTTTTGCAAAAAAAAATCTTTAATTGCAAGCTTTCGGGCACAAACACCCTTCTTCAGGCATAGGAGAAAAGACTGTAAAAGTTCTCCTAGGTAGAAATGAAATTCATATTTCATAGAAGTGTTGAAGGTGTGATAAAATCTCCTATTTGGAACAGTTCATTTTATATGCAGAACAGCATTTGCTTTATAGAACAGCATTTCCTTAGTTTTGTTAATGTAGCAAGGTGTAAGTCAATTGGTTGCTATACCAGGAGGGGTCCTCTATGTTAGTAAAAATATAGCTGAATAAAATGTTTTGAAATCACTACATTCTTTTACATTTTTCCAAAATCTGATAAAATAAAATGGCTTGATTTAACTAGTCCATCTGTGTTTGTTTGCAATTTCCCACAAAGATGTTCATTATTAATGCCCTTACTCTGGGAATTGCTTTCTTTATTGTAAAAGAAAACCTAAACCTCTTAGGAAGTTAAGTAAATAGTCTCATAGATTCATTTTTACTTTTTCAGGTTGCTCTGAACCTCTTGGGATGAAATCAGGACATATACAGGACTTTCAGATTTCGGCCTCAAGTATCTTCAGAACGCTCAATATGGACATGTTTACTTGGGAACCTAGAAAAGCTCGATTAGACAAGCAAGGCAAAGTGAATGCTTGGACTTCAGGTCATAATGATCAGTCACAGTGGTTACAGGTAAAGTTTTGCAAATATTTTTCCATCTGTTCATGTTTTATATGTATCTGTATTGGAAACGTTAATGTTTTAGGGCCCAGTCTTGCTTTCCTCATTTCAATGGTTGTGATCCATATACTTCTGTGTTATACTGGGAAGGAAGCAACAGAGAACCCAAACTCCAGTAAACCTGTACATCACTGTGTACCTGTCCATTGAAGGTTGATAGGTGTCAACATGTAAAACGATGCTGTAACAAAGAGTGGAAAAGGGCATTAGCCAAACCTCCCATCCAGTCATTTACGAGGCACCCATAAGCTCTATTATTATTGTTAATGGATGCCCCTGACTGGCTCCTCGACAGCCTGTTGAGAAAGATTTGTATTCTTCAGGCCTCAAAAAATTGGGGAAAAGCCCATTAACCTGAGCTTTTTACATTATAAGTAGACTTGGCCCACAAAATATACTTTAATTGAAACTATTAAAAATTATCTTTCCCTACCACCCATGAATCTAGTAAGATTGATTCAGTAACTGAATTCATTAGGAAGCTATGCACCTGGGTTGTTTTCAGCCTAAGAGTGATTTATAGAAGTTACTGGGAGGCTAATGTGAAAGATAGCAACAAATCACTGTGTAGAAACCTATTTGACCAGTCATTGCTATATTTACATTTTTGAACTGTTGTATATTAGAGTGTTTTGAATCAACTGCCAATTTGGAATACAATTCTCAGCATGAAACCTCCCCAGCATAAGAAGTGCACCACTAACCCCCTGCAGTCTTTTCACATATAAATTATGACTTTATTAGCCTTCTTACCTACAGTTACTAAGCAATTTAGCAATGTAATTATTACCCCCAGTCTCCGTTTACACACACAGGGGAAAGAAGTAGGGACTGCTTTGTCTGTTTATCATTTGAATACTTGACAATGTCTGGATTTGGTGAAATTTTCTTAAAATGGTCTCTTGAAACCTGGTAGTGTAAGAGAGATTTTGTTTTTTAAAAGAAAGAAGTAGTTTTATTTTGTAGAGAAGCAGCAGGTGAGAGTCTCTCTCCACAAGCAAACAAAAAAAGGTGGCCGTATCTGAAATGATTGCTGCCTCATTGCTGATCTTGAGGAGTTAATGGTACTCAGAGATTGGAAAGAAATATGCTGGTTTGCAATATTCCTAATGAATATAATAGTGAATTTTTAATTATTTACAGATAGTAGAGTTGCAAAGCTGAAGAGGTAAAAGCAACTCTTATGCTATGTACAGTCAAGTACAGCCCGAGGTGGAATGAATTCAGTGTTTGCAGGGTTCTCTAAGCTGCGTAGAGAGAACCAATAATAAAGTGAACTCATGTTCAGTTTTCCATTCAGTCGAGTTCACTTTTCAGTTGGGGAAAAGCAGGCAGAAGCCTGCACTGACCAGGCCAGAAGGCAGAGGCTGGTCAAGTATGTATCGCACCTTGCCATTGCCAAGCCAGCTGAGCAGGGCCATTCACTGCCCGCTCACTGGTACAGATAGCACAGGCAGCCACAGGTAATCAGGGGACATGGAGAAAGGCTGGGGGCAGGGAGTGGGCCCAATTCGGGCCAGCAGGGGAAGTGGACAGACCCTGGCTCAGCACCAAGACAGCTCCTTCCCCTCTCCCCCTGCAGGTCATTGACTGGCAGGGAGCAGAGCTCAGCAGCCAGACTGGCAGTGTGGGGAGGAGGGGGAATCGCCGCCGTGCAGATTGATGTCCAGCTTGGCATGCTGGCACCAGGGTGGGGGACTCTTTCCCCGCCTTCCCCCCACACTTCAGTAACTTGGAGTGGCCCAGCCGTGCAGTGTTAGTGGGGCTGCAGTGGGAAGAGTCTGTTCCCTTGCCTTTCCTCCCTCCTCTCGCACCCCACCAGCCTGACACGTACAGACAGGACACAGGGCTGTGAAACAGAGGCTTTGCTGTCTCTGCTGTACAACAGGCCAGGGGTACAGCCAGCCCTGCTTGGCTGGAGCAGATAGCACAGACCAAGGCTAACCTACCAACAGAAATTCAATAAACTGATGTAATCTAAATCAATTAAGCCTGATACTACACCCATCCAGGTTTGTCTCAAACCAGTTTTGGCCATTTTGAAAGTTGTTTATGTGCAATGAACTTCTGTTGTGTTACAGATTTTGAACCAGTTTCTGATCACTTATACTGGTTTGTGTGTACTGTCTGGCCCTAGCCTTAGCATCTAACTTCCTCTGTTTTCTTATCTTGCACCAAACCCCTTCTCTTTTCTCCAACCTGCTTGAATACACAAATTGATTCACTCTGCAACCACAACACTGGTGGCAGATTTTCTATAAGTCTGAAAAAGTTGTCCCTTTTCTGATTAACCCTATGCAAGAAACCTGAATGTTATTTGAAATCTGTAAAGATGCATTCTGTTGTTTTATTTAACTTGTATAATATGAATTGCAGAAGCAAAATCGTAGGAATATAAATATTTATTCTATTAACTCTGTTAACATGCTATAGATGACTACACATTGTTATATTTTCAGTACTTTTCCTTGAGAATGTTATCACTGTGGCTAAGTACAGTCAAAAAGCTCAAGGCTGAATCAATTCAATCTTTGAGGTTTAAGTAAGTTAACAGATTCACTTTTGATTCTGAAAATGCAACCACATTTCAGTGGCCCAGGCTGGAAGCCAAGGTGGGGGAGGGGAGGGGAGGGGAGGGGAGCATGCTTCACTGTTGGGCTGGAGCAGACAGTTTGGGCTCAGGCTAGCCTGCCCACCCTGTGAGAGAGGGTTTGCTGGGAGTTGCAAATCATCCTCGGATGCTGGGGGACTGTGAGCTAACTTGAATCTGGAGGTGATCTGGTACAGAAGTTCAATAAATGGATTTAACCTAAATCAGTTAAGTCTGATACGATATCCCTCCAGGTTTATCTTAAACTGTTTTTGAACATTTTGAAAGAGGTTTATGTGCACTAAACTTCTGTTGTGTTACAGATATGCACTGGTTTCTGATCACTTATACTGGTTTATGTGTAATTTCTGTCCCTTGCCTGAGTGTCAGAGAAACAAGAGACATTAAGCCATTTGAGCTTTCAGTGCATAATCTAGTTGTTAAATTTTACTTTGGTCTAAAGGTTTTGAATTCATATGTTTCAGCCAAAATGTGGCCAATTGTTTCAAGACTAGCAATAATATGAGTATGTCATTTGAAATTTCTGAGTCTTTGGTGTTCTCTTTGCTGCTGACCCTCTGGGAAATTCTGCTTATACTTATAGGATAGTAGCCTTCTAACAGAGCGATTGCATTTTTATCATAACACTGCTTTCATGAAATCTGATCAGATCTTATGTGTAGGAAAAATTTTGTAAAAGCTTTTCCCCTCATCACGGTATATTACTAGAAGTTCCTGATAGCTGTTCCAGAGCTATGATTGCATTTCAAAGTAGGTACAAAATTAGGCATAAATTCCTGATAAAGTAGGTGGCCAATCAATACAAAATTTCACAAAGAATCAGATTTCTATGACCCTTGATTTTTTGTGTGCAGTGTGTTTAGTTTCTCTTTTGAGATCTCTATTAGGTAGTCTACAAAATTAGGTTGTTTGTGAAATGAGTCTTAGCATTTCAACTTTTCACTGTAGACTAGTGTATTTTAAAAATACACTAATACTTTATCGCTACATAATATTTTGGTAGAGAAGGTCATTCTAAGTAGGTCTGGTGCAAGACACAGTTATGTTGCAGGTAGCCTTAATTTTTTAATCACTTCTAGTTATCAAACTTAAAAGGTTATATGCCAGTGATTTGCAACAAAGAATGCGTGTGTCATGTTCCTAAACTTTATCTACTACTTTGGGGTAACTTTTAGTTCACAGGAACTTATGAATAAAACCTAAGGCTTATATATTTTTCCATCAGCTACTTCTTTTCTGTTTCAACTCAAGAAATCTTGCACCAGTTTTAATAATTACAAATAGCAATTAATATCAAAATCTTTCCTACAAAGCAATTAGTACCCCTGTGCACACACTATAGCTGACTCAAAGCTAGAAAAACAAGGATAGAAAGGGTTAGGTTACATACCAGTATATATTAGCTACGAGTCTACATACCTGCCAGTATATATTACCTACACTGAAGCCAACAGTGATGTGTAGAAAAGGTTGATAAAATCTAATGGCTTGTTTTGGGCAGAAAGTCAGGCTAGATAATCATAATTATATTTTTCTGACCTTCAGATCTCTGAACCTATGTTTGTACCATAGACTTTCACAGAGTTTGCATATGAATTGCAGTGGGTTAAAATATTGTGTCAGAATTCCCAAGGGGTCCCTGGTTAACATGAACCTTTCTTTATCCCTCTGTTGCAGGTCATGCCATAAAAGCCACCCTTTGATACTATTAGCTTATTTCAAACCTATACAGAATCTGCTACTGAATAGTTATTTGATAACCATGAACAATACCTGTCCCAATTCTTGCCATATTTTCTTTCTTTATGTACACTTGACCCAGCCTAACAACAATAACATTACTGGGCTAGAACCTCATAATCTGTTCATTTTAACAAATATTGAAGGGGAGAAATACCTTCCAGAAACCTTGTACCCATCAAGATATTCCATAGAACAGTAATATTAACAAAACAAAGATTTGTTAAAAACAGGGAAGTTGAGTTAGAATAAAAGAACTGGCTCACTTAATATATCTGGATATATACTTCTCTCAGACTATGGTAGCTAAAAAGCCTTTTCTACTTGGATACAGAGACCAAAAAAAAGTCAGTAGCTTATATCCCATGAAAGCAACCTTTTTCTCTCACCACTCTGGTCTGACTGTCAACACTGTCTACTGCCTACACACCAAGTCCATGTGGCAAATCTCTTATCAAGTCTTGTAACTGGACAGCTTGCAAGTTAAGATATGCCTCTGTTGATACAGAGCAGCCACCTCACTTCCCAAATCAGTTTCTTCCATTATATAGGGCTTGCACTGACTAATTTATCTATGAGGTGAGCTATTGCAAATACAAAGCCACTTAACAACAGTGATTAATAACTGTCTTTCAAAAGCATAATGATCAGTTTCTGCAACAGCATTTTACAGACAGCTCTACACTTCTTTCCTCCAGCCAGTGTCTTTACTGTCCTTTCAAAAAGACAGATGAGCATTTTTCTCAAAATCACCTCCCACCATTGCTGCGCATTTTTAGTTGCTGTAAACTGTGAGACAGGGGTCGATTTTCAAAATAATGTTTTGTTAATGAAGAATCAAGTAAAATGAGCTTTTCTTAGTTCTGGTAATTCTATCAATACAATACGTATCGTCACACTAAAAACTTCAGAACAATTTAATTATTCTAAATAAGGTTTTATTTCTATTATCTGTATTCTGGTATATATTGACCCAAAGCCATGGAGAGTTCTACAGTTTGATACACATGAATGATAAACTTGATACATCTTATTCACAGGTGTTTTACATGGTTCCCATGGAGCTCTGGTAATATAAGAAAATCATTCTTCCTTCAAATAATAGAGTGAAGCAACAAGTCACATTTTTTCAAATCTCTCTTATGCTGATTGCAGGTGAAGCTAAGCATAATCAGGAGAAAATGGATGTAGATACACAGCAGATTGCTGTTTAGAGATTGACAGATTGAACCTCTGTAGCCAATCAGTATTATATGTATATATGTTTTTCATCTCCTTTGTCATAGTAGTACAGTAGATTTGGGGTTCATAGGATTTTTTGCCAATTGTATCTTGAGTATCAGGCATTGCTCTTGAGCTTTTGCTCCAACCCATTTAAGTACCAAATGGATTAACTCTTAACTCCTCTTAACCTTTCGGCATAATACACTGCCTTTTTCTTATCTCAGAAGATCTTGATACAGTTTCCACAGATGGAGAGCCTTGTTTAAAATAAGTCTTTGCATTCCCTTTGTAGCTATATTAACAAAAAATAATGTACCTGTCTATAATGGCTCATATTATTTTAGACCTACCAGTCTTTTTATAGAGATGTCTTCTAGCCTATTAAATGATTTGGACACTCAACTTTCTAAATAATCAAATAAAAATTATATAGTTATTGAGTAGTTGGAAGAGTGATCCACTTAGTTTCTTTTAATCCACTTAGAGTCCTAGATGCTTCTGAAGAAGGTGCAATCCCTGTAATATATTCAATCAGTTGTATGAAAACTGTACTATCTGGAAACTTTTGTTCTACTGAGGATGTTTTGTATGTGCAGTGCAAAGCAGCCTTAAATTTGACCTAAGTGCTCAGCTGCCATTGCACTGCCATAGGTCAATTTGCGGTGACAAGTCTAGTGTAACCAGCTTTGTTTCATACCCTTGTACTCGTTCCTTGGTGTAGCTCAACTAGGAGAGGCGTGACTGAAATACACTTTATGGCAATCATTGGAGCTCAGTGTAATAATCTATAGGGTGCCAATACAATTTGAAATTAGAAAGGCTAATTCTGGCAGCTAAACAAGTCCTCGCCAGCTCTAAGGTTTGGCAGAATGCAGAGGAAACATGGAGCCACCTCAGGTGCTGTACCTACTGGGTCAAAAGCACTATATGTTACCATCCCCATATGTAATGAATTTGTATGAATCATGCAGAGATATAACATGCCTTTTTACACCCTGGGCAATGGCAGTAGCTGGGACAATTACAGTGGCCAGAGCAGCAATAGCCAAGCCATTAGCAGCTGTGACCCCCCTTCTTGCGCTCCATCTAAATTGGTATTCAAAACTGGTGACCCATTCTCCAACCCTCTGTAGTTATGCTACTGGAATCATGAGTACTGCTAACTTCTTTCTATACATAAGTGATTTTATTATTCTTATAAAGGAGCCATTTCTTTGAGGATAATTTTCAGGGGCAGCAGGGGAAATCAGTATCAATATCTAAATTTGAAAACGTTTGTAGAAATGACTGTCTGTGACTCCCATGTGCTCTGGCCCAGTGCTGAATACACCTCAGTGGCACTCAAGGATCTGGGCTGTTTAAGCCTAAATAATTCATTTGTAAAATGTCCTTGAAAAATTAGCTCCACAGCTAAGTAGAACAAAGTTCCAGTCTTAGAACAAGAGCAAAAAAAATCAGTGAGTGTGCACTATTTTTATATTACAGCATTGGAATAGTTTCCCTACATCTTTCATAAGGCATTCCCTATACACTGAAATTTTTTGTATCCCTTCAACACATCTGCTTTGCCTCCCCATCTCTTCTTGTATTGTCTATGTACTTGTGATGAAGGCTGTAGAGGTTTGGTGGATAAAGGACTGATGTGAAATATACAATGTATTTGCTGAAAATTAGGTAATTGTGAGTAATCATTGAGTCCTCTTAACACAGGCACATCTACCTGCTATGATTTAAATGAGATGAATAATTGAATTCTGTGTAGCCACCAAGGTAACTGTTTAAATTTGCATGCACATAACCAAAAAAAAAGGAGTATTTACTTAAGATACTGAAAAGGATCAATTGTGGCTTTCCCAATTGTGCAAACCCCAAATAACCCCTTTGCTTATTTGCCCACCAAGCCAAGTGGCACAAGGATTCACAATCTTTTGGATTCCCTTTTGCTCATTAGAGAAATCTCTTGTCAAATCAGCACATAGCACACTTCTTCTGGCACACAAGCACACAAGTACTATTGTCAGGTTTTTAAGAGTGAGGGTTAGGAAGCTTTGCTTCTTACTTCTCCCCAACTCATCCCATCCATTTGAGCGAAAGAAGGAAACAAAAGATGGTTTCCTCCCTGTGCTTCTATGACCCAAGGTGACCACAATTGCATTATAGCAGCCTTCTTGCATTCAGAACTTGATCATATAAATTTTGTCATCTGTCAAACTGTGCCGTGGAATTGCAGATCATAAATACAACATTATGCAGAAGCAAATAGCTTGATTAACTCCCTTAACACACTTCTTAAACCCATTGGGTTGTTTAAAAAGAAAAGGGGCTGCGGTGCATTTTTGGATTACTTTTCTTTCATTGCATCTGAAAAATTAAGTTTAGATTTTTCTTACAGAAGAATCAAAATATCATCAAGGGTTTTTATATTAGTGCTTCTCTGAGAACTATGCAGTTTTAAAAACACATGATTATTGTGTTAGGATTTGCATATTTTTCTTTACTGCTGTTCTCAAAATCTGACAGGGAGTTGAGACTATTTGATGTAAGAAGATACATGCAAATATGTAAAAAATAGAGTTAGTTTTTAGATTCAAACTCATGCAGTATTTTTTCTACTTTGTTTTCTATGTTGAATTAAAGCTAGTTGTTTGTTTAAAGTGGGATCAGTAGGTCATGCATATACTTTTTTATTCACTAATTCAAAAAAGGCCTGCCAAAAAGATGAAATAAAAAAAATGTTAATTTACAACCAATCTGGTAATTAACAGAATCAGAACATTATATAACTCCCAGAGGACTTAGAGTACATAAACAACATGTTTTGACTGTAGTATTTGGAAGGTATAACAGTGTTCTGGTAGAATTGTAAGCTTAATTATAACGTATCATAAAAAGAAGTAGATGAATCCTTCCAAGTGGATGTATCTTTCTTTCCAGTTCCAGTGAACTTCAGCCAGACTAGGAGAGGGTGTCACATCTTTTTAATATCTAAGGCAACACTTTTTTTTATGCGCACACACACATAAAGATCTCGTTGTCTGTGCTGGCAGAGCTCCTACCTTCCAAATGCAATTGTTTTGATGGCAGTGATTGCTTTAAATGATAATGAGTGTAATGTTTCCTCTGTGGAGTACTTGACTCCCACTAAATTTATTTCACAGTGCTGCCACCCATTACCCATTCCATGCATGAGCCCAGTACTCTGCAAATTACTGTGTTTCTGTTACTGCTCTCTACTTCCGGGCATTGATTATCAGGGATGGGATGGAGATAAAAACTCAGTATGGTAGGCAAAAATGAATAAGGGGAGAGTATACATAGGTGGCTGGTTATTATATTTAGAGGAGCTTAAGAATTGAACTCTATGCATGGGCTGAGGTGGGAAGTATTGATATGAGTTTCTTAGTAGAATCTTCCATATGAGGTGGGCAAAAGTTTTACAGATTATTTTTAATTATGTCTCTAGGTCTTGTATTATCACCTGTCTTCATGCTGTTACTATATGGCATAGAAATGTCCAGGGTAGATGGGAACATGGGGCCAACTGGACTGTGTAGTAAATCCAAAATTAGGAGAATTCTTCAAGCATCCTGATCTAGGTGCTTGACAGTAGAACAGTTTTTCCATTCATATGAAGTAGAAGACCACCTGGTATTCCTTACACTATTTTTACTCTACTATCCTTCATAATGGTTATAACAGTTTTCACCCTAACATATCTTCCAGTTTGGGAACATTTTGCAGGCTTTCCAGTATTTGATTAAATTTCACTTGCCTTTCAGTTTTCAGTTAGATGGTAATTGCCATCTTTTTCTCTTCCATACAATAATCCCCTGAATAAGATACTTACCTTGTCTTTGAAAAGTAGAATGAAGAAACAAATGTTTCCTTGAAAACGTGGGTAAGTACAGTATTTTCCCAGGGAAAATAGAGACAGCTGTAGTAGTAAAGGAGTAAAACATTGTGGCTGCTCTGTTAAACCCTTAGGTTCAGGACACATTACATGTGCTGCAGGATGAGCCAAAGTGTGTGAACCCCCTTTTCATCTCAGGCTGAGATGGGTGGGCAAACAGTACTTGCCAGGTCAGCTGAGGGCCCAATCCTAGCCACCAGCGCCTACAGTCAGGTCAGTAGAGAGCCCACCCAGCTGATTCAACTTCTGTGTCAGCACCCAGGGGTCAGCTCCTCTTCAGAAAAACAGTTCCTGCAGCATGTGCCTCTGTTGGGGAAAGTATTCATGGCCAGCAGCTAGGGAGCCCTATGTAATCACTGTGCTGCCCCCTGCACAGCACATGAAGCATTCCTTCCTCCTTCCCTTTTCAGTTCGGGCTGCAGAAACTATTTTATCATATTTCCCTGATTAAAACACTCACCCCAATTTTCAGCACTTAATTTTTGTTTTGGAAAATTGTGTATGTGTGTTATGCAATAAAATACGGTATTAGTGGCACATCTACACGAGACATTTACTGTAGGGCTGCCCATTTAGCTCTGCAATAAAGTCTCCACATCTGTACATGCGTCCCTATTAGGTTTCAATTAACTACTAAATGTCACCATAAGTTAGTACTTGTATTTACAACTACTATCCTGCAGTGGCATTATTTACTGCACAGTAACATATAGACTCTAATAGGGTGGCTGGGGCACGAGGGTGCTTCAGTGCATGGGCTGTCTGCCAGCTAGCCACTGTTACCAGATTTGCCTGCTACTTTGGGGTGTGCTCATTTATTAGGGCTAGGGTCTTGGTAATTCTATTAATGTGCTGCTTGTGTTACTTGTGTTTCTATTATGGAGCTGTATCTCTCCCTTCTGCAAGCCCTCAC